>NC_073306.1:195809499-197009499 GCF_027595985.1 Sorex araneus
ATTTTGTACTTCTATGATTACTAAAAAAGAGGTTCCAAGCAAATTAATCTCTTGTTTAAAAAATGGTCTCATGGAGGACTTCAAAACTACTTAAGAACTAATCACCCTTTCTCTTTAAGAAGCTCTTTCAGAGTCACTGGCTCCACAGAACAGCTAATAGGCTAATTGTCTAAGCATATTCCCCCAAATTCTCCAATGGACAGTGACATTTTGAACCATAATTTATCTGGTCTTACTATGTGATCGACAACAGGCGTTTTTCAAATACCAACGTATCCCCCCAGTATTTATTACTCTCTCTTTTCACAAAAGACCAAAGGCAAAAGAGCTTAAGAAACTGCTTGTGTTGTGCTGCCTTTCCCAGCTCTCCTGCCCCACCCAGGCCCTCCAGCAGCGTCTCCATCTCCACTGTGAACAGCCACAGGTGCATTCATTCCTCTTCCATTAATTTCCTTCAGCCACAGGAAGCTGCTCTGTCCAACGTCATTCCCCTTCTCAGGGGGACCCTCATGGACGGCCCCTTCAGGGCATGCTTTAAAAGGCTTTCCAGCGCCCGAGCTCCCCAGGGAAATCAGTGGAGGCTTCTGTTGCTAATCAAAGTCCAAATTTTCCAACCAATAAATAATCCTGTACCCTTCACCCCATCCTACCCTACCCCAGTAAGCCTCCTGCAAGGTAATCTCTGCCTCTAAGCCTGCTTCCTGCCCAACTTCAGGCAGTCAGTAAAGAAGAGGAAAGAGGCTCCAGGAGGTCTTCCTTGAAGCTCTAAACCTGCTGCTGTTCTCTCAAGAAGAGAGGGGGAAAGTGCCTCTGCACAAGGGCAGCGGGGCGGGGGGGGGGGGGCCGAGGGTGGGAGGGAAGCTGGGGACATTGCTGGCAGGAAATGTACACCGTCAGGGGGATGGTGTTGGAACGTTGTATGACTAAAAACCAATCATGAACAGCTTTCTAACTGTGAGAAAGAAATAAAGACAATTGAACTTTAAAAATTAAAAAAAAACATGCTGCCTATTTAAAAAAAAATCCTCTTTAATAATATGATCTGTGAAGTACGGAGACCCCGCTTTTTCAGAGTCGCTTTTAATCACTTTAATGAAGGCTTACATTCGTACCTAACTGGAGGATAATCACTAACTGGAGAATTTTTGCTTCACAACAAGACGTGAAAAGCAGAGCGAGCGTTGACAATTGTTTTGACACAGACATTTAGGTGGCAGACCCATGCAGAGCAGCTGAGAGGGGCACTGCCAGGCTCCACGGTGTAAAGGTGGGTATTACTTGCATTTGTTGTGCTTTGAATATATGCTTGTGTTTAGATGGTAAGCATTTTGATAGGATTGGATAAATTATTCTGAAGATTTGGGAATTGCATCGAAACTATTTCCTTATAAATTAGTGATCA
The DNA here is from genome assembly GCF_027595985.1 of Sorex araneus. Lineage (NCBI taxonomy): Eukaryota > Metazoa > Chordata > Mammalia > Eulipotyphla > Soricidae > Sorex > Sorex araneus. Next base: position 195,810,902 of record NC_073306.1, read on the forward strand.
TTGGGGACAGGACTGTAGCTCGGTGAAAGCGTTTGCCAGGCATGTATGAGGTCCGGGCTTCCCTTCCCTGCTCACACACAGAAGTAATAGCTCTGTTCCGGTTCACCTTAAGGCAGATTTTTTTTTTTTTTTTGCCTTTTGGGTCACACCTGGCGATGCACAGGGGTTACTCCTGGCTCTGCACTCAGGAATGACTCCTGGCGGTGCTCAGTGGACCATATGAGATGCTGGGAATCGAACCCGGGTCGGCCGCGTGCAAGGCAAACGCCCTACCCGCTGTGCTATTGCTCCAGCCCCAAGGCAGATTTTAAAGAAACTTTTTTTCAGTTTCAGGTACTGAGAGAAATACATGAAATTTTTCATTTAAAACACTTCAGAAAATAGATTCTTCTATTTGTTGTGGACAGGAAATGTGGTGACTTTTGTTCATTTTCTGGATAAATGTTTAATGTTTTAGCTCTGTTGTGCCATGAATTCCTTTATAACGACATGGTAATGGCCCAAAAAAGAGGATGTCTGACTGAAATGGTAAATATGTACTTTTACTGTTGTTTAGGAGCTAATAAACGGGCGCTGCTCAGGAATGAGGCTTCCACGAGTCCTTTTAAGAACTCAGTCAAGGGTGCTGGAGTGATAGCACAGCGGGTAGGGCGTTTGCCTTGCATGTGGCCAACCCGGGTTCGATCCCCGGCATCCCATATGGTTCCCCAAGCACTGCCAGGAGTAATTCCTGAATGCAAAGCCAGGAATGACCCCTGAGCATCTCTGGGTGTGACCCAAAAAAGCAAAAAAATAAAAATTAAAAAAAAAGAACTCAGTCAAGCCTTTTTAAGTTTCTGGGACACATTGAGAGTAACTTCAGTTTTTCATTTCAACACAAGCACAAGCATTATGTTATGGTTCTAATCTGAAAATTGGCTTTTCAGAAAGGAAAAAAAAACAAACAGACAACCAAACAAAAAACTCTTAAGCAATTCTGTAGCAGTGCATCCTAATCTCAAGACAAACTGCCAATCTCAAGACAAACTGCAAACCAGCTGAGCTGAATTTCCACAAGTTTCCTGCCAATCTTTGTGATGTCACAAGAATGCATAATAGCAACGCTTATTACAGTTTATCGCTTAACTCTTTTATATTTCACATTTTAGCATTTACTCTTGCAGCACAATTGAGTCATGTTCCCGACTAAGAATTGAAGGGTCTATTTGTTGGGAATGAGAAATACTAACGATACACGTTTCCTTTAAGTACCATAGAACTCAGGGAGAGTTTTCAATGGCTGATATGTTGAGCAGCTCTCCAAAGAGAGGGAAAGTCTTATCAGCCAGCTCAAGTGAAATTGGGATGAGGTCCCATGTCAGCTTTCAGCTTTGCTCCAGGATTAAAGTTGACAGAGCACTCCTAGATAAATTCATGGCTGAGAGGAAATAGAGCACAAGGAACCGTCAGCGGTTGCTAGAGCGTCTGTTCATTTTCGTTGTCTCATAGAAGTCACATGGCTAAGCCTGGGTTAACGTGGAGAAAGGTGTAACACTTCTTCAGGGAAGGAGGGTAAGTAAAGAATAGTATAAAACAAAATCTAGGAGAGTCTTGGAGCCAAAAAATAGTGTAGCTGGTAGGGCATTTGCCTTGCAAGTGGCCAACCTGGGTTCTATCCAGGTCAGCCCAGTATCACACTCCCCCCCACCACACACACACACACACACACACACACACACACACACACTCCCCTCTACTCAGGAGAAATCCTTGAGTAGAGTCAGGAGTAAGCCCTGAGCTCTGTCAGCTATGACCCCCAAATAAACAAACAAAAAATCGACCTAGGACAGTCTTCCATATTATTCACAAACACTTTCCCCCTAACTTCACTGTCACTGTCATCCCGTTGCTTATTGATTTGCTCAAGCGGGCCTCAGTAACGTCTCCATTGTGAGACTTGTTACTGTTTCTGGCGTATCCAATACACCATGGGTAGCTTGCCAGGCTCTGCCTGCAGGCGAGATACTCTCGGTAGCTTGTTGTGGGTCTCTGAGAGGGGCAGAGGAATCGAACCCAGGTCAGCCTTGTGCAAGGCAAACGCCCTACCCCCTCTGCTATTGCTCCAGCAACACCCCCCCTGAACACAAAATGTCCTCATTTACTCCTCTGTCACTCCCCTGACAGTGATGACAGTGATGACAGGGGACTAAGTGAGGACATTTTGTGTAAAGGAGAAAAATACAAAAGTCCAGGAATTACTCCAGGATAAAAGTAAACGCTTTTGTGGTCATTTTATTACATTGAATCTGAATGTGGTTTTCTTCAAGAGACACTCACATATCCAACATTCAAAGATAGAAGATACTTGCAACAAGTTTTGTTTTCAGAAAGCAAAGAAGCACATTCTTGGAGTAGATACTAAGAAGTGGAGTTGCTAGGTCATATGTTCACTTGTATCAGTTGTATCACTTGTCATCCTGTTGCTCATTGATTTGCTTGAGTGGGTGCCAGTAATATCTCCATTTGTCCCTGCTGCGTGCTAGTGTAGCCCAATGATGTCTGCTCACTCCAGGAACACAAAGAGCATCAAACCATTCGTTAAGGGTCTTGACGAAGAAGTCTGACCATCTTGTAGGTGGGCAGCCAGGCGTTCTTTTAATGTCCCATGGAATCCAGTCAGTAACAGCTCTAGTCCAGCAGTTGTCTCCAAATCACATTAGTTTCATTAATAGTTTAAGTTTTTGTTTTAAGTCTCTATTCTTAATTCAACCCAATGGCGTTGAATTAGTCTACAGTTTTATGAACAGGGAGTAAGGGCTGCTTTTACACTGTATTCCAATCAGCATTGGTTGTTTCTAGCCTTTTTGTTATCTGGTTTTCTCATTGGTGTAAAGTCTTAGATCTTTGTTATTTTGAATTTCATTTCCATGATGATCAGTGAGAAGTAACACCTTTGATTTGTCTGTTGGCCATCTGTACATCTTCATTGAGGAAGTTCAGTTTTCCCATGTCTCCCCAGTTTTTAATGGTGATGATCCTTCACTATTGTTGAGTTTTGTGGATACTTTAATATATCTTGTATATTAGCCCTTTGTCATATGTATGGTGTGAAAATATTTTCTCCCATTCAGTATCCTTTTTCAGGCATATTCTTTGATATGCATAAACTTCTTAGTTTAAAATAGATGCACTTATTTTTGCCTTAATATTCTTTGCTAATTTGACCAAAAACCCCTCAGATGTAAATATCATAAAGAGATCTGCCTATGTTTGTACTACGTATTTTATGGATTTGAATCTATGAGATCTTTAATCAGTTTTAAATCAGCTTGTACATGTGTGAGCTAGGAGTCCAGTTTCAAATTTTTTGGGTAGGTGTCTAATCAGTTCTTCAATATAATTTTTGAGTAGACTGTCCTTCCTCCATTTTGTGAACTTTGCTCCTTGATCATGAATTAACTGTCCCCATTTCTTTGGGTTCACTCGGGATGCCCCAGTGGGGGGCGGGTGAGAGCCCTCCCTGCCCCAAGGGACCCAGCCCCAGCAGCCGACCTGCACAACCCAACCGCCAAGTTCCAGGCCGCTTTCCACATGCTCAAGCCTTGTGCATGAGTGAAGTCCCATGGAACCCGGGTAATGCGGAACTTTGTAATCTTAGACTCTGGGCTCAATGGGACCTGGAAGCAAAGATCCTCTGCCTGCTTCCCCCTGTCTCCAGTGACCCAGGGGTCACATCCATAAGCCACCTTCTGCCGGCACCAGATAATCTCCTCATGGGCCACTGTCCAGAACTCACAGCTGCTTCTCCTGGAAGAAAACATAAAATGAGGCCCCCATAACCATGCCACCAGACTCCACACCAGGCTGTTTTCACTAGGGGCACCCCAGAGAGGGGTGGGTGAGAGCCCTCCCCACCCCAAGGGACCCAACCACGGCAGCCCACCTCCACAATCCAACTGCTGCCACACTCCAGGCTTCACATATGAGTGAACATATTCCTGGACCATGTGGCCGCACAACATATCATAAAGACACTCCCTACTCATTTTTGTACCATATTTGATGGGGTTCAGACAGTAGGCAACAAATCATAGAGGGAAGTATATATATATATATATATATATATATATATACATATGTGTATATATATATGTATCATCATCATCATCTTGTTGATTTTCTTGAGTGGTCTCAGTAACGTCTCCATTCGTCCTAGCCCTGAGATTTTAGGAGCCTCTATTTACTTGTCCTTCCCAAAGAGCCTCATTGGAGGCTCTTTTAGGGTCAGGGAAATGAGACCCATCATTGTTACTGGTTTTGGCATATGAATACACCATGGGGACTTTGCCAGGCTCTCCCATGCAGGCAGGAAACTCTCGGTAGCTCGCCAGGCTCTCTGAGAGAGAGAACTAGGCTATAAGATGTCAGGCAGTCACCAAGCAGCCACTCACTTCCGGGAGCTAGGTTTTATAGTCTCTGGGTGTTTGCCATTGATGGGATTACATGACTGCCTAGCTACTGGAAAACAAGGGATCTGGGCAGAAAGAGGCCCAGTTCCCAATCCAAGCAGGCTTGGAGATCCACACACCTGGGTTCCTCTGCCGGTTCCTTCATGTGTGAGGCTTGTCAGAACATGTGGAAAGGAGCCTTGAGCATGGCTGTGGCTGGGTTCTGGAGGTCTTCGGCTGCTGGCGCTCTGCTCGGAACAGGGAGGGAAATTCAACCCACCCCCTCCGAAGGGCCCCAGCGAAGACAGCCAGATGAGGGGGCAAGAGACTCTGCATATATATATATGTATATATATGCATATATCTATGTATATATATACATATATGTCTGACTGAGAACACCTGTAAAAGCGATTAGAGGCCTCCCCAAAAGCCTCCATCCTTCTCGGAGAGCCCAGCAAGCTACTGAGAGTATCCCACCCACACGGTAGAGCCTGGCAAGCTACCCATGGCATATATGATATGTCAAAAACAGTAACAACAAGTCTAGTTAAGGTTATTCACATTTATTTTTTAAGTAGCTCTTGGGCTGGAGGGATAGTATAGCAGGTGAGGCACTTTCATTGCATGTGGCTAATCCAGGTTTGACCCCTAGCACCCATATGGTACCTGAGCCCATCAAGAGTGATCGTTAAGCACAGAACCAGTTGTAAACCCTGAGCACAACATAAAAACAAATGCGAAAGGAGGGAGGGAGGGAGGGAGGGAGGGAGGGAGGGAGGAAGGAAGGGAGGGAGGGAGGGAGGGAGGAAGGAAGGGAGGGAGGGAGGGAGGGAGGGAGGAAGGAAGGAAGGAAGGAAGGAAGGAAGGAAGGAAGGAAGGAAGGAAGGAAGGAAGGAAGGAAGGAAGGAAAAATTAGCAATTGATTTTATTGATCATTTGTATTTTTTTCTTAGTACCTATATCAAATTCTATATTGTTAGATCTAATCTTTATTATTTACAACTCCTTCTTTGCTTTCATTTTGTTCCTTCTTTTTAGTTTCTTAAAATGTTAGGTTATTTCCATCCCCCATTTTTTGATGGGGTTGGGAGTTTTCTTCTCATAGATCCCAACCAGTGCCTTGTATATCCTTGATATCAGCCCCTTATTTGATGGTTATTGGGTGAATACGAATGGCAAAAAGGCACATGAAAAAATGCTCTTCATCACTAATCATCAGAGAGATGCAGATCAAAACAATCATGAGATACCACCTCACACCACAGAAACTGGCACACATCCAAAAGAACAAAAGCAACTGCTGTTGGCATGGATGTGGGGAGAAAGGGACCCTCCTACACTGCTGCTGGGAAAACTGGTTCAGCCATTTTGGAAAACAGTATGGTCTTTTCTCAAAAAATTAGAAATTGAGCTCCCATTTGACCCAGCAGTACCACTTCTAGGAATATATCCCGGAGAGGTAAAAAAGTATAGTTGAAATGACATCTGCACTCAAATGTTCATTGCAGCACTGTTTACAATAGCCAGAATCTGGAAAAAACCCAAGTGCCCGAGAACAGATGACTGGTTAAAGAAACTTTGGTACATCTACACAATGCTGCTGTTAGAAAAGATGAAGTCATGACCTTTGCATATAAGTGGATCAACATGGAAAGTATCATGCTAAGTGAAATGAGTCAGAAAGAGAGAGACATAGAAAGATTGCACTCATCTGTGGAATATAAAATAAAATAGCAGAATAGGAGACTAGCACCCAAGAATAGTAGAGATAAGTACCAGGAGGTTGGCTCCAGGTCTTGGATGCTGGCCCCACAAGCTGGAGGAAGGGGCAGCTTGCATAGAGAAGGAAATACCAGGTAAAGTGTGATTTGAGAACCCGCACAGGATGGGAGATGCGTGCTGAAAATAGAATATAGACCAAACACGATGGCCACGCAGTGCCTCTATTGCAAACCACAACACCCCAAAGGAGAGAGAGAACAAAAGGGAATGCCCTGTCACAGAGGTGGGGTGAGGTGGGGGGGAGGGTGGGGAATGGGGTGGGAGGGTGGGAGGGATACTGCGAACATTGGGGGAGGGCACTGGGCACTGGTGGAGGGATGTAAACAAAATGCAAACGTGAAGTTCATAAATTTATAACTAACTCATCGTGATTCACTAATAAAAAAAGAAAAAGGAAAAAAAACATGAATCTTAAAAGATTTATGCAAACTTATATTCACTGGAAAAAATTGTTAGGTTATATATGTGAGCCTTTTCTTGATTTTTGATGTGAATATATATTGTTATAAATTTTCCTCTTGGAACAGCTTTTGCTGAGTCCCAAAGGTAAAATTTTTCTAAGCTTGAATCTTCATTTTTGTTTACTTCCAAGTTTCTTAAATTTTCTCTTTGACACATGGTTGTTCAATAGTACATTGTTTAGTTTTTAAATGCTTGAGGGTTTTCCCAGATTTTTTTAATGGTTAATTTCTATTATCATAGCATTGTGACCTGCAAAGAAGGTTTACATAATGTCTTTCTTTATGACTATATATACATAAGTGTCCCAGCATGTAGCATATAGTCTATCCTGAAGACTTTTTGGAGACAGAGATTCCTATACATGTATACTATGTTCAGCTCTTACAACCCTTCATTTAACTTTGTTTTCTTATTGATTTACTGTCGGGTTGATTTGTTCAAAGATGGAAGTAGCGTGTTAAGGCTTCCTATTATTTTTGTATTTCTGTTGAAATCTCCCTTACAGTCAATTAGTAGTACCATTAAGAGCTTTCCTGTCCCTTCTTTTGGTACGCATGTGTAGGAAAGTTAAATCACCTTGATGAATCGATTCTTTAATCAGTACATAATGTCTGTCACTTGTCTCTTATTATTTTGTTTCAAGTCTATTTTGTCTGATATAAATATGGCCTCCAAAAAAAGCTACCATTTGCCTATATGATTATTTTCCAGCCTTTTCCTCTGAGTTCTTGCTTCTCATGAAAACTCAAGTATGTTGTCTTGCAAGCATCAAAAAGTTAGATTTGGGGCCAGAGAGATATTACATAGGTGCCTTGCATACAGCTGACCCAGGTTCGATCCCTAACATCCCTTATGGTCCCCCAGCCCAGTCAATAGTGATTCCTGAGAACAGAGCTAGGAGTAACCCCCTGAGCAGTGCCATGTGTGCCCCCTAAACCAATATATATATATATATATGTATATATATATATATATGTGTGTGTGTGTGTGTGTGTGTGTGTGTGTGTGTGTGTATATATATATGAAAGAAAGATTTGGGTTTTATTTCCTGATCTATGCAGCCATTCTGTGCCTTCTGATTGGGGAAGTAATCATTGATGTTTAGATAAATTATTGACATGATGGACTTTATTGCCATTTTTCTGAGAACTTGGGGGGTGCTTTTACGTTTTAAAATGTTTTTATTTTGGCTTCCCTTTACTTTTTCCTACCTGTACTTTGATATTGCTCTTTTGTCTTGTTTTGGGGCTATATCCTGTAGTGCTAGGGTTTACTCCTGGCTCTGTGCTCAGGGATCACTCCTTCAGGGGTTCAGAGACCATATGGGACACCAGGGATCAAATATAGTTGGCAACATGCAAAGAAGATGCCCTGCCTGCTGCACTATTGCTCTGGCCCCAATATTGGTCTCGTGTGCAGTGATCAATTTTCCATTATCTCTTCTTGTTAGTTTTAAGTTTTAGTTCTGTTTTATTTCATATAAATTATTCACTTTATTGAATCACCATGTGAAAAGTTACAAAAGTCTCAGGCTTATGTCTGTTATACAGTGCTCAAAAACCCATCCCTTCACCAGTGCCCATATTCCACCACCCAAAACCCCAGTATGCCTCCATCCCCCCGCCCCCTACCCCCGCCTGCGTAGCTGATAAATTTCACTTCATTTTCTCTTTACCTTGATTACATTCCACATTTCAACACAAAACTCACTATTGTTGTTGGAGTTTCCCCTCCCCCAAAAAACCCAGCCCTACTGACAAGGAAGCATTTGATAACTAGTTTTCCATTGCTGAGAATGAAGAGATATGCAGGTTTAGGATTTCTGTATTTTAGTAGTTAAGTCCAGGGAGATTTATGTTAGAAATTGCATCATTTCCCTTCCTGGTGCAGTATGGGGCAATGGCTAAGACCAAAAGTAGTCTAGCTGGCCTCCAGATCATGGACGATCAGCAGCAAAGTGGCCGCACAAAAGTGTGGCCACCCAGGTAGAATCTCGGTGGAGCTCGAGCCGGTATCAGCCCCGGCCCGAGACTCAGTCTAAGTATTTTTGTCTTGTTATTACCATGTACTTTGCAGATAAGTTTCTAAATTTGTTTTCCCTTTAATTTTATTTCACTGTTTTGTTTGTGGTGCATAGCTTGTGTCACTCAGAGCTTACTCAGGACATTCTATGCAGTGCTTGGATTTGAACTGGGAGAGGTTACATGCAAGACAAGTGCTTTATCCCTGTACTATCTGTCTGACCCCATTGTTGCTCCTTTTCAACTTAAAGCAAGTAAGTCTTGAACTCCTTCTAGGAGAGCCCATATTCTTGTTTCCTTCATTTTGTGTTATCTTTCTTCTTTTTTTGTCACCTAATATGTACCACTATTCAATATAAGTGAAATCAGGAAAATTCAAAGTAAAATAATTTTCATTACCCTTATTGGTGAAAGATATGTTTGTACCAAATACTACCAAGGACTCTACAAAATATTAAGTCTAGGTCAAAGTTAGTGCATACTTGATTGGGTAGTACTATTTTTGAAGAGCAATTAAAGATTGGAGACATCTACAAAACCAGTACTCAACTCCTGATTAATGACAGAGGTTCATACAGATGATAAGAAATTTGTATGAAGCTTATTGGAGGACTTTTTTTGTGATAATGAAATAGTAAAACCAACAAAAATTCCCATAAAGGGAGATTGGAGTGGTAATTTTGGTATCTTCTTACTAGGGAATACTATACTCTTGTTCAAATGAAAAAATTATAATTAGCAATTGAGATTATAAATTAATCTCAGAGTTATAAGGAAAATTAAAAAGCCAGTTTCAGAATTCAATTTTTTACTTAAATTATAAATAAGCATTCAATAGATTCTAGATTTATATGATTTAGAAATATTCTCTGGGTTTGTGTTTCCCCAAAATATTTTTTAAATTCCTCACCTCCAGTACTCAGTTGACCTTATTTGGAGAAGGAAATTGCTGCATATATAACTAGTGAATACAGGCTCATTAAGGTGGAAAGTAATACAGCATGACAGGTATCTTTATAAGAAAAGAAAATATGGACATCTGGGGAGAAGGCCATTTGGGGCAAAGAGAGACTGAGATAAAGCTGTCACAAATCGAGGAATATTCAGGGTTACTAGAGGTTGGACAACCCCAGAGATTTCCTCCTTTAGAGTGTTCGGAGAGAGCATTGCTTTACTAACTCTTTGATTCTGGGGCTTGTCTCCCAGAAATGTGAAAACATTATTTGTTTTAAGCCACCAAGTATATGATGTGTTATTAAAGTCTATAGGAACTTTAGTTTTTTCTTTCATATTCTTTATTCCACGGCAGAACCTGGCAAGCTACCCATGACATATTTGATATTCCAAAAACAGTAATAGCAATGTGCTCTTCGTGTTCCTGAAGCAAGCAGACGCCATCAGGCTACACTAGCACAAGACAGGGACAAATGAAGATGTTACTGGCGCCCGCTTGAGCAAATCGATGAATAACGGGATGACAGTGATACAGTGATAGGAATTTTCCAGATAAATTCTTGTCTACAAGCACATGATTTATAATCACACATGAGAAGTGATGATGAGCTCCAAATTCAGGATTTTGTTTAACTTTGAGGGATGAGAAAAACAAAGAGGTTTTTTTTGTGTACTTCTTCTCTTACTGTTTCCAGTGGGGTTTTGTTACATTTTCAGAGATCATTTAGAAATTTTTGAAATCCAATTAAAAGGCAACGTAGCTGCTTATCTGAAAATTATTTCATTACCCCTTCAAATGAGTGATAACATAGTATATAGTGAATTTTGGGTTGGAAGTCTTTTTCATTCATCGATTTAGCCATATCATGTGACTTCATTTTAGCAGGTAGAGTTTCGGTTTAGAAACCCAATATGAGTCTCATGGATTTTCCTTTGTATGTGCCTTTATCTCTTGCTGCTTTTAGGAGACTCTCTTGAGAGGCTTGTCACACAATTATAATGTGCTCGGTGCTCTTCTGTTTGAGCTTCCTTTATTTTGAACTCTTTGGATTACGTGGATCTGGGTTAAAAGCTTCTATCAGATTGAGTAAAATTCTTGGCTAATATTTCTTTCAAATAATTTGTTATATTTTCTTCTACAATTTCTAGGATACCAATCTTTTCATCTTGATGCTATGCATAAATAAATATCTTATGTCCTCCTTATTAACATTTTTTCTTTTTTCCATTTCTTTCTTGATGGTTTATTTTAGCTTGACTGCAACGAGTTATTGGCTTGATTTTTTTTCTTCTTTCATTCTGCTTCTGAGTCCCGCCACTGGCTTTTTAAAACTCAGCTACTATGGTCTCTACCTTATTTTTGCATGGTGATTTTTTTGTGCCTATGAGTACCTCACACGCACAGCAGAGCCTGGCAAGCTACCCGTGGCATATTCGATATGCCAAAAACAGTAACAAGTCTCACAATGGAGACATTACTGGTGCCCGCCTGAGCAAATTGATGAGAAATGGGATGACAGTGACAGTGACAGTGATGAGATTATTGAGGCTCCTTTACATTTATTTCTTCATTTCATTGCACATTGATAGAATTGTTAGTGTGAAGTTTTCCTTGGGGAGTTTAGTAAGTTCTGTTGTGTTTAGAAGCTTTCCTAACTTTTGTTTATTTTAAATTTTTTTTTATTTTTTAAAGAATCACCGTGAAGTACAATTACAGACTTACAAACTTTTGTGCTTACATTTCAATCATACAACGATTGAGTACCCATCCCTCCACCAGTGCCCATTCTCCACCACCAATGCTACCCATATCCCTCCCATCCCCCCAACCTCCACCCCCACCGTACCTCTGTGGCAGGCACATTCCCTTTTGCTCTCTCTTCATTATGGTAACTTTTGTTTCTATCCTTTGTTTCTTTATTTTTCCTGGAGTTTTGTAAGGCCTAGGGATGAAAATCCAAGCACAAGATTGCTTGAGTGAACTGAGACTTATTCCTGCAGAACAGTCTGTGGCTCGGAGTTTCTGTGAGGCTGGGTGGCCACTGTGTACTTGTAGTTACATGGACCCAATAACGGCCACAGCTACGGAACTGCGGTCTAGCATGCTGAGGCTCTAACCGTGGGGCCCAGTGTTTCTCTGTAGAGCACCAAATAAAGACTCAGATGCTGGCGAGTCCGAGCCGCAACTGGTCTGAGAGTCACATGTAGCCAATAAGAGCCATTCACCAGACCAATGCCCGTAGCTCTAGGGGGTTTCAGTTGGTGTCCCTAGCTTCAGTGGTTGAGTCACCATCCAGCACACCCAGCTAGTGTGGTTCCATGTGGTTGTTTAGCCAGGCTGTGGCACTTAGTTGGAGAGTTCCTTTGTTGTCATAAGAAAAACTAATTCCTGCTTCTCAGTAGGCCAGTGTGCTACATTTGAGCATGTTTGAGAGATGATCAGGATTGCACTGTCATGCTTCCTCTGTGATTGATACCTGCTCAGCCTGGTGTGCTGATTCCTGACACCCAGGGGTACCTGCTTGTTTCAAAGAACCTGAACCTTTGGTACCCAGGAGCAGGCTTGTGTATGGGCCAAGAGAGCTGGGAGGCAAATTCCTTCAGTCTTGGGAAAACTCGTCCTCCTATCACGAAGGCCTCACGGTCTCTGAGTACTTGCATGTGGAGGGAGTAAGGACTAGCAGTTGGGGCTCCGTTTTCCCAGGACCCGTTAGTCTCCTGTCTGCCCTGCTGCCTCCACAAAGATCTATTTGTGAGTGTAACATGTGGGGTGGTGATCCAGACTTCCTAGGCAGCTGGAGTCTCTGTCGCAGCACCTGCCCACGGGTACTGCATATCAGAGCAGCCAGCCTGGGCCCCTTACTAACTGGAAATGATTTGGAGGCATGACCTGCTTGTTGGCAGACAACCGCGGGCTGGGAGGGATCGAGTCTGTTGGTTTGGCAAAGCAAGTATCATTCACTGCCAGATTGCTCTGCTGTTGGCCTGGGATGGGTGGGGCTCGCCTCAGGAATGGTGGCCACCAGCCAGATGCCAGTAGCAACAGAACAATGCCCGGTACTGGCTCGGACCCAAGCATCTAATTTTCAGTCACTCGCCTCCCGGTATAGTCAGATGAAAACAGTTGGATATCTTGGGAGCCAGTGTCGCACCGCCATGTTTTCCAGTACCTTAGGGGGGGTGACTGCCAGGGGTCCGTGCCGTGCTGTGCTCTCTGCTCTGCTCATCTCTTCTCCCTCTGTTCTATGTCCCCACTGTTGCCGCAGCTTGTTAGGACACAGCAGGTTCCATCTCCGGGAGAAGAGCTGGCTTTCGGGGACTTTCTCTGCTTGAACTCAGACAGGACTTTGTATTTCATTCAAGTTTTGCTATAGATTTTGCTGTGGTGATACGAGGGTGCTAGAAAAATCCCTCTGCAGCCATATTGGTCCCCAAGGTAAATTTTAGTAAAAACATTTTAGCATTTAGACCTCGCTCGTAAAATAAATTCTCTGCCGATGGGTACTTAGATTGTTTTCAGTTTGAGGTTATTATGAGTAAAAACTGCTCTGAACGTTCTCATATGTGGCCTTATAAAAATTATTTATTGTAGTTTAGGTAGTGACAGTAGTGTGAAAGTTTACAGTATCCATACACAAATCTACTAGACCAAACCCCAGCTAAGTTTTCCTTGACTCTCCTCCACTGTCCCTATATTACCTCTGGTCTGGACTTCTCTTCTTTCCCCCACCCCACTATTTTCTAATTAGATTTGTATTTGATTTATAAGGGTTTGTAATAATTCAGTACGGTTTGTTCTCTTCTTTTGTCTCTATATTCAACGTATGAGTGAGATCATCCACCATTTGTCCTTCTCCCTCTGATTTATGTTGCTACATGTGATACCCTCCCTTCCATTTCATCCACATTGCACTGAACTGCATGATTTATCTTTTGATATTTTTGCATAGTATTCTTTTGTGTTTATAGAACACAACTTCCTGGTCCATGTATCCACTGTTGCATAATTATGTTGTTTTTATAACTGGGCTATTGAACTAAGCACTGCAATTAACACAGGTATGCATACATCCTTTTGCGCCTGTGATTTTATATTCAGGGGTTGATTCCAAGCAGTGGTATTTCTGGGTTGTATGGGAGCTTTATTCTTACATTTTTGAAAAATCTCTATACTTATTTCCATAGGGGCTGAGCCAGATGACATTCTTAACAACGGCAAATGAGGGTTCTATTCTTACCACAACCCCACCAACAGTGGTTGCCTCAAGTCTTTAGGTATATTGGTATATGCTACATCTCCTTGGTGTGAGATAATATCTCTATGTTGTTTTGAATTACATTTCTAATAATGTGTTTTGCTGAACACTTTTTCATTTGCCTACTAGTCATTCACATAACTTCTTAAGGGGAAGTGTCTGTTCATCTCTCCCCATTTTTTTTGGTGGAATAACTAAATGTTTTTGTTGTTGAGCTTCATGAGTGCTTTATAATTCTTGGATATGCTTTATTGATGTACTATGAGCAAATATTTTGTTTCATTTAGTAGAAAGTCTTTTTGCCATGTAAAAGCTTTTAATTTGATGTAGTCTTATTGGTTATTATTTATTTGTTCTTCCCTCTGGAGTTAAATCATTGAAGCCATCTCTGAGACCCATTTCCTGCGAGTTTTGCATGTTTTTTTTTCCTCAATGCATTTTAAGGATCCTGGTCTAATCCTGAGGTCTTTAACTCACTCTGAGTTAACTATTGTGAATGGTGTGAGATACAGTTCCAGTTTATTTTTCACACATGGCTATGTAGTTTTCCCAGAACCATTTGTAAAAGAGATTTTCGTTATTCTATTTCTTGTATCTATCTCCTTTGTAGTAACATATATTTGAAGGTTTATCTAGAGCTCTAAGTTCTATTCCATTGGTCTGCATATTTCTCTTTAGTACCACACAGTTCTGATACTTATAACTTTATAGTACAAATTAAAGTCAAGAAATGTAGTACCTTCCATTTTCTTAGAATTGCCTTGGCTATTTTTTTTATGATTTTATGCAAATATTACTAGGGTTTGTTCTAAGTCCTTAAAGAATGTCATTGGAATTTTAATGAGGATTGCATCGAATGTGCATAAAGCTTTGGGTAGATGGTCTAATCTTAATTACATTCTTACTTTCTGCCTAATCTTGGAAGGAAAGCTTTCAGTTTTTCTCCATTGATTATAATATTGGCTATGTTTTTGCTGTAGATACTACTATCTTGAGTATGGTTTCTTTTATTACTGTTTCATTGAGGGCTTTTATGATGGTATTGATGGAGAATTCAAAGGCATGCATGCCTTGATTGTGTGAGACCTTGAGTTAGACCGCTGCTCCTTCACGGTCTCCTGAAGACCAACACTGTAGCCCTGGTGATCTGCAGCACCTTCAGCCAAGCATCACACTGTCAGGCCCATTTTGCCAAATTGATTATTTCTGGGAGTGATCCCCAGAACACTTCTGGGAAGGCCTTTATACATTTTTTTCTGGGTCT
The DNA here is from genome assembly GCF_027595985.1 of Sorex araneus. NCBI lineage: Eukaryota > Metazoa > Chordata > Mammalia > Eulipotyphla > Soricidae > Sorex > Sorex araneus. The sequence goes on from NC_073306.1 coordinate 195,826,071, forward strand.
TTATCACATATTTAAATTTTATATATATTTTAGAATAGCACAGCAATTTGAAAATAAAAAAAAATTATTGATGAGATTTTTTAAAATTATAGTTGTGCTGAAAAGTATCTTACTCCCAGCTATACAGCCAAGAGAAACATGCTTGACTGTATAGTTTATAAACAAGATACACACAGAAATGTGTAAAGCAATATGACTTGTGATGCTCTTAAAATTGGCATTATAATAATTCTAAATAAAACAAATACCTCAATATTAAAATACATTTCTACATAAATGGGAAGAAACAAGGTATAATTATGTGAATCAATTTATCAGTCACTGTACCCTAGAGAAATAGGACCAATAGAGGAGAGAGAGAGAGGGAAAGAGAGAGAGAGAGAGAGAGAGAGAGAGAGAGAGAGAGGGAGAGAGAGAGAGAGATTTCCTAATCTGATTATGGAAGCTGACAAGACCCAAGATCTGAAGGCTGAGTTGGAAAGTTGGAGATTCCTTAGAATCAGTGGTGTAGCTTCCGTCCGAATTTGAAGACTTGGGAACCAGGTTAAGCTGATGGGATGATAGTTCCAGTCTAATGGCAGCTGGTTCAAGACCAGGAAGAACTAATGTTTCTGGTGCAAGTTCAAAGACATGTAAACGCAGTGTTGCTTTGTTGTTAACTCTAAAACATAAACACTTACACTCTGTTCTGGGTGACCCATTGGTCATATTCTGCAGGCCGCTCTGTGATACTTGAGCCAACAGGGTGGGATTGTCCAGTGTTGGGATGGTGACGCAAAGCTGCTCCAGTTCAGATGTTCTGGGACTCTGAAGCCACACCTGGCAGAGATCTAGGCCCTTCAGGAATATACCTGGAGGTGCTCAGGGGAAATGGTCATATAGTATTAGGGTTCAAATATGTGGCCTCATCCATGCAAGGCTATGAACTCTACTTCTCTGCCTGGTGCCTAAACATTTGCACTCTTGTTAACCAATGTTACTTGAAGTAATCCTAATAATTATAAGGTGCACAATAACACCCCACTTTTAAGGCACTAGGGAGAGGGGTTTTGCTGCTCACAGGAAAGTGAAGGTTTTTGTTCTATTCAGAACTTCAGCTGACTGAATCCATATTAATGATGGTAATTTACCAAGTCCACCAATTCAAATGTTAATCTCATACAGAAATATCCAGAATAATGTTTGACCATATCTGGGCATCTATTAAGCTGACATATTAAATTAACTGCCATAATCAACATGAATCAATCTCTTGAATAGTATGTCCAAGAAAGTATCAAATTCACAAATAGCACACCAGTATAACTCTGTGTATATTAATTTTTAAAGACAAAATAAATGATATTTTCAGATGTACATGAATAATATATATGGTTGTAAAAAATAAGAATTGTTTTTACCCTTAATAGTCAGGAAAGAAAATATTAATCAGTACTTTCCTTCTTTTATATTAAAATTTCTTTTTTTTCTCTTTTTTTGAACCTTTAAAGTACTGCTTTGGAGACCTGGGAGCCTCTTCCAGCAAGTTGAACTACTAATCCTGCCTGTAGCTTAATTCAAGGGCAAGAGGATGCAATCCTGCTTGCTCCTGATGTGCCAGGGAATACCTGGTTCTCCCAGAGGTTTTTGAAAGGTCTCCAATGTTACAATTGGTGATGCTCAAGGACACCATCTCATTCAGATCATATTACTGGGGTTAGCTGCTTGTGAGGCATGTGCCTTAATCCCATACTATTACATACTATTATCTTTTCATCTTCAGAAATCACTTCATGGGGTTAGGACTGGAGTTGAGCCACATCTGACAGTGCTCAGGCTCCACTGTTTTTCACTCAAGGATCACTCCTGGAAGTGTTGAGAGAACCATAATGGGGTGGGGGACGCAGATTGGACCCAGGTCAGCCACATGCAAGGCCAGCACCTTGTCCACTTTACTATTTCACCAGCCTCAGAACTGAGCTACAGAAAGCATTCTGTAACTATTTTTAAAGAATAAAGGCCAATGGGTCAAGATTGTAGCTCAGTGTTAGGGTACTTTCATATAACACACCTTTGGTTTGATCCCTAGAATTGCAAACAAACAAACAAAAAATAAAGATAATACAGGTTACTGTTTGTTTTCCTTTTTTTGTCATTTTGAGACAATATTTGTCAAGAAAGTCAGGTGAGTCTTTTGAAAGCAGCAAAAATTTGAGTTCAGTTTTCTAATCCATCTGGCCACACTGCCTTTCATTGTTGAGTTCAAGCCAGTGACATTAGTGACTACTTTTTAAATTTAGTTTAATTTCATTAATTTATTTTTTACAAAGCTGTTCATGATTGGATTTCAGACATACACTATCCCAACACCTATCCCTCCATCAGTGAAGTGACATTAGTGACTATTGATTTGAAGAAATTTATTATCATCTCTTTTTTATTAATGGATTATGGGTATTTGTGAGGTTTGTTTTTCATTCTTTGACTTTCTAGTTTTCTTCCCCTCTACCTACCTGGATAACTGCTTTTCATGCAGCATCAGTAAGGTGTGAATAGCCTCTTATTGGTTGTGCCCTCTGAGTGTATTTGTCTTAACATTGATATGTAGCTCACACATCACTCATTGTTTGGGAAATGCAAATTTCCAAAAAATTGATGAGATAAAATTTCACACAAGTAAAGCTGGCACACATCAAAGAGAACAACAATAATAACAAAACTGTATTGGCATGGATGTGGGGAAATGGAACCCTCATGCACTGCTGATGGGAATAGAGACAGGTACAGCCTTTAAAAAAATAATACAGATACTTCTCATAAACAAGGAACTGAGCTTCCATATGGCCCAGCAATTTTATTTATTAACATCTGCCCCAAGGACCCAAAAACTCTTCACAAATCTCTTCACAAAAAAGACATTTGCATTTCTATGTTTGTTGCAGCACTATTCACAACAACCAAAATCTAGAAACAATCCAAATATCCAAGAACAGATGACTGAATAAAAAAAACTATGGCCCACATACACCATGGAATACTAAAACGGCTGTAAGAAAAGATACAACTTGCTGCTACATGAATCAATCTGGACAGTATTATGCTGAGTGAAGTTAGAAAAAGAGGAACAAAGAAGGAGTGCTCTCTCTGCTTTGTGGGATATAACAAAATGTGGTAGGGGATAAAAACAAAAATTTCCAAAGGCAATAGAAATTGAGAACATGTTTTCAGTAAAAAGATTACTATGGGTAAATTTTTTGCTGATATACTAGGAATAATTTTCTAGGTGTACATGGTGTGATGGAGAATTAGTGGTCCAACTCCTTATAATGCTATCTTTTATTCATTGTCTACATTTTAGTGTACTCCCATATTCAGGGATAGCTACATTCCTAATTTCAAGTCTTCCTGGGGCTCCATAGTACCAATTTATTTGTGTTTGTATTTCTGCTGGTATTGTTGGTCTTTAATCTTTCTTAGTCTGATAAGACATATTCCAGTAGGCCAATTACTTCACAGATTCTTCTTTATTTTTCACTTCTAATTCTCCTATTTCCTTTATCCTTGTGTTTTTAGTTTATAGACACTCTAAAAAAAAAAAAAAAAAACCTCACACACAGTGTCCATATTTTGGTTACTAAATACTATCCTGAAACTAGAGAAGACAGGGATCACTGAGGAACTGGCTGATTCTAGGACTAGCTTTTGGGTAATATATAATCCCTGGAGCATCTTGTGTCAAAAAACAAGTACTAAAGATGCTAAAGGAATGTGAATACAAAAGAAGAGTATTTCAGAATGAATCAGACAGAAGCTTAAATAGTGTAATACTGGATAACAATACAAAGTGTAAAATTAACATATACAAGTCTAACTTAAAACCAACAAATGATTAAATAAATGGGGACAAAGAAGTAATCTTTGTGACAAGATGAATTAAAAATTATACGTGTAAATACATGTAAATATATTAGAATTCTTCTTCCCTTGATTGACATTTTTTCAAACACCAGAACATAGAAAGATATAAAGTAATAGTTTTGCTATACCTAATATATAAACACATTAACCAAGTACTGAAGGTTCTTATTAATGATGCTACATCATGTTATGTCACGTTGCACATACTGCTATCATGTGTGGTGGTTTCTCTGTAAGCTTTTTGTTTTTGGTTTATATTGTAATCAGGGACATACTCCTTGCTCTGTGCTCAAGGATTACAACATGTTATGTCATGTTGCACATATCACTGTCATGTGTGATAGTTTTTCTGTAAGCATTTTGTTTTTGGTCCATACTGTGATCAGGGACTACTCCTGAAAGTGCTCAGGGGACCATATGGGATACGGGGGATTAATCCTTGGTCAGTCACATGCAAGATAAATGCCTTACCTAAAGTAAGATTTCCTTGACCCCCTTTCTGTAAGTATTCTTTGGGAAGGGGGAAGCCACATTTTAGCAATGAATGGGGCCTATTCCCAGCTCAGTGCTTAGGGTTCATATCTGTTGATCCATTACTTGCGGACATGCAGTGACCGAGATCAAACTGGGGTTGACTGTACCCGAAGCAAGCACCTTAACCACGACTCTGTCCCTCTGTCAGCAGTTTTACTACATTTGCCCTACATAGCTAATTGGCCCTACGGTAATTTTGCCATGAAATATGAAATGACTGGTTAACAGTTTAATTTCAAGTTTGATCCAGAGAGTGATGAACAGATGTGATTATCTTAAAATAGTGCATGATAACAACTATGTATATCAACTTGACAAAACTTACTAAAGTGTGAAATAAGATTAACGTAAAGCCAGATGCACAGTCTACATATAAATTGCCTATCAGGCAAATACGTAGTATATTTGTAACAGCTTGTATGGCATTAAAACGGTTTCCTATACCGTGCATATCATCACGAGTCTACAGTAGACGGTTCATTGTTCTTAGGGAGTTGTTGGTTCAAATAATTCTACTTTCAAGGCCCTTTGCCTCTTTCTCCTTCAATACGGTATATTTTAAAATAAGAAACCAAGTCTTGAGGCGAATCATCTTAGTGAGCTTGATAAAGCCATCAGTAATGGTGCTTCTTGAAAATTCGCTCTGCTAGAATTGACGGGGAGTTCCCAGCCCTGATAATGCTCCTGTGTTCCAAGACAGTGACTGCCCCATGTGTCTCTGTCACAGTCTCTTGAACCTCCCCCCTTTGACTAGCGTTTGTCACAGTGTCTCCCAGTGGAACGAGCAAAGGAAAGGACCAGGATAGAATCATTATTTTGTATCTGGAAAAATGCTTCTGGAAGGTATATATGTGGTTGCTTTTTTTTAAACCAAATGTATTTAAGTCAAGTTGATTAAGGATTTGAGCAAAATCACTTCAATGTAAGAAGTAAAATGAAGAAAGGCTGCAAATGAGTACTTCCTTAAAAATCAAGTTTTACTGGCATATTCTTTCCTGTTTACTTGCTCCAAAATATTCTATATTTCTTTGGAAGTAAAATATAGCACAACACCATTGCTTTAAATCACAGGGAACTATAGCAACCAGAGCCAGGCTGTGACGAAAAGCAAAGGCTTAATTAACCTTGTGGCAGTGACATTTTTCCTAATAGTAAACTATGCTCACTGAGAACAGTTTCACTCCTAATTATTAGGGGAGTTATGCCCGTAAAAGTAAACCCTTACCAGATGATGTTTAATGGAGCAGAGAGGAGAAAATATTTGACATTGGTAGCCTCTTGGTGTGGTATTTGTCTTTGATTTTGCTGGTTTCTTTTCCACTAAACGATCAGAAAATTACGATGGCCTTGTTCCCCTAGGCTGAAAATTAGCTTGCTAAGTTGGAGCCCAAATCAGATTCTGATGACTAAGAATTAATCTATTTTAGCAAAAGCATGTTTGACAGAAATCAGAACAGTCCCTCTCTGTCACCACAGCGCAGTGGCTGCTGTCACCTGTGATGGATATGCAGGAGGCAAATGGGGAAATTGTTCAGGTCTGAATCCTTTTGTTCTCTTGCTAATATTGATTAAATTTTGTTTGTTTCAGAGGTCATCTGTTCACAGACAAAACTTTCAAAAGGTTAACCAAGGCTTCATTTTGTTTTAAATAAAGGTTAAATAGGATTATCTTAAGAGTGTATTTTAAGCTCTCTTTTTTTCCATAACTGCCTGGAGCAATGATTTCTCTGTAAATTTGTGATCCTGGTTTACTCCAATTATTTTGGGAGATGACATAAAATTGTTGCTATTTTTATATTCAAATTTTAAATCTTTTAAATTAATTCAAGAGTTCAATATTTTAAACATATTATAAAATCACTATAAATCTATTAACCCAAAGGGAAATTTGCATAACCACCTATTTGTTGCTAATGTATAATAAACATTTATTTATTGGGTACCTAACATTACCAGGTATTGAGGTATGTGGCTAATAAAAGTGTTGAATGAAATAGCCTCTGTATTTCCTCTCATAAGGCTTTCAGTACAGAGGGGGAAAGACAAAAAAAGTCCATGTTTGATTCATGGTTGCTTTAATTCCTGCATTTATCTACTGATTGATGATGCTTTTTTTTTTTTGCTCCAGAGATTCACTTTAAAATATAATTCAAGGATGAACAGATATCTTAGAGTTGGCCAGTGTAGAAATTGATCTATATGGTGATATTTGATGGCTCTTGGGCTTTGAAATATCTCTTCAACCCAGTTGTATGCTACTGTCTAGCTTTCCAGGATAATAATTCTTGTTCTGTATTGCAAAAACAGCCTTCTAAATTCTCCCCAGACACCCCAAAGTCAAAGCAATAAGTATCTATACTCTGCCCCTACTGTTTATTTTATTACACACAGTTGTGTCATTATGAAGTCATTAAAATAAAGAGCTAGTCCTAAGACTAAGCTGGGAGTTCAATTCATGGATTATGACTTTGATTGATACACAACTCAGCTTGTTCTTCTCTTAGCTACTCTAATAACTTTAAAGAATGTAAACGGTTCTGCTTATTCTCTGTGTGTGTGTGTCTCTCTCCATCTCTGTCTGTCTGTCTTTCCCCGATTCCTCCACTCCATTCTGACTAGCTGGCGCATTGACTTCTACATTTGGTTATTCATTTCTATTTCTCTGCCTGGTGTCAATGTATTTCTGCTTTCCTAGAGCACAGATATTTTTCCTTCATAAAAAAATTCTGAGAGTCTGTGATTTACTGTATGGTATAGTTTTAATGATTATTACAAGCTGTAATTGAGATTATGAATAAATACTATGCTTTTAATAGTGCCAAATATTAAATTGTTGTTACTAATCATTAAGGGATGTTTCTTAGAAAATTTTAATAATTAAACTTGTACCAGATCTAAAAAAAGTTATTCCTTTGGGAGGTGCATAGTAGTAAAAGAAGTCTAGGTAGGGATTTAGGTTTGAAATATACATTGAGCAATTTATCCTGTAACTTTGGAAGTTTGGCCACCTTTTTTAAATGCTTTGAATCTTGATATCATCATCTGAAAGAAGAGAATAAGATAGACTTTGAGTATTAGAATGCAATGATATATCACTTGATATATATATGTCACTGTCATCCCATTGCTCATCGATTTGTTTGAGCGGGCACCAGTAATGTCTCTCATTGAGAGACTTATTGTTACTGCTTTTGGCATATCCAGTACACACGGGTAGCTTGCCAGGCTCTGTGAGTGGGCTTGATACTCTCGGTAGCTTGCCGGGCTCTCCGAGAAGGGCAGAGGAATCGAAAACGGGTGGGTCGCGTGAAAGGCGAACGCCCAACCGCTGTACTATTGCTCCAGCCCTGATATATATATATATGGAGTCATTAAAATAATATATACATTATTTTAATGTATATAAATATAATATTATTTATTATATACTATTATATAATATTATATTTATATGCATTATAATATATAATTTTATATATATATACTGAACTGGAACTGAACTGGAACGATAGCACAGCGGGTAGGGTGTTTGCCTTATACACAGCTGGCCCAGGTTCGATTCCTCCATTCCTCTCGGAGAGCCTGGCAAGCTAGTGAGAGTATCCCGCCTGCACCGCAGGCCTGGCAAGCTACCCGTGGTGTATTCGATATGCCAAAACCTGTAACAACAAGTCTCACAATGGAGACATTACTGGTGCCCGCTTGAGCAAATTGATGAACAATAGGACGACAGTGGTACAGTGCTATATATACTGAATTGTATATAATTTAGTAATTACCAGTTATGTGAATGATATTAAAATATATGTATATATGTGTATATATACATAAATATATACACATATGTCTATTATTCCCTTCATGAATAACATCCAAACTGTTATATTAAGCAATTAAGTGCAAAGATTCTGGTATCACATGCAGTTTGATTCCTGGCTAGATGTCCAAGTTTGTTGTGTGACCTTTAGAGAGCTATTTATCTCCTTCCTACCTCAATGTCCTAATTTTTAAGTAGATATAAAATTTTCTAAATTTTATCTGTTGTACGGTTTGATAAGATTATAAAACTAAAGTGTTTAGAATTGTGTAACAAGTTAGAAAATATTTAGTAAGTCTTAACTGTGTTAATATTGTTAGCCTATAACTTATTAATAGCTGCTCAATAAATGTAGTTTCATCTAAATTTAACAAAAGCAAGTTTCACTTCACTACGAACAGAGATTTCTTTTGAAATAGAAACAGGTGACACTATGTGTCTGACTAGGAGAAAATGGCTTTATTTAGGCAGCCTAGTCAATGATTACATGTCATTTATAAGGAACTTTCAAGAAATCTTTGAAAAATAAGTATTGAGGCTTTTTCTAATTCCATGCTCTCTTTTGAACATCTCTCTCTCTTTTTGTCTCTTTCTTCCTCCCTCTCCCACTTACCCTAACATTTCTCTAAGTAAAAATTTTAAAATAAAACTATTTTGTTTCACTAAAAAGAAAAAAAAAGCATCGAGAAAATGAACATCCTTCTAATTTGCTGTTACCCTTGCAGTAAGATGGAACCAGAGATGGATATGTATGTAGTATGCAGATAATATTTACAAAATTAATACTCTTAGATAGTATATAGACATTTGAAAGTGTCTTGAAGGTATCAAGATAAATATTTTCCATGGGTAGCATCTAGTTGATGTTTTATTTTTCTTAGCAAAGAATGACAGAATAAGGTTGTTATCTATAAATGTCTTGGGGATAAAAGACTGAAGTAGTAGTTCAGTCTTTTTTAAGTAAAATGCTATACAGGTGATGTTTTAACAGAATTCTTTGAATGTCAATAGTATTTTTTTAAACTAGGAGCATAGTAGTATGATTTCCACTCTGAAAACTGGTGAAGTGTGAAAACAGTTTTAATACTTTGCTTTTAATAGAGTAAAAACTGGTAGAATTTTAAAAATTTTTCTTTAATCTCAGTACTCTGTACTAAAAATCATTGAAAGTTAATAACTCTGCTGGTTTTCTAAAGCTACTTAATAATTTAATTCAGAACAAATGGGTCTGGTAGGAGCATATTCTTCTTTCTATCCACCATCTGTCTCCTTAACTTCAGTTTTATAGGAAATATTCCTATGCAAAAATATAATGAAAATTGAGTAATTTGCTTCCAAGACAGTTGAAAAAGGCTACAGTTTTTAGTAGATGCTGATTTCTGCATGCCATATTCCCACCACAGCTAATTTTGAACTACCACCTAGAGTTGGAAGATCTTCACACATTTAACTGCAATGTGCTGCTGGTATGTCCAATTTACCATTGCTCGTATTGTTTAACCATAACTAACTTTTCTGGGGCTAACATTAGCAACACTCCAAACAAAAGGGCAGACACTAAAACACGACCAAGCCAATCCTATGACATATTCCATTGTTTCTCAGGTACTGACCCAACAGTGGCCTTGGAAGACATTTCTGGTTATTTAATTTCTTTATAATAAAGGTGGCATTTGAAAACTATATAGAATTTCTCTATTTGCTATTAAGTAGTGATCTGTTTCAATATTTTGGTTTTTTAGAGAGATATTTTTACTCATTCAAACCCAAATTTGGAATTTCATAAGTATTAAGAATGGCAAAGGTATCTCTTATTATGTTAATATAGTGATATTTTGGGAAATACCTAAGTAAGAAATACCAAAATACCTAAGTAAGAAATATCCATTCTTACTTAGGTATTTTAGGAAATACCTAAGTAAGAATGGGAACTGGTTGCTAAGAAAACTAACTGTGTAATTAGAGGGTGAAACTTCCATTTTTCATGCCCCGGCTCCCATGGTGCCTGCCGATAGACTACTAGGTAAGCAGTAACACATAACAAGCCTTCCTCAGAATCAAGACGGTGGTGAGTAGTGGTCTTCAAAGTGATTCTAGGTTGATGAGTGTGTGAAAACTCGGGAAGAATGAAAAGCCTGGGAAGGGCATGGCAGTTCTTTGTCCTGTGCATTTCTTCCGGCTGTTCCAGAGTTCTACCTTTCTAATTTATTAGTGATCAAGTGATTCCTGAGTTCTGTAAGATGTTCTAACAAGTTAGTTAAACTTGAATAAGAGGCTGTAGAAACATCTAATTTGCAGTCAAGTGACACACTGGGTTTGTGACAGATGTTTGAAACAAAAAACCAAACAGAACCCAACTAAACACCAATAAATTTGGGGAGAGGTTGGGAGATGGAACCTCTCCCCAATAAAGATGGATGGAAGTTGGGAGAGAAAATGTGTGTGTGTGTTCTTCTTCCTCCCTTCTTCCTCCCTCCCTCCCTGCCTCCCTCCCTCCCTTTCTCTCCTCCTTCCTTCCTTCCTCCTTCCCTCCCTCCCTCCTTCCCTCTATTCCTTCCTTCCTTCCTTCCTTCCTTCCTTCCTTCCTTCCTTCCTTCCTTCCTTCCTTCCTTCCTTCCTTCCTTCCTTCCTTCCTTCCTCAAATAAATCAAATATGCAAGGCAAGAACTTTACAACTAAACCACATATTTAACCTGTTTTCAGGTTTTTTTGCAACTCAGTTTCTTTAACTTGCCATTTGGTATGTTCAAGCAATAGAATACTACATAGTAAAATTATGTACAAGAATAAAAATTTGCATTGTAATATTTTCAACAAATTTTCACTAAGGTTAATAAATATTTTCCAGAATCATATGAATTAAAGTAACTTGTTTTCTATGACTTCTGAATCTCTCTGCCCCTTGAAAATGGTTGAAATTATCCATATTCTAAATAAGTTAGTTTTCATCACTGTATCACTGTATCACTGTCATTCCATTGTTCGTCGATTTACTTGAGCAGGCACCAGTAATGTTTCTATTACACTCAGCCCTGAGATTTTAGCAGCCTCTCCTTACTCGTCTTTCCAACAATTGGAGGCTCTTTCTGGGTCAGGGGAATGAGATCTATCATTACTATTTTTGGCATATCAAATATGCCACGGGTAGTTTGCTACGCTCTGTTGTGCAGGAGGGATAGTCTCGGTAGCTTGCCGGACTCCCCGAGAAGTATGTATATACCATTTACTGTATTTGGGATATGAATACACCATGGGGAGCTTGCAAGGCTCTCCAATGCGGGCAAAAGACTCTTGGTAGCTTGTCAGGTTCTCCAAGAGGGAGAACAAGGCTATTAGATGTCGCTTGGTTTTACAGTCTCTAGATATTGCTCGTTGATGGAATTACACGGTGCCGGGGGGGGGGGGGCATTTGTGGGTGTGGCTACCAATCTACTGGAAAATGGGGTGTCTGGGTGGAGAAGGCTCATTCCCAATCTGAGCAGGCTTGGAGATCTCAGCCCTGGGTCTCGAACACCTGGGTTTCTCTGTCATCCCTTCATGTGTGAGGCTCGTCCGAACATGTGGAGAGGGGCCTTGAGCATGGCTGTGGCTGGGTTCCTGAGGTCTTCAACTGTCAAGGCTCTGCTTGGGCCGGGGAGAGAAAGGCAACCCGTCCCCTCCGAGGGGCCCTGGTGAAGACAGCCAGGTGCAGGGTGCAAGAGACTCTGTGTCGCTCTCTTTCAGGAGCTTGGTCTTATGGTCTCTGGATGTTGGCCATCGGTGGGATTACAGGGCGCCAGGTTTTCATCAAGATGGAAAAATATATACATAAAATTTCCACGAAAATCTCCCAATCTGTGTTTAAAAGAATCAAATCTATGTTTAAAACACTGTATGTAAAAATAATGAATAGAGTTGACGTTTTTCTTCAAACATAACCCCACCAAGTCTCTTCTCCAAATACTGTACACAGTATCTCAGAACCATCTGTTTCCAAGACTGCTCAGTTAGCTATTACTTTCTGTGGTGCCAAAAGTTGGAATTTTGATTTCAAAAATTTTCACAAGTGCCTCCTGCATCTTTATTAATGAAACCATTAGAAGGGTATGCATGTTGATTCACTGATGCGTTGAAGTTCAAAGGACTGGTCAGATCTACATTGACAGCTTGGTCTAGTTGGCACTTCCTAGTCATGTGATCTTATGTCTGTAGAAGAATATGTAACCTCATGAGAGTTTTTTATTGTAGGATCTCCCATTATTTTTCATCTTCCCTGCAACTTGTAACAGGCCTTTCACTGAAATGTTCTTTTTCTTATCCTATCATCCAATATAATTGTCAGAGAAATCATCAGGATCATAAAATAAAGGTGAGTTTCAGCTCACCCAATGTCTTGGAACTTTTTCTTTCTTGTATCTTCACTCATTAGTTGGGGAAAGTTTCCTATGCAATGTTTTGGAATATTTATCAGTCTCGGATGGATGATAAAGAACATGTCTACAAAAGGATCTATATAATTGGGGGCATAGCTATGCCCCATGCTAGATATTACATTGCTGAAGCAGAGGTACCTGGTAAGGGCAAACATTCTTATCCCAGTTTGATGTCTGCCACTAATATGGATTTTCTGCAAGTACAGGATGCTCTACTAACCTTGGGTTCTAGTCTGATTCCTATTCCTCGCCACTCGGTTATTAGGCTTATTTCTGTTTATTCCTTCCTATGATCCTTCTGATCTGATATTAAGGTTTTTTTTTAAAGTTCTGATATTAAGTTTTCTGAGATCTTGATCTCATCATTCACTTTCTTTTCTTTCTTTGTTCAGGTAACTCTTAATCAAATTCTAAGTGAAGGAGTTGGTGTCACTTCCATACATTTTTTCCCTTTTAATCTTTGTTATATTAGTTCTTTAACCTATTTCCTTCAGTGGTTTCTTTTGAATTCTAGGCAAATAGGAACCAAACCATATTTTTAAAGGAATATTTATATTTTTTAACTTTTCTTGTAGATAAACATTAATTCTACACTCCCACCACATACACTTTATTTAAACACTTTATTACAAAGTTGTTAATATGATTTTTTTACAGTCATTCAATATATTTTTTAATTTATTTATTTTTAATTAGAGAATCACCGTGAGGGTACAGTTACAGATTTATACACTTTTGTGCTTATACTTCCCTCATACAAAGTTTGGGAACCCATCCCTTCACCAGTGCCCATTCTCCACCACCCGTAAACCCAGTGTCCCTCCCACCCTCCCCAATCCCATCTCCCCCCCACCCCACCCTGCCACTGTGGCAAGGCATTCCCTTCTGTTTTCTCTCTCTAATTAGCTGTTGTGGTTTGCAATAAAGGTGTTGAGTGGCCGCTGTGCTCAGTCTCTAGCCCTCATTCAGCCCGCAACTCCCTTCCCCCACATGGCCTTCGACTACAATGTAGTTGGTGATCGCTTCTCTGAGTTGACCTTTCCCCGGAACGTGAGGCCAGCCTCGAAGCCATGGAGTCAACCTCCTGGTACTTATTTCTACAGTTCTTGGGTGTTAGTCTCCCACTCTGTTATTCTATATACCATAGATGAGTGCAATCTTTCTATGTCTGTCTCTCTCTTTCTGGCTCATTTCACTCAGCATGAAACTTTTCATGCCCATCCACTTAACTACAAAATTCTTGACCTCCTTTTTTCTAACAGCTGCATAGTATTCCATTGTATAGATGTACCAAAGTTTCCTCAACCAGTCATCCGTTCTGGGGCATTCGGGTTTTTTCCAGATTCTGGCTATTGTAAACAGTGCTGCGATGAACATACATGTGCAGATGTCGATGTCATTCAATATTTAAACACCAATCCCACCACCACTGTCGCCTTCTCTCCACCATTGTCTCCATTTTCCCAATCATACATCAAGACTGCCCCCCATGGCAGGCCTACAATAGTTTATTCTATATTATTGGTTACTCATAACTAGCTAACAGAATGATCAAAAAATATTTCCTTAGAATAAAATTATAGACAACTCTGAAAATTCTTATATCTCACCATGTAGATATGAAGTCCTCATCAGAGAGAATACTAAAATGAAATAAGTTAAATTATTTTGTTAATGTTTTTTGTTAGTTGAGATTGGTTGACTTCTACATTATATCTCATCCAATCTGGTTTGTTACTATTGGATGTTTGTTACTATTGGATGTTACTATTTGTTACTACAATACTATTGAATTGTCAGTATTATAGAGTTTTGAGCAGCTGCATGCCCAGAAAATCCACAGTTTTTAGCTGGTCAGTGCACTGGAGTGAAATATTTTTACGCTGAGTTTCCATGGTGGCAGAGGTGGTTTGTGGATGTGACTGCCAGGGCTTCTAGAAGTATAGGGAAGTGTGAGGAGGTAGCCCAAGAAAGCATGGAGCTTTTAGCCACAGGTCTGAGTACCTGATGTTTTGGAGGGTTAAGTTCCCTGTGAGGCTTAGTAGTCCTGAGGTGATGAATCCAGCTGGAGAAATGGCAGTGACTTTGGGGTGCTGCGAAACATGTATTCCTACCGATTCTTTTGGCAAATGGGGTGGGGAGTTTGCAAGGATTTGAACATATGAAAGAAAAGAAAAAAAAGATTGATATTTCAATATCTTATTACTTTACTTTAACAGACATGACTTACAAAAAAGGGTGAAGATAAAGACCAACCATGAAACTTCGTAGCTTCCTTCTAGAACCTGACTTCAGTGTTTTCAGAAGCCCAACTATGTTTTTTTATTACTGAGAATCATAAGAACCAAACTCATAACTTTATTGCAATCCAGAATCTTCTTATACACACCTTCTTTCCGTGCAGTTTATATTCAATAAAGTCTTTCAATTTTTTACCATATTATCTGACAATAAATATGAAGAATGTTGCTATTAATATTTAAAATAATTCCCTTTGTGATATGTAATTTGTGGTTATGAATACTTCCTAATATCTCCATGCTTGTACAAGATAACATGGATTACTCATTTACTTTCCATTCTATCCACGTTTAAAGAATCTTTCCTGTTCATTTTCACCATGATACGTCCTTAGATGTCATTACCTATGACAGCCTCTGACACCTGATATTAAGTGATAATTTGTTCGATGAACATATTTGAAATGTAATATTATAATAATTGATTAATTTCTGAGTCTGAAAACAAGCAAACCAAGATATGGTTCCTTAACGATTGCCATCTATTACAATCAAACATATTTTAAATAATATTTTTTCTTTTTAATTTAATCCACTTCAGAGTGACTTACTGAGTTACAAAGCTATTTATGATTGACTCTCAGGTGTACATTGTTCCACAGAAATCCCTTCATCAGTGTCCATAACCCTCCACTAATGTCCCCAATTCCCACCCATCCCCCAGCCTGCCTCTGTGGCAGGCACTTTCCCCTTCATCATTGTCCGAGTATTCCCATCCCTAACTTAACCCCCTCACAGCAATAATTTTTAAAAAACCACTATTTTCTTGAAAATGTTTGCTAAAACATCTGTGAAAGAACTACTTGATTTCATGTTAGTTCTTAAAATATACCCACTCATATGTCTGGCATTTCTTGAATAAAATAGCACATAGTATTATATTTTGAATATACTTAATTAAGAAAATGTTACTTAGGGTTACTATGTTTTGGGCAACAACTGCAGAATATTATTTAAGGATATGTACTATGCATTATTTTTATTCTTCCCTGTTTGCAAGTTTTGCACAACATTTTAAATGGTCCCTGTCATGTGATTTATGGTCAGCAAATGTTCATTTTCTAGGAAAGCATGTTAATATTAACCTCTACAATTTGATGGAAATGTTGACATAATAAAGGGCCTTTTGAAATGGCTTACTTGGCTTGACCTTTCATTGTGAGTGCAATCAGTAAGATAAAGATGATACATTATTAATCAGCAAGTTTTATATTCTATTTTACTGATTCAGAATAGACAAAAATATCTTTAATATATTTTACCCATTTGCATTCTTTAGAATTATCTTTTTCGACTACTATTGCTTCCAATGAAGCTTTCTTCTTTCTCTTTTGGAGAAAAACAAAGTCAGGGGTGGGCTGGAGTGATAGTGGATAGGGTGCTTTTGCATTTCATGTGGCTGACCTGGTTCCATCCCCAGCATCCCATATGACCACCCAGAGCACCGCCAGGAGTAATTCCTTAATGCAGATCCAGGAGTAACCTCTGAGCGTTGCTGGGTGTGACTTAAAAAAAAGTGAAAAAATTAAAATAAAAAGGTCAGGGTGTTACTTAATGATGAAATGAACTCATTGAGAGTAAGTGCCATCTACAAATACATTTTTAAAAAATCTATATTAGTTGTTATGTAAATCAGATGTTGATCCAAAGCTTAAGTTACAGATTGAAAGTGTAATAACTTCCCTAAAAAGTTAATATTTGTTTTGTAATATTTTGCTAGACACATATATGTTATTCAAGAAAATGTTGAAAGCTATACATCTATTCCCTAGACAAATCTGTACATCAATACACACAAAATACTTCATGAAATTTTACTTAGGAGCATATTCTTCTATGAATTTTATTATAAACATTTACTCTAGAGAAAAATTTACCAACAGTAAAAGTTGCTTACTACTTAGATAAATTGTTCTGTATGACTATTCTTCTAATAGAAAATATTCGGTCTCCTTCTTCTTCCTTCCTTCCTTTCTTTCTTTCTTTCTTTCTTTCTTTCTTTCTTTCTTTCTTTCTTTCTTTCTTTCTTTCTTTCTTTCTTTCTTTCTCTCTTTCTTTCTTTTTTCCTTCCTTCCTTCCTTCCTTCTTTCTTTCTTTTTTCTTTCTTTCTTTCTTTCTTTCTTTCTTTCTTTCTTTCTTTCTTTCTTTCTTTCTTTCTTTCTTTCTTTCTTTCTTTCTTTCTTTCTTTCTTTTCTTCCTTCCTTCCTTCCTTCCTTCCTTCCTTCCTTCCTTCCTTCCTTCCTTCCTTCCTTCCTTCCTTCCTTCCTTCCTTTCTTCCTTCCTTCCTTCCTTTGCTTTTTTCATCACAGGCACTTCATACCCACGGTGTTCTGTCCCTTTATTTTTGGACTTATTTAATATGTCATTGAACACTGAGGTAGTAGAGCCTCTTTTTTTTTCTTTTGCTCTGAGTCTTTGAAAGATGTTTTTTTGTGAAATACATGTGCATTCACATTATAAATACTGAAACTGGAGAAGGCATCTGTTCTGTCTGAAATAATACCTGCTAAAATGGGATATGTATTATAATTTTGGGAGAAAAAGAAGTTTACAGAAAAGTCGACTATATAGGACAGAGAAGAAAATTAAATTTGGGTTCATTAATCATAAAAAGTCAATGCAGTGAAATGTTCTAAGCATTGTCTTTGATTACCATAAATAAAGTTGGCATTGGTTATTCTTTTTTACATAAAATAATAAATCAAGAATATAGAATGGCCTGTGGAAATTTACCAGTATTTGTTCCAAATAGCTCAGCATTATGTGGACAGAAACCTCTCTGGATGGAATGACTTTTTTTTTTTTTTTTTTTGCTTTTTGGGTCACACCCGGAAATACACAGGGGTTACTCCTAGCTTTGCACTCAGGAATTACCCTTGGCGATGCTCAGGGGACCATATGGGATGCTTGGAATTGAATCTGGGTCGGCTGCGTGCAAGGCAAATGCCCTAACCTCTGTGCTATTGCTCCAGCCCCTGGATGGAATGACTTTGTAAATGGTTTTCCAAAGTGTTCGATCCATAAGTACACTCAGCCACCTTAACAACATATACTTGACAAAAAAGGAATGAAGAGAGCAGAGTCAAGATTACAGGAAAGGAAACAATAAAAAACAATCCCTTCTAACATAATTTGAGAAAAAAATGCAGAAGTGACTACAGACCATTGCATGGAACCTTCTGAGAAGGCAAATCAGCTAGACCAGTGGTTGTTCCCAGCAAACCCTCTGCCATCAATCACGAAAAAGAGCTGTGGGGAAACTGAGGTAAAGAGTGGGTTCCCAGGAAGAGAAAGGGGAATTCAGTCTACTAAAGTCTCATCTTGGTCCAGTAGAAGGTATGAGGAAAGTCGATTGGTGCCACGAAGTTGTGTGCATAGAGTGCATTTGTGTATTGTGGCTCCTTTGCAAGCCAAAAGGGAGCCTTGGCCCCAATCTGAACAGGAAGTTGCCTCCCCACAGGCAAGAGACGGCATTCCAAACTGAGGGTGATAGAGACTCGAGAGCTGCAGCTTCTAGGGAGCTGCTGCCACCTCCTTTTGTTTCCATTTGACTGTTCTGCATGTTCAGTCTTCAGTTGAGCATTTGACTATTTGACAAGAGACAATATCTGGTCAGGTGCAGAATCTCCAGGCTGTGGACACCTCCCAGGTCAGCTTGCATGTGGATGATTATAAGTATCCTGGTAAGCAGCAGGAATGCTAGGTGGTGCAGGGCTTAACTGGTCACTTTTATTGCCCAAACCCAAATTGCTCCCCTGTGAGAACTGAGTGGCAGGACTGTCTGTCTTCAAGGTTACAGTTGACCCAGTAAATTTGAGATGGAAAAAATCCCAGCAGTGGCCCAATCTCTTGACAGAGTCTGCAATAGGAAACCGTAACTGCCATCCAGGTCTGCAAAAAATCAGGCTCTCACCCTTAAGTGCTCACTTTATACCAGAAGTTATGATTAAAAAAAAATCTTGAGAAATTCCCCTGTATGAATTGTTGAAGTCAAAAGCCTTGGAAGTACCCCAAGAATATAGAAGCTCTTTATTTTTATTTTTTGCATTTTTATTAGTATATCACTGTGAGGTACCATTACAAACTTATGAACTTTCATGTTTGTACTTCAGTCATACAGTGATCGTTTATGCATCCCTCCATCAGTGCCCATTCTCCTCAACCAATGTCCCCAATATCCCTCCCACCACCCCCACCCCAACCCCCACCACCCCACCCTGCTTCTGCGGCAGGGCATTCCCTTTTATTATCTCTACTTTTGGGTGTTGTAGTTTGCAATAGAGGTATTAACTGGCTCTTTAAACTCCCTGATGAAGAATTCAAAGTTATAATGGTAAAGATGGCCACTGATTTGAGAAAAATTTAAAAGAGACTACAACAAGGAAAGGAAAACCATAAGAAAATACCCATCAACATCAGTGAGGGGCCAGAGAGATGGCACAGAGTTAAAGTGATTGTATTGCACACAGCTAACTTTGGTTTGATTTTCAGCCCCACATACAGCCCTCCGAGCACCACCAGGAGTTATTCTTGAACCTAGCATCAGGAGTTGCCACTGAGCAATTGGGTATGCCTACTCTCCCAACCCCACCCAAACACATAAAAAATGAAGTAAAGTGAAAAGCATAAGTCCACTTTTTTTTAAAAGACAAGCTAAAATATCTTAAGGAGGAATTGAAGAAAAAAGAGATCAAAGTGAAGAGAAAGGGGTCATCTCTCTGATGTATTATCTCACAAGCACTTAGAAGGGCAGATGAGAACATTTTGTTGTCCTACAGACCTTAATTGCATAAGAGCACATGAGACTCTCTTATAAACTCTTATACGGTTATGTGTTGTCTGATTGGTCACTCCACAGTCACCCACATTTCATTTGCATAATAAATCTAATTGATCTTTCCAATTAGATAATCACATAGTGTATAACCAAATAGCAGGAACAATGAAGGGGCAAAGTTAGTATATATAAACCCTAGACACTTTAAAGTGAGATGATGTGGAAGAAGAAGATAGAAGTGGGGAACAGCCAATGATGAAAGGAGTGGCAAGAAGTGGAGGAACAGCAAATCGGGTTGCTGCCCAGCACTTTGAGCTTTCTTTCTTTCTTTCTTTCTTTCTTTCTTTCTTTCTTTCTTTCTTTCTTTCTTTCTTTCTTTCTTTCTTTCTTTCTTTCTTTCTTTCTTTCTTTCTTTCTTTCTTTCTTTCTTTCTTTTGTAGTGCAGCAGTCTGCAGACATATCTGACATAAGCTGTTTAAGAGCTGTTAAGTAAGAATACCATTGTAGCACTGTCATCCTACTGTTCAGCAATTTGCTCGAGCAGGCACCAGTAATGTCTCCATTGTGAGACTTATTGTTACTGTTTTTGGCATATCAAATATGCCACGGGTAGCTTGCCAGGCTCTGCCTTGCAGGTGGGATACTCTCGGTAGCCTGCCAGGCTCTCTGAGAGGGATGAAGGAATCCAATCCAGGTCAGCCACGTGCAAGGCAAACTCCCTACCTGCTGTGCTATCACTCCAGTCCTAAGAGTAGTAACCCAAAAACCTCTGGTGGTCAGTGTGATGATCTTACATGCTGCCCACAAGAACCCAGAACTGGTTGGTGTCTACTATAACCATAGTTGTCCTGATGCCATATATTTATGTACCAATGCTGGGTTCTTGTGGGTAGCATGTAAGATTGACACATTAACCACTAGAAGTCTTCTGTGTTACAGTTTTTTCATTTAACAACTTCGGATCAGTTGGCTCCTATAGGTATACCTCTGTAGGCTGCAGAAGCCAAAAATAAGAATCTTTTTCTCCTAGCTGGAAACCCCTATTGCAGTTTCTCTTCTCCTCACCACTTCACTATTTGCTACTTACTGCTTTCTGCTCTTCTCCTTCCACTCTTTCTCCACGGTGACTTGGACTGGCAGATATTATGAAACCCTGCCTCTTAGTTCCTTCTGCTGTCTGGTTCAGCCTTTGAGGTCTCCAAATACACCTCTAATTCCGAGGTCTAGAAGTCTATCATTTTCTTTGTACATTTGGCTATGAAGAACTAGGCACAGGGAAGTAGCTATGAGAGAAGGAAAAGATGTAAACTAATATAGTATCTAGTAAGGTATCTAAGTACAATTTTTGTGCCAGACCCATGCACATATAAGCCAAGCACAGGCATGGAAAGTATCTGTATTTTCTCTGGCAGCAATAGCAGCCATTGCATTGCTATTATTTATTGAATGTTATTATTCAAAGTTGATGCATTAGCTCCTTTTTCATAGCAATTTTGCTTTTTTCTTGTCTTCATTCTGTGCTGATTCAAAGAGAGCCTAAGTTTTGTTTTTGTTGTTGCTTTGTTAATCATCAAGTACATAAATCCTATTAAGGCCCTAATTCTGTATTTCATTGCCTATTTATTGTTGCATAACAGCCATTCTAATATGTTTTCCTGGATCCAGACACTAGTCCCCTTTATTGTGTGTTGCTTGGGATATATCCGAACTTTTAAGATAAACTTTTCTTTTTTCCCAGAACCTCAGGCCAAATCATTTGTGCATGGCTTCTGAGACAGCTCTCTGAGTTTCCTGTACCAACTCAATCTACCTCAGCCTCTTCACAGACTGACTACTTCATGAAGTAGGACAGAGGGTTTATTTTGCTCAGAATGCAATGAAGAAAGTAATAAAGAATAAGGGAAATAGATGGTCTTTTCAGTGGCAGAATATAAAAAGCAGCTGAGATTGTGGTAAGAAGGAATACATCTGTACTGTAGAGTAGCCTTTGAAGCTTAGATAAGAAAGCTGGTTATTACTGAACCCAGCATGCAGTTACTTTCCCTCCATCATCCAGATAGTGATTAAGATAACCCCTAATGGTCACCTCTTTCTCTGTGGCTGGTTTATTTCCTCCTTATCTGTGTTAATTATATATGTCTTTTGAATAAATCTCTTAAATTAGATTAAAATTGATGACCAAGAAAGTGACCCGGTATCTGAATGATAGCTAACCAGTAACCGCATTCCCGGTCTGCAATAAATGATGTAATTATTTCACATTAAGCTTGATTCAAACAACTGGAATCCAGAGTAATTTTTGTTATTATATGTCCTTTAATGGCTCCAAATGCTTATAAGCAGAAAAAAATAAGTGAAATACATAAGGTCGTTCTTGTGAAACTAGAAAAAATTCAGTAGTCCCTTGGGAGAAGCAGTTTGCTTTTTGCCTGTTCTTTTTGAGACCATATAGACTGTTGCTTTGTGCAACTTTGGCAAATGCTTTCCAAACAAAGACTATTTGTTTGAACATATCTCATTCCTGCTGGTTACTCTCCTGTCTTTACCTTTGTTCACAGAATTTTATATCAGCGTGTTTCTGCGGTGAATACAATTCAATTAAATCAATTTTGGGCAATATGCTCAAATTTGAAGACTACCTTAGAATCATTTTAGTTTTCTTTTTTTAAAGGTCATCCCTGGTGGTGCTCAGGGACCACTCTTGGCGCTGTGTTCAGGGATCACTCCTGGCTGGGCTTGGAGAATCCTATAGGATTCTGGGGCTTGAGCCCTTACTGGCTGTGGGCAGCTCTCTGTACTGTTGCTCCAGTCCCCCATAATAATTATTTTATTTTTTCTGAGTTTTGGAGAACTTTCAGGCAAATCTCTTGACTATTGTGTGTAGTGGATGCTGTTTTAGTGTCAAACAGTAACTATGCATTGCTTATGAATGTTTTTTCATATGCGCCCCAGCATCCTGGGAAAGAACTTCTGCATAAGATATCATATGACTTTTCAATATCTCCAAGTGATCGGCTGAGTTTTGACTGTGTTATGGGTAAAAGGGTTATCATAAATTTTCTCCTAAGTCTCTTGCTTTTCATTCAGTTTGCTCAGCTCACAGCTATTGCTCATCAGTCTCACCGGTAGACTCATCTTTTGCAGGTGTCTATCCTTTCTTTGGGGGAGGGCTGCTACCTGGTGATGCCCAGGGGCTACTCCTGGCTCTATACTCAGGAATTTACTCCTGGCAGTGCTCTGGGGACCATATGGGATGTTAGGATCAAATCTGGATTAGCAGTGTGCTGGTAAGCGCTCTACCCACTGTACTATCGCTCTGGCCCTAGTTCTCTATTCTTTCTGTTGGGTCAGCAATTGCCCATTTATCTGCACACCTAGTTGGTAATCAATCAGATGAAAAGTGGAGAGGAAAATGTTTTTAGCAGAGAATACTGGGCACTCCTCATGATCCAGAAGTAGTAATGAAACATTAAATCAGTACAGAAAAAATTGATTCTTTGTTCAAGTTCTTTTGTTTGGAGAGTGCAATTCACCTTTACATTTTATTCCACAATCAGAAATATTTTGTAAATATTTTCCAGGTTTTAGCAACAACTATTGAATTTTCAACTATACTTCTCTATGGAAACTTGAGAAAACCAAGTATCCTCTGTGGTTAGAATTAGAGCTTTTCCAAGGTTGGAGATAAATTATTTATATAGTTACATGTGGAAATATTTCTTTTTTTATTATTTTTGCTTTTTGGGTCATACCCGGCGGTGCACAGGGGTTACTCCTGGCTCTGCACTCAGGAATTACCCCTGGCTGTGTTCAGGGGACCATATGGGATGCTGGGAATAGAACCTGGGTCAGCCTTGTGCAAGGCAAATGCCCTACCCGCTGTGCTATTGCTCCAGCCCCTTCAATTTTGATAAAATTATATTTCCAAATCAAAGAGGTTTACATTATTAAGTTCCAAACTTGAGAAAAAATATTGCTGTGATATAGAAAGGATTCTAGAAATTGATTTTCCCACACTCCCCGTTAGTTGAGTACTGTCTTACTCTAAGGCACATTTCCCCTGTCTGGGCAAGTGGCTCTCAGACCCTGCTGGGGATGTGTACTTGGCTTTCTGCCCCGGACAAGCCCAAGTTCTCTTTTGACCACATAGTTTTCTCTCTCTCCCTCCCTTTATCTCCTAAAGAAACTTGTTTTACTTTATAAAAATTTTAGAAATTACTTAATTTTGCTTGATGACTCAGCACCATCATTAAAAACATTAAGTCTCTGCCCTCCCTAATTCTCTTGTGATTGCTCAGTGAGTAGGGCCTATACAAGGAAGAGGTGAAAAATACTATTTTCTGACAACACATAATTATTTCGCTTGGATTACCATTAAAATCACCACAGGCTAGCTGATTTAAATAACAGAAACGTATTCCTCTCCGTCTGGAATCTGGGGAGTTTAAGAGCCGGGTGGCTTCTCTCGAGGCCTCTTTCCTCAATGTGCAGATGTCTACCTTCTTGCTTCGTGTTCATATGGCATCTATAGATATGTGAAATCCGTGGTCTCTATGTACCCAAATTGCCTCCTCTTAGGGACACCCCGTCGACTGGATTATGGCATGCCCAGAAAGCATGATTTTGACTTAATAATCTTTCCAAATAATTTTGAAATTATTTGGAAAGATTTGAAATAATAGCACTGTAGCACTGTCATCCCATTGTTCATAGATTTGCTCAAGCGGGCACCAGTAATGTCTCAAATTGTGAGGCTTGTTGTTACTGTTTTTGGAGTATAGAATAAGCCACAGGTAGCTTGCCAGGCTCTGCCATGCAGGCAGGATACTTTTGGTAACTTGCTGGACTCTCTGAGAGGGACGGAGGAATCGAATCTAGGTCGGCCTCCTGCAAGGCAAATGCCCTACCTATCGCTCCAGTCCAAATTTTGAACATTGTTGGAAAAAAAATAACAAAGAAAATAAAGGGGGGATAAGAGATGGCAGGGGGTGGGCTGGGATAAATGTCAGCTTGGGAGCAGGAACCCCCGCCCTCTCTGGTACACGCTGGGGAGACGAGGGCATAATGAAATAATAGTTTTTAAAATTATATTTTCTTTGCCCGCAGCTCTTGACACAGAATCCCAGAGACCCTTATAAATTCCTGGGTGATAGGAACACCTTATGTTCTACCAAGGCCATTTATTTTGACCTTCAGTTACACTTGACTGGACCTGAGGGGACTCCACCTTCCACCTGATATTTGTGGCCTTCGACAGGTTCCATCATTCTTTGAGCTCTTTCTTGCTTTCAGTAACATTGAGATTTTCTCTGCTTGTAAATCTTCTTCCCCATCGTAGACTCAATGTTTCTTCAAAGCCCTGTTTTCAGAGGATAAACAGCTTTAGAAACCAAGGTCTTGGAGGTGGGAACACACTCTGGTTTTTCCTTTCTTATGGTTTCCTCGGTGGCTGGAAAATACCTGTTTACAACAAACATTTTTGCTTATTTATCTATCATGTAAGTAGTTAGTAAAAGTAAGATCCCTTTACAAATATAGGTGAAAAACATGGGGCAGTTAAAACTTGCACTCAATAGTTACTATGGATCAACCTCCATATGTGTGTGACTCATTCCCACTCATTTCCTGCCCCTGCGCTGGCTTTTCCCTCCTTCTCCTCCTACACTGAGGTGTTCTAAGTCTTTTTATTAGGTTGTTAGCATGTCCTCATTTGAAACCCTATTTACTTCAATTGCATCATTGCCCCTATCCCTTATGGGTACTATCCCACACAGAGAACTCCACCTTACTTGATTCTGACGTTCAGCATTGAATTACCTCATGCCTGGACTCTACCTGCATGCATGTCCTTCATTCTGCTTTGACACTATACCAGTCACCATTTACATCGGCATCTTCTAGACTCCACTTAACTGTGCAAACTTAAACTAGGCCTAGATCCCCGTGGAAAAGCTCCAATTCTAGTACCTTAATCCAGGCTGTCTGCCCCATACTTCACTGCTCCTCTCACCCTGCTTCGTGGCGACATCCCACTCAAATCTCGATGGGATTTACTCTAGACCTCCGTGACTCTCCTAAGCCGAGAAGTCACCATGTTTAGCTCCTCCAGCTTGCCTTTGACTCATGTACCCAGCAAATGGATGAAGGGAGGAGGAAAAGAACTGGTATATTTTTAACTTAGTGATTTCTAGCTTGATTTATCTATTTTTTTTTTTGGCTTTTTGGGTCACACCCGGTGATGCTCAGGGCTGACTCCTGTCTCTGCACTCAGGAATCACTCCTGGCGGTGCTCGGGGGACCATATGGGATGCTGGGAATCGAACCCAGGTTGGCCGCGTGCAAGGCAAATGCCCTACCTGCTGTACTATTGCTCTATTCCCTGAGTTATCTATTTTCAAAGTGAAACAAAGGTCACAGTTCATTTTTGCCTTTGTAACAGAATCTATCAATCCAGAATTTTGAATTTTGTTTGTGTGGGGGTCACACCCACCTGTGTTTGGTGAAGTATTCCTGGCTCTGTTTTCAGGAATCACTCCTGACTGTGCCTGAGATGGAACTGGGGTCAGCTGCAAGATCTTTCCCACTGTCTCTCTGTCTCACTGTCTCTCTGGTTCCAGATTGGCACTTCTACTATTTGCAACCAGTTATGCATTATCATACTTTAAAATGGTAATAACTTTATGAATTTGACATGAACATATTATTATTTTCACTTAAAAGATGAAAAAAAGCTGCCAGAGAGATAGCACACTGGGCAGGGCACTTGCCTTGCAAATTGCCCACTCGGGTTCTGTATATCCCCTGAGCATACCAATAAAATCCCTGTTGTTTTTTTTTTATAGGTATCTAAAGGTCTCCAGTCTATTATATAAATATTCACCCATTTTGACAACTTTTGTGTAAAGTGTTAAATAGAAATCAAGTTTCATTATTTAGTTTTTCATGTGGAAGTCCAGTTATTTTCATATGTTGGAAAGGGATTGTTTTCACCAGGGTATAGTTTTGACTCCTTTGTCATAGATTAGCTATCCATATAGAAGTGAGTTTATTTCTGGACACTGTTCTAATCCATTGATCTCTATGCCTGTTCTTTTTCTAGTACTACACCATTTTCATGACAACTGATTTGTAATATGTTTTGAGATCAGGAGAGCTTAATGCCAATATTTTTTCTTTTTAAGCTGAGAATAGCTTTGCCTAGTCAGGGTCTTTTATGGTTCAATAACAATGGTAGAATATGTTCTATTTCCTTGAAAAATGTCATTTTTATTTTGGTAAATTTATTTTCATTGAGTTTGTAGATTGCTTTAGGTAATATGCCAATTGTTTTTTAGTTTTAATAATATATGTTCTTCTAATCCAAAAACATAGGTTAACATTCCATTTTCTGGTGTCTCCTATTACTTTAGTAATGCTTTAGACTTCTCAATTTATAAATCTCTCAGCCCTTTTGTATTTCTTATAGGTTTCTTTTATAGTTTTGATGCAATTTTTTAAGGACTGTTTTCTTAATTCCCTTTTGCCACAGATCTTGTCTGCATATAGAAATGCAACAGATGTACATGCATTATTTTTTCCTGACACTTTACTAAGCTCATTCATTCTTTCTTGTGTGTGTGTGTGTGTGCTTTTGGGGTTTATATGAATATTATTTAATCTGCAAAGAGGTATATTTTTTACTTGTTTCCCATTTTTAATTTCTTTTTTTTTAGTCTGATTGCCCTGGGAAAGACTATCAAAACTATGCTGGAAAAGCAATAATAACAGTAGACATCCTTGTCTAGTTCTAGATCTTAAAGAAAAAGCTTTCAATTTTTCACCATTGATTATGATGTTAGCTTTAGGTATGTCATATATGGTCTTATTTCAACATACGTTTTTTCTATTTCCAGTTTTTAATGCATGTTATTATAAAAGAATGCTATTATAATTTTTCAGTTTTCATAATTATTGTTATTGTCATGTGATTATTATTTTTCCTTTTATTGGTGTGATTCTAGGACCATAAAACTCCATTTATTCTTTTTATTTTTTGATAATGTACATTCCACATGCTTATATGACTGGGATAAATCTATCTTAGCAATCATAAATAATTATCTTGAATTTGCCAAGATTTTGTTGAAAATTTTTGCGTCTATGTACTTAGAAATATCAGTATGTGTGTATGTGTGCATGTGTGTGTGTGCATGTATTATTATTATTCTTTTCTAGCTTGAGAATTAGAGGGATAATAACCTCATAGAATGATATTTGGAATATCCCCCCATATAAATTTTGGAAGACTTTGAACAGGTTGGGTTTTACTTTTCTTTTCCTAGGGGGAGGGGCTGGGGGCAGGTGTTAGTTTGAGCCACACCCAGTAGTGTTCAGGGATCTTTGCTGGTGTGGCTCTGGTCACCATATGTATGTATGCCTGCGATTAAATCTAGGTCAAGGAGCAAGG
The DNA here is from genome assembly GCF_027595985.1 of Sorex araneus. Lineage (NCBI taxonomy): Eukaryota > Metazoa > Chordata > Mammalia > Eulipotyphla > Soricidae > Sorex > Sorex araneus. Next base: position 195,854,254 of record NC_073306.1, read on the forward strand.
CAAGCATCCTAGCTATCTCTCCATCTCCAGAGTTTCACTTCTTTTAACACTTTGTAGAGTTCATTTGTGAAACCATCGGATCCTTGTAGTTAGTTCTAGTGGAGATCTTGGTTAGTGCTTCAATTTTATACTTTTGATTGGTCTGTTCACGTTTTCTCTTGTTTTTTGTTTCAGTGTTGAAAGGTTATATGATTCTGAAAATTCATTCATTTCTTCTGGATCATACAGTTTGTTTGCATACATATGTTTTTAGTTGCTTATAATCTTTTGTCTTTCTATAGTATAATTTATTACTTCTCCCATTTCACTTCCAATTACTCTTTTCAGGGTTTGCTCTGTATTTTTCTTGATGAGCCTTATCAGGGGACTATCAATTTTAGTCAACAAACTAGCTCTTGGTTTCATTTTATCTTTTTAAAACTTTTCTTTTAGGGCTGGAGAGATAATATAGGGTTTAGATTTTTGCACTGCATGCAGCTGTCTCTGGTTTAGTCCCTGGTACTGTATAGGTCCTCTGAGCACCTCTAGGAGTGATTCCTGAGTACTGAGCCAGGGAAAAGCCCCGAGCATAGCTGAGTCTGGTCCCCAGACAAAAATTCATATTTATTTTATATTTAATTTATATATATTCTAATTTAGTTATTTCTTCCCTTCTGGTGATATTTGATTTTGTTACTTCTTTCCAATTCCTTCCTGTGGTAAGGTTAATTTTTTTAATATGTAATTTTTCCTGTTTATTGATTCTGGCATGTATACCGTGAACTCCCATCTCAATACCACTTTTGACGTGCTCAGTTGGACCTGATGACTCATGTCAGCTTTTATTGTTCCTCGGGTAATTTTTTAATTTCTACTTTAATTTCTTTATTGATCCCAGTATTATTCAGAAGCATATTGTTTACTTTCCACATCTTGGGATTTTCCATTTTTGTTGTTGATTTTTAATCTCACAAGCATTTTGTGAATAGAAAGGAGGGTTGGTATGATTTGATCTCCACATATTTATCAGGACTTCATTTTACAATTCATTATCTATTCTTTACCATTTTCATATGTACTTGAAAAGATTGTGTATTCCTTTCTTCTGAGTTAAATGTTTGGCAGATAACTATTAAATCTAAGTCTAATATTTACCTTTGTTTGAATGGTGTTTTCATTGCTATGTGGCATAATTGAGATCTCCTACAATTATTTTGTTGTTGTTAATGTGTCCCTTGAGATTTGCTAATTGTTTTGTGTATTTGGAGCCCCTGTGTTGAGTGCATACACACACACACATATATATATGCATATATGCATATATTCATTAGCATCATATTGCTGGAGTGATTTATGGATCAGATACCACTTTTGTATCATTATCTTACTGGTTAAAAATCCATTCTGTGATATATAAGAATAATAGCTACCACCCTTTCTATAAATTGTAGATTTAGACAACTTTTCCCAGACTTTAACTCTGAGCTTATGTTTGTTACTATATCTGATGCAGGACTTTACTATGCATGGATGGATTTATTTATCTAGTCACAATCATTCACATTAAATGGATTAATGATATTTATTGATGAATTGATTGACTGTTGAAATTATCTCTTTTTTATGGGGAGTGGGAGCAGACCAGATAGTTCTCAGTGGTCCTACTCCCAGATTCTGTGCTCTGAGGTTTCTCCTAGCAGTTCTCAGGGACCGTGTGATGCTGGAAATCAAATTCAACCCCCCACATAGAAGCATGTTCTCAGCCCATTAGCTATCTGACCTTCTGGTTTTATGTGCATGTTTTATATTCTTTGTTTAGTTTATATCTGTGATTTTATGTGCATGGTTTTTCCTAGTCATTCTTTCCATTTCTTTTACATCAAAATGTCTGTCCTAGATTTAGTTTTTTCTTTAATACCAATTACCTTGGAACAAATTCGTATTTTAAAATAAGCTTTAAAGAAAAGTTGACTCTGTTTCCTTTTATTCTTAAATTTTTCTTTAGCATATTCAAATTTTGGGAAATAGAAATATCTCTGATTTGGGACTGGAGCAACAGCACAGTGGGTAGGACATTTGTCTTGCATGCGACCTGTAAAAAATATAAACGCGAGCGCTTGAGGGGTGATGTGATGTACAGACCGGATCGGGATGGCTCCTCCTTGTGCTCTGCTTCTGCGTGTGCTGCTGTGCTCTCTTCTGTCTGTTTCTCTATCTCTGTCTCTGTCTCTGTAGTCTCTCCTCTCGTCTCTTCTGACCTCTCTCTGTCTCTGCTTCTGTGTCTTCTCTCTTGCTTCTGTGTCTTCTCTCTCCACTTCTGTGTCTTCTCCTGTGTCTTCTGTCTTGCCTGTGTCTTCTCTCTGCTTCTGTCTCTTCTTCTTGCTTCTGTCTTGCCTCTGCCCCTTTGTCTTATTCTCCACTTCTGTGTCTTCTCTCCTCTGTGTCTTCTCTGCTGCTTCTGTCTTGCCTTTACCTTTTCTCCCCTTTCAGTCTTGGTTTATATAGCAATTACATAGGGTGGTGACACAGAAGTGGGTTGAACATTAACAAATAAACAAAGAGGGGTACGACCATTTCTCCAGGAGATTAACAAAATTTCATCTAAGGAGATTATTCCAGATTACTAGAGATCCGCTCGAGGGTGGGATCTAAACAAGGGTGTGTTGCTTTCTTCCTTCCTCAGCTAGTAATCCACATAAATAGTTGTAGCAAATTTACTTCTAATATTTCTAGCAATGCCATTCTGTATGAGCACAGTAAAAGATAAATCTGACTTAAAGTTTGGTTCCCCCTGAGGACATTCACTATATATTCCAGACCACAGTCCTCAGGCCAGGTTAGTCTTCCTAACCCCAGCAGGGTCCTAGTCTCATCGTTACTTTTGGATCATGACAGCATTTGTCTGTGACCACGCTCTCAACTTATAGTTGAGTATTGTGGCGCTTTGGCCTGGCCCATTTCAATGCCAGGGTGGCTCACAGCTTGCTCTGGGTCCATTCCGTCCCTCGTCGGGACCCTGATTTTGGGGTGCTAGGAACTAAAGGCAACTGAGTTGAGAAAGCAGATGCCCAGGAGTAAATATTATTGGAGTCAATAAGCAACCAAGTTACAAAGCATAATATTAACTGTCTTCCTGTGTCCATACAGAAAGGACATTGCTTTAAGGTAAACTAAGTTCCCTGCAGCAAGGCTAAAAGGACAAACCCAATATTATCCTACAGCGGCCGACACTGGTTCAATTCCCAGCATCCCATTATGGTCCACTAAGCACCACCAGGAGTAATTCCTGAATGCAGAGCCAGGAGTAACACCCCTTGCATTGCCAGATGTGACCCCTCCCAAAAAAGAAATATCATGATTTATTGGGAAACAAAATTTTACTTCTAGAAATTTGTACTTAATTTATTCTTTTTTAAAAATTAATTTATTCTTTTATTGAATCACCATGTGGAAAGTTACAAAGCTTTCAGGTTTAAGTCTCAGTCATACAATGCTCGAACACCCATCCCTTCACCAGTGCACATATTCCACCACCAAAAATCACAGTATACCTTCCTCCCTTCCCCCCACCTCCCCAGTCCCCCACCCTGCCTGTGTAACTGATAAATTTCACTTTACTTTTACTTTACTTTGATTACATTCAATATTTCAACAAAAAACTCACTATTATTGTTTGGATTTTCTCCCCCCTAAAGTCAGACCTGCTGAAAAAGAAGCATTTGATAATTTGTTTCCCATTGCTGAGAATGAAGAGCTATGAGGTCGAGTGGCTGCACTAGCGGCTGCACGATTTTGGATTTCTGTATTTCGGTATTTAAGTAATTAAGTCCAAAGAGATATCTTCCAGAAATTGCATCCTTGCAAACTTGTACCTCTCAGCTACTTTATATTCCACATATGAGTGCAATCTTTCTATGTCTGTCTCTTTCTTTCTGACTCATTTCACTCAGCATGATACTTTCCATGTTGATCCACTTATATGCAAATTCCATGACTTCATGTTTTCTTACAGCTACATAGTATTTCATTGTGTAGATGTACCAAAGTTTCTTTAACCAGTCATCTATTTTGGGGCACTCTGTTTTTTTCCAGATTATGGCTATTGTAAACAGTGCTGCAATGAATATAGAAATGCAGATGTCATCTCTACTGTACCTTTTTGCCTCTCCGGGATATATTCCCAGGAGTGGTATTGCTAGGTCAAATGGAAGCTCAATTTCTAATTTTTTGAGAATTGTCCCTGTACTTAATTTATTCTTGATGAGACGGAAAATGTTGGTAAAGTGGAAAGCAAGTGGTTAATTGTTTGATTGTATTTTAAATATTGAATAACATTTTCAAAATCTGTTTTGCAATAATTTATGTTCCAAGAAATGATGATTTTGTTAACAAGGTATCACAGAAAATTCTCTGCTCTCTTTTCTACTTCCTGTTCTATTAATCATCTATATATTTATTATATGCATATCTATCAATCTATCCATTTTTCTTGTCTGTTCAGTCCAAGTGGGGTGTCTTTCCTGGCAGCACCCTAGGGACTGTATATAGTGCCAAGGACAGAACCCCTCCCATGCAATGCAAGTGCCCTACCCACTTTGCTTTCTCTTGCCCCCTTATTATTAAAACACGCATTCTAATCATAAACTACATGATTGGGTAAGCAACATATTTAGTTTAATGGTTGAACAGATAACATTTATTATAGTATGTATTTTAAAATATTTTTCAGTGTTAAATAGCATAAGAAGAAATGAATGTTGACATGTAGTGAGTGCAACATGTAATTATAGCTTAGAATCTATTAAAACTTCATAAAATATAACAAATTTTAAAGAATATTTGACATATAATCACATCACTGACCCAAAACTATAATGAAAATTAAGATCATGTTTGTTTACATTAGCAACAGAAGTATTAAATTTCTAATAATATGAAATAGAAATCATTAAAATTATAAAACTGAAATATGAAAATACTATAATTAAGAAATATGGCTGGAGTGATAGTACAGGGGGTAGAGCATTTTCCTTGCATGTGGCCGACCCGGTTTTTATTCCCAGCATCCCATATGGTCACTTGAGCACCACCAGGAGTATTCCTGAGTGCAAATCCAGGAGTAACCCATGTGCATCACCGGGTGTGACCCAAAAAGCAAAAAAAAAAAAAGAAAGAAAGAAATATTATGTTCCTAGTTGAAAAAACAAAGTATTATAAAGATGTTATTTACTAATTTATCATGTATTTCACAAAAGTATATACCACAGCTTAAAGTTATTACAATGTTAGAAGTCCAAAGTGTTCCATCGGCATTCCAATTGTACTATCACAACTGTTTTTTCAGATTGGAAACTACTGACTTCTGTACTGGACACCTCAGAACCAAAAATGGAATTTTAGATCTGATTGCAGAATGATTTGTTGCTGTGATATTAGCAAGGAGACACTAATGCAAGTGCTATGTGTTGCATACTTTCCTTGCAACATTGTAGATTTGAAAATATGGTATGAATGTGTTAAGTATGTGGGGACCCTTCTCCCTGACTTAGCCTGGGAGAAAAATCCAAGTCATCTGCATAGATTTACAGTCAGATCAGGCTCATCTGGTTTTGTGAAAAAGCTATGCAGTAAATTGGCACCTGTGGGAAACCAACCATTCCAACCTCTGCCTGAACTAAGAAGCCATCAGCAGTAGATGCAAGCATAGGCCACCTAACCTTCCTGTCATCAGGATATAGATTTTTTTTTCTTTTTGGGTCACTAAAAAATTACTGGAGGTGCTCGGGGAACCATATGGGATGCTGGGAATGGAACCCGGGTGGGCCGCATGCAAGGCAAATGCCCTATCCACTGTGCTATGGCTCCAGCTCCAGGATAGTTTTTAAAAGTCAGAACAATCATGAAAACATCCTGAATTTTCCCTACCTGCACATAGATAGAATCACCACTCTTTAGATTTAGATAGTTAAGGGTATCAAAACTTTAAACCCTAAAGACAAAACCAAAAGTAAATATACCTATATTACATGCACATACATATGTAGTGGTTTCACTGCTTCTTTCTTGCACATAGACCACTCCAAAACAAGCTCTGATACAGTCAGTTTAGATTTACAGATTGGAACAGTTCTTTCAGAAAATCTGTCAAAATCTGGGCTCAAATCTTCACTTTATCTGATAAAAGAACTCTCTTTGAGACCTTTCATTTTAGTAGACAGTTTGGTTTCCATGAAACTTCTTGAGAGTCTGGACTCGGTGTTAGCATCATCGTTAGCGTCCTTGAGAGTCAGAAACCTACAGGAACCTCACAAATCACTCTCACTGTAATTGGTGATTAGAGGTAGCTATGCTGCCATAAGCTTCCATGAAACTTCTTGGACCCGAGGTCACAAAGCAGTATTACAATTATATAGTCATGCTTTCACTGGGGTTCATAGATTTTTTTGGTAACTCGGACCGATTCTTTTTGCTAGAAATAAACCTTAAACACCGGAAGTATTAGAGCTATTGGTTGGGTATGGAGAACTAACATTATGAGATCAGGGCTGCCTTTTTCGCAGCCTTTGAAGAGAGACTGATCCATTAACAGAGGCAGTGTTTACACTGCACTTTGACCGCAGAGACTTTTTCCATTACCACTGCATATGTGTTTAGAGAATCCACCAGGAGCATCCTGGGACATTGAAGTCATTGTTGAAATAGATGCAAATTAGACTCACCAGCTGTTGTTGTTACTTACATTACTAACCTTACAGAGACTTAAAAATATTGTTGTGTTAATGTTAGTTCCATAAAGTATAAATGTTCACAAGTTCTAGGGATACAAAGTTACCAGACAGTGCCTACCACCTAGTGCCGATATCTGCACCACACCAGTATCTGTCCCAATCCCCTTCTACTCCAGAACCACTTAGGGAACTGCAGTTCTGTCATCAGAGTCTAAAGTTTGCTTCCACAGGAGATTGTCTACCTCCTTGTTTTACTTCTTTACATATTCCCTATGATGAGATAGTCCAGTACTTTTTTTTTCCTTCTGACTGACTTGGGTTAGGGTATTGATAGCGGGGGAGAGCTGGCTCCCCTGTAAATAAGTACGGTTCCCTGAGTGGTTTATGTAACGTGCAGAGGAGAGAGCGTTCAAGAGAGTCCATGGCTTCCCTCTCTATCCACTGAGCTATCCACTGAGGTCCTTCTTCACCCACCACAGTTACCGGGGGAAGTGCCTGGGGAAGCTTAGGACTGACGCAATCTATGAGCACCTGCAAGTACTCAGAGCACAGAGCTTACATCTCACTATCGAACTGCACCGGGGTTCCACGTGTTCTGCGTGGCAACGAACTCAGGTTGGATTTGGGAATTGCTCTTCGCAGGAAAGGAAAATCAGTTCGAAATGTTACCTAGGCTAGTCAGGACCATTGCCTTGCCTCACAGAAAAGAATTGAGGCGAAAAATATTGAAATAAAATAGTTTATTTGGGAAGATAGACAGAGAGAGAGAGAGAGAGAGAGAGAGAGAGAGAGAGAGAGAGAGAGAGAGAGAGAAGGTTTCTCCACAATGGAAAAAGAAAGTAAGCGTCATTAATTGAGATCTATGCCCTTTCCCCCAGAGTTAACTCCCTCCAGCGCCCCTCTTTATACACTTGCTATCTCTGCTCCTATGCCATTTCTATTGTATATCTGATGTTGCTAAGATTTTAAATCTCCAACTAAATCAACTAGATTACCTTGACCTCCTTCCCCTCCGAGGTAACAGTCACTTTTTTTTGTCAAGTTCTACCAGTTCATTTTTATTTTGTATCATCATTTATCTGCTTAAACAACAGTAACACCACCACCAGCAAAACACCACTTTAAAAGATACTGTGTTTCTACAATTTCTTTCTACATTCTCTAAGCACACCTTTTTTGGAGAGGCCCCTGTGTACCTGTGTTCCACAGGGATGCTGGAGCTGGCTCCTGGGCTGTGAATGTTTATTGAGTGAGTCACCTTGCAGCACCTCTGTGATGTTATGTAGAGAGTTTGAAACTGCCATGTTGCAGTAATTTCCAACTAGAGAAATCAGTGGAATCTACCAATCAGGGCTTTGGTCCCTAAAAAAAACTGGTTGTTAAATATTTATCACCATTGTGCTCCTAAGATACACTGTGTCTCACTCATTGTTCTTATTTATTTCCATGGATTCAGAGAAAGAATTAGTCAAATATAAAACTGATAGTCTATAAATATTTGCTGAATGCATCAAGGCTGTGCTAAACACTTAAAAATATTTTTCATTTTCTTGAAGATCTTTCTCAATAGTGTACTCTGCCATAAAGAACTCTAAATCTTTCATACTAAATATGTCTTTTTAAAATTAAATTTAAAGGCATCTTTAAACTTTTCAATAACTAGGAAGCTGGAGAATATATGCCCTCTTTTTGTTACAAATTGTTACAAGAAATCATCATACAAAGTTGGAAGAGATGCAATCTTCTTTTGAATTGTGCATTAAATCAATCCCTCAAGTGGAAAGAATGTGTCGCAGCTGATTTGTGTTAGTCACATGGCAACCAGGCTGTACCATATTGGGAGTTTTATATGGGGTAATTAATAATTTTAAATGACCAATCGTAAATCTTCCTGCTTCATTTCAGAGCTTACTCACTTGCTATTAATTCAGTGTTTACTAGAAACAGAGTAGAAAACCCTTATATATGGTGTTCAAATTTGAGTCATGCAATCCTTTTCTCATTCCACCTCTTTTTTCTGCGTAGTTGTACGCAGAATAGTGTCTGTCAATGGTTAACATGCCACTGGATTTTGGCCAAGGCAGTTACTGAAAGTCAGATTAATGTACAGTTAAACTTTTGTTTTGTGCTAATATTACTTTATAAATTTCCAAATAGAAACTCTGAACTTCTCAATACATGATATTCTGGGAAATTTTAACTATAGGCAAGTTCATGGCACCTAAATCTCTTAAGAAGGATCTCAAGTGGTTGACAGTGTTCTAAATCTTTGGAGAATATTAAAATCACTTGTGGAATTAGTTTAAAATTTAGTATAAATATTTATGTTTTCTAGAAGATACATTTAATTACTGTTATATTTAATTGCCAATATTTAGCTTGCAACTAAAAGAAACATATTAAGTACATATTTTTTTATTTCTCCACTCCTTTAATCCTCATTTTCTATAATACCAGTCAACAGGTCTCATAAATCCCATCTCATTAAGATATTTCAAAACTGTCCCCTTATTCCACTTGCAGTTGCTAATATGCTGAAAATTGTAATAGTGTTAGACCGGCAGATTTTGCAGAATATACATACAATTTTTCTTCTTCTTACTTCATCGTATCTTTAATACAGTGATATGTGTACCGATGTATAAATGGATATATATGTGCATGTTTTAAAATGTAATTGGTGCATTTTAAGACACCCACAAGAGATTTTTCATTACTAGTATAATAGATGCTATCAATAACCTGCCCACATTTCCTCAGCTAACCTAGATCTCATCTATAGCTTCTTTTCACCATATGATTTCATTACTTCTGTCTAACTGGCCAGATGAGCGTGGTTAGTCTATGCTTTGGAACAGGCCTAAACAAGGCAGTGAGTTACCTCCTCTCGGAGTTGCCAAAAATGAAGGTCAGGAGTTTGTGGAATAAATATCTCAATTTCCTTTCCCCTTAGTGCTTTCTCCAGTTCCTCAGAGAATATCCATTGTCCACTATATATCCTGCTCTTGAACATTCTATTTATTGGTTTTCCTCCATAACCATTTATAATTTCCTTCTCCCTAAAAATGATTCCCAGTATTACTGTCCAAGGGAAGTACTTGCACCAAATTCTTGACTTAGCTTCTGGAGGTGAACTGTAGGTGAAAACAGTACCAGTGTCACTATCAAAAAATGGTTCCAGAAAAAAAAGACCTTTAGAATAAATCATTTATTTGGAGAGAAAAAAAATAAGGATCCCATTTCTAGTAATTGGAGATATAATAATAATAATCCTTAGCATTGCTATTACAAGGGATATTCCAAACCTTCTATATGTTTTACAGCTTTTATTTCTTCAAATCTGTATAAAGGCTTCAACTGAGGGGTTGTAAGATGATGTTTTTCCTCCTCAGGGTCTGCTTTTATAGTATCTTTTATTGCTAGTTATTTACAATATCTTTTATTACTGTTTATCCAATTAATAGAGTTAAACCTAAGCATGTAAGGAACATAGACGTATAATTTCTGTTTTGGGAAAACATAAATTACTAATTAAACACCTATAATATATGACTACTACTGGTCAGACATAGGGAATCTTAGATGGAGGTTGGGTAGGGGGAAATATAAGGCAGTTTGGGAAGAGTTTGTTCTTTGGAAATATTTTCACAGGACTCGGGATTTAATAGACTGACAATATTGTCTAAATCTGGTCCTTATATGTTGCTCTTATGTCTCCTTGAAAATTTGAGATAACTAATACGTGGGTTAATAGATAAGGTGGAGATAATAGAACTGCCTTTGTAGGTGAGCAGGCATGAGAACATAATGCCCCAGAGAAGTAGTAATGCCAGAGAAATCACAATCCATGAAACATTTGACCATGTTTCCATGCAGAGTCCAGAGGCTACTTCCTTTATATAAGCAATGGAGAAGTCAGGAAGCAATTTCCTCCTCACTTGGAATTGCTACTTTGAAACTATGTAGAATTTTAATGGGGCATAAGAAGAATCTAGAATAGAGGAGGTCCAGTGGCAGCTCTTAACTGACATTGGCTAGGTGATCAGAATTACTGGCAATGCAGTTCCTCCCAAAAAATGAGGAACTACTATTCCCATGAAGAGAAGATTGTGCAAGAAAAATGTTATTGACAAGTTCTGTAGGTCTTGATATTCTTCATGACTTTATTTAAATTTTCTCTACTATAAATTATGACAATGATGACAGGGTCTTGGCAGTCAGTGAGTTACTGGTTACTGTATTTTCTTTCAGCAATTTCCTTGTGACTAAGTCACTTCTCTCTGCAATAATCCAATTCTTGAGAATAATTTTGAATTTTTAATACTCCTGTATTTATAGGCTTACAAATCTGAAAATTTATAGTTTCTGTTCAATAGACATAGATTTCATATCACTGAGAAATTTTGGTGATTATTCTGGGTCTGTATGGGGGCAATACTTGGACATTACATGGATTATTTTTCAACATTACCTGATTCAAATGCTATTTAAAGAGGTACTGATAAGTAATTTAGAAAAAATAGAGGCGAAGTTTGTGAAAGGAGGATATCTAATTTTTTAATGATATTTTATTTGGTTATTTTTCCTCAAAACTTCCATTGCAAAACATAACTCATATACAAGAAGCCAAAAGTAGATTGTATCTTAACATAACACTGCCAGTGAAATATTTCTATCAAGAGTCAGCAATATTGATAAATTTTTATATGGAAAGATAAGAGCTGGGGAGATATCTCAGAGGGGTGGAGATTCAAAGGGTCATAATTTTATTTCCTAACACAGTGTGTTCCCTGCCTTCCCCAGAACTGCCAGACATCTGACACTGCCCAGCCAAGAAATGTAGGAGTGGCCAAATGCTCCAGCACAACTGAGCATGGCCAGTAAATAAATTTATATAAACACACACACACATACACTACAAACCCACATACCATGAAGAGATATACTACATATCAGAGAAGTATGATTTCCTTAAAGCAACCAGAAACTGCCTCTATATCTCATCTAACTCATAATTTTAACATTGGAGGATGTGTGATCAATCTAAGCATCTGATATTTTGAAGTTGGTTCAAATGGTGTTTTTGTTTATACTTTTCAGTGCCCTTGGAAAGAATATTTGGTATGCTTTCTAACTTATTTTTATAATGAAATGGAAAATTATTGAAAATGTATTTTACCCCAATTTTGTACTGCTATTTGCAATAATAAAATATAAAAACAACCAAATTTTACATTAATAAATAATTTTTTTAGAAGATGTGGTATATATACAAGACTGACACACATCCAAATGAACAAGAACAACCAGTGCTGGCATGGATTCAGGGAGAAAGAGACCCTCATTCACTGCTGGTGGGAATGCTGACTGGTCCATCTGTTTTTGGAGAACAATATGGATATTCCTCAAAAAAGCTAGGAATTTAGCTCCCATTTGACTCAGCAATACCACTCTGGGAGTATACCCTGGGGGTCCAACACACACAGCAGAAACACCATCTGCACTTTTATGGTCATTGTAGCACTATTCACACTGGCCAGTATCTGGAAACAACCTGAGTGTCTGAGAACAGAAAAATGGATAAAGAAACTATGATGCAGCTACACAATGGAATGCTACATAACTGTTAGGAAAAATAAAGTCATAACATTTGCCTATAAATGGATAGACAAGGAGAGTATCATGTTGACTGAAATGAGTCAGACGAAGGACAGATATAGAATGACTGCATTTACTTTCGGGATAAAATGGGTCAGGAGGATTGGTCAGTGGTTGGAATTTATCACAAAGGTGTGAGGGTAGTTAAGATAGATGAGGGTCCATTATGACAAAATTAGTTGGAAATAATCACTTTGGACAAGAACTGAGTATTGAAAGTAGGTAAAGGTATATACATGATAACCTTTCAACATCCATATTACAAGTCATAAAAGCCTAAAATGAGAAAGAAAGAGAAAGAAGAAGAGAGGAGCCTGTCATAGAGGCAGACGGGGTTGGGGGTGGCTTGGAAGGGTAGGAGGGCAACTAGGGACACTTGTGCTAGGAAATTACACTGGTAGAGGGATGAGTCTTAGAACACTGAAACTCAATCATGAACAGCTTTGTCATGCTCTATCTCAGTCTATCTCAGTGATTCAATTACAAAGGAATAAAAAATAGTACTTAGTAAGCAAAGATAGGGCTAGAGCAATAACACAAAGGGTAGGGCATTTGCCTTGCACGCAGCCGACCCAGGTTCAATTCCTCCATCCCTCTTGAAGAGCCTGGCGAGCTACCGAGAGTATCTTGCCCTCATGGCAGAGCCTGGCAAGTTCTCCGTGGCATATTTGATAGGCCAAAAACAGTAACAAGTCTCACAATGGAGATGTGTTGATTTACTCAAGCAAATCAATGAACAAGGAAAGATAAATAAATAAAAGGTGGTATATTTATAAAACAGAATTGTTACATGAAGTGATCAATCAATTAGTTAGAGTCACAGAGATAAGACACGCAAGAGGAATGTAAAGAGCACAAAGGACCAAGGCTTGATCTGGCTCGAGGCAAAGAGCGACTGCCAGAGGTTACCATTCATTCTATTTCTTATCAGTTACATCCACTCACTTATGAGAGTACAGTTATAGGATGAGCATTCATCAAAAGAACATCAGGGTATACCTTGTCTTGTCAAAACTATGTTGTCAAAGCTATGCTGTTATGATTAAAAACATCAGAGGGAGATATGGAACTGGACATGTAGGCTCTACAGATTACGTCCCCTACATTCTTGTGCTCGGTTATACATAGGGCAAAGAGAACGCTCATACTGATACTTGAAGGTCAATCCAGATTAAAGATGTGTAAGAGAAGGGGAAACTGCTGCCTTGTACTGCCAAGATAATGCATGACTAGGCGGGTGTATGAGGGCATGCTGTACTCCTCCAGGTCATTGGACCCACAAGTTTTAACTTTCCCACTTGATGTGAAAGTGGGGCCTTGGTTCTGCTTCCTGCTTGCAGGGCAGCTTCCAGAGGTGCATCCTAATGTCCTAGTTTAGCACCAACACAGAATACTATTCAGCCATAAAAATGAAACTTACACTATTTGTGACAAAATGGAAGGAATTCAAAGATATGGGAAGTGAATTAAGTTAGATGGAAAAAGGTAAGTTTTATATGATTTCATATAAGCATGTAATGTAAGAATATAAACTGGCCACCCACAAACAGCCCCTCTGGCTACTGATCAAGCTGCTTAACGGCCATAATCCCAGAGACTCAGAAACAGATCTTGGAACCCAGTGGCTTTTGGCAGAAATCCCTCCAGGTTTAATCATTAAAATTTTTAAATTCAAAAATTGTGCGGCCGTCAGCCACAACATCATATGCTATTCATAATCAGCAATAGAAAACAAATTGTCTAATGTTGCTTTTTTGGCAGATCTGAGTGAAGGGGTAAAATCCCAAATAATAATGGTGGGTCTGGTGTTGAAATATTGAATGTAATAAAAATAGAGTGTAATGTGGAAATCATCTGCCATAAAGGTAGGGGGAGGGTGTGGGATAGGGAATAGACTGGGGTTTTTGGTGGTGGAAAATGTGCACTGGTGAAGGGACGGGTGTTTCATCATTGTATGACCGAGACTTAAACCCAAAAGCTTTGTAATTGCTCCTACAGTGATTTAATACATAAATTTATATATAAAAATATATAAACTGATCAAAAGATTACACAAGAAGGAAAACCAGTGGACATTGATAGTATAACTTCAGCCAAGTACAGTGTTTTCTTCTTTCTTTCTTTTTAAAAAAATGATCCCAGTGTTGGACCCAGGACCTCACACATGCAAGGGCTGTGCTCTGTTACTGAGCCAAATCCCCAGTTGTACACTTAATTTAAACACGAGTGAATTAAAGGACTAGAAATCATGTGTTTAATTTGTACTTTGCGTATTACAGAAATCTGGCACTTCCTTTGACTAGGAACAATTACTTTTCTGTCACAGTCCTTCTGTGCTGATTGTGTACGGGAGAGAGCTCACTTTATGCCCTATTCAACTTACCAGCATTCAGTGTCTTCTCTCTGACCTGCAGGGATGCATTTTGTGGAGATGATTCCTGGGCTCCTTGTTCTCTGGCTTCTGGGTTGTCTCAGAGAGGACCTAAAAGATGAGTGGTTGGGATATTTCTCCTGTTCTCTGCTTGACTCTGCTTTATACCCCTACTATGTATCAAACTCTCATAAAACCAGTTTTTCTTTTTCATTATCACAAGCTCTTCGCCATGAGCACTTTTGCTACAAATATTCTACCTCATAACTAATTGACCATGAGGCAATTTTGCCATAAAAGATAACATTGACAGTTTAGTTTCAAATATGGCTTTCCAATTGATGCACTACTTCCATGCTTATATTATTAAAATATGGTGATAAAACTTGCTAGAGATGTGAAATGCAAGAGTGTAAAGCCAGAATGCATACTTTACTATAAAATGACAACATCAATCTGCAACTCCTCAGTAAACAGCATATTCTTCACACCTGTCAAAACCAAAAGTTTACCAAGCTGTGGCTAGTTATTCACAACAGTCTTTGAGAATGTTAACTATCAATTATTTAGGTAATTTAGAGTCAGTGACTTGTTCTCTAATGCCTCCCTTTTGGAATTCGGCACACAATATCCAAGGTTGGAGACTAAAGAAGAATCAAACTGCTTGTATCTCTCTGAAAAAGAATGGATAGATATTACTAGTAATTTTTAAAAACGATTTTTTTCCTTAAGTTTTATTTTGCTGGAGAACATGATCCAGGCAGAAATATGATAGTTGGCACGGAATCTAATTTAGATAATTTGGTGAAGTATAAGGAGTAGTCCTGATATTCATTACAAGTTTTATGTTACGAGTGATAAGAAATGACCTACCCATCAAGCCAGCATGAACAACTTTCGTCATTCAATACGATGCTTAGTTACAAATAGACATCCTAGTATTTGCAAACAGATGCCTCTTTTCATGAAGGAAAAACTTTAACAAATATTTCAGGGCAAATTTTTAAAAACTATATTTCATGCCTGCATGCAGGGAGCCTCAAGTTTGGTTCCTGGCACCAGATGGACCCCATCAGGGGTCAGCGTGGTCCTGGACATTCACGACCTGTTGAACTTAGTGACCTGAGTAGGAACTAGGTTTAGCTCAGGAGATAGACTGCTGGCCTGGATGGGCTAGAGATGGAGATTGACTCCACCAGTGCCAGGTATAAAGTTCCAAGAAACCTACTCAAACTAAAGTCAAATCTTTCCTTCCAACTCCAGGTTCCTTTGTGGAAATTCAAAGGAAGATGCTAATTAGGGAGGAAGGCCTGGGACACTGTGGGAAGAAATGCTCTATCCTTAGATCCGTCAGGGAAAACCTCTGGGAGAGAAGACGCTGTTTTCTCTATCATTTCTTTCTTTCTTTCTGTCCTTACTAAAACCAAATTCAAAACATCTTTAGACAATTTATTCTCTATTTGGCACTACGTGACACAAGTGAAAGATTTAAAAAATAATTTCTTATAAATAATTGATTTGTTAGACCATGTTTGAGTATTTTGATCAAAGAGTTCATCATACTTTATGAAATCCTTTTGGTGTTCCCTTCGTTCAATAAATTTTTTCAAATATTTTGCAGTCAAATAAGTTTGGCTCAAACTCATATATCACATCCTTCCAGCATTGTAGATTGACTACATTAAACTCACGTTTCTGGTCAAGATTCCCAGAACACCAATCTTTACATGATTGCTTATTTCCAAACCATCTCTCTGTTTCTGTCTCTGTCTCTTTCTTTTATTAAAGCATAGTGATCTATACTTAGCAGGGGAGTGATAGCACAGAGGGTAGGGCATTTGCCTTGCATGCGGCCCACCCGGGTTCAATTCCTCTGTCCCTCTAAGAGAGCCTGGCAAGCTACAGAGAGTATATTGCCCGCAGAGCAGAGCCTGGCAAGCTTTCCGTGGCATATTCAATATGTCAAAAATAGCAACAACAAGTCTCACAATGGTGTCCTCTTGAGCAAATCGATGAGCAATGGGATGACAGTGATACAGTGATACCCATAACACATCGAAGCTACTATTAATACATTTTTTATTTCATATATATCACAGTAAATATATCTTGGGATTTTTCTTTCAGATTTTTTTTGCATTTATTTTTTACATTTATATTTTCTAGTTCTCCCTCTCAGAAAACCCGGCAAGCTACCGAGAGTATTCTGCCCACACGGCAGAGCCTGGCAAGCTACCTGTGGCATATTCAATATGCCAAAAACAGTAACAATAATGGGTCTCATTCCCCTGACCCTGAAAGAGTCTCCAATGTGGCACCATAGGGAAGGACGAGTAGAGAGAGGCTGCTAAAATCTCAGGGCTAGGGTGAATGGAGAATTTACTTGCAGCCGCTCAAGCAAATCGATGAACAATGGGATGACAGTGATACAGTGATCTACAAAGTTATTCATGATTATATTCTAGGCATACAATGGTCCGACATTAATCCCATCACCCCTCCACAAATATCCCCAGTTCTTATCTTAATTTCTGCCATCAGGTAATCCACCTGAATTTCCAGAATGTTCTACCATGACAGAAATTAACCTGTGACCTATCACCATCAAACAATCTTTAATCTGTAAGCATCCTCCTTCCTTCAATCTCTATCTGAAGACTGCTCCCAAGTGAGCACTTTTCCTATGACTCACCTTACATATACTAAATATTTCAGAATATCGAAGCTGAGATAGGTTTTCTTGATGACTTAGTTGTTGTGAAGACCTTGTTCCTCGTTATCTCTTAAAATTCTTTCCATACTCTCTATTCATACAACTACTCTAATTGTACACATTAAACCTCTATGGATTCCTGCACTAGCCTCCTGGCTGCCTTTCCTGTCCCCGTGTGGCCATCCTCCAACCTGTCCCCCACACTGCTGATACTGATCTTTTTAATCATACCACTTCCGAGTTTAAAATCTTTGCAATAGCTCCCTATAGCTCTTAGGGATAAAGTTCAAACTCTTTCATTTGGTATATAAGGCCTTTAGTGACCCCATTTCTTTCCTTATTTTCAGCTTTATTGTCTGCCTCTCCTTCACATTCACCCTTTGCTCCAGCCAGACTGAGAATTTGTATTTCTCTGCAGTTTTTCCAGAGAAACAGAAAACTTTTCAAGACAACTTTCTCCCAGGCACACTTAGGTGCACCGTCCTTGTGTTTCTGACACTGTTTCGATCCATCCATCACAGCATTTATCACAAAGGCCAATAGTGTTGGCTTTTACAGCTTCCTGATGGCAAACACTATGTCTCAGTCATGTTTCTGTTCCTACTACCTGGTAGGTATTTATTGAATAAATGAACAAAGGAAGGGAAAAATACTATTTGTTATTTAATGTTATTGATGTTATTAATAACAATAGAATTTAATGGAGCAAGCATTTGAGTTTGTCTTTTCTTCCCTTTCAGAACTGGAACTTATTTAAGTTATCTGGTTTTTTGTTTGTTTTGTTTTGTATTTCTGCTGTTTCCTTGAAGTAAAGTGAGTTTTGTAAGTGTATATCGGGGTTGGGGGGTTGCTGTGGGGGAAGATGAGGATGTGAGGATGGTGAGTGTGCCCATGTGGGGCGTACACTGTTGTGAATACAAAGCCTGCAGGAAAGCTATTAGTTTCTTAATTAAAGGAACCCCCAATTTGGGAACCACAAACCCAGCTCTCTGAAAGACTGAAAATTAAATTCCTAGGACTAGGAAAGGAAGGAAGGAAGGAAGGAAGGAAGGAAGGAAGGAAGGAAGGAAGGAAGGAAGGAAGGAAGGAAGGAAGGAAGGAAGGAAGGAAGGAAGGAATAGGCTTTCTTGGAAAGACTTTATGGGCTAGGATTAAAGCTTCACTTTCATTTCTCTATGTACTCTTTTTCTTCTTATTTTTTTTTTTTGGGCAAGTGATCAAATTAGCATGAGATTTTCATTAACATGAAAACCCAATACACCAAATTTACTGTTCACAGAAATAACCCTTAGAAAATTGACATGGACTAAGCAGTTAATGAAGCTAATGGGCTTTAAAATCAGATTGGCTGAAAAATTAATCAGTGAAGGTGTTTTTCATGCTCTTTCTTTAGCCTGGAATGTCCTCTCCTGGTTTTCTTCTGGGTTAAACTCTAAACTTGTTCTTCAAGACATCCTTGAGATGAACTCTTATAAGAATATTCTGTGTATCTCCCTGGCACTTTGTGATACTTACAGCTCTGGCTGAACTACATAAGAATAGGACTCCTACGGGTGGTGGGGGGGGAGGTGCTGAAGGTTGCTGGGTATGTTTTAACCCATTATAACCCAATTCCCATAGTAGAGACTAGTAAATATTTTTTAAAATTACTGGATCTTGGGAAGCAATCTAATCTGATGAAGACCACCAGAGAAATCACTTGCATGTGCAAAAACTATACCATAGTTTTATAGAAAATAACAAATACTAATTTTAGAGAGGTATATAAAAATGTTTCCTTTATTCTTTTCATCTACTCAGGATTGATCACTGTTAACAGCTTGAATACTTTACTTCTGTGTACATACAAAATTTGAGAGTTAATTTAAATATTTATACTGTGTTTAAACATTTAGCTTTGCTACAGATTGAATCAAGATTCACAAAATGTGATGTACTCTTAAGAAATCAAATATTCCTTGAGGCAAAGTGGCTTCAAGGACAGGAGGGACACATCCGATTGGAAAAAGCAGGTTTAATTTAGGAACCTACTTAGCCCTGAAGGAGCTATTTACCGGTATGAGTATTCTATTCTGAAACTTTGTTTTGTTTGTGAAAGACTAGTATTTTGACTGTAGCACTGGACTGGAGTGATAGCACAGCGGGTAGGGCATTTGCTTTGCACACAGCTGACCTGGGTTCAATTCCTCTGTCCCTCTCAGAGAGCCCGGTAAGCTACCAAAAGTATCTCACCCACATCGCAGAGCCTGGCAAGCTACCTATAACGTATTTGGTATGCCAAAAACAGTAACAACAAATCTCACCATGGAGACATTACTGGTGCCTGCTCAAACAAATCAATGAACGATGGGATGACAGTGCTAAAGTATTTTGACTGTTTTTTTTTAATTTAGAAATAAATGTTTTACAGAATGGGAGACTAACACCCAAGAATAGTAGAAAAAAGTACCAGGTTTGCTCCCTGGCTTGGAAGCTGGCCTCACATGCTGGGGAAAAGGCAGTTCAGATAGAGAAGGGAACACCAAGTAAAGTGTGGTGGGAGGACCCGCTCTGGATGGGAGAGGCGTGCTGAAAGCAGACTATAGATTGAACACGATGGTCACCCAACACCTCTATTGCAAACCACAACACCCAAAAGCAGAGAGAGAGCAAAAGGGAATGCCCTGCCACAGAGGCAGGGTGGGGTGGGGGGGATGGGATGGGGGGTGGGAGGGATGCTGGGGTCATCAGTGGAGAACGGGCACTGGTGAAGGGATGGGTACTCAAGCAGTGCATGAAAATATGTAAATTTGTATCTGTACCCTCATGGTGATTCATTAATAAAAAAATAATTAAGAAATAAATTAAATAAAACAATAAAATGTACTATTTCTTCAAAAATAAAAATAAATGTTTTATAAAGACTGAAGAACCATATTTTTTTTCCCTCCAATAACCTGTCTATTGAATGGATTAGCTGAGAGATAGCTGGCAGTCAGGATGAAGAGAAAATTGTGAAATTCTGTGTAGATTTTCCCTTAACATTCTCAACTTTTAGCCGCTGCGGCAATACCCCAATTATCCTCTTATTACTAGGAATTTATCCTGCTTCCTCAAAGTTTTATCTGAGCACTAAGAGTAATGGCATCAACTGAGGATTTATTAGAAATACAGAGACACTGTTCCACTCTGGGTGTACCAACTCACGGTCTACACTGTAGCAAAAATGCCAGGATGCATGTTAGGGTGGAGAGGGGAATGACAGACAACACCACCGCAACTTGCTGGAATCCTTCGAATCATACGAACAGAAGGCTTATACTTGATGGATTTGATGTTAAAACTATCAACCACTTCAGACTCCATGGATAGGCCCCATGAGACTCAAATCCTGTCTGGAGAATTTACTTGATACTCAACTTTTTCTCTTTCCTGCACATAGCTTCATTATATTTCCTGCTACGGAGACCACAATTACTGCCAAAAACTTCCTGTTGAAATTCCTGTCTTACATATACCCCTACAAACTTCACGAGATAAAAGAGTTTTGTCCCTCTTTATTATTGGCAGCTGGTCTAACTCAGGGTGGCAGCACTGTTGTGCTTATGCTATTTTGTCTTGTTTTTTTTCTGTTCATGTGTATGTTTAGAGCACCACTCGCCTGACTGCATGAGAATAGACAGGAGCTATTTAAGTGTTATTCTTATTCTTTAGATGAGCAAGTGAGCTTTAGAAGAGATAAAAACTCCCTACATTCTTTTTGTTTAATGTGGTTTTTAACTGTTAAAATCAAAACAGAAATTGGCAACAACAAAACATCCTTGAAGTATTTAAAAGTAGGCGGCCTGATATGAGCTCTGCTGTCCCTGTGGAATTCCTTCCCATTTATACTAACCAACAAAACATGGCAGAAGGAATGGTATGTTGTTGCTAAGATAAGGCTATAAACGGTTTTTTCTTGGTTTTTGTCTTCTCTCTTTTCTTTGGGCAAATGCCATCTATCATAATTAAGTTTGACCCTGAAACTGCCCCCTAAGATGACTCATATCGAGAGTCTTTCTTAACTAAGTTCATTTTTTTTTAATTGGGAGAGGCCACACCCCCTCAGTGCTTAGCGATTACTCCTGGCTCTTCACTCAGGGATCACTCCCGGTGGACTCAGGAAAGCATATGGGATGCCGGGGATAAAACCCTGATTGGCCATCTGCAAGGCAAACACCCTACCGGCCACCCTGTCTCACAGCCTCTTAGCGCAGTTTCTCTGTGTCTCAAACTCAAGTTCTAAAAATTCAGAGAAGTTTACCATGGAGAGAGAAACAAATCTTTAGTAAATATTTACGACATACCACATTCTCTTACCATACTCACTGTATCTTGGTTAGTTCCGGCTGTTGTGGTTGAGGCACCTGTAACAGGCACTAGGTGGCTTATAAGCAACAGAAATTTCTTTCTTGGGATTCTAAAACTTGAAAGTTGGATATCGGGTTCCAGCATGATTGGACGCTATTGATGTTTCTCTTCCAAGTTGCAGGTTTCTAATTGTGCCATCAGATGGAGGAAAGATGAGAGGGCTTTTTCATAAGGTCTTGATCCCATTCATGAGGACTCATCCTCGTAACCTAGGCATGACATAATATTCAGTCTATACCATTCTGTCCCTACCCCTTCCCCAGTCATATTCTTTTCACACGCAAAATGCACTCATTCTATCTCAATACCCAAAAGTTTTTCACTTATTCCAGCATCAACGTTTAAATCTAAACTCTTATCTAAATCAGGTCTGAGTGAGACTCAACCAATGATCTATCCTGAGGCAAATCATTCTCTGGCTATGAACCTGTGATGCTACCATGATATGTGCTTCTGAAGGATAACGTAGATCTCTGATAGACATTTAAATCCCACAAATATGGAAAAGAATGAAGAAAAGAGTATCCAGGTTCTAGTAAATCTGAACTACAGAGGAAAGTTTAAGATTCTTTAAGACTTGAGAAGAGTTCTCAGTAATCCAGCATGATGTTCAAGTTCATTGTGATCTTGCATTATGGATCCTTTGGAGTAAGGAAAGTGGGGGAAGACCATGCCTGGCAATGCTAAGGGCTTATCTCTTCAGCAATCACTTCCATCAGGGCTTGGGGTACCATATGGGATGCTGCAGATGGAACCTAGGTCGGGTGTGTGCAAGGCAAATGTTCTACCTGCTGCACTGTATCTCCAGCCTTTGTTATCTATATTTCTACCAGATTTCTCTTCAGGATTACTTATATTTTCCAAGAGAACTGAAGTTTTCTCTTACATCTCTTCTATTTTTTCCTGAGTCCTCACTAGAATTATCCTTAAAACATTGTCCTTAAGTTGATTCAAGGTGTTGTAGACTTTTTTTGTGCCTCAGGGCTTTGCCAGCTTCTATTTATTACTCAGGTTCAAAGCTGTTCCACAATTTTAGTTATTTGTTAGAGCAACCCACTTCATAACAATTTCTGTCTTAGTTTGTTTGAGACTGCTAAAATGAAATATCATAGATAGGTCAATTTGTAAACACAAATGGGTCTCACAGTTCTGGATGCTGGAGAATCCAAGATCAACATGAGGCAGGAGAAACAGTGCAGAAAACAACTAAGTGAGAAGAGAATTTAGTAGAACTGACATTATTGCAAGTTTTTAGTTTGCCAGCTTCTGAGAATAAGGGAACTCAAAAGAACTAGTATTTACTAGTATATTTGGGAAGAAGATACTCATGATCCTGACTTACCTGCCCCATTAAGACTGAAATGCATTATTGCTTCACACGACTCTTAACCATATCATAAGATATGAATGAGACAGCTATATGAGCAATTCTGTCAACCCAATATGCTCTTGGCATCACTCAAAGCGGTCCAAACCCTCCATCCATTGTGCCCTGTTGAACTCACTCTATAAATCCTTACCTCCAAACCCAGTAGGGAGGATTCTCTCTCCCTGTGGAGTGCCCACACCCACATCTTGGACATGTACTTTTCCCTTAATATATTTTTACTTTTTCTTTTGCTTTTCTGGGGTCATGCCTGGCAATGCTCAGGGGTCCCTCCTGGCTCTGCACTCAGGAATTACTCTTGGCGGTGCTCGGGGGACCATATGGGATGCTGGGGGTCGAGCCCTGGTCTACTGTGAGCAAGGCAAATGCCCTACCCACTGTACCATAGATGCAGTCCCGACATCTTTACTTTTTATCACCACACGTCCTTCCTTGAATTATCTCTTGAAATAAAGAACCTGGTGTTTGGATTGAAGCAACTCACTTCCCTCTCCTATAACTGGAAAGACTAACCTGTCTCCAAATTCAGGTTTTGTGGCTCCTCTGAATCAAGATTCCTAAGGCATCCAGATTCAATTGCCTTGAGTTTGGTGACAGCACTGGTACGGGAATTGTCCAGGCCAAGCAGGAATTTACCTGGGTCATCTTGAATCCCTGTAGCACACTGAGATGAGACATTTGAGACAAAGTTGAAACAACAGTGCTAGCAGGTTCAATCTAAGGAGGTCTGGAATCCTGGTTCTTAGACAACCATCTCATTCTTTTGACTGTATCTTCACAGGCTGGAGGAGTTCGAGCAGAGCTCTTTGAAAGATATCTCTTTTCAAGGACACTGGCTCCACTAATAAGGGCTCTGCTGTCAGGATGCAATCACCTACTAAAGGGCACCTCCCTGAAGCTATCAGTAATGGGAGAATGGGTTTAACACATTTTGCAAAGATATGAACATTCTTCTTAGAAAAGCTGATTGGATTTTCATAAATATCTTGTGGGTGCCTATAAATAAGTTAGTTTTATTTATATTAGTTGTTTGATTTGGGGGCACACCCAGTGATTCATGCTGCTTACTCCTGGTTCTGTACTCAGGGATCAATTCTAGTGGGGCCTGGAGGTCTGTGGGGTACCAGGGATCAAACCCGTGTTGGCTGCAAGCAAGGGAAAAGCCTTACCCACGTATTTTTGCTCAAACCCCAATTAAGTACATTTTAAAGAAGAAAAAATTAAGGTTAATGAGTTTTATGATTCTCACTAGGAATTTCTCCTAACTATACTTAGGGTTAACATTCTAGGTACCTGATTACTAAATAAAGGCAGCACACTAAAAAATTAATGTTAAGATTCCAGGAAGACAGAAACAACATAGATAATCTAAATATATTTATGCTTGATTTTGGAGTCAGTCATTTCTCATGCTAGTACTATCTTACTAGTTTCATTTCCTCTAACAATACTTAAAATTTACTTTGTATTATATATGTTGAGCGATAGGATTTGTTGATAAAGAAACATGTTGCAGAGGTAGAGAAAAGGCTAATAACTACATATAATGTTATTAATAGTAATTTGGAGTTATATTCAAAAATTCTTCTAAGACCAGTAAAACTAAAAGTTTATCTAAAACATTGGAAGATAATTCCATCACTTATAAAGAACAATTTTGTTGAAATTTAATGTACTTTGAACCACAATGTGGTTAAATTAGAGATGTTTAATAAATGCTGCCATATAATTCTTCTCAAGTAGTATCAACAATAAAATATCTACAAATTAAAGTCATAGAATAATTTGGATAAATAACCAATACTTTGTAGAACTTGCTCTATAGCTGGTAGCTACTACAGTGTGCTACATAGACACTGAATTCAGTAAGCATTAAAAGCATTTTTAAATTATTCATTTAAATTACATTCTAATTATATTCAAAATTATATCCTATTTGTTGGACAAAATTAATTTTCCCCTTAAAATATTGAGGGCTGGAGTGATAGCACAGCAAGGTAGAGTGTTTGCCTTGCAATAGCATACCTAGGGTTCCATCCCTGGCACCTTATATAGTCTTTCTAGCTCTCTAAGAGTGATCCCTAAATGCAGAAATGGGAATAAGTCCTGAACACTGCAAGGTGTGGGCCCCAACTCCCCCCAAGATTAACTGTACTAAATATGATACTGCAAAAAATATTGCTTAGAATATAGTTCATTCTAGTGCAAAATTGAGGTTGATAAAGGAGCTAATAAAGAAGATAATTTAACTTATAGAGATAAGCAAAAGATAAAATTAGGTTACCTATTACCAGCAATGTTAAATCTCTTGATTGAAAGATAAATAAATAACTATCAAAGAAGAGGGAGAATGATAAAAAGTCAAAGCATTTTGGTGAAATGAACACACTCAATAAACATTTGAGGGTCTGGAGTGGTAGTACAGCAGGTATGGCATTTGCCTTGCATGAAGCCACCCCAGCTTCGATTCCCAGCATTCCATATGGTCCCCCAAGCACCGCCAGGAGCAATTCCTGAGCACAGAGCCAGGAGTAACTCCTGAGCATAGCTGGGTATGACCCAAAAAGCAAATCAACAACAACAACAAAAATTAAAATTTGATACTTAATTACATATTATTTTTGTCATTGGTTTCCCTTTTTATATGATAATATGAACTTCTAACTAGAGGACTGTATTGTTTGGATTCATCATGGTTCCAACATTTATCAAATGTAAAATATAATAAATATGATTACTACAGGAAAAAAATCCAAAAACTTTTAAATGGTTATCTGTCTATTGTCCTGGATACTGTACAAAGAAGATGATCTAATGATCTAATTCTGTGTTTTCTAACATCTGAACCATAAAAATCTAATTACCATTTGGTCATAAAATCGTGCTGGGAATTTTCTAACTGGAATATGCATATTTTCATATTCTGGTTCTCATTGATGTTTTAGGTGATTATATTCACAATGTAGAAGCTGATCCAATAATAGTTTCAAAGGGAGAAAAAATCCTTTACAAAACAGGATTAGAAACAGAGATAACTAGAAGGATTGTTGCAACCAAGAAACAATTTATTCCTTAATTCTCAATTTCCTTTTAAGGCCCCCTTTTGTTCAAGAAATGCAATAGCCCTCATCCCACAGTTAAGACCAAAATCAATAGAAACCTTAGGCAGTTATTTCTCCTCTTATGAGTTCAATGTCATTAAGTTCACTGAGAATAGCCCTTTGGGGCATATGGTGTCATCTAGGGATAACAGAAAAGTTCTATGAGTTCATAGGAAGAAAACAATAGATGACATAATACATACATCATTTATTGATTTATTAATTTATTCCACACATTTATGTCTCTGGCTAAACTGTGAAAAAAACCTACCATAAATGTGCTGACATTTTATAGAGGGGAATAGTAAAGAAGAGAAAAAAATCAAGACCATCAAATATTAATATGAAGGAAGATAAAAGAGGGAGACATGAAACAGAGTGCCAGAGCTTAAAGTAGCAGGGATTTGCAATTTAGAATCAGGTGGCCGAGAAGGCCTCAGTGAGAGGTTGACGTGGGACGGATCTAAGAAAATGAGAGAAGTGGGTAGCTGTGGGAAGTACAAAGCAGTCAGTAAGAATCACAAGTGCAAAGTCCCTGCTGCAGGAGTGCATGGAGCAGCTAGAAGACCAGTAAGGAGACCCAGGATGCTAAGGCAGAGGTAGTGAAGGCAAAAGAAAGATAAAGTTTGAGAAATGCGATGTGTAAGAATTGAGAGTCCATTTTAAACTCTGTGGGTTTCCCTGAGAAATACATGACTTTTGATTAGGGAGGGGGAAGAAAAGGGACATAATCTGCTTTATGTTTGAGCACATTGTCCTTTTGAGTCATGTCCCGAACAGAGATTGCCGGGTAGATGGAGCCGTGTCTGAATGCCAGCCGTGACAGGGGAAGGGATGCTCTGTCCCTTGGTGGTGGACCGAGGGTGGCTGCTCTCCTGACCTCCCTGGAGCAGAGCAGACACGAATGGAGCTTTCCACATGAAGAAGACATTTTCTTGGCTTTGGCTGTGATCCTTGTCAAATTATTGAACGGATCAGCTTGGGAGTCCAAAATATCATGAAATTAACATGAAGGAGGTAGGCTGGAGCGATAGCACAGCGGGTAGGGCGTTTGCCTTGCACGTGGCCAAGCCGGGTTTGATTCTTCCATCCCTATCAGAGAGCCTGACAAGCTACTGAGAATATCCCGTCCCTACAGCAGAGCCTAGCAAGCTCCTTGTGGTGTATTCAATATGCCAAAAACAGTAACAAGTCTCACAATGGAGTCGTTACTGGTGCCCGCTCGAGCAAATCAATGAACAACGGGACGACAGTGCTACAGTGCTACACTGTGAAGGAAAATGAATTATGTGGAGGCTATGATGTGAAGTGCATATCACCACATAGGAGACACTCCATAAATATACTTCTTAAGTGTATATAAAGAAATAAACATATTGTGGGGCTGGAGCGATAGCACAGCAGTTGGGCTTTCGCCTTTCACTCGGCCGACCCGTGTTCAATTCCTCCGCCCCTCTCGGAGAGCCCAGCAAGCTACTGAGCGTATGGAGCCCGCACGGCAGAGCCTGGCAAGCTACCCATGTATATTGGATATGCCAAAATAGTAACAATAAGTCTCTCAATGAGAGACGTTACTGGTGCCCGCTCTAACAAATCGATGAGCACCGGGATGACAGTGACAGTGACATATTGTGATCCTCACCCTTGTGGTACTAAAAGCCCTTGGTGCTTCTTCCAGCTTTAGCGTGGCCTCGACTGAGGCTCTTCCGGGTGACGCACCCTTCACTACTTGTTGTAGCGAGGTGCGACACAGATTAAGCTCTTCTCTTCCTTCACCATTGAAACATGATGGAGTAAGACTGTCCTGGAACTCCAGTTCAAGAGAGGGACAGCAATCTGGACTTGGGCCTCTCAAGCTTCCTTTGGGGCGGGGAAGAGCACCCCAGCTATGCCCCGTAGTCTGAAGGCCATTCTCAGTGATACTTGGTTATCCTGCCTTGCCAGACTGTGGTACGATGCCCAACCCGATGGCGTGCGCTGCTCTGCTCAGCAGTGCTTGGGTTCCAGCAGGGCCAGGCCCAGTGCTTGGGGGCCCAGAGGTCAAGCTAAGGGCTTCACACAGGTGAGGCAAGCGCTTATCTCTTTGTGCCACCCCTCTGGATCGGCAGAGTTTCTTTTGACAGTCTTGGGGTATGGGTGTAGGGATGGGGGAAGAGAAGGTACTAGTTTGCAACAGTTCCTGTATTTTCCATCCAACTAATTGTGCTAAAAGGAAGTTTGCATTTTCAACCACTGACCTAGAGCGATGACCCATATCCTTTTTTGGCAGCACAACACGCAGTACATAATGACATTAGTTAGGCAATTGGCTGAGAGGCTGTGGCCCCCTGTGTCTGGAAATTAAGGACCCAGGACTTCAATCTACTCTAAAATCTGCCCTACTTCCCCAGTGTTTGCGGGGAATCAGTGCCTAGCCCAATTTTCTTATAGCACTAAGGTAAGCAATCATTTTGGTTTACCCAGCTCTTAGGGATTTTCGGTGCTGAAACGGGGCCATTCTGGGAAAAGGAAAAGTTAGTCACCTTACATATTAGTCATGAAGGTCTGGACTAGACTACAGCCCGGAACATTTCTAAGTCTGTAGCACTGTAGGACTGTCGTCCCGTTGTTCATCGATTGCTCAATCGGGCACCAGTAACGTCACCATTGTGAGACTTTTTGTTAAAGTTTTTGGCATATCGAATATGCCACGGGTAGCTTGCCAGGCTCTGCCATGCAGGCGGGATACTCTTGGTAGCTGGCTGGCCTCTCCGAAAGGGGCAGAGGAATCGAACCCAGGTCGGCCACATGCAAGGCAAACCCTACCCACTGTGCTATCGCTCCAGTCTATGAAGGAATAAATGAGAAAACAGAGAATCTAGAGACGCCTGCCGCAAAGGGCAGAGTCACTGGTGGTAGAGAGGCGGACAGGGAGAGGAAGAGTGCCGAGAGCTCCAAGATGCATTCCGGGATGCATCTGGGGGCGAGTGCCTTTTGTGGGCAGTTTGGAATAAAAGGAGACCTCGAGAACAGATGTTTTAAAATTATTTTTGAATTCTACCACCTGCTAACATGACGGAGCCTCGGGTTTCTACAGATAACCTTGGAAATTGGACAGAAAACCACAGAGCTGGGTCAAGGGTTACCTGAGAAACAGGCTCTGTACATTTTTCAACATTGCTTTTCTTTCTTTTTCAGACATTCGTTTTTTTAGTTGGTTCATGGTCCAAAAGCAAAGGAACTGCTGTGATGGCTACTTTACTTATCCTGCATCTGAGTCGCAGCTGGATGCAGCTTGGAAGCCCATCAGTGCCACGTGACGCTCACCTTTCCCAGACCTCTTCCCGCAGAGTAATTTCAGCCTCTGTTTCACAGATCAGTGATACTGTTAAATTTTTAAAGGCATTATCAACTTCCTCTAATTATCCAATATATATTTTTTCTAGGGCTGGAGTGATAGCACAGCAGTAGGGCATTTGCCTTGCATGCGGTCGACCCAGGTTCAATTCCTCCGCCCCTCTCAGAGAGCCCGGCAAGCTATCGAGAGTATCTCGCCCCCACTGCAGAGCCTGGCATGCTACCCGTGTTGTATTTGATATGCCAAAAATAGTAACAACAAGTCTCACAATGGAGATGTAACTGGTGCCCGCTCGAGCAAATCAATGAGCAATAGGATGACAATGACAGTGACAGTGACAATTTAATTAACATTCCAATGTGATCAAAGAGAAAATTAGAGAAAAATCACTTCTGTGAGTCACAATATATTCTGCTTGACTTTTCTCTGCTCAGAGTTCTAATTTCTTGAGGTCTGAGACACTCTAGGGAGACTGAGAGAAGCACTCAGCACTACAGTCAGCCAGTTTACAGAGTGGTACAAAGGAAAGATTTGTACAAAGTTAGTAACATTTGCTAAGTTAGCAAAATATAGTGGCAGCTGCTGAAATTATTTCTAAAAGCTTAGGACCTATAATTTAGCTTGTACATGGCTATAGTCACCTCTGTGGTACTATACGATTCATTGAAATTAGCTAACATTCAATATTTTTCTCTGTCTATTTGTTGCTTACTGGCAATAAGTTGGTTCTATCCCGTATACTGTATGTGGACCCCTAAATTGCCTTCCTGCCAGGAGTGATCCCTGAGAACAGAGCGTGCAAAGGGTGAGCCCTAAGCACTGCCAGGTGTAGCCCATAAATACACACACACACACACACACACACACACACACACACTCACACACACGCACGCACGCACGCACGCGAGCGCTCGTGCATGCACGTTACTACAGACATTAAAATGTTTTGTGTTTTTCTCTTTTATTCTATTAATATGACAAATTACAATGAATGGTTTTTGAAGAGAAACTGGGATGCTAATCAATTTCTACTTCTGTTTCTTTCAAAATGTCTCCATTTAAATTAAAAAGACCTATCTGAACCTTGTAGAATATCTGAAGTCAGCTCCTTGGCCTTTGCTATAAGACTGACTCCCCCTCGCTTTTGCAACCCCCAGCTTCTCCACTTCCATCCTCCTCTTCCCTCTGCTGTGCTTAGTCCACAGTAATAACCGCTTTTGATTTCATCCTTAACAGAGGTGAAAAGACCTTTGTCCTCTGACAATCTGCAAAATCTGAGGAAAATAAATGTATTCATTCTTATTTTATATTTGGGTACAGTTGCAGTGCGAAGAAATGTGAGAGATTTCCTGAAATGAGATGAGAGTGGGAGAAAGAAGGCGGCCCGAGGGGAGAGAGAGAGAGAGAGAGAGAGAGAGACAGAGAGAGAGAGAGAGAGAGAGAGAGAGAGAGAGAGAGAGAGAGAGGAGGAGGAGGAGGAGGAGGCTGGAGAGAGACTCTTCCAGAGAGGACGCTTTGCCCTCTGTCACTCTGGCCCATTTCTTCTGTCTGTTCAGGTTAAAACACGAACCTCTGGAATTATCCCAAGTGTTTTCTTGCCTTCCTTTTAATATTTTATATCTATGTACATACTTTTTATTATTTAGACTCAGTTTTTAAATGGTATTCTAAATAATTCAACGTTTGAAATAGTACAGCTGAAGGAAACACTTTCAATCAAACAGATTTTATTCCCTCCCTTTTTGACGGGGGGCGGGGGTCTCTAAAGTAGTGCTTAAAGGCTCAGGGACCTTTCCTCACTTCTAGGTCAACTGATCTGCAGTTGAGTGTGAGGGTCTGAAGATGAGGTTCCATTCTAACCCTGCCATCACTGGGGCGCTGGCACCCTTAGCCCTGTCTTTTCTCTAGGGACCCTCCATTGGCCTTTGAAATAAAGGTATCCCAGGAGACTCAGGGACTGGGGACCACTGAGGGTGACATTTGGGTCTAAACAATCACCTGAGAGCCTGCAACTCCATCTGCACTGCTGCCAGAGGTTGACTCAGCAACTCATAATTTGCTCCTCAGCAATGACAAAAGAAACAGGAGGCCATCTGCAAACTGTTACGGAGGACCGCACAAGGTAGCCTTCTCTCTGAAGACTTGCCAGCCAGCTGAAAGAAGAGAATGTACGCAACTAATCTGTAGCACTTTAGCACTGTCGTCCTGTTGTTCATTGATTTGCTCCAGAGGGCACCAGTGATGTCTCCACTGTGAGACTTGTTACTATTTTTGGCATATGGAATATGCCACGGGTGGCTTGTCAGGCTCTCGGAGAGGAAGGGAGGAATTGAACGGGGTCAGACGTGTGCAAGGCAAACACCCTACCTGCTTGCTATCTCAGTCTAAACATTTCAAAACAGATGGCTTAGGTCGGGTCCAATTCACCACTGTACCTTTTAGAACTCTCCTTTGCCCCGACATCAGTGGGGCAACCCTTGGTATTATCCTTTGGCTGTTGATATGATCCCCCTTTTCAAATACTTTTGATTAAATTTCAGTGGATTTATCTCTCTGTTGACGTACTACTAATGTGTTTATCCTCTGATACCAAGAAAAAAAAAACCCTCTCATTTTTGTGTTGCTTCCAAGCTGTTCTACTATGTAGAATGATGTCGATGAGTTTTGGGGGAATCTTTGCAAATATTTGGAAAGGAATGCATACACCCCCAAACTTACAAAGACAGAGCAGGAGAATCTGTTTGTAAAAGGACTCTGGTTTATTCTTAAAGTGGAGAAGTGAGCATGCCATCCCTATTTTGTGTCAAAGGAATCAATCAAACTTTCCTAGGCCAGGTTGATATTCGAAACAGAATTCTTTCTTTGGCTGCTATAAATATTCTCATTCTTCTTGAGGGGAATTTGTTCTACTGGAGAATAGAGTAAAACAGGGCCTGGGGGTGGATTTCAAGATTAAGACAGGATGAGAGGGCATGGATGGCATATTATAAAATATTTTCTCTTGGATTTATTATGGAAAACTAGAAATAGTTTGTGGGGCTTGTGGTCAAACAATTTCCTTAGAGCTGCTTTAAATTAGAAGCATTGCCAGAATGAAAAGGGAGTCCGAGTGAAAATGTTTAATAATTCTGCCTGTTATGAAATGTCCTCTTTCTTATTTATCCTAGCCAAGTTTAGAGAAGATAGCCTAGGCACTCCTAAAATTCAACCTGTTTTGGATTGTCCTTCACCCTTGAAAGAACTCCAGTTTTCTTTCATCTACTCAGCAGATCCGTCATGTCTTTTAAAATTATTGAGGGCCTACTGTGTGCAGCTGTGAGGGTAGTTCTAGAGAAGCAAAAATGAATAAAACAGTCCCTGCCCACAAGGCCACTGAACTCTCACCGTGTATCTTGAGACATGAAAACCATTGCAGAAATGATGGCAACACAGGCTGACTGTAGCCTTAGAAGAGGCAGTGATTGCATACCCTTGGGTATATCTCGAAAAGTAAAAAGTTCTCCTTTTTATAAAAGGATGAAGGCGGACATTTTAGCTCAGGGCATTGCAGAGAGCAGTGGGTTGAGATCCCAGAGGGCCTCAAGAGTCACTCTATGGGGATTAGAGATTAATCTTATAAATCCTAAAAGATTCATCAAAGATTTTTTTAATTGATCGATTACATGATCAACTTGTGATTTGTGAAAGTCACTCTGTTGTTAATTTGGAGGATGGATTGTAGCAGGGCAAGAGGTAAAGTAATCAAGAGCAATTTGAAGAGAATTGTTACCTAAATAATATTATAATTATTGCTCCATTTGTTTGACTTCTTTAATTTCAGTTATATTTGGCTGTTCTCACTAAACTTGCTCTTGAACATATTTCATTATATATATTCATCAGCACTTCATGGTTTTGGTGCTACTATAATGGTAGGATTTTAAATTCCAGTTTACAATTATTGCAAGTATATAGAAATGTAATTGACTTTGCTCATTAACATATCCTTTGATTTCCCTAGACTAAATAATAATTTTTAACAGTTTCTTAAATGTATGTGATTGTGTTTGATTTGAAGAAAATCTTATTTTTCTTTCAAATGTCCGTCTTTGTGTCTTTCTTTTTGCTCTGTCTGAAATGGCCAATATAATTTCTAGTGGAAGAAGTAGCAGACATTTCTTCCTTCCTCTGATCTTGTGGAAAAGTATTTAGTTTTTTATTCAAATACAATAAAACTTTTCTTTCTCCCACCAGCACTATTTTCAAATTGAAAAAAAGTTATCTTCTATCGCTAGTGTGCTATGAAATCCTAAAAAAATGTGTGAAGTATATCAATGATTTCTCTGCATCTACTGAAATGATTCTGTTCTTTCTAATTCTGTTAATATGATAAATTGCATTGATTGAATTTTGAAGGCCTAATCAACCTTGAATTCTTTAAATAAACCTCTGTTGGTCCTTATAACTAATAGTCTTATGTTGATTTTTTCAACTATTTTTGCATACTGATTTATGAGAAATACTGATATATTTACATGTCTATGTGTATATGCTTACCTATATAAATAATTGTATTTACATGCAAGTTCTTGGTTTGATTTGGAAGGAAGTATTAGTTTTATCTGAATCATGTGGTAATTTGGGAATTCTTATTCTTTTACTTTCTGAAAATGTAAGTATAATATTGGTATTTTCCCCTGCAAATATTCAAAATAACTAATCACTGGTCCTTGGTTTTCTTCTTTTGCTTGTTTTGGGCCTGCATTCTGGGGAGCTAGAGGTTCTTTCCCAAAGAAGCTCCGAGGACCATCTGATGCTCAGGATTACACCCAGGCATCTGCACCCAAAGATGAGCATAGTCCTTTGAACTCTCTGTCCAGTCCCCCCAATCTTTAGTTTTATTTGTGGGAAGAGTTCACTGTGACTGTAATCACTGTCATTCCGTTTGTCAATTTACTCAAGCGAGCACCAGTAACGTCTCTATTACACTCAGCCCTGAGATTTTAGCAGCCTCTCCTTACTCATATTTCCCAACCATTGGAGGCTCTTTCAGGGTCAGAGGGTTGAGACTTATCATTGTGGGAAGATTTAAAACTATATATTAATTTTAGAAATATACTTAGTGTTATTAAGATATTCTATTATCTGATGTCTGGAGGAACCAGTTGGGATGGGAGATGCATGCCGAAAGTAGATAATGGACCAAACATGATGATCTCTCAGTGTCTGTGTTGCAAGCTATAATGCCCAAAAGTAGAGAGAGAGTATGGGAAATATTGTCTGTCATGGAGGCAGGGGGAGTCTGAGAAAGGGGGGGTATACCCAGTATATTGGTGGTTGGGAATGTGCACTGGTGGAGGGATGGGTGTTTGATCATTGTGAGATTGTAACCCAAACATAAAAGCTTGTAACTATCTCACGGTGATTCAATAAAATTTAAAAAAAATTTAAAAAAGATATTCTATTATCTTTAGCCAGGTTTTGGTAATTTCTGTCTGATGAGGAAATTTGTCCCTTTCTGCAAAAGGTATCGAGATTTATTGTGCAAACATGACGGCCTCTCATGATCTGTATTGCAAACCATAATGCCCATAAGTAGAGAGACAGTAAGAGGGAAACTGTCTGCCATAAAACAGGGGGAGGGGTGGAATGCCGGTGGGGGGAGGGATACCTGGCACATCGGTGGTAGAAAATGTACACTGGTGGGACTGGAGTGATAGCACAGCGGGTAGGGCATTTGCCTTGCACACGGTCAACTCGGGTTCAATTCCCAGCATCCCATATTGTCCCCTGAGCACTGCCAGGAGTAATTCCTGAGCGAAGAGTCAGGAGTAACCCCTGTGCATAGCCGGATATGACCAAAAGCAAAAAAAAAAAAAATCATTGTATGACTGAATCTCAAACATGAAAGCTTTGTGTTGCACATGGTGATTCAATTAAAAAAAAGATTTATTTTGCCCAAAAAACATTTTGGTAATACTACCTCTTTATTATATTAATGTCTGCAGACTTTATGATGATCTATTATTTCATTTTTTATATTGGTCACTTGTATCACTTGTCATCCTGTTGGTCATCAATTTGCTTGAGCAGGCACCAGTAACATCTCCATTTGACCCTGTCATGTGCTAGTATAGCCCAATGGCGTCTGTTCGCTCCAGGAACACAATATTGATACTGACATTGATACTTTTTGTTTTGTTTTTCCTCCATAATCCAAGTCAGAAGTTTATCTAGTCATTGATTTTTTTTTAACCGAAGGAATAACCTTTTAAGTAATTTTTTTTCCTCAGGGTTGGAGTGATATAGCAGGTAGGTTGCTTGCCTTGCAAGCCACTAACCCAGGTTATCTCATATGATCCCAGCATCTAATATGATCCCCCTGAGCCCTGCTACGACTGATTTCTGAGCACAGAGGACAGACTAGAGTTTGTTTGGGGGCATGGCTGGCCCCCAAACAAACAATTTTTTCTCCAATTATTTTGTTATTTTTATTTTTCTTGATTTATATTCTCCCCCTTCCCTCTGTGCCTTAAGTTTAATTTGATATTGTTTCTGTATTTTTAAGGAGAATACATATTCTCAGGAAATTGACTTAAGATTTGGTGGTATGTAGAGGTGAGGCTGGGCGGGGGGGTGTTGGGCCACATTTGGTTAAGCTATGGACTTACTCCTGGCTCTATTTAGGAATCACACCTGGCACCTTATCCCCTGTACTATTTCTTCAGCCTCAAGATCTTTTTTGATGCAATCTATTATGACTAGAAATTTCTCTCTAAGCATTGTTTTAGCTGCATCCCACAAATTCAAATCCAAATATACTGTGCTTTTGTTTTGATTTATATTTAAATATTTTCTATTTTTTGTCAACTCTTCTTTGACCAATAACTCAAGGTTTAACTTTCTACACAATTGAAGATTTTATAATTTTTTCCATTATTGATTGCTAATTTAATTTGGTCAAGTAATGTATAAGATTTTATTCTTGTGGGGCTGGAGTGATAGCACAGCGGGTGAGGCGTTTGCCTGGCACGCGGCCGACCCGGGTTTGATTCCCAGCATCCCATATGGTCCCCTGAGCATGGCCAGGTGTGATTCCTGAGTGCAGAGCCAGGAGTGACCCCTGAGCATCACTGGGTGTGACCCAAAAACCAAAAAAAAAAAAGATTTTATTTTTTTAAAATTTTATTAAAATATTTTAATATTTTATTAAAATTTAATTTTATAATACGATGTTTGGTCAATCTTGATACACAGCCCATGTGTTACTTGAAAATATGTATAATAACATTAAAATGTTTGCTTTGTTGAATATGCTTCAGCGATAGCATAGCGGGTAGCGCATTTGCCTTGTATGCAGGCGACCCTGGTTGCATTCCTCCTCCCCTCTCGGAGAGCCCAGCAAGCTACCCGTGGCATAGTCAATATGACAAAAATAATTAACGACAAGTTTTATAAGGGACATGTTTCTGGTGCCCTCTCGAGCAAATCGATGAACAATGGGATGACAGTGACAGTGGCAGTCATTATTGATATGTTTAATTGTAAGTCTATAAGTTTGTTAGTGTTTGGTTTTGGCCATTTTTCCTAATATGGATTATTTAATAATTCTAGGATTCTACTTTATATCTACTAATCATTTTGTTCACTGAATTTTCTCCAGTTTTTTGTTTCAAACTGAAATTTAAATTTTTAAGTTTTGTTTTTCTCCCCCCAACTTTTTTTTTTTTAAGGGCTGGAGCAATAGCACAGCAGGTAGGTTGTTTGCCTTGCATGAGGCCGGCCTGGGTTTGATTCCTCCACCCCTCTCAGAGAGCCTGGCAAGCTACTGAGAGTATCTCGCCCACACAGCAGAACCTGGCAAGCTACCAGTGGTGTATTTGTTGTGCCAAAAACAGTAACAATAAGTCTCACAATGCAGATGTTACTGGTGCCCACTCGAGCAAATTTTTTTTAATTAATAGTTTATTTTTAATTAGTGAGTCAACATGAGGGTACAGTTACAGATTTATACATTTTTGTGCTCATGTTTCTCCCTTACAAAGTTTGATAACCCATCCCTTCACCAGTGCCCATTCTCCACCACCAGTAAACCCAACATCCCTCCCCCCCTCCCCAGTCCCGTCTCCCCCCACCCCACACTGCCACTATGGCAGGGTATTCCCTTTTGTTCTCTCTGTCTGATTAGGTGTTGTGGTTTGCAATAAAGGTGTTGAGTGGCCATTGTGTTCAGTCTCTAGTCTATATTTGGCCCGCATCATCTTTCCCCCACATGACCAACAACCACATTTTACTTGCTGTTCCCTTCTCTGCCACTCGAGCAAATTGATGAGCAATGGGATGACAGTGACAGTGAAGAAAGACTTTCTTTCTTTCTTTCTTTCTTTCTTTCTTTCTTTCTTTCTTTCTTTCTTTCTTTCTTTCTTTCTTTCTTTCTTTCTTTCTTTCTTTCTTTCTTTCTTTCTTTCTTTCTTTCTTTCTTTCTTTCTTTCTTTCTTTCTTTCTTTCTTTCTTTCTTTCTTTCTTTCTTTCTTTCTTTCTTGCTTTTTGGGTCACACCCGGTGATGCACAGGGGTTACTCCTGGCTCTGCACTCAGGAATTACCCCTGAAGGTGCTCACAGGACCATATGGGATGCTGGGAATTGAACCTGGGTTGCCCACATGCTAGGCAAACGTCCTACCCCCTACCCGTTGTGCTATTGCTC
Source organism: Sorex araneus (assembly GCF_027595985.1). NCBI lineage: Eukaryota > Metazoa > Chordata > Mammalia > Eulipotyphla > Soricidae > Sorex > Sorex araneus. Next base: position 195,892,602 of record NC_073306.1, read on the forward strand.
CAGCCCCTCTCCCCCCAAGTATTTTTGCTGAATGATTGTGCTTGATAGTTTTCTTCTCTCTCCACTATTCTCTAGCATGTTTAATTTCTGACAAAATATCTATAGATACTCTTCGTTTCTCTTTGAGAATTTTTCTTTTTTCCTGTTTTTGCTTTAAAAATGATTGTTTGGTTTTGGTTTTGAATTTGTTTAGGGACCATACCCAGAAGTACTCAGACCACACTCCTGGCTCTGTGTTCAGGGAATCACTCCTGGTGGTAATCAGGGGACGTGTAGGGTGCCAGGAATTGAACCTGTGTAGGCCATGTTCAAAGCAAACACCCCACATACTATACTATCACTCCAGTTTCCTGGATGCCTCTTTTGATATTTTATGTTCACCTTCCTTGGATGACATTAAGCTTTGGATTTTGGCAGAATTGATCAAATTTGGAAATTGTCTGGCCTTTCACTATTGAAAAAATTTGATGTCCATTCTCTAAACTCCAGTCATATTTAAGCTATACTGACTAATTTTATAGATCACTGGGATTCTGTTTATTTAGTCTTTTTTAATTTATGTTTTTTTGGGGGGGTTTTGGGTCACACCTGGCAATGCACAGGGGTTACTCCTGGCTCTGCACTCAGGAATTACTCCTGGCGGTGCTCAGGGGACCATATGGGATACTGGGATTTGAACCCGGGTCGGCCGCGTACAAGGCAAATGCCCAACCTGCTATGCTATCACTCCAGCCCCTTAATTTATGTCTTAATTGGATGAATTCTACTGTTATGAACCCATTGTCATATTTTCTTTCCACAGTGTTTAAACTACTACTATTTGTTCTGTAGTGAATGTTCTATTTTAATTTCTGTAATTATCACTTCTAGGTATTCTATATGTAGAGCATACTCAAGTATGGCAATATTTTAGACTCTTCACATATTAATTCTATTTGCCATTTCTGGTTATGTTTCTGCTGGCTGATTTTCTAATAACTTGCTATGTTTTTCTACTTCTTTGTATTTTTAATTTGTTTTTAATGGTTACTTGATGTCTAAGTTTATGTTGCTCTGTGCTGAATATTTTTGTGTTTGGAATTAATGAGTTCATAATTTTTTCTGAAGGGATTTAATTAATTGTGAATCGGTTTGCTTATTTTTATTATTTATACTTTAAATTAAAAGAATGGTAGCCTTTTATTCTAAATCTAAATTTAAGACTCTTTTATGCTCTATGAGTGAATACTTGTATATTCAGTAATGTCTCTCCATTCTGGCTGAAAGGAATTCACAATCTTTCTGGTTCCATCTTAGCTCTAGAAATTGCTCATCTTTCTGCTCTCTGGTAATTGCTTTTTCCTCAAAAAACATTTTTCCTATGGAATTACATCCTATATCAGGCTTATCATAATCATTATTATTATTTTTGTTTTGTGGCCACATCTGGCAGTGTTCCTGGCTTCTTCTTGGCTCTGAGCCCCCAAATCATTCTCCTGTTCTCTATTTTTTTTAATTTAGGGTAACATTGTAGAGGATGGACCTGAAAAGCGGGAGAGGTGGGGTCATTCCCAGTGTTTGGGGGCCTTTACTTGGTACTTAGGTGCACTAGCCATGCTAAGGTTGAGTATGTGGAGAACATTCAAGTCAGGGCCTTGCACATCCAAAGCATACGTGCTACCACTTGAGCTCTCTGCAGCCACATTTGCCTTAATATTCTTTGCAAAATCTTTGCTCTGTGACCTCCAGTCTATGCATGTTCAACACAGTGAGATTGCAGTACTCTTTGGATTGTTCCTCCTATTTAATCACTTAATGACTGTAAGATTCAACTCATTCTTGCTTTTATCTTATCTTTTATTGTCAGGCAGAAGGTCTTAGACCTGGTGTCCAAGTGAAAGGGGTACGGGGAGCAACATCAAAGCATCAACAAAGCAGGCAGAGTTCCCTACTCTGGTTTGGTTCCTCCATTAGCAAAATCCCCCAAAATCACTTTGCTAAAGAGTCTCAGTCTTCTGTATGCCTTACCTAATATTTTCAGTATTTATTTCTTCTTCACCTGGGCCCCTTGGATGGAGGCGGGTTGAGTTTCCTTCCCCACACCGAACAGAGCCACAGCAGCAGAAGACCTCCCGAACCCAGCCACAGACATGCTCAAGGCCACACTCCACATCTCAGACGAGCCTCACACATGAAGGAATCGGCAGAGGAACCCAGGTGTGTGGGACCCGGGGCTCAGATCTCCAAGCCTGCTCTTATCGGGACTGGGCTTCCTCCACCCAAATCCCACTTTTTCCATTAGTTAGGCAGTCACACCCACAACCTGTCCCCGGCTCTGAGTAATCCCAACAACGGCCAAGATCCAGAGACTATAAAACAAAGCTCCCGGAAGAGTGCAGCTGCAAATGACCTCTTATTGTCTAGTTCTCCCTCTCGGAGAACCCAGCAAGCTACCAAAGGTATCCTGCCCACATGACAGAGACTGGCAAGCTCCCCGTAGCATATTTGATATGCCCAAAACAGTAGCAATGATGGGTCTCATTCCCGTGACCCTGAAAGAGCCTCCAATGCAGCACCATTGGGAAGGACGAGTAAGAAGAGGCTGCTAAAATCTCAGGGCTGGGCTGAATGGAGACATTTCTGGTGCCTGCTTGAGCAAATCAATGAACAACAAGATGATAGTGACAGTGACAGTGATCCCTTTTCCTAAGTCTGGTATTCTATGCTAAAATAATATGAAATTTTTTTCTCTTATCAAAATCTCTTGATGTTTCATTAGTTTTCTTATAGCTCAGAGTGCCAGGCCTTCAGAAGTTATGAAAGTGGAGAAAATACTAAGGTATTACAAAAGAGGGAGAAAAACTGGCTCTCAGGCACTGTGACTCAAAAACATTCTTCTTGAAGTCAACGTTTGCTTTTCATGGAAACATAGTTTTAAACTCTGCCCACAACAATTTATCATTCATATTTCTACCTGGAGAATATTTATTTAAGAGCTAGGGAGGCCCAAACAAATATCCTGGGAAGTGGATCCAGAAGATAAAGTGGATTTCCTCCCATATGACCTGTTTTTTGTTATTTTTTATTTTGTGACTTTGACATAACAGGTTCTTCTTTTATTTATATTATGAAATACTGAGGTTATTTTTTACAGACACAATTCTCTCTAGGTAATATCAAACTGTCTTCATAAACTTGCTAAGCACAATATTTATAAAGGCCTCTCTACTACCACTGTATTTTAAGAAAATGGTATTTAGTATTGACAAACCTTCACACTATAACATAATTTTATTTTCTAAATATTATCATTCAGTGTACTTGGTTTTCTACACTAACACTTGTTCTCCTATAACCAAACCCATTTGTTCCTTATGTAACATTCAATAGTCACTCTATCCATTCTAGCTGGCAGATTTGCAAGACTTAGGGGTTACAGAATTCTTTATTTTGTCCTCTTAGCTCACTTTAATGCCTTGTTTATTAGGTCCAAAAAATGGAGAATCAGTAGGAAATGTTGGGGTGATCTGTTAGAGGCCAAGAGAAGAAAAAAGAGCAATAGAATTGAACAGATTTGAAGTCAATAGGATAGCTAAAGACAAGGCCTTTGAGAAAAACACCCACATAAGGCACAGGCAAATGAACATGTATCTAGAAACTCTAGTGTCCTGTGGCTCTCTGCTTCTCCAGTGCTTAGACCTTATGATCTATCAGTCATATGGACACCCATAGTTCACCCTGAGGGAAGCTTTGGGGCGTCATAGCTTTCCTTGTTAGTGACTGCTTTTCCCTGCAAGAAGAGTCCACAAGTTCTTGTAGAAGAATTATTTTTCTCTTGAGGTTCCTCCCATCTGTTTAAATCTTTTGTTTATTTGTTTGTGTTTTATTTGGAGGCCACAATCTGGCAATGTCCATGGGTTACTCCTGCCCTTCACTCAAGGATAATTCCTGCCAGGCTCTGGGGACAATATGGGATATACTGGGGATCAAACCCAGGTGAGTTGCTTGCAAGGCAAGTGCCCTATGAACGGGACTATTTCTCTGGCCCCCAACCCTCTGTTTAACCTTAACAGCCTCAGCAGACTCTAAAGGAGCAGAGTGTGTCACGTTACCTTCCCACCCTCTTTTTTGGAAACATGGCTTCATCCTCTATTTACCACACTCTCAAACCCAGGTTCTTCCTGAGATCCACTTAACATTCTCCCTTGTCCATCCAGTTTTTCAGCAATATATGTATCTCTTCCCTAGGTCCATTACTTACCCTGAGGATGATAAGGCTGCATCTTGTCATACAACTTGATTCCATTCGGCAGTGGATGAAAAAAATATCAAGTTGATATAAATATATAAGAGTGCTTCAGTTTTGACCCTCATCCCAAATAAAATAATGCTTTCTCAGTGGTTAAAATTCTGATTGACTTGTAGGTCAGTTAGTTCAGTGTTGCATTTTGATTAAGTCTATTTAGTGATTAGGTGCAAGGAGAAATGATGCGGATAGTCCAGTGAAAGATTTCAATCTTATCATACCAACGATAGCAAAATTCCTTGAAAAAATAAGATAACTGGGTTTTCTTGAGAGAATTTCTCTAGAACAGCATTCACAGAACTTCGATGATAAAAACGTTCAATAAGTATACTGTGCATTGCAGGAACCACCACCCAGATATAACTGATAAGCATTTAATATGTGAATAGTACAATGAGAAACTGAGTTTTACATTTTATTATAATTTGAATTCCTTAATAGTAAATGTTGAAAGGCACATAGGGCAGTAGCTACTATACTGAACAGCGCAGCTCTTGAATTTGGCTACTAATATAAGTCTAAGTATAAACGTTTGTACTTCTACTTGCTCATAAGGTGTGGTCCAAATATTGGTAGGACTCACAATTATTTTGGAAGAGTACAAGTAGAAAAGAGTAGATGTTTTTTAAGGCATCATTTTGTAAATAGTGTTTCTTTTCAGTTTGCCCACTATTAATAACCATACTGAATAGAGACAAATAATGTATATGTGGTGTTTTTCAACAACTGCTTTGTGTGGTTTTGATAAAACTTGTGCTTACTATGGCAAAGAAAGTATATAATACTCTGCCTTGAATATGCATTAACAATTAATTTGCAGCTAAATCTCACAGTAATTCTGTGCCAATATCTAAGCTTGTTGTAAAGCTTCATTCCTGGCATGTCCAAATACTATTATCTCTCTCTAATATAATCCAACTTTTAAAGTTTGAGCCGTTCTGCATTGACTGTTGAGATCAATTCACTATATTGTAAAGCTTAGAATAATAATATTCTTTTATTATTTCATGAGGTTGTTTATTTATTTATTTTTTGGCTTTTTTGGGTCACACCTGGCAATGCACAGGGACCACTCCTGGCTCTGCACTCAGGAATTACTCCTGGCGGTGGTCAGGGGACCATATGGGATGCTGGGAATCAAACCCGGGTCGGCCGCGTGCAAGGCAAATGCCCTACCCGCTGTGCTATCTCTCCAGCCCCCTCATGAGGTTGTTTAAAGCTGGGTGTTCTTTTGGTTGTTGTTGTTCTTTCAATGAGAACGCAATTAGTTTATGCATTAAAAAACTTCCCTTTAATGTTCTCCAAGGAACAGATTCCATGATGATATGATGTAGGCAAGAATTCTGTTAAGGTAAAGTACCTTTGTGGAATAAAGTAGGGTAGTATCCATAAAGTAGGGCAGAGAGTCTCTTGCCCGCACGCCTGGCTGTCCTCCCCAGAACCCCTCGCAGGGGATGAAACTCCAGCTTCCCTCCCCACCCCGAGCAGAGCTCCCGGCGGCGGAAGACCACCACCACCACAGCCATGCTCGAGGCCCCTCTCCACACGTTCAAACAGGCCTCACGCATGAAGGTACCGGCAGAGGAACCCAGGTGTGTGTAATCCCATCAACGGCCAACATCCAGAGACTTAAAAGTGAGCTCCCAGAAGATATCTTGTAGCCTATTTCTCCCTCTGGGAGAAACTGCCAAGCTTCTGAGAGTTTCCTGCCCACATGGGACAGACTTGCAAGCTTCCCATGGTGTATTCATATGCTAAATCCAGTAACAAACTGGATCCCATTTCCCTGATCCTGAAAGAGCCTCCAGTGCGACATCTTTGGGAGGGCTGAGTTGAGAGAGACTTCTAAGATCTCAGGGAAGGGACGAATGAAGAAGTTACTGAACCTGCTTGAGAAATCAGGATTTCGTGATTCGTGAGTATCCATAAAAAGGCTTGTATAATTGGCTTACCAACTTGAAAGTCTTATTTTTGAAAGCTTTGTTGTTTAAGGGAGCCACACCAGTGGTGCTCAGGGCTTACTCCTGGCTCTGCTACTCAGTGGTTCATGGCAGGGGTTGGAGGACCACATGGGGTGCCAGGGATCAAAACCAGGTCAGTCACATGAAAGGCAAATGCCCTACCCGTTGTACTATTGCTCCAGCCATCACTTTGAAAGTCTTAGAGTGAAGGAGAGAAGGAGAGAATGTTGGATGGAGTGCAAAATTCCTTGAGATTTTGAGCCTCCTCCAGACAAACTCAGCCAAAACAAATCTCATGAATCTCTGGAATGGGATTTGCCTTCCCATCGCTGCTATACTCTGATTTTTGGCTTGTATCAGTCCATAGGAGAGCAGCTTTGAAGAAAGCGCAGGTATGGATTTCTTTTATTTTTTTTAATTCTTTTATTAATTCACCATGTGGAAAGTTACAAAGCGTTCAGGTTAAAGTCTCAGTTATACAATGCTCAAACACCCATCCCTTCACCAGTGCACATATTCCACCACCAAGAATCACGATATACCTCCCCCCTTCCCCCCACCTCCCCAGCCCCCCACCCCGCATGTGTAACTGGTAAATTTCACTTTACTTTCACTTTACTTTGATTCCATTCAATATTTAAACAAAAAAAAATTCACTATTATTGATTTGGAGTTTCTCCCCCCTAAAGTCGATCTGCTGAAAAGAAAGCATTTGGTAATTTGTTTTCCATTGCTGAGAATGAAGAGATATGAGGTCAGGAGGCCACACTAGCAGCAGCACAGTTTTGGATTTCTGAATTTTAGTATTTTAGTAACTAGTCCAGAGAAATGTCTGCCAGGAATCGCAACATTGTAAGCTTGTACCTCTCAGCTACTTTATATTCCACATATGAGTGCGATCTTTCTATGTCTGTCTCTTTCTTTCTGACTCATTTCACTCAGCATGATACTTTCCATGTTGATCCACTTATATGCAAATTTCATGACTTCATGTTTTCTGACAGCTACGTAGTATTTCATTGTGTAAATATACCAGAGTTTCTTTAGCCAATCATCTGTTTTCGGGCACTCTGGTTTTTTCCATATTGTGGCTATTGTAAACAGAGCGGCAATGAACATGGAAATGCAGATGTCATCTCTACTATACCTTTTTGCCTCTCCGGGATATATTCCCAGGAGTGGTATTGCTGGGTCAAATGGGAGCTCAATTTCTAACTTTTTGAGAATCGTCCATATTGTTTTCCAAAAGGGCTGAGCCAGTCAGCATTCCCACCAGCAGTGAAGGAAAGTCCCTTTCTCCCCACATCCACGCCAACACTGAAGGATTCGGTACATGAAATCAAAAACTCTCTGGCTCCCCTCAACAATAGGATGACTGCAGCTGAATACAGAATCAGTATGCTTGAAGATGAGCTGCAAGAGGCCTACAGGCAACAACAAACCATGGCAAGAGACCTCAAAATAGCTCTAGCCAGAATCAGAGTCCTAGGGGATGATTTCAAGAGGAACAACATTAGACTACCAGAACCACAGGGAACCAAGCCCAACGAAAAAGACACAGTCAAACAAATCATTGCGGAAAACTTCCCACAGCTGGACAATGCAGGCATCCAGATTCAAGGTGCCCGAAGAGTGCCAGCTAAAAGAGATCCTAATAGAAAAACCCCAAGACATATCATAGTTACAATGATGGACATCGTTCAGAGAGACACAATACTGCAAGCAGCAAGGTCCAAGAAGGAAATTGCATACAAAGGAGCACCCCTTAGACTCACAGCAGATCTATCAGAGGAAACCCTCCAAGCTTGAAGGCAATGGTGGGATATAGTGAAAAAACTCAATGAAATCAACGCTTCACCAAGAATGCTTTATCCGGCTAAACTCTCATTCAAACTAGAAGGAATCATACACTACTTTGGGGATAAACAACAGCTCAGGAACTTCATAGACTCAAAACCAAACCTAAAAGAAGCACTAAAGGGGCTATTGTAAGACAAGAACAACCCCTACAAGCACAACAAACCCTTGCACAAAGATGGCACAAAATCCCAAAACAATAATCTCCATTAATGTCAATGGTCTGAATTCACCAATTAAGAGACACAGACTGGCAAAATGGATTCAAAGACTCAACCCAACATTCTGCTGCCTGCAAGAAACACATCTGAATAGCCAGAACAAACACAGACTCAAAGTCAAAGGATGGAAAACAATCCTGCAAGCAAACAACTCCCTCAAGAAAGCTGGGGTGGCGTTACTAGTATGGGACAACATAGACTTCAGGTTGAAAAAGATTAGAAGGGATAGTGAAGGCCACTTTTTATTAATCACGGGATGTGTACATCAGGAAGAAATCACACTCCTAAATGTCTACGCACCCAATGAGGGACCAGCTAAATACCTACAACAGCTGCTAAGAGACCTTAAGAAGGACATCTCGAGCAACACAATAGTAGTTGGAGGCTTCAACACCGCACTGTCTCCTCTGGACAGATCAAGAAGATTAAAACTCACCAAGGAAATACTGGCTTTGAAGGAAGAAATAGAAGAGAGAGGGCTAATAGATCTATACAGGGCTTTATATCCCCCAAAAAAGGAATACACATTCTTTTCTAGTGCACATGGAACATTTTCCAGAATAGACCATGCGCTAGGCCACACAGCATAACTCAACAGAATCAAAAAGATAGACATTGTACCAGCTATCTTTTCAGACCATGATGCACTGAAGATAAAACTTAATCATGGACAGATGCAGAAAACCAAATCAAACACCTGGAAATTAAATAGCTCGATATTGAACAATGAGTGGGTCAGGAAGGAAATCAAGGAAGAAATCAAAAGGTACCTAGAAACAAATGAGAATGAAGACACGAGCTACCAGAATCTGTGGGACGCAGCTAAAGCCATTTTAAGGGGAAAATTTATAGCTCTGCAAGCATATCTCAGGAAGGAAGAAAGGGCCCACATAAATAACTTGACTTCACAGCTCAAGACCTTAGAAAAGGACCAACAAAAGGAGCCCAAACCAGGCAGAAGGAAAGAGATAATAAAACTTAGAGCAGAAATTAACAACATGGAAACCCAAAAGACAATTCGAAAGATCAATGAAACCAAGAGCTGGTTCTTCGAGAAAATAAACAAGATTGATAAACCACTAGCAAGACTCACAAAGAAAGAGAGAGAGAGAGAACCCGTATAAGCCAAATCAGAAATGAAAAGGGGGACATCACGACAGAAACCAATGAAATTCAAAAGATCATCAGAGACTACTTTGAAAATCTCTATGCCACGAAACAAGAGAACCTAGAAGAAATGGATAAATTCCTCGACTCCTATAATCTCCCAAGGCTGAACCAAGAAGACCTGGAGTACCTGAATAGTCCAATTAACATCAAGGAAATTGGAATGGTAATCAAAAGTCTTCCCAAAAACAAAAGCCCTGGTCCAGACGGATTCACTAGCGAGTTCTTCCAAACATTTAAAGAGGACGTTTTGCCAGTCCTCCTCAAGCTTTTCCAGGAAATTGAAGAAACAGAAACCCTCCCAAACAGTTTCTATGAGGCTCATATCTCCCTAATACCAAAAGCAAACAAAGACATCACAAAAAAAGAAAACTACAGGCCAATATCCCTGATGAACACAGATGCGAAGATCCTCAACAAAATATTAGCAAATAGAATTCAACAACTCATCAAAAAGATCATACACCACGACCAAGTGGGATTCATCCTGGGGATGCAAGGATGGTTTAACATCCGGAAATCAATTGGTATGGATTTTTAAAGCTGGAGTTCTTGGTGACTACTCTCTTCTCTAATATAAGGTGAGAAAATCATCTTCTCTTGATCACCACACCTTGCATAACTCCTCTTCAGTTACAGTGGATAAACAAATGGGAGATGAATGATAGGATGAGTGACATGGTATTGACCAACGACTGTAGTGTTGACTGACCCAATACTTCAGGAGTAGAAGTATTGGGTAGAAAAAAAAATTCTCTATAAACCCAGTGATCTTCTGGATGGGGAAGCAAAGCTGTGCAGCTGGCAGAAACTGAGATCTAATATGAAAAAAAAAAAAAACTCTGGAGTTCTAGTTCTAGAGTTTTAGATTAGAGGCAGGTGGAGTAGTGTGACTACGCCACCCCTTTAGAGAAAAGCACTGCTATCAGTCGCCATCCAGAGCTAGAGAACTGTAATACAGACTTCTCCCAGGGATAGTGGTCAGGAGTGGATCTGGAGGTGACAGTGCAATGTGGATCTCTTCAGTTCTCCTTCTGGATGATTCTCTTCCCACCTCTCATTGGCAATGCTGTGATCAATGACAGTTTTCTGTCTTCTTATTGTTACCACCCATTCCTATCAAATTCATAGAAATAAAGGAGAATTCCAACATTAAAGCCACAGCACCACCTGCAGGAAAACACAATAACAACGCAATGCTTGAACAAAGGTGATTTTTAAAGGTCATCCCCATCTAATGCTAATTCTTCATTTCTGGAACATATTAAAGAAAAGCTGCTTTTTCTCTTCTGTCTTATTTGTCAAGAAGTAAACCCACTCTATGGGTCCAGAGATATAGTACAAGCTACTTAATTTTCTTTAGGGTTTTTGAGTGGCCCAATAAATAATATTCTACTTCCCATTCAGTTACAGAATAATTGAGAATACTTCTATGAGTAGATAAGGGGGGGAGGAAGGAAGGAAGGAAGGAAGGAAGGAAGGAAGGAAGGAAGGAAGGAAGGAAGGAAGGAAGGAAGGAAGGAAGGAAGGAAGGAAGGAAGGAAGGAGGGAGGGAGGGAAGGAAGGAGGGAGGGAGGGAAGGAAGGTAGAAGGGAAGGAGGGCAGAAGGGAGGGGGAGGAAGGAAGGAGGGCAGAGAGAGACAGAAATTAAAGTGTAGATGTGGCTTGGGGATAGGGTCTTGTATATGTGAGTCCCTGGATTCAATCCCCTGAGTACCACTGAGTATCCCTGAGCACCAAGCCAGGAGTAGCCTCAAGGACAGCCAGGTATGCCTGCAAATAAAGCAACAACTAAAAGACTATTAACTGATAAAGCTGTAGTTGAACTCATATTTTGTGGACCAGTTGGCTTCCTAATGCTGAATCTGAAATTAGTAGGTCCGTCTGTTTAGTTTTGTCTGCACTAGAACAAAGGTTCTCTGCACACTACAGAGGGCAGTATATGCGTCGTGAATCTTTCACAGGTTTTCTTTCAAATACACTGATCAGGTGACGCCGCTCCTACTCTTTTAGGAGTATATGAAGGAGAGAAGCAGAGAGTGGTCAGGATTGCCAAGTTAGTAAAAGAGAAATCGGTGATAGGGAAGATGCTTGTTCTTCTTAAGATGCAAGAAAATGTATCAAAGAGACTCACGTCACAGAATCTCAGGTTGTAATAAAACTGAGCCCAATTATTCTCTTTTGTGGGATGACCCCCAACTATTTTGAGAGTTCTAAATCTAATAGTTACATGTGCACACCATCTTCTCTTTATATCCTTGAAAAATATCTTTGGTCTCAAATTTTGGGTCAGAATATTTCTAGAAAAAACCATGAAAGCTATAGGTTTTCTCTTACCAAATATGTATACAGATACAACTTCTGCCTTTGTTATTAAAGGATCAGAGTGGGTTTTTTTCTTTTGAAAAAGAATTAATTTCTTTTTGCTACACCTGGCTGTGCTCAGGGTTACTCCTGGCTCTGAGTTCAGGAATCAGTCCTGGCAGGTGTGCAGACCATATGGGGTGCTAGAAATAGAATCCAGGTCAGTTGTGTGCTAGGCATGATCTCAGCCTGTTGTACAATGTCTCTGAACCCATAGAGTAAGTTTATTTCTTGATTCACAACCCCAGGCATCTTTTCTACACTAATTCCCATCTACACACACACACAAACACACATACACACACAAGCACACACACACAATATTGGAGTTGAAGTACTAAAGGCATTTTTCTTCATTTCTGTTTTTCTTAAGCTTACTTGAGATGAGCCAAAATTGCTGTAATCCTGACTTTTGAACTCAGGGAGCTTATGTGAAATGGTCCATAAACTCGTTCTAAGAAAAGGTTACTTCATGCCATTTTCTGTTATTACTTTGGAATTAAATCCTCTTTCACAAGCTCGCTGTTATGTTATTTTTCTCAGGTTAAAAGCTCAACCTAAATCCTACTGATCTGCGCAAAAATTATAGTAATTGACATGTTCTATATTGTGAGGTAGATAGTGTTACACATTGGGTAGAATTTAAGCATTAGAGTCAGGTTCGGTTATACTTAAATCCTACCTTGATATTCTAGCAGTGTGGAATTGAAGTTTTTAATAAATGGCAATAATAGAGCCTGAATAATAGTACTATGCTAAGGAGTAAATGAGACAGTGTGTGTGTAATGCATGATGCCTGGCATATAATTGAAATCAATAAAATAAGCTATTCTTATAGTTACTGTTCTTTTATTCAACTTTGTATTAATAGCACTTACAGAGTAAGCATTCAATAAGTACGTATTAGATGAATGAGACAATGATTACTTTTTCCTCTCATATCCCAATTTTGGAAGTAGTACATACTACCATAGTTTATATCATGATTTGGCATAAACTTTTCTGTATGATGGAATCTATGCATCCTTGACACCTTTTAAATTTCATAACCAGAATCAGTTTCTATTATATATTATATGTATATATTATATATTATACTGAATAATTTAATATCTGTCACTGTCACTGTCATCCCATCGCTCATTGATTTGCTCGAGTGGGCACCAGTGACGTCTCTATTGTGAGACTTGTTGTTACTGTTTTTGGCATTTTGAATACACCATGGGTAGCTTGCTAGGCTCTGCCTTGTGGACTAGATACTCTCTTGGTAGGTTGCCAAGATCTCCAAGAAAGGCGGAGGAATCAAACCCGGGTCAGCCGTGTGTAAGGTAAACACTCTACCCACTGTGCCCTATGCCCAATTTAATATCTACATCTAGTTATTATTCCATTAATAAAACCATCTATTTAATTCACAGTTATCTCAGAAACATCTGTTTAGGATAAATCAGACCATTTCTACCTGAAAAAACTTATTAAAAGCTTCATTACAACGAGGTTTCTGAATAAATCTATCTATACCCATTCATTTCAAAGATTGGTACAATTCTTTGGAAGTGAAGAGTCAAATTAAAAATTTGCCTAAGAGGTACAAATAACCTTTTTGAATGACTTACTTCCCTACCTCCATTAACACATATACAAATGTCTTTGTATATATGTCTGTCTACAGAATCATAGGTGTTTAAATTTGCTGTTCCAGAGATTACATATAACACCAAAATTTCTCCATATAAGGGATTACTAATGTTTATTTTTAAAATGCTTCATTCCTTTGGTATTCTCTCTCACATGATTTTCCTCATCTGCCTTACTGGACAGATAGAATCTTAAGAGGATGTCAGCTTGCCAAATAATTGAGATTCTTTTCAGTAATATAGGACCCAAATCAAAAACATTCTTGGAGCCTAGTCCATTTACAAATGTTATTGCTTATACAGATGTGTGGTGGAGAGGAATAAAATGTTAGGTATGACAACAATGAATCATAGAAATATGAGATTGCCTTCAGACACATGAATATATACATGAGGTTAGAAATATGTGTTGGGAATTATTGCTAAGGATGTGGGATATTTGAAGCAATACTCGGGGATAGAGAATTCAAATTAAAAATTAAGGGACACAGTCAAAATCCGAGAATCCAGTGCTCAGTGTTCTTGAGCAAATTATGTACCAGTCACGGGCTTACAGCCTTGAATGGGCCAGTCCTAACCTGGTCCGATAACCATATGCCAAAGACACAGAAACTTAAAAGATCATCCAGAGTGCATTGTGCTTTGCAGAATTTCTGGGTCTTGGAGAATTTTAGAAAGTCTAGCTTGGGGGAGGAAAGGAATAAGAGCTGGTCTGAGAGGTTAAGGAACATTTCTTTCTCAAAGGACATTTAAGACTTGGGATGACTTGGCTAAGAGTGAAGGGAAATTGCTCTGTCTTGGAGAAAGCAAAGCATAGGTAAAGGCCTTTGCAGAGTTCAGGAAAGCCCAGTGCATCTTCTTTCCTAGATCTACCTAAAATCAAAAAAGGTATTGTCCCACAGCTCTGCAAGTAGAGTCTCAATAAGTTCCAGGTCAAAGCATCAGCACGGATATCCAAAGTAAGGCTTCACGGATCAGTCTGTTCTGTGCCTTTTCCCTGACTTCTCTTTATTCCTTGAGTCTTTGGTATAGTTCAGCTGGTAGAGTTATCATTCTAATTTCCACCTGCATCTTTGCACAACATTTTCCCTGTATGATTATCTGTGTTCCTCTTTCCTGGGGGTTGGGGGTGTACACACCCATCAGTGCTCAGAGCTTACTCCTGACTTTGGTCTCAGGGATCACTCCTGGTAAAACTCAGGGGACCATATTGATGCCAGAGATTTGAATTGGGGTCAGTAGCCTGCAAGGCAAGTGCCTTAACTTCTATACTGTCTCTCTAGGTCCCAAATTTCTCCCTTTTATAACTCTGCCAGTCACATTGGATTAGTGCGTTAGTACCCAACTCCAGAAAGATCTTATATTAACTGATTACATTAATGGTGAGACCACTTGCAAATAAGGTCACATTCTGAGATACTTAGAACTTAGAAGATATGACAATTCATGCATTTCAATCTCCATTTATCTAGTCTGGTGGGAGAGTGGGAATTGATGCTTGGGATGATAATAACATAGTTAGGTTTCAGGCATATTCACTTTTTGATCACTAAGATTTTCTAAATTAAAACTGTTCTATTCTAGTTTTAGGCAATACCCACAATAGTTACAATAGTGTTTACATTTATAGTTTGGATACACAGTTACTACCTCTCACCCTTTACTATCACCAAAGTCCCCAAGACTCTGTACATTTTCCTATGGGTCCATAGCAGAACTTTTATGAATTTTAAGCAGAAAGTGATTAGATTTCTACTTTTAAAAGATTGCTCTCACTTCAGTTTTAAAAGAGAAGTGGGTAATGTGGCTGGAGAGATAGCACAGTGGGTAGGGTGTTTGCCTTGCATGCAGCCAACCCGGGATCAATTCCCAGCATCCCATATGGTCCCCCCGAGCACCGCCAGGAGTAATTCCTGAGTGCATGAGCCAGGAGTGACCCGTGCATTGAAGGGTGTGACCCGAAAATAAAAAAAAAAAGAGAGAAGTGGGTAAGATAAGATTAAATTCTGGCATTCTTTTTTAGCATTCCTTTAGTGCTTTGCTTGGACACAAACTTCAGTACCCTAAAGTCATGCCTGCTATTTGGCTGGCATCTGGATCACCCACATCTCTTTCTTGTAGAAAACTTTATATGCTTCAGAATTTATTTAATATCCATGTTACATGTTTCTCCATTAGGCTATGCAGATTAAGTTTTCATCTTTCCCCTTTTATTGATCTTTCATTTACAATGTTATAAAGTGTCATAGTTTTACACTTTCGTAAGTGTAGAGGATCACCACTTCCATCAATAAAATTTTAGAACCACACCACCCCATCTCACCCCATGCGCCCTCAAGCCATTCCTCCTGCTTCCTATCCCATGTATCACTGGTAACCACAGTGGTTTTCACCAAATTTGGGAGTTATTCTTGTGTTTTACCAATTCATTTGTGTTAGATCATGATAAATTACACATGAATAAAACCATCTTGTGTTGTCTCTTATTTCCTTACTAATTTCACTTTGTATAATCGCCTCAATCAAGTGCCAGGCGTGTTGTTCCCAAAGACCTATCATCTTTTTAACAACTGAGTAGTTTTCCACTGAGTATCTATACCATGGGTTCTATTCAGTTGTATGGGAATTGGGTATTTAGATAGATTTAATTTTTTGGCTATTATGACTAATGCTGCTATGAACTTAAGGGTACAGTTTCCTCTTAAAATTAGTGTTTTCATATCCTTTGAATAAATGAATAGACATGATATTATTGGATCAGATGAAATTTCCATTTTAATTTTTAAAAGAAATTGCCATACCAGTGTCCATGGAAGTTATGACAACTTACATTCCCATCAACAGTATTCTACAGTTCCTTTTTTTCCATATTCCTGATCATATTTGTTGTTTTACATTTTCTGGATTTAGACCATTTTCATGGATGTGAGGTGATATCTCATTATGGTTTTGATTTATATTTCCTTAATAATAAATTACATTTAACATTTTGCATGTGTTTGTGGACCATCCGTATGTATTCTTTGGAAAACTATCATTCAAGTATTTTTTTCTTTCTTACATTGTATTATTTTCTCTTTTTAATGAGTTCTTTAAATATGTTTATATATGTACACACACACACATACACACACAGGCCAAACCCAGTTGTAGGTGCTCAGGACTTACTCCTGGCTTTGTGTTCAGAGATCACTCGTGGCGCAGTTCAGTGGACCATCTGAGGTGTCCAGGATTGAACCCAGGTAGGCTGTGTGCAAGGAAGGTATTTTACCCCATCTACTAGCACTCTGACCCCAGAGTTCTTTATGTTAATTTTGAAAACAATCCCCCATCACTTGTATAAAAGCAAATATCTTCTCCCAGTTAGTTGCTAGGTTGCCTTAGTTTTTGTTCCATTATCACTGCACAAAACCTTCTAAATTACATATATACTATACTTTCACTCTGTTTTTGCTTCCCTTGACATTAAATTTCAGCCTCCAACTCCATTACTGGTGTATAGGCCATGTGTGTATCACATTTTACCCCTATATCATCTTTGATTTATTACATTTCATAGAAGTGACACTTGATCACCTTTTGCTGTCTTATCGATTTGTACTAGAGGGATACCGGTACCTTACCCAGTGGTGTGAGAGGGCCATGTAGTACCGGGAATCAAACTCAGGGATCTCAACATGCTGGAAATGTGATCTGATCCTTGAGTGGTTCACCTATTTTTCTTCCATGTATTTCATGATTTTTTATTTTGGTCTTTAGCCAATTTTAAATTAATTTTTGTTAAAATTAATTTTAAATAGTTATACATATTTAATATCATGTGTCTGACCAATTTTCCCAACATCATTTGTTGAAGAGGTTTCCTCTCTCCATTGTGTAGATTTGGTTCTTTTGCGATAGATTAGGAGTCCTTATGTCTATAAATGGATGGCTTTATTTCTGGATTCACTATTCTACTCCACAGTTCTATGTTTCTGGTTTGTTCTTCTGTCACACTACTTTAATTACCATTGCTTTGTGATTTAAGTAAGGCACCATGGTGCCAATATTTTTCTTCTTTGCTCTCAGACATGCTTTGGTTATTCCAAATCTTTTATAGTTCTATAACAATTTCAGAACTGTTAGTACTATTTTCCTGGGCAGAAAAATGCCATTGTTATTTTAAAAGGAATGTATTGAATATGTATATAGCTTTAGTTAAGGTGGTCAATTTGTTTAATAATGTCTACCTTTCAAATCTATTAACATGGAATATTTTTCTATTTCTTTCTGTTTTCTAATTTTTTAGTCTCATTAGTATTTAATGTCTAGATATTATACTTCCTTTCAATGTATCTAGTGTGTGTATATGTTGCCAAGAATCAAACCCAGGACCTCTTATATGTAATACATTCACACTACCAATGAGATATATCTCCAGCTCTCAATAAAGTTTATACTTTCATGAAGAATTTACTAAGTTAAGTATATCAGTCTTTTCAGATCACCAAGCACTCATTAAAGTTCCATTATTGGTCAGAAAATTCTGTATGGGCCCAAGAATTCACTGGCCAAAAAATCAAAGGGCCAGAGAGAAGTACAGGGGTCAAGGCACATGCCTTGCACACAGCCAACCCAGTTCAATCCACAGAACTGAGAACCACCAGATGTTTTCCCTGGCACTGAGGCAGGACTAAGCCCTGAGCACCTCTGGGTGTGGCTCAAGCCTTACCTCCTCCCATATAAGAAATCATCCTTGCCTGTTCCTTCTTCCTCTTCCTTTATATACAATCAGTTCTGCTTTGTAAATGCTGTTCAAATTAATTCATTTCTTGTCATTTCCATGGATACTAACCTAGTTTAGACCACTGTCATCTGTCATCGCTGTTACAACTCTCCAGATAAAGGCTGCAATCACTAGCTAAAAGCATGCCAGAGATATAAAACACAGGCTCCTATTTTCCTCCCTGCTGTCCTTTAAGTATAACCTACCTAAAAATAAAACGGACACAAAGAAAGCAGAACAGAGAAGTAAAATGGAAACAGATGCTTTTGTAGTACATGAACGCTTGGGTAAGCCATTCCTGAAGCCACACTTTCAAACTTTCCATTTATCTGTGCCAATGCGTTTTATTTTTCCTTTATATTGAGCAAGTTCGTGGGATTTTCATCAACTATAGTTTAGAAGTTCTGACATATAGAACAATTTGGTGAGGACCAATAGCTCTTTTTGTTTGTTTGTGTTTGTTTGTTTGTTTGTTTGTTTTTTGGATCACACCCATTGGTATTCTGGACTTGTTTTTTGGATCACACCCATTGGTATCCTGGCTCTGCACTCAGGGATCGCTCCTGGCGGGGCTCTAGAGACCAAGGATGCCTCTCAGGTCAGCCGCATGCAAGGCAAACACCCAACCCTCTGTACTCCAGCCCCAAATATTAGTTGCTTTTGTTGTTGACATCTTTATTATCATTCCTCTGATTGCTACAGTTGTGGGAGTCAAAGAGTAGAGGTCAAAAGACAGGGGAGAAACAGAAGAAGCAACCCAAGAAGAATTAAATATCTATGTGCCAAGAAGGAAAGGAAGAAGGGAAAATATTCTCAAAAAAAGTAGCATTTCCGATACGATGACGTTTGATTGCTCTAGTCTTTGAGCTCTCCTTCTCGACTGTCCCTGTGGTTCTCGCCGATGAAACACCTAACCCTGTACATGATCCACCACTTTTGGTAATTCTGTGCTAAGTTACCACTTTATTCAGCCACATCCCATAGTTGTATTGATTTACGTACGTTAGGCCTATTACACAGTATTCAGGAAGCTGGGTGACTCCCTTCTAATAATTTTCAGCTAACCAGGGCTGGAGCAATAGCACAGCAGGTAGGGTGTTTGCCTTGCACGCGGGCCAATCCGGGTTCAATCCCTCCATGCCTCTCGGAGAGCCTGGCAAGCTACCGAGAGTATCCCGCACGCATGCCAGAGTCTGGCAAGCTACCCTGGGTGTATTCGACATGCCAAAACCAGTAACAAGACTTACAATGGAGACGTTACTGGTGCCTGCTCGAGCAAATCAATGAGCAATGGGATGACAGTGAACCAGGCTTGGGGTGCAGCCCCCCTATGTTATGATGTTCTCCAGCCCTTTTATGCTGAGGATCACCTGGGTCATCTGGGAGTGCTGGGGGCCTCAGGAACCCCATCCTGTGGTGCTCGTAGGTCTCAAGGTTGGACCCAGTGGTGCCCAGGATTGAACTGTGCTTGGCTGCACAAAAAGGCGTGTGCCTTAAATCCTGCTGGACTATTTCTTTGGTCACCCACATTCCCATTTTGAAAAGCATTTTAGTTTTGTTTTATTTTAGGGAAACAATCTTATTAAATGATAATATTGCAATAGTGTGGAAATGTTGCTATTTGTGTCCAAAGATATTTTGGTGGATTGTTTCTTTATTTCCTTATTAACTGTTCCCTCCTCCTTCCAGTGATTAAAATTCCTCCACCACAGTAATAGTCTCTGCGTGCTATTTTTCTACTTCGTGCTTTGTTTTTCTCTTTGATAATTTGGAGTTATAATAAACACAAAAATATTACTTTTCTAACAGCATTTTTTAAATTGTTGTGTGGGCCACACCTGGCAGTGCTTGGGTTCACCGGGACGCACCCAACCATGCTGGGGCGGGAAGGTCACAGGGCCAGGAGACTGAGCCAGGGTCACGCATATGCAAACGTCTCCTACCACTGGCGCCACTAACTCAGCCTCCAAGTGCATTTTGAAAACAGGATACTCCAAAGGCAGGCTCTTGCTTTTCCTTCTTCAATATCAACTGACATTTCACTTCCTAAACATTGGAAATTTTTTGTATGGGGACGATTTCTTTTTTTTCTAAGAAAAACTCTGCTGATTTAGTTGAAACCTAGATGCTTTCATCTTTCACTAACTGCTTTATGCTTCCAGCTTTGGATAGTTAGGACAGAATGATAGTAATTTATTGTCCTGCTTGTCTTTAGGAATTTGCAAGGTAAATGTTTGAATATGAGCAGAAATTGTCTCTAAATAGCACTTTGTGATTGGGGGAGAAGAAACTAGCCAAAGAGAAAGAATATTAAAGGAACAAGATTTGTATTCGCCCATCTCAGAACCACTTCCTAAATGATCCTATTTACCTTAGCTGTAGAAAAATATTCTAATCATTTTAATAACTGGCTTCTAAAGTGTTATTCTGCGCACATTCAATAGTGCAGATACCAAAATGTCTTGGCCGTTTTGTTGTTTTCGCCATTACTGCAATGTTGTCATGTATTTTTTCTAAACTTTAGAAATTTCTGGTATATAGCACAGCTGATTGCTTACAGCCATTAAAAGAAGTTTTAATATTTGTTATTCCCATTAGATCACTAGGATAATGGAGACAAAGTTAAAGATGGCTGGGTTTATAGATACAAAAGTTTCATGCTGAGAAATTCAGGAAGGAGGTTTTAAATTCATATGGCTCTGCAATTCTCTGAGCCATGAGCTATAAAGCCGACATTAATTCTAATACTCAAAGACCAATAGCACAGTGGGTAGGGCGTTTGCCTTACATGTGGCTGACTTGGGTTGGATTCCTCTGTCCCTCTCAGAGAGCCCGGCAAGCTACTGAGAGTATCCTGCCCGCACGGCAGAGCCTGGCAAGCTACCCGTGGCGTATTTGATATGCCAAAAAGAGTAACAACAAGTCTCACAATGGAGACGTTACTGGTGCCCGCTCCAGCAAATCGATGAATAGGAGGACAGTGCAATTCAAAGACCACCAAGGGTCAAAATTCAGTTCAGAGGATATAAAAGATCACAGCAAACAGGTTAATAATATGGCAGACTACAGAGCAAATTAGACTACAGAGCAAAGGTTAATAATATGGCAGAATTTGGTTATAGCTCTGGAGTGGCCGCAGTGAGCAGACACTTTCAATTTTGCTGGCTTCCTGATTTGCCATCTTGATGCTTCTGTAGTCCATAGGGGGAAGAAAGCAGCAACGTGTGTCTTAGTCTAAGCATGGGATACAACAGACCCAAAGGAATGACAGAAGAGAGGGTTGGAGGTTTGAGACTGTGGGTGGACAAAAGATGTATATGTCAAAGTTACTTTAAATTAAAAAACCCAGCATTTAAAAAGTAAAATTTGGAGGCTGGAGCGATAGCACAGGGGCATTTGCCTTGCATGCGGCAGACCTGGGTTCGATTCCCAGCATCTTATATGGTCCCCCGAGCACCAGCAGTAGTGGTTCCTGAGTGCAAATCAGGAGTAACCCCAGTGCACCACCAGGTGTGACCCAAAAAGAAAAAAAACTAAAAAGAAAATAATAATAATAAATAAATAAATAAATAAAAAGTAAAATTTTGTCCTACACACCACATATGTTCCTCAAACACCACCAAGAGTGACCCCTGGCACAGGGCCAGAAACAAGCTCCTGAACAATACAGGATGTGGTTCAAACCCCACAAACACAAAGGTAAAATTTTGAATGTCTAAATTTGTGGGTCAGATAGTCAAGCATAATTTTTAGTGTTATCATTGTTCTTGCCTTACTGAATATAAATCTCACACTTGACAAGACTAAGTAAGCAAATTTGAGAAATTTAAAAAAAGGACAAAATAATCTACCTTTCAGATATCTAAAGAAAACAAATGCTCCCATAGCACATTTCCGAGGGCCTTCGAGGACTATTTTGTCATTCACTCACTAAACAGTTGTAAAAGCCATCTTTCATCTTAGAAAAATTATAAAATGCAACCGCAGGATTTCTCTAGCAGGTAAGACAGATAAATCTTTTGAAGGTAAAACTGCTAAACTGAAAAGGGGAAGTAAGCTAGCCCAGGACTGATTTAGATAAGGCGGAATGCTGGAATCGTATTAGCCCAGAGAGACTGAAGGAGTACTGCCTATATATGCAATTCTTAAGTTATCAAAAAATGCTCTTAAAGGCCATATCATTTTAAGGAGCAATAAGAGATAATTCAAGTCTCCATTAAAGTAATCATTTGAATACACAAATACATATCACATGTATCACTTGTCATCACTTATCATCCCATTGATCTTCAATTTGCTCGAGCAGGCACCAGTAATAATATCTTCATTCATCCCTGTGGCATGCTAGTGTAGCCCAATGGTACCTGCTCGCTCCAGGAACAGAAAGAGCCTCAAACCGTTCATTCAGGGTATATTTGTATACACAAATATATATACATTTGTTTTCAGACTTGTAATAAAATCTGTGCATAAATATGGTCATTTAGTTTGTTTGATCCATTTTCTTTTCTCTCAATGAAATGATGAGGGAGGCATCTATGCGAAAATAGAATTTTGTTTTTGTTTTTGTTTTAGGTCTACACCCAGCACTATTAAGGGCTTGTTTCTGGCTCTGTACTCAGGGATCACTCCTGCCAGGAATTTGTGGGAACATGTGTGATACCTGGGATTAAACCCTGGTCATCAACATAAAATGTAACAACCATACTATCTCTCTGACTCCTGAAAAGAGCAAATAAAGGTTTCTATGAACAGAAATAGAATGGTCACACTTGATGCCATCTTATATGCTATGTTTTGTAACTGAACAAATAATGTGATGATCTTCAAATGAAAGGCATTATGTGAAAAATTTACACAGAGTAAACAGTGTTAGGCTTCCTTAGAAAGCTGAACTTTTAATTTGATAGTTTATAAGTGAAGTGATTTGAGAGTAGAATATTGGTATGAAGAAAACTATCTTTTTTCAGTTCTTTTATTTTTTCTCTTTAGGCATATAATATACAATATATAATGTAGATAGTATATGTGTACATTATATATATGATTTTGTAATATAAAATATATAATACACAAGTCTCACCGCCAATGTCTATTTTCCTCCACCAATGTTTCCATATTCCTTCCTCACACAATTTCTAACCCATGCCTGCCCAGCATAGGACAGTTTCAGTGGTGCAGCTTAGATCTCATTGGAAAAACTATTTTAGAACAGCCAAGGAGAAGCTTGCTATCTTTCCAGTTTGATAAACAACTCAGTAGGTTCAAAGGCATTTTGGACCAACACTTAAAATGAATTAATTCCCAGAAATCCCTGAAAACTGCAGCAAGTGACAAATGAATGCCGATACTTAAGCTCTTTCATTGTCGTTTGCTGTTGTTTAATATCAGTAGTGTGTAAAGAACAGGACAAGGAGCAATTCCCAGTAACATTTAATAGTCCGTCCCCTTGTTGGCAGTTCAGAGATCTAAGCTTCAACAGCCATGGAACTTTTAGTCATTTCCCCTCGCTGAACTTAACTTCCTTATCAAAGAATGACGAAGGAATATAAAACATCAATTTTCTCAGTGCTCTTTTAGTGATACAGTGTCCAAGTTTTAACTGCAAAAGGGAGTCTGGTTAGAAACTCCATTTCCAGACGCCATTTCATCTTTGAGGTGTCAGGAATTAGCGAAGGCGATTTTGGAAATTTTATGCTATTCCCTTAAAGGTGGACTCACTTGACCAGGGCTGCATTTCTTCTCACTCATTGGCTAGGAAGGACCAGCCACGGAGTCTACCTTGGAGTAGGTGAGAGAACATCCCTACAGGTCTGGTTCCTGTAGAGAACAGTGAGGCTGTACCAGCCCTACACCATTCACTGGATTCTTATGTGAGAAAAAAATATTTCTCTTACTTAAGCTACTTTAGTTGGCATTTTCTTTGTCACGTTATCTTACTCTGCATACCAGTTAATGCAGAGGGCCCGTGTCGATAATTTCTGAAATGTGTTCCAGTTCTGATTGTTAATAAATGTGACAGGCGAAACAGAAATTTTGCTTTAGGATGAAAACAAAAAGGAGAATAAACTTTGTTATCCTGCCAATGATGATCACACGAGCACATGCTAAGGCTTAAATCAGTTTTTTGACTGACGATCTTTTTTTCTTAGCTCTCAGACTCAGAGACCCCTTCACTCTATCTTTTAATTACTCTGTTAATCACTTTCAGTATCCTTCCATTTACTACCATGCAGTATGACAATAGATTATTCACTAACACAGGCTATCTTTCTATTCCCACGAGCATTATCCCCAGGCCTAATCCTATGAGAAGATTAGATCACTAAAAGTAGTTTTCTGCCTATCAGCATAAAGCAGCCAGGGCGGCCTTGCAGATGGATGATGTGGGGTTTCAAACCATGAAATCCTGAAGCTTACACCCGGGAACCAGAGGACTCTGGGAAAGTCACCTGAATCAGACTTGCTTTTGCAAGTCATTGACTAAACAAGAGCTTAGAGAACTTTCTCGTTGTCTTCTAAAAGGCCTGGTTTTACACGCTTGAGTGTATGCAAATTTTATACTCACACACAAATATTTTTAATTATTAAAATTTTTATATAATGCTAGTACCGTTGACCTAGACTGGGAGCTCTAAAATTGGGCTCATATAGGCTTGGATATGATATGTTGAATCTGAGATTTGTGTAATTTATTTTTTCTTGATGATACACAGCCAGTCAGGCTGGTGGCTCAGTTCGAGGACCCAAGGACATGTTACTTGTGGTTCTGGGAATCAGATCTCTATACTATCTTTCTGGCCCCGAGAATTGGATTTTTAAATACTTCATTTTGTCTTATTGACAATTGTGATACATTTACAGCATTTTTTTAAATTTCTTTTTACAATGTATGATAAATTTATAGCAGTAGCTAATTTTTTGCTCATTTTTTGCCCCTTAGACGCATTTTTATGAGATGGGCTGTTCTTAGAGTTTTTTTAGTGCTATTTCTGCCAAGTTACTGTGTTTAGGGATGGAGCGATAGCACAGCGGGTAGGGCGTTTGCCTTGTACATGGCCGACCCGGGTTCGCTTCCTCCGTCCCTCTCGGAGAGCCCGGCAAGCTACGGAGAGTATCCCGCTTGCATGGCAGAGCCTGGCAAGCTCCCCGTGGCATATTTGATATGCCAAAAACAGTAACAATAAGTCTCACAATGGAGACTTTACTGGTGTCCACTCGAGCAAATTGATGAATAATGGAACAACAGTGCTACTGTGTTTAGGAAAAAATTTGTTTGTTTTTTATTTGATTTTGGCATAACACCAACTTTGCTGAGGGCATTCTTCTGGCTCTACCCTCAGCAATCACCTCTGGCGGGATCTAGGGTGCCCTATGCGAGATGCTGAAGTGGAACCTGAGTTGGCAATAGGCAAGGCAAGTGCCTTAACCCCTGTGTTCTCTCTCCAACCCTTCCTGCCAACTTACTGACTGGAAGTATTATTTTGTTTATCTCCCCCAAACACACAGCAGAGCCTGGCAAGCTCCCCGTGGTATATTCTATATGCCAAAAACAGTAGCAATAACAGGTCTCATTCCCCTGACCCTGAAAGAGCCTCCAATCATTGGGAAATATGAGTAAGGAGAGGCTGCTAAAATCTCAGGGCTGGGATGAATGGAGATGTTACTGGTGCCCGCTCGAGCAAATTGATGAACAACGGGATGGCAGTAATACATTGATTTTTTTTTTAAGACAAGGTATTTTGATCTGAAAACTACAAAAGGAAGCTGGGCTAGAGGGATATAATTGGATGGCATCAGCTTGATGATGATAACTGATGTCTTGGTAGTTGGAATTACATGAGAGAATAGGAGAGAATGAACAGAAAAAGAAGTCTTAATACAGAACCTTGACGTGCACTTTTGAATAAGAAGTGGGCAAAGGAGGAGTTCCAAGAGAATAATGAGGAAGAGTAACTAGAAACTTTGAATGTTCTGTCATAAAGTCTGGCAAAAGTACTGAGACAGGCAGCATTAACAATGCTATAAGGTGTTGAAAGTTTAGAAAATATAAGGAGTAAATGATATTCGAAATAGTGGAGGACTTGTCAAGGGTGTTGGTAATCTTGTCAAGAATGCTTCAGTGGAAGGGTGGCGGGAAATCAGAGCACACAGTGGAGTTAGAATTGAGAGAACAGAAAACTCCCACATTTTTGTGTAGCATAGTGACAAAAAGATTACAGTAACTGACAGGAGCAGGATACAGGGTTGAGGAAAGATTTTTGTTTAAATTGGAGAGCATTGAAGACTATTTAAAAGGAATCAGTGAGAGAGAGGAGTATGAGGGACTAAGAGCCTGGCTAAAAAAACTGAGTTGAGAAGAAAAGATAGACGGATGAATTCAAAACATAAACATAGGGATTTGCTCTGATATAAAGGGCAAGAAATGCCTTTTCCACTCTCACAAGCTATGTATATAGATGAGGTTTTACCATAACTTGAAAACTGAGAGAGTTTGTGATTAAAGTAAACATCTGTTCTGTTTTAGAAGAACTTTAGTCAATGCCTATTGTCCTGGTACTAACACAGGCAAAATTGCAGCTTTCCTCTCAAAATTGTCTTGGTCTAGATAAGAAATTACATAGTCAACATACTTAGAATGACCTTTTTCCCTCCAACAACATTAGAGTTGTGATGTGGATACAAGGTTGAGGCGAATGAGAGAGTATGATATACTAATTACAGCGAATGGGGGAACAAACGAACCGGAACCAAAATGGACCATGAGATGGCATCGCAGATCAGAGGGAGATTGGATTTGAACTTTCTGGAAGCTCCTCTTGAGTCTCATTCTACAGTTATCCTGAAGACCCATACTCATGTGCCTAGTTACACGTGAAAAAACTTTGCAGAGTAGTGATATGACTATGCAAGCTCACCCGAAGAACTAGAGCTAGAATTTTTCTGATTCCTAAATCTGGTATTTAATAAATATAATTTTTTTTTGTCCTGGCTTCTTGGAGTATAGTATATTCTTGTGCTTATGGCTACCATATTATATTGCCTACTTTTCCTTCATTTATTATAGTTATTATTTTGATTTTACAATCATGAATTTTATAAGTCTGTAAATTACACTTTTGTAAAATACTTATACTTATGCCATCTATACACATCAGCAAAACTGGAAAAGTGAAGACTTTAGGGGATACTTAATACTTTTGTGTTCTCAGAGAAGTGTCAGACACTGGTATGTACCATGTTTGTGAGGAATGATAACTACAGATATGTTTTTATAGACACTGGGGAACAGTACGCATATGATGAGCTGAAAAGTTTAAATATTTGAAGGGACTCCAAGGCATTTTGCTTAACGATGATACAGCATGCAGGAAGGCGAGGAAAGACACAACATCTCCCCTTTCCTAATGATGACTTGGGAAACACTTTCCACTTTCAAAATTGCTATTTATATGCATGACAGGAGAAAAATGGAGGAGTCAGAGATTTGATCTGAATTCCTTGAAGTGTTTACGGAAAAAAAAATCCCTGGAACTTCAGAGCTTTTATTGGCACTTTGTGCTGCTAAAGATGAATTTCCAATCAACTTTGGGATAGAAGGAATTTTGCTTTTGGAGGGAACATTTGCATGGATCTTTGATTATGCAAACAAAATCTTATTCTGAAATGCTGAATTTGGAATAAAATAAATATAATTGCACTGTGGAGTGATGTGCATTACTATGTTCTGAGATAGCATAAGTATTTCTGAAAGATTATAGACCTAATTGTTTTACTATCTCTTGGGTAGCTTGACAAATGAAAGATGGGGATTTTCCAATAGGAAGAGTAAATACATTGTAGAAAATTTTTTGAGAGATAAAAGGGTGGTAGATTTTAGGAGGATTTCCTATCTTTTCCTGCAGCTTTCCCACAGGTTTTCTATTTATGGAATATACATTTGCCTATTACTGCTCTATGCCAGGCAATACTCTAGATGTTTGAGATACATCTGGGGAATCTTTGGGGCAACAATGTTTTATGTCAGGGGTGCTTTATGAAACAAAGTTGAGAACCAGTTTTGAGAATCAGGGAGGAGGAAACGTCATCATTATGAAAAAGAGCTATGTAATGGTGGGCATAGTGGGAAATGGAAGAGACGCCTGCCACAGCCTCAACTAAGGGTAGAAAAGCTCTATTTGCAGATCTCCAGGACTCCTAGAAGGTTCTGGACTTTGTGGAGTTCCACATAGTGGAGATCGAAATGGTAACTAGATGGGGATGAAAAAAGGAATCTACAAGTGCTCAGGGGCTCTTGAGCTATGCTTATACTTGCATAAATATAATCTCAAACTGTTAACTATTTTGTCTAGAATAGAGGCAAAAACGATGACATTATAAGTATTTTGCAGGGAATGAAAATTCAGTCAAACTTATGTCCTCTGCATACAGGAGTGCCAGCGCCTCTCATTAGGGCCTGCTGAGGAACAAAGACTGAGGCTCCCTGTTGCATCTGTCCAACAGGAGTGTACGTACTAACGTGGAGCAAAAGGAACGAGACAATATATTTTATTTAGAAATTACAGAGATATTCTTGAGTAGAATTCTAGATTCCATTTTTTTTATAAGCTACTGCCATATGGGATGTGTTTTCAAACCAAAGGCATTATCTTTGTAAATATTTCTTAATCCTCGCTATATGGGTCATGGTTATATGATTAATCAAATGATCTTTAAAAATGAAAATTGTGTAAGAATAACTTTGGTTATTGTGTTATTTTTCCATCCATTATATTATTTGCTTTCCAGAGTTTTTATTCCACGAATGAAATTACATTCATTTTATTTCAGTTATATCAGTAGGTAATGCTTTTTGTGTTCTGTGGCCACATTTATCATGTTAAGATGTACTTACAAATTCATTTTAGGCTTCTATATTAAAATATGGCATGCACTCATTTGGTTTCTTTACTGCACAGGACACCAGATGGACTTTTAATTCAACTTTCTGCTTATGGGGAGTCTTTGACCTAAAATGTTACTGACCATCTAGGCATAATTAAATATAGAGAACTTAAACAGCAAGATAGAGATCTTTCAACTTTTAGTCACATGTAAATAAGTTTTCTTTGGACTATTTGTGAAACGCTTTCTGAACTTCAGCTTTATCTTTCTTATCTTATCTGTATCTGTCTCTATATATGTATATGTATGTGTATATATACATATATATACATATACAAAGAGAGAAAATATATTTAAATATATAAATGTTTTAGTTCAGTTGCATGTCAAATTATTAATTGGGTGTGGCATTTAGTGCGACACCCAGCATGCTCAGAGCTTTCCCCTGACTCTGAGTTCAGAAATTACTCCTGGCAGGCTCAAGGGACCATTTGGGATGCTGAGGCTCACACCCAGGTCAGCAGCATGCGAGGCAAATGCCCTACCCACTGTACTATCACTCTGGCCCTTCCATATCAAATTCTTAAAGTTTATCAGTTAGTAGTATGGTAAGCACAGTGATAGCTTCCTAAAGATCGCTGCATCCTGTTTGGTGAAACAAAGGAATAGATTCTGGAGAGCAGAACTTGTCACTATAATTCCAGAAATCAAGTACCTTCCACAGAAAAACTTCACCCAGTCGCAGCCTGCTCTGCCGAGAGATCATGCACCTACAGGTGTATGAAGGTGTAGTATAGAACCATTTTGGAGGAAAAAAATTTGGAAGAATGAATTTGAATCAGTGAAGTTGCCACTTGGTTCCATTACCGTAAGGCAGATTTGACCAGGAAGGGAGAGGACAAAATATTATAGAAACATAAGCCCACTCTTTAGTCAGAGATAAAGACTGAGCTACCAGCAGAAATCAAGGTCTGGGGTAAAAGTGTTAAAAACTGAATCCGGGTGACTTAGGTTACCTGAGGCCGGGCTGGATGAATTCCTTCTGCTGGTTCAAATCATAGCATGGCCATCAAATCAGAGGCAGCGAGGCGACCTGTTGGCAGGGATAGGAGTTGGGAATGGCAAGAGAAGCCCAGGGAGAATGTGGAGTTCGTCCGGGCGCTCCAGCCCCAGTGGAAGGTTTTGATCTGACCCACCATCTTCCCCACGCCCAGCATAGAAACAAAGAATTCCAATGCTGAGGCCACAGCGCCACCTACAGGAAACACAAGGCACCTAACCCAGGTACATAAACAGGACAATAATGCAGGCAACCCTTGCCAAGGACCAGCACCCAGAACGTGTGCACACAGATGTGGACCTGGAGAAGAAAGTGAAGACTGGAGAAGAATCATCACAAAGAAATGAATAAAGTTAAATCATTTCAGCCAAAGAAAATAGATATCAGGCAGACAACGATATCAGACAGAGCTATATGATCACAAGGAGTTCTTCACCAATGATATCAAATTTTCCCCAAAGAGATACTTGGTATTAATGTAAAACGGAATCAAGTTTACTCAAACACAGAAACCTTTATAAGTTGGCCTTTTCTTACAGCAGAGAGAATATAAGACATTGAAGATGAAATCACAGCAATGACTCAAATGGAGGCGGGGAGAGAAACAAGATAGGAAAAAAAAATTAGTCCCTAATAAATATAAGATACCATAAAGAAGGGTAATGTCAGAGCTATAAGACTGCAGGAGATAAAGCGAGAAATAAGGGAGTACATGCCACATGGAAAGAAGTAATAGCAAATAAAGAAAAGTTACACTCTCCCTCCCTCCCTCCCTCTCTCTCTCTCTCTCTCTCTCCCTCTCTCTCTCTCTCTCTCTCTCTCTCTCTCTCTCTCTCTCTCTCTCTCCTTTTGGGCATTATGGTTTTCAATACAGATACAGAGCGATAGCACATTGGTTGGGCTTTCGCCTTTCACGTGGCTGACCCGAGTTCGATTCCTCCACCCCTCTCGGAGAGCCCAGCAAGCTACCGAGAGTATCGAGCCCAAGCGGCAGAGCCTGGCAAGCTACCCGTGCGTATTGGATATGCCAAAAACAGTAACAATAAGTCTCTCAATGAGAGACAGTTACTGGTGCCCGCTCAAACAAATCGATGAGCAATGGGATGACAGTGACAGTGAATACAGATACTGAAAGTTTATCATGTATATCCCTTTACCTATTTTCAACACTGCAACTTCGGTTCTTGTCCAGAGTGATCATTTCCAACTGTTATTGTCACACTGGCCCCTTCTTTATCCTAACTGTCCTCGACCCCGCCACACACATATGTGAGCTTCTGACCGTTGAACAGGCCTCCTGGCCCCTGTATTCCCTGGTCTTGAATATTAGTCTCCTACTATTATTTTTTAAATATTCCACATTGCTGGTGGGAAATGTGCACCACCAGTGGTGAAGGGACGGCTGTTGGAACATTGTATGACTGAAACCCAATTGTGAACAACTTTGTAACTGTGTATCTCACTATGATTCAATTAAAAATTTTGTTTGAATTTTTAAAAATTAAGGAAAGTGCTAACCACAGGTTTACAGGAGCTGAAATAACACCCACATTTTAAATCCAAAACAAACACTGCCAAGACAAATTACTGTTAGATTATCAAAAGCCTATAATAAGTGAAAGCTAATGAAAGGAGCTAGGGGAAAGGAAAAGGAAACCCACGAAGGCACTTCTGGCAGGCTTCCATCTGACTTCCCAGAAGAAGTTTCTGCTGCAATGAATTAATGATAGTCATATTACTAAAAGATAAAAATTGCCACCCAAGAATAGGTATTCTAACCTTCAGAATTATCACTAAGGAACACCATGTAGAGGATATTGGGAGGACCCACTCGGATTGAAAGATGTGTGCCGAAAGTAGGCTGTAGACCGAACACGATGGCCACTCAATACCTCTATTGAAAACTACAGCACCCAACAGGAGAGAGAACAAACAAAAGGGAATGCCCTGCCACGGAGGCAGGGTGGGGTGGTGGGGGTTGGGGTAGGGGTGGTGGGAGGGGTACTGGGAACATTGGTGGAGGAGAATGGGCACTGGTGGAGGGATGTAAATGATCACTGTATGACTGAAATGCAAACATGAAAGTTCATTAAGTTTGTAACTGTGCCGCACGGTGATTCACTAATAAAAATTTTTTTAAAAAATTATCACTAAAACATAATGGTGAAATCTTTCCAAATTAATAAAGGCCACAAGCACAAGACTGATTCTTCAAGAAGTGTTCAAAAGAGTTCTCGGTGTAAAAAAGGAAACAAAATAGCAAAATACAAAATTTGAGCAAGGAAATAAATACTTATACAGTAGTAAAATAAAAATAGCTGTGATGTGAGCCAGCTACAAAGGATAAAAGGAGGATGGAGTAAGGGCAGATTGGTATTGCCAAGTGATAACCAGTCAACGTGGTACCCAAAAAACGACATTTTGAGATGTGAAAACTATTATGCTATCTTCATAGTAACCAAAGAAAAAAATCTTGAGTATTCACTCAAATAAAAATGAGGATAAGGGGGCTGGAGTGATAGCACAGCGGGTAGGGCTTTTGCCTTGCACACGGCTGATTCGAGTTCGATTCCCAGCATCCCATATGGTCTCCTGAGCACTACCAGGGTTAATTCCTGAGTGCAGAGCCAGGTGTGACCCCCCCAAAAAAAATGAGGATAAGGAGGACCTAGGAAATGGGTCAATAACCTGAAGCACATACTTTGCATGTTAGAGCCGTGGGTTTAGTCCTTGGTATGGCATGCTTCTCCATCACTGGACATAAAACTATGAGGGGAATGTCATTAAAACGAGTAATCAATGCTCCTTTTATGTATGCACACATACATACATAATGTTTATGTGTTACATATATACACATACATACCAAAAGAAATTGGAAAATAAGTATAACCATTGCTATTTGCAGAGCAAAAATTATATATAAAACTCTTGTGATTTTTGAAAAAAATTGTAGATTATTAATGCATTCGGTAAAGTGGAATACCATCAAAGCAGTGATTGTACAGATGTACAACCATTTCGTGCAGCCAGTGTTGTAGCACTATCTCTCTGGCAATTGCATCAAAAAGGATGAAATACCTGGGAATAAACCTAACAATTGAGATGAAAGACCCATAAACTGAAGACTACATTACTAGAAGAACTAAAAATATAGACACAAAGAAATGGAAAAATCTGTGCTAACGAATGGAAAGGATAAACACTGTTAAAATGGTAGCTTCATCTATAGATTCAAAGTAATACCTATAATGGCACTGGAAATAGTCCTGGGGTTGGGGTGCTTGCTTTGCGTGTAGCAGACCCTGTTGTCCCCAGCACTGTATATTTCCTGTCAGGCCACAGGAGTGACCCTGAGCACAAAGTCTAGAGTAGCCTTTGAGCACAGCTACGTGTGCTTCAACCGTCTCTCCCCCACCCCCCCAATAAGATTTAAAATGAGGAAAACAAAGAAGGTGCACCCTATCCTGTTAGGTCTTAGGTCCGTAGCTCATCCAAGGGACCCCTGAAATATTCTTCAACAGTCCAAAGTTAGTGCTTTTCTAGGAACCTTTTTCTGGCTTTATAGATAACTTTCTTGGTTTTATGCAAGTTAGTACGTGGTTCAGGGATACCAGTGTTAAAAAATATTAATTGGTGAAACTTCTGTTTCTGTGGTATTTCAAATCTTAACCTAGTTACCAGCTTCTGTTTACTTTTCTAAGTCTTTGACTAACAACTGTATGCATTCTTCTAGGTTTTCAGCTACATTCATCAGGAAATGACAAGACATATATGTTTATGCACATATCCAAAAAGGAACTAGATAAAATTTGTTAATTAATAGTTAATTAATTCTTAATTAACTATTTAAAATAATGGATATTTTTGTTGATTTTCATATGTTTTCTTTGGGGGCCATACCCTGCTAAGATCAAGGCTTACTCCTGGTTCTGTGCTTACGGATCACTCTTGCTCTGGTGTCGGGGAATCATATGTGATACCAGGGATGGAACCAAGGTTGATTGCATGCAAGGCAAGCACCAGGATCTCTGGACTATTCCTCCTGTCCTAGAAAAACATTTTTATTAGGTTTGAAACTAAAGCAATGTACTTTGAATTGAGGACTGGAGTGATAGCACAGCGGGTAGGGTGTTTGCCTTGTGAACAGCCGACCCAGGTTCGATTCCTCCGTCCCTCTCAGAGAAGCCCAGCAAGCTACCGAGAGTATCCCGCCCACACGGCAGAGCCTGGCAAGCTATCCGTGGTGTATTGGATATGCCAAAAACAGTAACAAGTCTCACAATGGAGACATTACTGGTGCCCGCTTGAGCAAATCAATGAACAATGGGACGACAATGGTACAGTGCTGTGATACTCTGAATTGAAGAACTGTTATAAACGTGATGGAGAATATCAGGACCCTGATGGGATGGTGAACGAGGAAGTTAGATGAAAGCGTAGTTAGTACCATCCTCTTTATATCTTTATCCAGCATGCACCCAGCTCCCAAACTCCTTAGCCCTATCCCTGCCCCTGCCACTAGAGGGCGCCTTAGTAAAGGTTTAGTATCCCTGTCGCTTCAGGGATACCACTGACCCTAAATTTCAGAGTCATAGGAGTATAAACTCCTATTACAAAATCACCCTCTCCATTGCTCTATTTTTCCAGTCAGTTGTCTCCTGATGGTTACATTTGCTGACACTTGCTAATTTTATCATCATTTCATGTGTTCCTGTAGCAAAAATAAAAAGAAATTCCATGTAAAATTTCATGGATAAGGAATTTTAAATTTTTATACTTTCCCTTTAGCTATTAAAAATTTAATTTTGCTTCACTTTTTTGTTTTTTTTTTTTTTTTGCTTTTTGGGTCACACCCGGCAGTGCACAGGGGTTACTCCTGGCTCATGCACTCAGGAATCACTCCTGGTGGTGCTCAGGGGACCATATGGGATGCTGGGAATTGAACCCGGATCGGCCATATGCAAGGCAAACACCCTACCCACTGTGCTATCGCTCCAGCCCCTTGTTTCAATTTCTGAGGGGTGTTGGGCCACACCCAGAAGAGCCCTGGGCTACTCTGAGCTCTGTGCTCCGTGCTCCTCCTTGGTACTGCACAGAGGAACATATGTAGTGCGAGGGTATTGAACTAGCACTAGACTAATGCAAGGGGAATGCCTTAACGCATGTACTATCTCTCCAACCGTATCTTTAACATTTTAGACTTAAATGAAACAACTCAGGAGTGTGTTGAAATAGTAAAAGTTCACACTGCTCTCAAGCACATACACACACACACACACACAAAATGATTACATGTAATTTTCTGGATTCCTCCTTGAGTTTATATCACCAGTAAATCTCCTGTAAGCAGTTTAGTTGTTCACACACTGAAAAGTATGTGGATTAGGGAGAGTAAAAGACTGTGTGGGAATTTACAGAGATCAGGAACATTGGCTGACCTTGTTGAATTCAATTTTCTCTTCTTCATGATCAGCTTAAAATCAAATGTGTTGCTGAAATGCACTATTATTGCTAAAATGAGACAGCTTAATTACCAAACAAAATTAAATGATTTTCTCCAGGTTACAAAACTCGTAGAAACCAAGATCAGGATTAGGTTATAGGTCTGATTTTCAACTATTATGCCGTATTTACGAAGCAATGCTAAAAAACTTCACTCTTAAAGGGAATGGCATTCAGAATACAGGGTCCACCATTGTAATAGGTTTGCTGAGATGTAGATCCTTCAGATGACTAGATCCTGATTTTAGTTCTTCTCTGGGGTAGTTTGATACCTTTCTTTTCTTTTCATTTCCTTTTTTTCTTTCTTTTCCTTTCCTTTTCTTTTCCTTTCTCTTTCCCTGTCTTTTTTTTGGGGGGTGCAGCACACCCGGATGTGCTCATGGCTTATTCCTGACTATACTCAAGGATCACACCTGGTAGCACACAGGGACCACATGTAGTATGCAGGATAAAATTAACATCAGCCACATGCAAGTTAAGAGCCTTAACCCCGATGCTATCTCTCCAATCCCTGATGTTGAATTGTTTAAATTTCTTTAAACTTGTTTTAAACTTTGAGGCCATAGCTTGTCTGTGCTCTGGGGCTGTTCGTGACTTGGTCTTCAGGTGACGGTATGGTCGTAGGGATCGAAACCTGGAGAACTTCTCCACATAAAGCATGTCAAGCCGTTTGACCATCTCTCTGGACTCTGTTTTGTATACTTGCATATGCACTCGGCACCAAGGCTAAGAGGGAAGGCAGGGCCAGTCAGTTCACTCTCCAGGTTGTGCAGCCTACAGGAAATAACACAAGCTTTTGCTTTTGGTAGAAGTCACAACACATACACGACAACAGTCATGAAGGAAAGTATTTATCAAGAGCACATGTATGCTATGGTAGCAGATTGGCCACTGGTGATAAGAAATGTCACCAAATCAGGTTTCTTCCCTCAGCAAACTTAGAGTGGTATACGTAGTCAGACTGTATCTGCAGACTAAATACAAAACTAAAGTATACATAATTGGAGCCCAGACGTTTTCTTCTTTCTCTTTTAATTTGTATTTATTTTCTTTAACAATTGGATAGGTATTTCAACACTTTTTTTTGTTTGTTAATCTTACCTGACTTTTGGGAAGTCTGGAATATTCCTGGAGCAAATGGGATATGCATGTGGAACTCTTGCAAGAGCATTTCACTTGACCCAGCGGCTTCTCTGGGCAATGGGCATTCCTCGCTGAGAAGCTTTGGTCAGATGTGACAGGGAAGCACATAGCAGCTGGCTGGAAGTTAAGTGATGGACGAGAAAAGAGGGTGTGTGGAGCTTTTCCAAGTTCCCACAAGTTAGTAAGATCCTTGGAGGGATTGCGGGACAGCAGGTGAGCAGCCTCGTGCTTAGAGACACAGGAACGATAGAAACCAGCTCTGGGTCTTCCTCTTTGGTACAATCTGCATCTCGATGCTAGGTCATTTATATTTTTACTGTGGTAAACTTCAGATAGCATTAAATGAACTATTTTAATGGGTTTCGATGTGCTCATTTGACATACTCACATGATGTGCAACTCTTGCGTCCATCTAATCCCCAAACATTTTCAGGACCCCAGAGGAAATCTTGGCACCATTAAGCAGTCAAGCCTCACTGCCCCTGCCTACCAGCCCTGGCTACTGCTAATCTGATTTCTGGCCCTGAAGAGTTTCCCATTCCTATAAGAGTGTGTAAATGGTGTGTAGATAGAAGATATGGCCATTTTGTCTGGCTTCTTTCGCTATAGGTGAAGCCGGCGGCCCCCACGGTGGTTTATGTGAGGCGTTGAGGAGAGAGACGGTCACTTTCTCCTGATCCACCTCTGTCAGCCTGGACCAGCTGGGAAGGCGAGGACTGATAAAGTCTGCGGTGAGCCCCAGCGTGGCACTGACCTCAAGGCCTGCCAGTCCCACGGGTGACCCTCGAGCCACTCCTACATTTGCTTGGTCTTCTCGACACGGGAGTTGATGCCCATCACCCAATTTCTTGGGGAGCCAGAGACTCAGGCTGGTGTAAGGAATTGCTCTGTGCAGGAAAGGAAAGTCGGTCCTAGGCCTTACCCAGGGTTTCCAGGTGCTTTGTCCTGTCTCATAGAAAAGAATTTCAGAAGCAGACAAGTAGTGAAGTAACAACAGATTTTATTTGTGATTTTTTTTTTGGGGGGGGTCACACCTGTCGATGCACAGGGTTTACTCTTGTCTCTGCACTCAGGAATTACTCCTGGAGGTGCTCAGGGGACCATATGGGATGCTGGGATTCAAACCCGGCTTGGCCTCGTGCAAGGCAAATGCCCTACCCGCTGTGCTATCGCTCCAGCCCCTAAAAGCAGATTTTATTTGGAGGGTTTTAGGAAGAGGAAGGAGAGGAGAAAGTGAGAGAGTAACGTACGAAAGTGAGAACTTGGGCTTCTTCTCCACAGGTGGAGAGAACTCCAGGAGGGGAGATGCGGGCGACACATGTGCTGTGCTCAGGCACCAGACATACTCAGCCACATGGGCTCAAACAGCACAGGGGATCGGGTAACATATGCACAGTCTTCCTTTGTTCAAGGTGGCTTTTATAAGGATTTCTCCCAAGATGCCCCAGATCTCCTAAGATGTCTGGGGATTTCTAGCTAGGTAAGAGTCTGTTGCTAGGGTGGTGGCCAAGAGGGTAGACTTGGGAGTAGTCCATGGTCTTCTTTGAAATTCTTTTCCTGGCTGTTGTTCCTCCTGGAGCTTGTCTCGGGAGGTGATCCAGCCTTCTCTGGGCCCATTGATTCCAGTCAAAGTCTTACTAGGCCTTATACTGTGATTCTTGGTGGTGGAATATGTGCAGTGGTGAAGGGATGGGTGTTCGAGCATTGTATAACTGAGACTTAAACCTGAAACCTTTGTAACTTTCCACATGGTGATTCAATGAAAGAAAAAAAAAAGAACAACAAAAAAAGTCTTACTAGGCCTTAGTTCCTGTGCTTACAAGGTGGGTTCTGACAGCCTTAGGTTGATTATTTCCCAGGAATTCCATTGCTATAGAGGCACTTCCCTGTCTACTTGCCTACATCATATGCACGTTTTCATTTATTTTTTCTAACTTTAGACACCATGACTAATAGTATTGTTAAGAGTTTTAGGTAGACAATGTCCTAACTCTATACCACCACAGGTTTTCACTCTGTTGCAGCACGAATCAGAAATTTCACCTTTTAAGGATATTAATCGGCTACATGCATATGTGGGATTTGCCGGTCGTTCATTTCTAGGGTCTTCTCTTTACACTTCACCCATTTGAACCCCCATAATAATCTGTAGTTGGCTTCCAGAAAAGATCAACAACCATTTAAAGATCTGTAAAAGGATCTAAGGTATCACCTAAATCGCTTGTATCACTTGTAGTCCTGTTGATCTTCGATTTGCTCGAGCGGGCGCCAGTAACGTCTCCATTTGTCTCTGTCACGAGCTAGTGCAGCCCAATGATATCTGCTCGCTCCAGGAACAGGAAGAGCCTCAAATTGTTCATTCAGAGATTTGACGAAGAAATCTGACCATTTAGTTGGTGGAAATCTGACCATCTACTGAAGATGGATGGCATTATGTTATCAAGGAAATTAGCATGTCTAGAATGTCCAATAAAGAAAGAGAAGAATCCAGGAGAGAAGTCTATTTGTTGGCAGACATGAAGCATCCAAATATTGTCCAGTATAGAGAATCATTTGAAGAAAATAGCTGCTTTTACATAGTGATGGATTACTGTGAAGGAGGGGATCTGTTTAAACGCATAAATGCTCAGAAAGGCATTTTGTTCCAAGAGGATCAGATCTTGGACTGGTTTGTACAGATATGTTTGGCTCTGAAACATGTTCATGATAGAAAAAGTCTTCATCACCTAAATACAAAACAAAAATAAAAATATAAACAAACCAAAATATGAATAATGGTGTAAGCAAATAGAGTCTTAATTCTGCTTCATTAACGGGGTAGGCTCACCCTTTCCCTTTGACTGGGAAAGGCCTGTGCAGTCTTAAACCTTAGAGTGCTCTTGAGTCTCTGAGGCTCTAGCTCTGCCAGCATCTGAAAGGTTCTTGGTACTTTTAGGCCCTCTTCATCCCTGGTTCTACTTTTTTCACTTGCTCTGACCTACTGTGACTGATATGTTTCACCATTTGGTGCAGGGTCAGGCTGTGTTCTCTTATTTACCACCCTCTTCCAGCACTAAGAAACTCACCTTATTACATGGAATAGGAAATTAGCATGAGTTTTTATCATTGTTGCATAAGTTTAATATTAAACATGGAATTGCAAATTTAAAACAGATATAGAAAAAGAAAGGAACACAATCCCCTTGCAGTACAATTCTTGGGGAAAAGAGGTGAGATGAATAATGAGTGATTCCTGCTAGTAACTCTGACTATTTTTCTTTTAATTTACTCTTTAATTCTGTTAATACAGTTCCATTTATGTCCCATTTTCAACCTAAAGGTATCCACTGAGGTTAAAAGTGCAAGATGACTCAGGGATTTTCTTTATGTTACAGGACTGGAGTGATAGCACAGCGGGTAGGGCATTTGCCTTGCACATGGCAACCCGGGTTCCATTCCTCTGTCCCTCTCGAAGAGCCCAGCCGAGAGTATCCCGCCTGCACAGCAGAGCCTGGCAAGCTATCATGGTGTGTTTGATATGCCAAAAACAGTAGCAACAATCTCACAATGGAGATGTTACTGGTGCCCGCTAGAGCAAATGATGAACAATGGGATGACAGTGACAGTGAAAGATCTCACGATATTTCTGGAGGGTGTGTCTTGGGAGGAGGGGTTGGAGATAGGACCATGGCTCAGGGAGACCCCCTCACAGATGATCAGCCAATCAGAGTGGTGGCTCAATGCCAAGGCCTGAGCATGCAGTGCTGGGAGTTCCCTGAACCACCCTGAAGGTGATCAGTTGCCTCCAGGGCTGTACCCTGAGATGCTTTGGGAACCATGTGGTGCCCAAGATCAAACCAGGTTCAAACATAGCCCTGTACCATCTCTTTGCACTCATGGGGAGGGGTCCAATCTCTTCAGGGTGCTCTGCTGAAGGTCTTGTCAGGTCTTTGTTTTCCGTATCCACAGGTGGATCAGTCTTAGAATTTTCTTGCCAGAAGTTTTGTTGATCTAAATTTCATTGCTGAGGGCCTTTCCTTGTCTACTGCCTACATCAAAAGTGTTGCAGGCTGATATTTAGGGAGCCCTGGTAATGCACTTTTGGGAAAGAATAAAACTTAAGAAGAAAAAGTTTAGCATTCTCTGTCTCTCTCTGTCTCTCTGTCTCTCTCTCTCTCTGTCTCTCTCTCTCTCCTTCTATTTTGGCATCATCAGCAACACAGATACTGAAATGTTATCAGGAATATCCCTTTACCTACTTCTAACAGAGAGAGAGAGAGAGAGAGAGAGAGAGAGAGAGAGTAAGAAGAAACTATAGAGGCAGGCTGGAGTGGGGGGTGGCAGGAGGGGTATGGAAGACATTAGAGGTGGGAAATGTACACTGGAGGAGGGATGTGTGTTGAAACATTGTTCCAACAGAGAGAGAGAAAGGGGGGGAGGGACAGAGAGTGAGAGAGAGAAGGAGAGAGAGACAGAGAGACACAGAGAGAGAGAGAGAGAGAGAGAGAGAGAGAAGAAAAGCACCTACTATAGAGGAAGGCTGGGGTGGGCTATGGGGAGTAGAGGGGTGATGGGAGGGAACCTGGGGTCACTGGTGCTGGGGAATGTACATTGGTGGAGGGGTAGGTGTTGGAACACTGTAAGACTGAAACCCAAACATGAGCTGCGTTGTAAGAGTCTAGATCGAAAAAAACCATTAAAAAAGAAAGAAAAAGGGGCTGGAGCAATAGCACAGCGGGTAGGGAGTTTGCCTTGCAGGCGGCCGACTGGGGTTCAAATCCCAGCATCCCATATGGTCCCCCGAGCACCACCAGGGCTAATTCCTGAGTATAGAGCCAGGAGTAACCCTTGTGCATTGCAGGGTGTGACCCAAAAGCAAAAAAGAAAAAAAAAAACAGCCCTGAAGCAGCCCAAAGGTGTGAAGACCACATCCTATTAAGATGCAAATCATAAACTCTTGGAAATGGGGGCACTAAGGCATAGAAGGGTAGAGCCCTCAGAAAAGAAGCTATTGGAAACTCTAAAGCTCATGATAAGAATCTGAGAGGACCAGAAAGAGTCCAAGGCTTTCCCCGTGGCAATACCCAAATTAACCTACCTGTATGCAGAGAACTGTAAGCCAGAGGATATTGGAAGGCACTACCTTCTCCCATAGGTCGTTCTGGGGCTTTTTCCCATTTCCTATTTCTCTCTTAAACACATATTCCTCTTCTTCCTCACACCCCTCTCTCTCTAAATTTCTTTCAATAAAAACAATTTAAAAAAACTATTTTTAAAAACTTTTTAAAAAATATTATTCATTTTGTAAAATCACTGATCATCACTGTCATCCTGTTGCTCATCAATTTGCTCATGAGGGCACCAGTAACGTCTCCATAATAGTTTACAGTATTTGATTACATTTATTATTCAAACAACAATCCCACCACTATTTCAATAAAAATTATTTTGCTTCACTTTTTCTCACCTTCCTGAAATTTTTGTTCTGTGAAGGTGACTCTGGAAGTACTTGTGCCCTGGGGTTTAGGACTGAGTTTTCTTTCCTGCAAAGAGCAAGTGCTTGTTTCAGCCTGAGTGCTGGGTTCCTAGAGAAACTGAGTTTAACACCAAGCTGCAGGTGCAGTGCTGCCTTTGATAACAGTTGACAGTGCCCGCAGTGGCTGGAGGGACCCTGCAGGTGGTGGGAGCCAAAGAGTTGGACTGTTCTTAACAGTGGGAAGGGTGTTGCCTTGCATGTGGCCAACCAGGATTCAATTGTTCCGTCCCTCTCAGAGAGCCCAGCAAGCTACCGAGAGTATCCCACCTGCACGGCAGAGCCTGGCAAGCTCCCCATGGAATATTTGATATGCCAAAAACAGTAACAACAAGTCTCACAATGGCGAAATTACTGGTGCCCGCTCGAGCAAATTGATGAGCAACAGGACGACAGTGTTACAGTGATCCAGTGACCCAGACCAGATGTTCCCCGGAGGTGGAGGTGGGTGGAGCAGAGCGGTGGAAACCGTCCGTTCCCCTGGCTTCGCTCTTTCCCCTATTTACCTAGCAAAGAGCAAGAACAAAAGCAACAGCTATTATGGATGCTAACAGCTAAGAACAACTTCATTTTTCATAACTTTTATTGTTAAAAAAAACAATAATAAAACAACAGAGATTCTCTTGCCCGCATGCCTGGCTGTCTTCCCCAGGACCCCTCGGAGGGGGTGGGCTCCAGCTTCCCTACCCACCCCGAGCAGAGCTCCCTGCAGCCAAAGACCACCGGAACCTAGCCACAGCCATGCTCGAGGTCCCTCTCCACACCCTCGGATGGGCCTCATGCATGAAGGTACCAGCAGAAGAACCCAGATGTGTGTAATCCCATCAATGGCCAACATCCAGAGACTTAAAAGCAAGCTCCTAGAAGCGCGCACTATATCTTGTAGCCTACTTCTCCCTCTGGGAGAAACTGGCAAGCTTCTGAGAGTTTCCTGCCCACATGGGACAGCCTTTCAAGCTTCCCATGGTGTATCCATATGCTAAATCCAGTAACAAGCTGGATCTCATTCCCCTGACCCTGAAAGAGCCTCCAGTGAGACATCATTGGGAGGGCTGAGTCTAGAAAGACTTCTAAGATCTCAGGGAAAGGATGAATGGAGAGATTACTGAGCCTGCTTGAGAAATTGATGATTGATTTCATGATTGATTGATTAAATTCCCCTTAGAAATATTACTTACCCTTTTGCGGGAATGAACTGAAAACATTAACAATTACTCAAATTTTCATAAACAGAAAGATGGAATTTTTCTCTGGGCTATATATAGACCAGATATTTCAAGGTAGATAAGTATCTATTACTATTAAATATCTGTTTCTTGCTATGAGAGCTGATGAATGGCAGCATTTAGGTCTGAAAAATGTCCTTTGATTTTTTCAGAAGCAATAAGAAACCTTGGGATATCTTTTTGTCCAAGATTAGTCACGTAATAAACGGCAGATAGGTAGCAAAACATGCCTTTTGACAACCAGCGTTGTTCCGTTAACTTGTTGATAGTAAAATTGAGACTGTTAGAAAAGCTGTCATATAGTAACCAGGAATCTGCTGCCACCTAGTGGGCCAGTGAGCAATAAACATTTTTGAAATAGATTTTAAGTACTAGGTGACGTTAAAGCAGAAACGAACAAAGACTTTTACAGTAGACTCATCCGAATGTAAAAGAAAGGATCAAAAGCTTGTGCTATGGCTATTATCAATGTACCCCTTTGTAGGATAACATAGCCTCTGATAGTTTAGGTTTATTGGGTTACTCCCACCACAGTGCTCCCATTCCTCTGTGTTTATTTGTAGCTTCTTTCTTAGTGTTCTGTTGACTTGTAAATATTGTTTTTCTCTTCTCCTTGAGTCCTTTGCATAGTTTATTCAGAGCAATGTCCTTTTTGTATGGACACAGGAAGACTTAGAAAATGCTATGCTTTCATAACCTGGGAGTCACTTGACTCTACATGATATTTTCCTTCTGGGCATTTGTTCTCTTGACCTAAGCCTCAGCTGCCCTTACTTTCTAGCACTCCTAAAAGCAGGGTCCCGACGAGGGATGAGATGGACCCAGGGCAAGCGGTGAGTTGTGTGCTACCCTGGCATTGAGATGGGCCTGGCCAAAGTGCCTAATGCTTAACTATAAGTTAAGAGCTTGATCATGGACAAATGCTGTCATGATCCAAACAGTGATAACTAGATCCAGACCCTGCTAGGGTTAGGAATGATTAATCTGGCTTGAGTGCTGTAGTTGAGTCTGGCAAGATGTTCCCAGGAGAGCTGCCTTGCAAGCCTCAATGTATCTCTTGCTATGTCCATACAAAAATAACTAGTATTCAGATGTGAATAAGTTCTTGGACTAAGGAAAGGAGAACAACCTTAAGAGGTATTTTACTTGCTGGCAG
This sequence comes from Sorex araneus, assembly GCF_027595985.1. Classification (NCBI taxonomy): domain Eukaryota; kingdom Metazoa; phylum Chordata; class Mammalia; order Eulipotyphla; family Soricidae; genus Sorex; species Sorex araneus. Next base: position 195,937,345 of record NC_073306.1, read on the forward strand.
TCAGGAAGGGCTTTGGAATGCCAGGCCCTCAGGAAGGGCTTTTTTATGTTGATTTTGCTACCTGGCTGTGTGTAGTCTAGAGGGCAAGGTGGAGAGAGACAAGTATGGGGAGAGACTAGTGAAGGAGAATCCAGGGAGGCAGCGGAGGTAGATGGAAAGAGAGAGGATGGAGCTGGGAGTGCGGGAGAGGAGAAAGATGGAAGATTGAATAAACGGTAACTAATCAGCAACTAGCTTGGTCCTCGTTCTTCCTTTGTCTGTCCTTGGCTGACAGCTGTCCCAATCCAGCCCATACACAGTGGTTCCAGAGCACCGAATGCAGTCAGTGAGACAGAACTGCCCGAGAGCCCTTGAGTGCACATGCCCGTCATCGTGCTTAGTTTTTACACCCCTTAAAGATTTAAGGGGGTTAAATCTCTAAGAGGACAGCGTTGCAGGTGGACAGAGAGGGAAGCCGCTGGCAGTGAGCTCGAGAAAATAATAAAATTTAAGAACTTGCCCAACCCTGATGTAGCCAAAGGCATGAAGACCATGTTCCTTTTAGACGCAAACCTTCAGCTCTTTGGAAATGCAGGAACTGTGTTGCCAACCAGAGAAGTGTGGGCCCCTTAAGAAAAGAAGTAACCACACTAAACTCTAGAGTTGATAAGAATATGAAAGGACATACTCCAGGAGCTGGGCTGAGGAAATAATTCCTGGCAGTGCCTCCTTGATTTATTAGGGATTGAGCCAGTTGGTTGTGGTTGCAAAAATCAACCCCTGAAGTTTGTTTGAAGTCACTGTATTGGTGAATCTGAATATAATTTGTTCTTTTTTTATTTTGCTTTGCTTTTTGGGTCACACCTGGTGATGCACAGGGGTTACTCCTGGCTCTGCACTCCAGAATCACTCCTGGCGGTGCTCGGGGGACCATATGGGATGCTGGGAATCAAACCCGGGTCGGCTGCATGCAAGGCAAATGCCCTACCCGCTGTGCTATCACTCCAGTCCCATGATTTTTTCTTATTAAGGTTGTTGGTGATGCAGGAGTGGAGACAGCAGGTCTCTGTGTCCATCTGCGGTTCCCAGGTTCTTCAATATTTTCAAGAATAAAAATTTTGACTCAGAAAATAGAAAAGTTAATTGAAAAGTAAATAGAAGAGAGAGAAACTTCCCAGCATAAGAGTAACTTAGTATAGGACTAAGTTACACACAGGTCATTTTGTGTGTGTGTGTTTTCTTTTTAATAGGAAAACTGGGTCTTTATGTTACTTATTGAAGTATGAGAGGGCTTCCATTTGTTTTCCGGAAATGTCGTATTCATTTAGGGTGAACATGTGTTATTTGGATATGACTAACACCCTGCGTGTATTTAGGGCCTTTTTATTTTATTTTATTTTATTTTATTTTATTTTATTTAGTCAAATACTCCTTGGGTATTGTCCTTTATTGCTTAGTCTCCTGTGGGGCCAGGATTTATGGCCTTGAGAAAAAGGAAACCATCCAGTATTAAAGAGTGTTCAGGAATTTGAAAAATTATCTGAAATATAAATTTAAGTCAGCTCAAATGGAGTCACAAGCACCAGTAGATAAGGGAGAAACTGAGGTATCCTCTATCCTTTGAATGATTTTTGTTGTTGGGAGTCGGGTAACTGTTACTGTCACTGTCATCCTGTTGCTCATTGATTTGTTCGAGCGGGCACCAGTAATGTCTCTCATTGAGAGACTTATTGTTACTGTTTTTGGCATATCCAATACGCACGGGTAGCTTGCCAGGCTCAGCCATGCGGGCTCGATACTTTCGGTAGCCTCCGGGCTCACTAAGAGGGGCAGAGGAATCGAACACGGGTTGGCCGAGTGAAAGGTGAACGCCCAACCGCTGTGCTATCGTTCCAGCCCAAGGAGTCGGGAAAGGAAGGAAATAAAATAATTTATTTCAGCATGTAAATGCAGACATAAACTGGAAATTCAGGTCCAGGTATGAGAGGACAAATGGAGACTTGCTAGCATATGTCCAAATATTAGAATGCTATTCAGGTCTCCCAAAGAGGAATAGAAAGAGCTATGTTTGAAGTATCACATTTCACTCAAGTGAGAGAAGGAATCCGGAGTTCCGACCACCGTCGACAATCAAGAATCAGGGACGCTGTCTCGTTTGTCAAGGTGTCGAAAATCAGATGGGCCGGACATATAATGCGATTTGGAGATGGCCACTGGACTAGAGCTGTTACTGACTAGATTCCATGGGAAGTCAAAAGAACACGTGGCCACCCACCTACGAGATGGTCAGGCTTCTTCATCAAGACCCTGAATGAACAGTTTGAGGCTCTTCATGTTCCTGGAGCGAGCAAATGCAATTGGGCTACGCTAGCACGGGACAGGGACAGATGGAGACATTACTGGTGCCCACTCGAGCAAATCGATGAGCAATGGGATGGCAAGTGACAAGTGATACAAGTGACGTAGCCATCAATTTTAATGGTAGTTGATTAAATATAGAGTTCAAGGATATACAGTATAGATTCCAGACACTATGAGTTAGCCGTGGAGGGACAGTGATTTAACTGCCCTGACATTGCTATCTGGGAACTGTGGATAAATCAGTACCTAGAAGTTATTGTTTAAATAGATGATAGTTTTATAACATCTACAAATTTTTGATACTCATTTAATCCAAAACTGCATCTTCCCTTAAACCTGTATGAATCTTTTCAGTAATCTATTTAATAGTGTATATTGGAAAAGATGCTTATGAGAATTGATTAGACGGAGCAGCTCCTGTGACGACAGCTTGGGAAACACCACACCAACGTTCAATCAGCCACTGTGAAGTCTGGCTGCCCTCCTGCCTGAGAGAGACATCTTTTTGTTGTTGTTTGTTTTTTTTGAGAACACACCGGGCTGTGCTCAGAGCTTACTCTTGGCTCTGCATTCAGGGATCACTTCCGGTAGTGCTCAGGGGACCATATGAGGCGCGGGACCATGTCGGAGACCATGTCGAAAACAGGGGGTGTGGGATCAAACTCAGTTCAGCCTCGTGCAAGTCAAGCATCTTGTCTGCTGTAGGCTCACTCATCATTCTGGCTCCAAGGCATCTTGAACCAACTTCAGAGAGTACCTAAGGAGCCTCACTGACTCCAGACCCCAGCCCTTGGGTCCTGAACAGCTCCGATGCCATCTCTGTGAATCAGTAAGTTTTCAAGATCACTCCAGCCCTAGCAGCTGTGTGACACATCTAATTGAGAAAACTTGGTCCCATTCAATTTAGTTATTGCTATTATTTACAATAATCTTTCCAGGTGGCATGGTATGCAGTCAACTATTAATTAGTGTGATTATCGTACTGGGGCTGGAGCGATAGCACAGCAGGTAGGGCGTTAGCCTTGCATGCGGCCAACCCAGGTTTGATTCCTTTGCCCCTCTTGGAGAGCCTGGCAAGCTATGGAGAGTATCTTGCTCGCCCGGCAGAGCCTGACAAGCTACCCATGGAGTATTCGCTATGCCAAAAACAGTAACAAGTCTTGCAATAGAGATGGTACTGGTGCCCGCTTGAGCAAATCATTGAGCAACGGGATGACAGTGATACAGTGACAGTGATTATCCTTCTGAGCTTGCTTTATCTGTCAATTAGGTAAAATAGATGTTTGATTATCAGTCACATGTAATTTTTTTAAGGGGGGGGGGGCTCCCAAACAGTGTTCTGGAGATTTTGCTTCCCTTTCACCCTGCATGATTCTGGGTCAGCAGGACCAGCGGGTCAACGCGAGGTTCCGAGGATCCCGGGAGAGCTCAAGGCTGACTCCACAGTGCTCGGAAAACCATGTGGTGGTCAGGGAATGGAGCTTGGTGAGGTGCAAACCGAGTATGCTCCCCAACCCCTCCACTTTCCCGGCTCTCTCGGCTCTGCACAAGTGATTTTGATGAACGGTAGATGACATAGTATATGAAAATTCTTGAGTGATATAGTGTGTAACAAGCACAGTATTTTACTCTTCTTAGTTTTCCTTTTTTCTTAATATTAACAGAAAGTTAATACTGAGGAGCTATTAAATTGTATCATGTTGTCTTTTAAGAGAGAAGTGGGTTGATTTTCTTTTTCTTGATCTTTAAACATTCTCAGGAGCTAAATGGATAATGAGGCTGGATCTTTTTGCCTACTTGTGGAATATCAAATTGACACAATGGAAATGTTTTTCCCTTTGTAAGCTAGCCTCCGAACTTTTTATATTGTTCTAAACATAATTGTAGCAAAAACTAAGCATAATCCCGGAAAGTATGTATGATTGATTTTGTTAAATTCTGACTTCAGTATCACCTGCATTTAGACCTGCCATCCACAAGGTGGAGACAGAGATTTTTATTTGAAATGGCAGGCCCTTTGGTACAGCATACTTGCTGTATGAAGAATTCTAGAATTCTATCTCAGTTACAGCATATTTCTGACATTGAAGAATGCAGACACAGACTAAATTCAATAGTGAAAACTTTCTTACTGGGATTGAAACGATTTAGAAACCCCAAGTCCCTGGTTTATGGGCGGTAAAGTAGGTACTATTCATTGCAAGCTAGAATATGCCAAAATGCATATATTATGAAGCTGGGAGTTACCAGATGGCACGGATGGCAGAAAGAATGATTATGATACACTAATAAATAATACATCATGCCTGACAGAATTTCTACTGACTTTTTTAAAAATTAAAAATCTCCAGTTTTAATTTTCAAAAATTTTCTGGTAAGGTATAATATGCGAATCCTGTGAAAACCCTATTAGGTGATGGTTTTAGAATTACTTATTGGATGCCTTAGGAATCCAGAAAGACATGGGAAATTAGTAATGCAATTTGAAAAACTACAATCTTGCAAAAAGACAACAAAACTAATACAAGAACTTTTCAATGACTGGATGCTATTTATTTATTTATTTATTTATTTATTTATTTATTTATTTTTGGGTCACACTGGTGATGCACAGGGATTACTCTTGGATCTGCACTCAGGAATCACTCCTGGCGGTGCTCAGGGGACCATATGGGATGCTGGGGATCGAAACTGGGTAGGCTACATGCAAGGGAAATGCCCTACCTGCTGTACTACAGCTCCAGCCCCTAGATGGTATTATGTTTTAGTTTGGCTAGCCTATATGCCCAGTAGCTTAGTTAACCATTAGCTTGGATATAGTATTTTGTAGATGTGATTAATATCCAATGGTAGTCGGCTTACTTTTAACATAGTAGAGTACCCCTGATGGCATGCAGGGGTTTTAGTCATAAGTAAGATCAGGCATCCCAGAGAAGAATCCTAGAATTCTATCTCAGAATTACAGCACAGAGACGGCAGGAGTGTCCAGGTTATTGGCCTGTTTTATGAAATCCAAGCCTGCCAGCTCCACCGTAATATGACCTTGCAAGTCAGCTTCTTGAAAGAATCTATATATCTTTCTCTCTTATTCCTGGAGAACTGATACAACTTATAAATGTTTTGAGAAATTCATAGATGTTTGTTTGCTTGTTTCTAACATGGTGAAGGCCCATGGCTATATTTTTAAATTACTTTTTAAGGGTAGAAAATAATTGAGGTCTACTTATGGAGGAGACATGAGCTAATAATCTCAGCTATGAATAATAATGGGTAAAAATTCGAAAGCACTTCTTTCATCCTGGGAAGTACTTAGAAATGTACTCACGTTTTGGCAATGCCTTCTCAAAAGATCTCTGCTTCCTACAAATGGCAGTGTAGTTATACTTATAATGCCTAAAATTAAAACTCTCACACTAAAATTATGAAATATTTTGGTCCACAAATCTTAATATAAAAATGGTAAAAGTTATTTAAAGTTTGTTGTACAATATACCTGTAGAGACTACTGCAACACTATCTTAACCAGTCATGGAACATGTTTTGATGACTTAGCATTTAATAAATGCTTGGCTCTCTCTGCTCAGGGATAAAAATGCTTGACTAAAATGAACCAGTTTGTAGTATTTTATACATGTAATTTGTGAATGTACTCTTGAGAGATAGGCAATTGCTTAAATTTTAAAAAGTAAGGTAATTTTTGTTGTTGTTTTTTCTTTTTGGGTCATATCTGTCGATGCACAGGGGTTACTCCTGGCTCTGCACTCAGGAATTACTCCTGGCTGTGCTCAGGGGACCATATGGGATGCTGGGAATTAAACCTGGGTCGGCTGCGTGCAAGGTAAACGCCCTACCTGCTGTGCTATTGCTCCAGCCTTGTAAGGTAATTTTTGAAATGAAAATCCATCAAAATATGTTCTGGCTGGTAAGGAATATATATATATACACACACATATATATGTATGCATATATATATATACACATATATGCATACATATATATGTATGTATATGATTAATAGGTTGTTACTTTTTTTTAACTTCAGGGCTTCTGAAGATGTTTATCTGAGGGTAATGTTCCATTATGGGTCTTTATTGGATATAGAACTTTATCTTCTATTATAGAAGCTGGGAGAAATCAGGCATTTTTCCTTAGTTCTGAGTAGCCTTGTTATTTCCTTATTATTTCCTAGCCTTGTTCCCAGAAGCCTTGTTATTTCCCAGCTTTTTGACATAGATTTAATAATGAAATGTTCTGTCTAGTGATTCTCTGGAGAAATGACCAGGGAGGATTTTAATTCAAAATAGCAAAACTCCAGTCAGATTTGCTATAAAATATACTCTATCCCAACCATATAATTTTATGTCCACTGAGATAACTAAAATTTCTTGGGGAAATTAACTACGTAGGATTTTTTCCTTGATTTGTATTAATTTCAGAGAGACTTATTCTGAAAATATCTTTCTAGACAAAAAGAGTTTATTAGAACACTCTTGTTTTTCATTCTTTTCATAGAACATCATATGAGGTGAACATGTGGAAAATTGAATTAAGCTAAAGTCATAAAGATTTTAGAAAGGCATCCATAAATTGCTCTGAGGAGCCATTTTTAGCAAAAATAAATGGTTTAGGCCACAAAAACTTTCTTTTTGCAAAACAGATGCTACTTAACTAACGTTAAACATCCTGTAACTGGGAGCAAGAACATATTTTGAGGGCTTCTTTTTTTTTCAAATGTGCTATCCCAATCTATTCATAGAAGACTGGCTGACCTTTCCCTTAGTGGTATCCATAAAGCACGAGAAGCAATCAAAGGATGGAAATGGGTGAAGTGGGGATTGTAAAGTGACTATGTATGGTTAAGGAATCATTAAGTCACCAAAAAAGAAAGTCTAGAAAAAAAACATGCAGATTATAGTTACCTATTGTAGAGTCTTTGAAATTACTGAAACAGGATTAAAGATCAGTAAGGTAATATCACCCTCAGTATCATTTATGATATGCATTGCACTTTATTTCTACAGCAAATCATTATTCTTGTGTATAATGCTGTAGTAGGTAAAAAGCAGGGATTTTTTCTAGTTGTCTATTCAGAAGTTCTGCTTTGGTTTTAAGATGTCATTCCTGGGGTGGTTCCAACTCTACATCTATGAGAATAATAAAAATACGTGTTAGAAAAACAAAACAATGTAGTCAATAATCATAATACTGTCCAACAGATGTATATAATACTGTGTTAATTTTTTGGTTATGTCAAAGAAGTCCATCTAACAAGACAATAACAACTACATATATCAAGTTTCAGAATCATTCACATACTTTACAAATAAAAAAAAAACACCATTCAAGGCAATCTTTCTGATTTTTTTTTTTTGGCTTTTTGGGTCACACCCAGCAATGCGCACGGGTTACTCCTGACTTTGCACTCAGGAATCACTCCTGGCAGTGCCCAGGGGACCATATGGGATGCTGGGAATCAAACCCAGATCGGCCTCGTGCAAGGCAAACGCCCTACCCGCTGTGCTATCTCTCCAGCCCCTCTGATTTCTGAAATTGCAAATTTTCCTCTTTTCACTTTCTTTTCCTGTCTATCTCTCACTTCCTTCTCTCTCTTCCTCTCTCCTTCCTTCTCTCCCCTCCCTTTTCTTCCTTACTCTTTCCATCCTCTCCCTTCCCCACCCTTCTCCTCTCCTCTCCCTTTTATTTTTTACTTTAGTTCATGTAACATGCCAAATCATGGTTAAAGTTTAAAACTTGTGGTCTTGATTAGTTACCATACCTTGTACATGCCAAGAACAGTAACAATAAGTCTCACAAATGAGAGACGTTATTGGTGCTCACTCAAACAAATCGATGAGCAATGGGATGACAGTGACAGTGACAGTGACCAGCACAGAATTGTCCAACATTAGCACCATTGTCCTTATGTTACTTCTGGTTGGTCTCTTGAGCCCCCTCTCTCTAGTTTATCTCGTTTGGAAATCTGTTTTGTAATACAGGGACTGGGGCGATAGCCGTATAAGGCATAAAATTAAGTGTTAAATTATTGTTACTAATATATTTATAAGACGTTTATATGGTCAGAGCCTGGCAAGCTACCTGTGGCATATTTGATATGCCAAAAACAGTAACAATAGGTCTCATTCCCCTGACCCTAAAAGAGCCTCCAATCATTGGGAAAGACGAGTAAGGAGAAGCTGCTAAAATCTCAGGGCTGGGAGGAATAGAAACGTTACTGGTGCCCGATCGAGTAAATCGACGAACAATGGGATGACAGTGATACAGTGATAAAATAACTTTGGGTTGATCATATGATAATATGATATGTAGTTTGAGAAATCTCTGTCTATGATTTACAAAATATGCTGTAAGACCTATAATTTTCTGCTTTAAAAATAAGACTTACCTAAGATAGTATGCAGGTACCAACACTACAGGGCAGTCTTCATCTCAGCATCAATCTAAAACAAAAAGAAAATGCCATCAAATTCATAAAGTATTTCCTTGTAGACTATTAGGTCATATAAAACATAGAGACAAAATTGAAACCTTGAGAGGAAACGATTCTTGTTAAAGTATAGTTTTCATATTAAACTTTTTATGGACTATTCTTCAAAAATTTTAGACTATATTCTTTTCCTTAAAGATCTTATTGTGGCTTGGCAAAAGTAAACAGGAAAAATGACAATAGAGTGCAAAAAGTGTCAGTTGCTCTATGTAAGTTGGATCTTGAGAAGAACATGGATGCCAAGGGAGAATTCTTAGAGGAATTGAAAAATTTCAGCGTCTCTGCCAGAGTGAGAGAGGGGTCCAAGTTTCATCTTGATCTTCAGACAGAAGTGAGCTGAGGAAAGGTAGAAAAACATTTTTGGTTTGTCAACTAATCATTCTAAAACTTGTCTCTCTATTCCAGGAATGGTTTGAGTGAAGCAAAATTTGTGGGCTAACGCACACAATTTAGCAGTAAAGTAAAATGACGTGTTCTTAACTTTAGACTCTTTTAAATAAATTGAAATTACTCTGGAGAAAAGTAGATCAGTGGAAGATATGAACAGATGGGAGAGTCTCTGAAAGGACCAACAAAACATCTCTATAGAGGGGCTGGAGTGATAGTACAGTGGGTAGGGCATTTGCCTTGCACGTGGCTGACCCGGGTTTGATTCCCAGCATCCTATATGGTTCCCTAAGCACTGCCAGGAGTGATTCCTGAGTGCAGAACCAGGAGTCAGACCTGACCATTGCTGAGTGTTACCCAAAAAGAAAAAAAAAAAAACAAACCACATCTCTATGGAATAGGATGCATACTGAACTGATGGAGGAATCTTGGTGTAAGGCATTTGACAGAATATTAAGAGCAGAAAGCCCTGTGTCCAGCAATGCCCAGCTGTGTTGGACACTCTTCCATTTCTTCACACCTTCATTCTATGTAGAGATCAGTCACCATGTGCCGGCATCTCATGAGGTTTACAGGAGAAAGTCAGTCATTTTAGTTGAAATAAGGGACTACATTAATTAGCTACAACAAGAAAATCAAACTCAGTCCCACATAAAGGACCAACGTCATTTAAGACAGAGGTCTTTGTGCAGTGTCCCTATTTGGTCATTGGTGGGTGTGTTTCTCACATAGCTTCCCACCACACTATGTTGTGATAGATATTCTGGAAGTTCACAGCACTGTGCTGCATGAAAGACATATATCGGGGGACCCAGGGAAAATTTTGCTTTTTAGTGAAAAGCAAGTGACAGTTGCTAGTTATGATAACTATTTCTTTCCGGGAGTGCATTTATAGCACCTTTATGTATAGGTAAGATGCCAACTACTTGAGAAATACAGACCTTTAATTCATCCAGGAGGCAGATAGGAAGAGGAATATTTTAAGAAGTGCAATCTTTGTGAACTTTGAACTTTGAACCCAGATGGCTAATTATGTTTGCAAATGAACATCAGGCATGGAGGAAATTTAACAGTGGGGTGGTGGAAAGTGTACACGGGGGAAGGGATGGTTGTTGGAATATTATGTAACTGAAACCCAGTCATAAATAACCTTGTAAATGTGTATCTCACTGTGATTCAATAATTTGTTTTAAATTTGCAATGAAATACTCATGCTATGTACAAGACAAATAAAAAGATCTGGCAAGGTGCAAATGCTTTTAAGGGAGAAAGAGTAGGAGAGAAGGGTATAGAAGAAGTATAATGGGGGAGGGAAAAGGCTGACTTGGAGAAGCATTTACATTTAAAGAAATATGAGCCCAAGATGGCATGGAGATAGTAGAAGGGTTATAATGCATGTGTCCTACCCTTTTAGATGCCCAATAGTGCAAGGTCCCCTGAGCATTCCTGGAGTTCTAAGCACTGCTGGGTATGGCCCTTATGATCTCCTGGTACCCTGCTGTGGCCCTGGTGTTCATCATTCTTGTACCTGAACTGACCTGTCTAGTGGGGTTAATGCTGGACACCCTGGCATTGCTCATGGATGCCCTCCACTACAGAAAGAGAAAAAAATGAACCTCAAAATTTAAAGTAGTAAGAAAAAAAGAATAATAAGGTTGGAATGAATAGACCCATAAGATTTCAATTTCCTTATCATTGATTTGAAGTTTATTGGGATGTCTAAAAGAAAAAAAATTAAATGAATCCACATTTTATCATTAAGTTCTCTAACATTTTGAAAGACATTTGTGACCTTCAGTAACTCTTCACTCTTCAGCTGCATATCTTTTTTTTTGGGGGGGGTCACACTTGGTGATGCATAGGGATTACTCCTTGGCTCTGTACTCAGGAATTACCCCTGGCGGTGCTCAGGGGACCATATGGGATGCTGAGAATTCAACCTGGATCGGCCTCATGCAAGGCAAACGTCCTACCCGCCATGCTATTGCTCCAGCCCCTAGCTGCATATCTTTGTGATAAAGCAAACATTTATAACTAAGATTGAAATGCCTGGAGAAAAGTGAATTAAACTATACATTCTGCCTATTGTTCCTATATCCATATGCATCTACATGTGTGAATAAAGTTTACAAAATATTTGTTCTCACATGAAATAGATTCTGCTTCTCATATATTCTTATTTTTCTTGGTAATGTTGGTTAACAAGATTCATATGTTTCAGGGAGCCAATTGTACACCTCTTCAAAAGATATATTCCCCTATCAAGCTCATCCCCAAAGTACCAGTATCTTTTAGTCCATTCTGGCCTGTTCATTCCTCTTCCTGTTATTTTGAAAATAGTTTTTCATCAGAGTCCAAAGATTTTTTTATTTGGCGCCTTCCGCCCAGAGATGAACCAAGAGCCGCGGCACGAGAAGCAGAGCCTCCGCGCCTACTGACTGTGATCCTGAGGTCTCCTAACCCATTTTGGCACCAGAGCGGATTCTTGCAGCCATCCATTTTGACTGTGAACTGAGCTAAAATATTAGAAACCCAAAACCGCGCAGCTGGACTTAAAGTCTTCACTCTTAGCAATGAAGAGAAATTATTAGATGATGCCTATTCAGCAGGCCTGATTGTTGGGGAAAATTTCCAATCAATAATAGTGAGTTCTGTATGGAAATATGAAATGTACTCAATATATATAGAGAATAATGGGAATATCATTAGCTACTTAGATGGGGGTTGGGGTGGGAGGGGGGTGTATTGGGGTTCTTGGTGGTGGAACGGGTGCACTGGTGAAGGGATGGTGGTTTAATCAGTATTTGACTGTGACTTAAACCTGAAAGCTTTGTATTTTTTTTTCTTGTTTTCACGGTGGTTCAATAAAATATTTCTTTAAGGAAAAAAAAAAGATTTTTTATTTGACTTTGTCTGCTCTTTTGCTTTGTTTATTTGAATGCCACATATGAGTGAGATCAGAAAAATCTTCATATCGTTTGCTACACATAGACTAGATAAAGTTACATCTCACCGGTAATATACAAGCATTTCTATCCCCTCTCTAAATTCTGGTTTTTAATTTTTTGATGGCTTCTCACACCTGAAAGAACAGCCTACACCTCACTGTAGTTTTGGCTTGTGTTTTTCCTCTATTCATGATAACGAGCATGTTTTCATGTACTTGCTGGTCATCTCTATCTTCTTTGGTAAAGGACCTTCTTAGCTCTTCTGCCCGTTTTTTGATTTGATTTTTTTTATTCCTTGAACATTAGTTCTTTGTCAGATATATGAATATTTTCACCCATTTAATAGGGTATTTTCTGTTTAAGTGGTAAGTTCTTCTGGCTATGCAGAAATCTTTCAGTTTGTTGTGATCCCATTTGTTGGTGCGAGATCCCTGCAGATACCACTAGAAGCAATACTATACTTCTAGTATTAAAAACAGAATTAAAAGCAGACATTTTGCCTGTTTTTAATTCAGTGAATCTTATATTTTCACTCTATGACCCAGGCTTTTGTTTGTTTGGGGGCCACATCTGTTGGTGCTCAGTGTTTACTCCTGGCTCTGTGCTCAGGAATCACTCACTCTCTGTTGGTTCTGGGACCATATGGGATGTTGGGAATCAGCAGCATGTAAGGCAAGAGCCTTACTCAGTGTACTATCACTTTTAGTCCTAAGATCCAAATTTTTAATCAATTTTTACTAACTTTTGTGTATGGTATGAGATGGTGATCGAGTTTCATTCCTTTGCATGCAGTTTTTTATATTATTTTTCCTGCAACATTTATTGAAGAGGCATTTCTTCATTTTGTGGTTATGTGTCCTTTATTATGTTGTCTATCTCTATATGTGAGGATTTATTTATTTCTTGGGCTCTGAATCCTATTCCATTGATCTGTGTACCTATTTTTATTTGAGCACTACTACTTGTTTTTACTCTGTTATAGTAGTACTAGTTGAAATTGAGGAGTGTGGTTTTATTGATTAGATTTTTCTGTACTGTTAGATGGTTAAATGTTACAACTCTGAGAAAAACCTTGCTTCACTATGTTTTGTTGCTTGTATTCATAAAACCATTTTGTTAGCAAAATTTCATAAGTTTAGGAAAGACTTCAATTACACTTTTAAAATTAGCATGACATGGAATAAAAGTTATATATTAACAGGCAGGCTGCACATAATGACATTTCAATTACAAGTAAATATAAATATAAGTTGATGTGCTTAAAATGAGGTGCAGTTCACATGTCAATAGTTAAATTTTCACTTGCCGAAAGTAGATAATGGACCAAATATGATGACCTCTCAGTGTCTGTGTTACAAGCTATAATGCCAAAAGTAGAGAGAGAGTATGGGGAATATTGTCTGCCATGGAGGCAGGGGAAGGGTGGGAAAGGGGGGGTATACCCGGAATATCGGTGGTGGGGTGTTTGATCAGTATGAGATTGTAACCCAAACATGAAAGCTTGTAACTATCTCACGGTGATTCAATAAAATTTAAAACATTTTTTTAAAAAAGAGTTAAATTTTCTTACCTCTGAATCACAGTAGAGAGGAGGTGAGTTCATGGAACAGCACTTGGTGGCAAAGTCTGAGCGTTTGTCCACCAGCTCTTCAAGTTCTGAATCAGAGGCATCAGGCAATTTGGCTCTTAATCGCCCCGCCAATCTGAAAGACCATTGTAATGTAAAGTTCTAGCAAATGAATTTTAAGCACAGTAGCCAACGCAAAATAATAGCCACTTGGGGTCTTTTATAAATACAATGCCATAAAAGTACTTATCTTTGACAAGAAAATGTTATGTGTAGGATGATTTTGATTTTCTGTTTGTGACTCAGTTTGAGATATAAAAGCAAGGCAACATACAAATTGGCGCTGAATTTGAACTCTAGACTTCCTTATTTATTCACTCACCCAATTATTTCAACATACATGGGTACTTCTATTTTCTCTTAACTTTCCAGCTTTTCTCTAGTTCTAGATTCTAAACTCCTTAAGTGCTATTTACCTTATGGAACTAAATGCCATACTAATGCTTTTCCTCTTCTTTCATATTTTATACATTTTCCCCTCAGCTTGCCTGCTTCTTATCTATTTATGATGGAAGACGTGGAAATGATTATCAGAAAATTTTGTCACTAGTATTTTACTCTACCACTAGTTAATTCTCCATCTCATTTTGAAGATGGTACTACAACTTGACTTCTTTTAATCCTTTCACAATTTGATTTGGTGAATGTTACCCTCATAATGGACAACTCAGCTCAGTTTTACTGTATTCAAGAAATAATTTCCAGCACGCTAATAGGTAATGGGAAATAGAAGGGTCACAAATTTATTCTGAGTTGATCTTGGCATGGTGGAATCCCAAAAAAGGCAGTTAATAGGTTTAGGGGGACTTATATTGATCTCAAGCTTTATGGAAATGATTCAGGTCTTAGTTGGAAGAGAAGGAAAGTCAGGCTAAAATTACACACAGGAGAACAGAGGGAAAGGGAAATAGGATTGTAAATTCCTAGATTCAATCATCTCAATTTTCTTTAATTTCATAAAACTAAAGGCTAATTCTAACACATTCCTCTGAAATTGAGATTACATTAAATTTCACTCAAATGTCTCTTGCAATCCTAGAATTCAAAATTGTTGGCAGAAAGTTTAATCATGAATGATATGTTTAGGATTATTCTATACAGCTTCCATAGTATTATGTTCATTATACAATTGAATAATTTTCTGGCAACTTGGAAATAGCAATTTTGAATTTAAGAATATTTTAGCTTTGTTTTAATTTCTCTCAGAGGTTTCCTATGGTTAACTGCATCAAGGTCATTGAAGGAAGTGTCCGATTTTGGGAAACTTTTTAAAAATGGGAAACTGGGGATACTGATGGTGGGAAATATACACTGGTGGAGTATACTGGTGGGTGTTAGAACATTGTATGACTGAACCCAACCATGAACAGCTTTGTAATTGTGTATCTCATGGTGATTCAATAAAAAATAAAAATGAATAAGATGGATCTAAAATGCTATTAAATGGTGTTGTCTTCTCATGAAAGATATTTTCCAGGAGCCCAGTAAAACCTCTTCTTTTTTATTATAACCTATTATTTTAGTGATAATATCTGTAATAAATAATTTTCTATTTGATAAAAATGTTAATTATAGAACAGCAATTATTTGTATTTTTAATTTCTTGGTCTCACATGCTGGTGCTAGTACACGGTGATGATGGGTGATACTATACTTGATTGAAAGTTTGAGTTTTTAATCAGATAATATGTAAATAATATGTAATAAGACTAGATAATATGTTTTAGCAGTTCTAGAGTTACTCATTTGCAGTGATATTTACATATTTAGGGCAAGAAGGTGAATAAACTTTTTTTTTTTGCTTTTTTTGGGTCACACCTGGCGATGCACAGGGGTCACTCCTGGCTCTGCACTTAGGAATTACTCCTGGCGGTGCTCAGGGGACCATATGGAATGCTGGGAATTGAACGTGGGTTGGCCGCAGGCAAGGCAAACGCCCTACTCACTGTGCTATCATTCCAGCCCCAAGAAGGTGAATTAAACTTTTGAATACTTTTCTCTTTTTAAAGTCGACTTTTTGGGGCTGGAGCAGTAGCACATGGGGTAGGGCATTTGCCTTGCATGCAGCCGACCCAGGTTCTATTCCCAGCATCCCATATGGTCCCCTGAGCACGGCCAGGGGTAATTCCTGAGTGCAGAACCAGGAGTAACCCCTGTGCATCGCCGGGTGTGACCCAAAAAGAAAAAAAAGATAAAGTAGACTTCTTGAGCTTTGTAACATACACATGAGACTGTGGTCTGTAGATTTTTTTTTTACCTTAGAATGTTTTCTAACATTCTTACATGTTTTCTTTCAGAACTCAGTTTCTTTTTATACCTGTCACACTCTGAGTACTTTTTCCTAAAGTCTTTTGTTAGAACCTCATCTCTTTCTTTTTTTGTTTTATTGGGCCACACCTGGTAATGCTCAGGGGTACTCCTGCCTCCTCATTCAGGAATTACTCCTGGTAGTACTTGGGGATCATATGGGATGCTGTGGATCAAACCTGGATCAGTGTGTACAAGGCAAGCGACCTACTTGCTGTCCTATTGCCCCTTGGCACTTCACTTCTTTTTTAGTATTTACTTATCACAGTCTAGATCTTCAACTGCTTTCAAATCACAGTACCAGGCTATTAATATTGATAAATTTGGAGTATACAGACAGAACCAGTCCCTTACTTTTTCTTGTATTCAGTAAATGTGTTTTCTGAATAATCTGCACATAGCTCTTGTCCTTTTTCAATAAAAGAAGATAGTTCTTCCTTCAGTTGAGGGCCCTGTAAAAAAAATAATTACATAGCAAAATTATATCTTAAAACACAATTCAAGCATTCCTTAAATGAGCATTCCTTGGAACACATCAGCATTAATGCTTATTATACACATCAGACATTATCAAATTTGCAAAAGACCCTATCGTAAATACTTAAGGCTTTATTAGCTATGTGGCCTGCCATGATAGCACAAAAGCAGTAGTTGTAAACAATAAACCCACATGGCTGTGTTTCGGGGAAATGTTTGGAACACTGAGCATATGTGAAACTTAAATCTTTGTGTAACAAAACATGAATATTAAACAAGGTATAAACTTTGTATAAATAATAAAACAACATTGGTGAATAAAACGTGACAAATTGTACCTTTGAGTTAAAACAGGCAGTCGCATCTCCAGAGGAGCAACATTCACCAAGACTGTTCAGGGTTGGCTCAAGTATTTTACTGAGAAATACTTCTGGAATATGAGTCTTCCTACTTAGTTCAAAGGCATACCTGGCAGGAGGAAAGGAGATGATACTATTTTATGTGTACTCATTTGTTAGTCATGTTTTGAAATTTGACATTTATTCAAAAGACTGTGTATCTGAAATTGCAGCTGGCAGTGACAACTCACTGACAAATTGCTATGTTGTTGGTCTTTGCCCCCTCCTGGCAGTACTCAGGGTGCTAATTCTGACAAGTTTCTGTTGTGAAGCAAGAATGATGCTCACTCCTGGTGGTGCTCAGTATCGACCAGAGGCCCCTGCATGCATACTCCCTTGAACTCCCTTCCCTGCCCCCTGCTTATGAAATATTTTTTATGCCACATGTATGTATAGGCTCATAGTGTGTCTAACTGATGCTGCATGCAACCATAGTGCATTTAATTCTTAGGTGGATAAAAACAGAAAAGGGTTACTACTTTTTCTGTATAATTTTCATTTAATGCTAGCGAATATTATTTAATTCTAGTGAATAATCTCAGCTGTTGAAAATGTACTCAGATGAATGCTACGTACTGATCCATAGCTTTAGTGCTTCCTTTACCACAAATAATTTTGTTTGTCGGCATCTGAGCATCTGGCATTTCTGGTGATTGGGCAGCTGGTGTGAAGTAAGCGCACACAAAGACGTCCATGGGGGTTTTTTCTTGACAACAGTCTTGAAACTTAGAATTCTTGTTGGATAAATTGTTGCATAGTTTTACTGTGTGTTCCGGCAACTGTAAGAGTAATTTGTGAACATATACTGTTAGTTTTTTGTCATTATAGTTAAGAATAAAGAAAAAAGGCACTTAGGTTGATGAGCATTATGATTGTGAGTTCACACAGTAAATCGAGGGCTGCTGTGATGCATGTTGCATTTGGTGGCCCAGATCTGCCTCCCCGCCTCCCCCACCTCCCCAGGACTCCCCAACAGAGAGACAGAGATTCCAGTCGGAGGGAGGGGGAGATGGGGGACCACCGTCTGATGGTGAAAATCGCCCCTTTAATGCAGAGCTGATAGGATAGTTATAGAACATCTGAAGGGGGATTGAGGTAAGGACAGGTGCAATTGGTCATTTACATTTGACAGAGGAAATTCTCTTGGAGAGATTAATTCAAGAAGACACTCTGTCTCCCAGGGACATCTACATTGCTTTGCTCTTTCCCTCTAGTTGTGTAAGCTATCAGTACTTGCAGTTGTTTCGATAAACACAGTAAGAGACAAAGATCCCAACACTTACTTCTCTGGGCTCGGAGTTGCTTGCTCTCCGAGCAAGCAAGGCTTTTACTGTAAATCCCAGATTAAGTCCTCAGGCCAGTTCACTTTGTCCTTCCCCATGGGGGTCTGTCTCTTAGGTTATAACAGCTTGCATCAAGACCATGCATTTGTGCTTTCTAGAATGTCCCATTTCGATGCCGAGTGGCTTTGCCACTCACCCCGGGTCCATCCTAGTCCCACAGCGGGACTTCCCTTTTGGGGTGTTAGGAACTACAGAAACTGAAGCCTGAGTTGAGTAATTATGGCCTTGTAATTATGCCCAGGAGCAGATGTATTTCAGAGTTAATCAACTCCCAAATATTAGGAGCATTGCATTAATGGTCTTTCTGTGTTTAACCAAAGAACATTGCTCTATAGTAAAATATAAAAAGGCTACAGGGGAAATAGAAGAGCAGGTACAAATGTACAGCACTTCAAATACAAAGCAGTACAAATACAAGTTCAGAATTACCAGAAAGTTCTGGCTTACAAGTAATCAAGACTGACTTGGGGAACTGTGACCATGAGGGATAAAGTGTGCAAGGGGAAGGTTAAAGATAAACATGAAGTTAGGGATGCTAGTAAGGGCATGTTAAGCTTCTCTGAGGAAGAAAGGGGGCAATTCACTGATGAAGCCCAAAGCACTTAGGGTCAATATCCAACACAAATGAAAGGTTGAAGATAGACTGTAACCAAATCAGGGATGTTAGCAAGGGCCTGATAAACTTCTCTGGGAGGAGGAAAGGGGCAATTCACTGGTGAAGCTTAAACACTTAGGGTTGATATTCAAGATATGATGTTGTTTTTGGTGTACACAAAACTTAGTACGAGTGCTGTGTAAATGAGTAAAATGTGATGATTATGATCTGTGTCTGTACTACTCACTACTATTGAGCATTTTGAATGTTACTGAACTCATTTTGGAGGGGCTACAATTGACAGGGTTTGAGTCAGGGCTACTCCAGACTCTGCTCAGTGCCAGCTCCGCGTGGTACTCAGGCAACCATAGGTGCTGCCAGGGATGGAACCACAACTCACCACAAGCAAGACAAACACCTTGGCCCTTGTACTGTCACTCTGGTCCTGAAGATTAAATCTTACTAATGTTAAGTATATTAAACTTAGTCATATTATGACTGGGCTAGAGTGATAGCACAGTGGTAGGACGTTTGCCTTGCATGCGGCCGACCTGGGTTCGATTCCTCCATCCCTCTCTTAGAGCCCAGCAAGCTACCGAGAGTATCTTGCCCGCATGGCAGAGCCTGGCAAGCTACCCGTGGCATGTTCGATATGCCAAAAACAGTAACAACAAGTCTCGAAATGGAGACGTTACTGGTGCCCACTCGAGCAAATCGATGAGCAATGGATGACAGTAACAGTGATACAGTGATACATGTTATGACTAAATATTGTAGTGGTCTCTGCAGGTTGAATAAAGTCTTGGAAATCAGAATCTTGTCATTATTTCAAAGTGTGGACTTTGCAATTCACAAATTCAAGTTGCTAATCTTCTCTAAGTTGTTTTCATATTTGTAAAATAGTTAATATATTAACTCTTTAGAAAAATGTGAGGTTGTGTTGGAATGATGCATTGAGAAACCAAACGCCATGTAATATTGGCTGCCTGTGTCCGCGGGCAGACAGTCTTACCTCTTTGGCCATACAGTCCTCAGATGTAGACTCACAGCACTTTGAAAGGATCCTGGTGATATCTTCAGCTAGTGGCAACACATCTTTCAGATCAGCCGTTGGAACTTTCTGGGCTAGTTTTATGAGATGGCTAAAGAGTTAAAAATCATTTTGTTAGCATACACATGTTCTCAATTTTTCTTTCATTTGAACATGCTGTCTAGAACAGAGGCTCGAAAACTTATTTGGCTGAACAAACCCTATTTAGATAAGAAGATTAATGCCTCAGGCCAAAGAGATAGTACATTGGGTAGGGCATTTGTCTTGCCGGCAGCCAACCTGGATTCAATCTCCTGGACTGGAGCAATAGCACAGTGGGTAGGGAGTTTGCCTTGCACGTGGCCGAACTGGGTTCAATTCCTCCGTCCCTCTGAGAGAGCCAGGCAAGCTACGGAGAGTATCATACCCGCACAGCAAAGCCTGGCAAGCTACCCATGGTGTATTTGATATGCCAAAAACAGTAACAAGTCTCACAATGAAGACGTTACTGGTGCCCGCTTGAGCAAATCGATGAGCAATGGGACGACAGTGCATCCCACATGATACCTTGAGCACTGTCAGGAATAATTTCTGAAGACATAGCTAGGAGTAACACCTGAGTACCCCGGATATGTCCCCTTGCCTGCCACCCCCCACCAAAAAAAGATCAGTGCCTAGAAATCTCTCTTCTTTGTCAGAAGCAGACACAAACTTTCCAATTGCATCTGAGGCTACTAACCATTGCTCCAACTCCTTACCTCCACCCAGGGGCCATATCATGTTGCCCACTTTCGGTAACACTGGTTTAAAAGAACAATATTATATTTTTAGCTCTTTACTCAACCGTGTGTAGCATATTTACTACTCTATGGTTGTCAGTGGTATTCCTAAGAGTCACTCCTGGCGGTGCTCAGGTGACCACAAAGGATGCTTGGGATCAAACCCAAACTGGTTATATGCAAGGCAAGTCACGCTATCTACTATACTATCATTCTGTCCCTAATAATTTGGAAATTTTTATGCTGGGAAAATAATGGGCAATGCAAATAATAGGTGACAAGATAACATTTTGCTTTCACTTTTATATTTGCACTATGTGATATAAAAATAGAGCAAGTAATTTCTAGTAGTTTTATAGTTTTCCTATGTAATGAATAAATGTGGAAAAATTTGATTCAAGGCAAATCTTGAGTTTCATAATCTAGTCTTGATCCTATTGTTTATATTCTGTATGGAGAAGAAAAGCTGAGCTATAATTAAGAGTGTTATTACAGCATAAAATATAATTATAACTTAAGAACACTAATATAATGGAGAGTGAAAAATAACAAAAAAGATAAACATGCTGATTGTGCTTAATTTTTACCTGAGTCTTGATTTCTCCTTCCCATAAGCAACATGTTGTGAACAAAGTCTATTTGACATAGTAGTGAGAAGTGATAAATGTTTCATCTGCAGTCTCTGTCAAAATAAATCAGTTTTTATTAGAAAACTGAATTATCACCAAAGAGCTATATTGATACATTCTGGAGGTAGTGTATTTATTTTTCCAATCCACGAAGAGCAAACTAGAACTTTTAGAAATGCACTGAAGACAGAATCCAAACTTCTATCAGTATTTAAAGGAATGGTATTTATTACCAAAAAAATAAAAAATTATATGAAATGAATAAAACGATACCTACCTCTTTCAAAAAGCATACAGTTGGACTTGATGAGGTACAGCAAGACCCTACCATTGAGAGGTAAGTCTTGGTATAACCGACTAAAAGTGGCAGAGGGGCTTGTCCATAGTTTATAGAATATTCATACATGAATCTGTAGGAAAATAATAACAGAAATGGTTAAAACATTTGTCAGAAACTTAAGATGCAGTTTGATGGAGAGAGGATGTCTGCTATGTTAATTTATAGCTTTACTATCTCTAACTATTCATGTTAAATATTGATGTTGAAAAACACCGAGGGTTTAGAAAAAGGGATTTAGTGCTATTTATCTGTAATCAACGCTGTCATTAAATATCAGGTTCTTTAATACCCCAGTAGTTTCTTTGAGAAAATGGGTCATTTGTATCTTTGTTTATTTAGTGTTTACTAGTTTTATGGCCCAAAGTAACTGCTCATATGATTGAACACATGAAAGTAAATACAGTAGATTTCCCTTCCCCTACCTCAGTTAATTACTCCAGTAATTGTTAAGTATTTTTACTACTACTCAAAATAGTAGTATGAACGGCTGCTCCTCTCAGACGGGAGTATAAAATGAGGCCCCACAGCCATGCCACCGGACTCCATGCCAGGCTGTTTTTACTCAGGGCGCTCCTCCCCACCCCAAGGGACCCAGCCCGACAGCCGACCTCCACTACCCAACCACCGCCACACTCCTGGCCGCTTTCTATACCTGTTGCCAGTGAAGACACATTATAAGATACTTCCTGCCCATTTTCCGTAATTACCACACCATATTTGATGGAGTTCAGACAGTAGGCAACAAATAATAGAGAGTAATATATGGATATATTACCTCTTGGAGAGCCTGCCAAGCTACCGAGAGTATCCCACCCAGATGGGCAGAGCCTGGCAAGCTACCCGTGGCATATTCGATATGCCAAAAACAGTAACAATAGGTCTCATTCCCCTGACCATGAAAGAACCTCCAATCTTTGGGAAAGATGAGTAAGGAGAGACTGCTAAAATCTCAGGACTGGGAGGAATAGAGACGTTACTGGTGCCCACTTGAGTAAATTGACAACAACGGGATGACAGTGACAGTGATACAGTGACAATTGTTAAGTATACAGTTTTTTGTTTTTGTTTTGTGTTGTTGTTTCGGGGCCATACCTACCAGCACTTAGGGCTTACTCCTGTCTATATTCACTAAGCATTCAAGGATCACTCCTGGCAGGCTCAGGATAATATGGGATGCCAGAGATTGAACCCAGATGGCCTTGTGTAAGGCAAACACCAACTGTACTACTGTTCTGGTCCCTAAGTATATATTTAATTATTCTTTCTAGTTTATTCTTCTCAGTCCCTGAAGTTTTGAGAGATTAAACTCTTGGAAAATCCTGTGAACATGCACAATAATAGCAAGTCAACCAATTTTTATCAAGTCAATAATATCAGATTATTAAAGTCAGTTTGAATGACATTGCTCTTTTCCTCTGTTTTCAATTATTTGAATGTATACTTTTTATTTTATAACGTTCTAAGACTAATATAAGGCGTTGCTTGTGGATCTACCTCCTCATGAATAATACCGTATAATCTGTTTCTTCATCAATTTGGTCCCGCACAAGTCTTGCCTGGTTCTTTATGAATATGACTCCTCATGAATGTTAAACAATGAGATCAAAGTAGTACATTAATTTATGCTATATAACATGTTTCACATTCATAAACATGTGTAGGGGTGCTCTGGAGGAATGAAAGGAAACACTATTTCTTATGCTATACTGGAAACTAGAATTTTGTTGCTGTGCATATTTTAAATATCATGTAGAGTATGCAAAAATTCTTGGCATAGGGGAAGCATAATAGCTGCTGTCAAACATTTGAAGATATCTTAAGGACTAAAGGACTAAAGTGATTCTGCTTCAGATAATCTGAGTGGACTGGGATTTAGGAAAGTTGATTTTGTTTAAGAAAAACATTTATAATAATCTGCACTGACAGAGATAGTCTGTGTTGAGTGAGTGGAATTTTTGTTATTGAGAGTTGTCCAAATTGCAATAGAAGTGTTTTATGTATATTAAACATATATAAAATAATCCAGGCCTGCTCAGATCATGGACTGGGCCTCCTCCACCCAGATCCCCTATTTTCCAATAGCTAGGCAGTCATACCCACAAACTGCCTCGGGTGCCATGTAATCCCATCAATGGACAAAATCCAGAGACTATAAAACAAAGCACCCGAAAGCGTGCAGCCACAAAGACCTCTTATTGTCTAGTTAATGTCTAGTTAACCTCTTTTTTTTTTTTTGCTTTTTTGGGTCACACCCAGCGATGCTCAGGGGTTACTCCTGGCTTTGCACTCAGGAATTACTCCTGGCGGTGCTGGGGAACCATATGGGATGCCGGGGATCGAACCGGGTCCTAGTTAACCTCTTAATGTCTCCCTCTTGGAGAATGTCGCAGGCTACTGAGAGTACGCTGCCCGCACAGCAGAGCCTGACAAGCTCCCGTGGCATATTCCATATGCCCAAAACAGTAACAATGATGGGTCTCATTCCCGACTCTGAAGGAGCCTCTAATGCGATACTGTTGGGAAGGACAAGCAAAGAAAGGCTGCTAAAATCTCAGGGCTTTGGGGCTGGAGCGATAGCCCAGTGGGTAGGGCGTTTGCCTTGCATGCAGCTGACTTGGGTTTGAATCCCAGCATCCTATATGATCCCCCGAGCACCGCCAGGAATAATTCCTGAGTGCAGAGCCAGGAGTAACCCCTGAGCATATCGCCAAAAAGAAAAAACAAAAAATGAAACAAAGCAAAGCAAAAAGCAAAACAAATAAAATCTCAGGGCTAGGACGAATGGAGGCGTTACTGGTGCCCGTTTGAGCAAAATGATGAACAATGGGATGTCAGTTATATAGTGATGTAAAATATATAAAAATATAAAACATATATGTATATATATATAGTGTGTATGTGAGAGATATATCAGGATGGAGGAGGTATATATCACCACATTTCTGATATTCTTTGTCCTAGGTTTTTATTTCTGATAAAAGCTCACTTACTGCTCAGCAAATCCCTTGGGATCTTTCCTGAATGCTTCACAAATTTCATCATTTGTTAGTTCCACATAGGTCGGAAATTCTTGTGGCTGGTGCTTCAAGGCAGCCATGCACAGCTTCCGTTCCAGGCCCTCGCTGGCACAGCACTCGGACGTTCCTGGATGTACTGGAAATGGGGAATCACTTTCACAGGACTTTTCAGACAATGCTGAGGTCTAGAGAGGAGAGAAGAAAAAGGAAATCTACTCATCAATTTTCCAACTGACTCATAATAATGTCTTAACATTCATTTTATTGAATACCATTATTGGGTCATAACATTATACAGAATCCCAGGAATATGGGAATACAAATATCTGTAAAAACTGCATTGTTTGCAACCAAAAGGCTAGTTTATACCCATCACCTACACAATTCACATTTACTGTCCTTCTCCCTTTCCTTTCGGTATATCTTTAATTAGACTTTAATTTAAAAATTCTCATTAGTAACAAACTAACGCACGCCAACACTCCATAAGATGATTTGCCAACATGGCATGTTGTTAATTGTGGTTATAAGCAAGGTAGGGTCTTATGTATGTTAACAAATAACTCTCCTTAGAATAGAACAAAAATAACACCTTCATTAATTATTGGACTATGTTTGATTACATCCATTGGAAGTTACATCCTCCAGGCTGGTATTTATCCAAGCTGAGTTTAGCAACTCTGAGAGTAAGAGGTTACTTGAAAAGACTCCTGATCTCCCACTTGCTTTCTGCCTCAAATCCCCCACTGAGAAGGTGAATCTCCTTCATTCGAAGAGAAGACTTAATTCTTGATAGCTTTAACCTAGTTTTCTATTTATTTACCCCAGGGTTCTTGATTCTCCCTTCGCATATCAGATTTTATAAAAATAAATATATGGACGGCACGAAGGCCAGAGCCTTTCTCATGATACCCTCTCTCTGGCTCCTCATCTCCCTCTTCTGAGCCACTGTCGACAGGGCCAGTCACAGAAACCTACCCGGCTGTCGTAGCACCCAGGGTCAGCCCCTTCAGCACAGCAGGCTTCCGTCAAGGAGACAACTTCATCTATGAGGTGAGTGATCTGTTCAAATGTGCCACTGGGAAATTTTCTGCTGTAGAGGATTATTGATCTGTGAAGAAAACAAAGTCAATCCTAATGAGAGCTAATCATTTTTTTTACATTCCCACATATAAAACAGAGAGTCTGTTCATTCTTTTAAAGGGATATTACATACTTACTGAAAAAATAAGGATGACTTAAAAGACTATTTTGTAGAGTTGCAGAAGTTGGATTTGCAGGTTCTTTATCTAACCTGTCAGATATATATATATATATCTATCTATATATATATATATATATATATTTGCTTTTTGGGTCACACCTGGAGATGCACAGGGGTTACTCCTGGCTCTGCACTCAGTAATTACTCCTGGCGGTGCTCAGGGGACCACATGGGATGCTGGGAATCGAACCTGGGTCAGCTGCGTGCAAGGCAAATGCCCTACCCGCTGTGCTATTGCTCCAGCCCCTAACCTGTCAGATATTTTCTATTTCTTCTTACCCCTCAAATGAATCTCCTGTAACTCTCTACCAGTGTTGGAGTCCTAGCATCAGTTTTTACCTTAGAATATGCTTACTTATTCTCTTAGCTTGGAGTTGGAGTGATAGCACAGCGGGCAGCGTGTTTGCCTTATATGTGGCCGACCTGGGTTCGATTCCTCTGTCCTTCTTGGAGAGCCCGGCAAGCTACTGAGAGTATCCCTCCCACACGGCAGAGGCTGGCAAGCTACCCGTGGCGTATTTGATACACCGAAAACAGTAACAAGTCTCACAGTGGAGATGTTACTGGTGCCTGCTCGAGCAAATCGATGAACAACTATACGCAGTGCTATAGTGCTATTCTCTTAACTCATTGGTAAATTTACTGATAATAGTCTTTGACAATAATACTAATTACTTCATTGTAAATTTGGGATGCCTTCAATTTGCTGAACAGTCCTGACTACATTGACTGGGGACATCCTCTTCTTTGCCGGCATCTGTTGCACCCTCAAGACTGACGTGAAGTTGCCTTGCACAGTTTCCATCGAAACTGAGTAATCAAGAGAGTGATGGGGACCTTATACTTACAAAGATCTAAAGCCATCTTTTCCCAGATGGGCGAGTTCCTTGCAGACTTTTTCCTTTTCATACTCTCTGCCTAGAAAGCAGAAATAGAAAAAAAATTCTTATCTCTTTTCAACAAATTTTACATTATACATGCATGTTTATGTAGGGTCGGAGAGATAGTAGAGTGGTTAAGGTGCTCACCATGCATGCACCCTACCCAAGCTCTATCCCTGACACCCAGATAAGCTCCTGCAGGAAAGTTTATGCCTGAGTCCAGAGCCTTAAGCACTGGTATGCCCCGCCCCCGCCTCCTGCAAATGTGCAAGTACAAACAGATTCATATTTGGTAAAGTAAAATTTCTTCCTATATATTTTGTTTCTTAATGACATTTCATATTAGGTGCGTTTCTAGCTTTCTCATGATGGATCGTGCTAATATGACATGCAAAAAATCTTGCTGTGATGCTGGGGATCACACCTAGGGTTTCCCACATGCGAAGTATGTGTTCTGCTGCCAAATCACACCCTCAAACATTGCCATAATCTACATTTTGAAAGGCATCAAGAAAAGTGAATTAATGTTGAAAATACTAAGTTAGCCATTAAATACCAAGCAGGGGGTTGGAAATTATTGATACAGCAATATTTCTTAGGTCCTATCGTTATAATAGTATTACAATGGAACTTTTATTTATTTCTTTAACATTTTTTATTAGAGAATCACTGTGATGTACAGTTACAAACTTATGAACTTTTGTGTTTGCATTTCACTCATACAGTGATCATTTACCCATCCCTCCACCAGTGCTCATTCACCTCCATCAATCATCCCCGTATCCCTCTCATCACCCCCACCCCATCCCTCACCACCCCACCCTGCCTCGGCGGCAGGGCATTCCATTTTGTTCTCTCTCCTTTTGGGTGTTGTAGTTTTCAATAGAGGTATTGAGTGGCCTTCATGTTTGGTCTATAGTCTACTTTTAGTTCGCATCTTCCAACCCGAGTGGATCCTCCCTGCATCCTCTACTTGGTGTTCCCTTCTCTTTCTGAGCTGAATTTTCCCACAGCATGTGGGGCCAGTTTCCGAGCTGTGGGGCCAAACTCTTGGTCCTTATCTCTACTACTCTTGGCTGTTAGTCTCCCACTCTGTTATTTTATATTCCACAGATGAGTGCGATCTTTCTATGTCTGTCTCTTTTTCTAACTCATTTCACTTAACATGATACTTTCCATGTTGATCCACTTATATGCAAATTTCATGACTTCATCTTTTCTAACAGCTGCATAGTATTCCATACAATGGAAATTTTAAATCACTTCCTTCTCCTTTGGTTTAGTTTATTGACATAAGAACAACATAAAAAGGTAAGTGGAGTAATAACCACTGCTTTATTCTGACCGCAATGCTGGGTACCTTCAGAACCACACTGGAAGTTCTGGGATTGGAGTTGGGGTCGCTTATCTAAGTAGGAATGGAACTCAGGGCCTAGAAGACAGGAAGCATGATCTCCAGCTCTTTGAATTATCTCCCTGGACCCTTGTTTCACTCAGCGTGTTATTGGGAATGTTAGCACACATGTGAATGTGGTAAATGAAGACTACAGAGGATTGCTGAAAACTTTGTCAGCTACTGATATTTGCATAGTACTTTAAAATTCAGAGGCACTGTTTGAATGTAAAAATAATTTGGTAGTGATGGGAAACAGATTAACAGCATAAGAGTTGTAGTGGTTTTAGAATGAGTTTGCTGAAATTGTCATCCTTGGGCAAGGAGGAAACCCAAAGGGAAAGTTCTGACTTAAAATTTGAGTAAAACTGTCCCTATAAAAATACCCTGTAGAGGAAGATGTTGGACTGTATTTCTCAGATGGACAACTAGAATATGATTTTTATGAAAGGGCAATTGAGCCAAGGAGAAGATGTACAATTTACAAGACTAATCAAACTTATTAACAATGTTCTCATCTTCGAGGAGAAAACAAATTCTGAAATTAATATGTAATTCAATATTTACAAATTAGTTTCTCAATCTCTGGACATTTGTTTCATTTTTGGTTCGCATCAGTTGAGCTCTCTTTGATTTGTACAATTCTATAGCAAGTGAACTACAAACAACATATTCTGTTCTTTAATGAGTCGGTGGTTTTTAAGAAGCTAAGCTGGACTTTAATACAGACACAGTAAGTATTGGCACAGTCTTAGTCAGCTGATGAAATTTTCACATCAAGTGACACCTTAGTGCCAAATGTTTACACGATTTTGAGAATTTCTTTCTTTTTTTGGTGATAGAATGGCCCGTTTCTATCTATATTGTGAAATATTCTGGGAATCATGTCTAATTCTGAAATTTTGAGATCAAATTAATTTATTCTTAGGAAATTTTTATGGCTGTATGCATTTCACATTTCTTAACACAACAACAATACTTATTCGTGCATGGAATATAACTATTATGTCTATGAATAGATGATTTAATTGAATAGATGATTTAGCTATATTTTGTATTTTAGTTCCTTTAACATTCCCTTCCTTCCTTCCTTCCTTCCTTCCTTCCTTCCTTCCTTCCTTCCTTCCTTCCTTCCTTCCTTCCTTCCTTCCTTCCTTCCTTCCTTCCTTCCTTCCTTCCTTCCTTCCTTCCTTCCTTTGTCCAGAAAAGTTCAGAATAGCTGTTTGCATATTCATATCATTTATTTATTTATTTCATTTTTTGTCCATACATGTTCATACTCTGGACTCTCTACTCAGGTGTTAATACTGAGGGACCCTGAGGGGTGCAGGGCCGTATGCAATGTTGAGGACGACATTGGAGTCAGTCATGTGCAGCGCAAGCACATCACTCCTGAACTCTCTCTGCCCTTACAACCTTTTAAAGGCTATGAATAAAAGTGTTTATTCAAATTAGTCAGATTAGATATTGATGATTTTAGGATAGTGATTTTGCTCGAAAAGATTAAAAATTGATGGGTTGATTAGAGATAAATCAAACCCAGTCTATTTGAGATTAAACTATTTATATATCACTAGAAACATTATCAAGCAATTGTCATTTGAATAATATCTCATTTTTAGCATTCTTAACCATATCTATTAACATTTAGGAAATGTTAATATAGCATCACCAGACTTTTTATGTTGATATTGATGTATTTTGGCAACTGTACATTTCTTAGTGTTTGAATCAATGAACTGAAATTCAACAATTTAAATATTAAATCTAGAGATCTCTATGTCATCTGTAGATACACATAATATCAATAGGTTGAAAAAAAGCAAGAGCAAATTAAATGAACCTAATCATCAGTGGAACAAATGAAATTTCATTTCAGATTATGGAACTGCTAAAATGAATTAAAACAGGAGAAGAAAGAGTTAATTATATAGCTCCCCAGAAATGATCATTGTAGTGGTCTCATAGACTCAAGTTAATGTCTGTGGGATCACCTTCGGTTGCAGTAGCACAAATATATAAATATTGCAATCATAAGTCTAAAAGGACGCACTCTTCCTTTATTTCCTTTATGCTTCTCACTACATCTCTACAGATGTAAGCATCTTTTTATCTCCAAATATTTTTCCAAGTGCACATAGAGTACTAGTTTTCTCTTTTCCCCTTTTGGATGCTAGAGTATGATCCTCTGCATCCTGACTTGAATGAGTCACTGAGCTCAGCTTTTTTTTTTTTTATGGGGTTTGTTAGTGCCTCTGTACACATGAGCTCAGTTTTAAAGCAATACAGCATAATTGTTTTTCCTTTTTGGTTGATGGTATATATCTATATAATTTTGTGTCAGGTTTAAAAACTTTATGTATAAATTGTTTTTATGGAAAGTGGTCTGTTAATTTTCAAACTATCAAATATTAACCTTGTACATGTTTTGTTATGGATTTGAGACTTACTCTAAAGGAGTTTAGCATTATAGGTGATGACTTTTAAAAAATTTATTGCCACCTTTCTCAAATTATGACTAGGATTATGAAAAATTAAATCTTCCTCTTTATAGTTCTTCTTTTTGTTTTAAATATAAGGACAAGAAAGGTTGAATGAATCTAAATCAACTCTCTATATTGGTTTGATCTCAATATAAAGTTACATATAATAATACTTATTAGGCATTTGTGAATACATTTTACAAATAGGGTGTGGTTAATTATGTTTTCTTTAAACAAAAAATTCTCTATGTTCTCTGAAAACTCTTGGGAAAATATATCTAATCTGTTTTAGGACTCAAGTATTTCCTCAAACTCTGGATACGTAAATGTTAAAAAAAAACACCATTTCTCTCTTGCCCCAGCCTCAGTCCACTGCCATTGGTGGTGGGAAAAGTACACTGGTGTGGGGATGGATGTTGGAGCATTAACTGACTGAAATCCAATAATGAACATTTGTAAATGTGCATATCACTATAATTCAAGTAAAATGAAAAAATAAATAAATAAAAAATACCAGTTCATAAGGAATTATGATGCTTGAATTTATGATAGCTGAAGTAATGGATCCTTAAATAAGAATGGAAAATCATACACAATATAGCTTTAATATAAACATGAAGTACTGATTCTGCTTCAAAGTTTAGCCACGAACTACATATCTTTTGATTAAAAAAAGTTCAGAAAATATTGAACACGTGATTTTTCTTTTAATTTTCTATTAACTCACACATTTAAGTGGCTGTTAAAAACAACCATGCAAGGGGCTGGAGCAATAGCACAGCGAGTAGGGCATTTGCCTTGCACCTGGCCAACCCGGATTTGATTCCCAGCATCCCATATGGTCCCCTGAGCACCACCAGGAGTTATTCCTAAGTGCAGAGCCAGAAATAACCCCTGTGCATTGCCAGGTGTGACCCAAAAAGCAAAAAAAGACAAAAAAAAAAACCATATAGGAAGAATGGGCACTGGTGGAGGGATGTAAACGATCACTGATCACTGTATGACTTAAATGTAAACATAAAAGTTCATAAGTTTGTAACTACCTCAAGGTGATTCACTAATAAAATTAAAAAAAACAGCAAAAAAACATGCAATCTAATGACCAAGGGATATATACAAACTGCCATAAGTATCTTAGGTAGTATTATTATCAAATCTACTATCAAATGTATTTTTTTTTGTCAAATACATCCCTTGAACCATTTAAATGCATTTTTAAAAATATAGTAGAGAGGGGCCGGAGCGATAGCACAGCGGGTAGGGCGTTTGCCTTGCACGCGGCCGACCCAGGTTCGATCCCCGGCATCCCATATGGTCCCCCAAGCACCGCCAGGAGTAATTTCTGAGTGCAGACCCAGGAGTAACCCCTGAGCATCGCTGGGTGTGACCCAAAAAGAAAAAAATATATATATATATAGTAGAGAACTATAAGCAACAATAATTGCACAGAAAACTTTAGATTCTTAAAAACTAGGTGTGTGTATAAAAATTTTATAAGGAAAAAATCTATAGGAATGTAACACTGAACTGCTAAGAAGATTTTATCCTTAATGGAATACCATTTTCTAGTATTCTTGCTAAATTTCAGAGAAGAGGCGAAGACTCATTATGGCCACTTATAAAAACTGTAACCTAATTGAACACTTTACAAATATTAAGCAGTAAGTGCTAATTTGTGCTAAAGTATGATTAAGATTGCTTTAAGTTCTTCTATGGCACTTCATTTACCTCGGATTGCTAAAGAGAGCTTATTAATCTTGCAATAAGTTTTGTCAATATAATGTAGGTAGAAAATTAAATTTATCTGTCATCTTCAGGATATATTCCAGGTACTGAATTCTATTTGTCACTACAATGTAATATTTTATTGTTATATTTAAAAAAATAAAATTACCCGCTTAAGATGCAAGCACAGCCAAAACCCCTGCATTTTTAATTT
The DNA here is from genome assembly GCF_027595985.1 of Sorex araneus. NCBI lineage: Eukaryota > Metazoa > Chordata > Mammalia > Eulipotyphla > Soricidae > Sorex > Sorex araneus. The sequence continues at coordinate 195,970,027 of NC_073306.1, forward strand.
ATGTTTTGCCCAGGTATTGGCCACACCTGGCAGTGCTCAGGGCTTACTCCTGACTTTGCTCCGGGATCACTCCTGGAGGTGCTTGGGGGAACATAAGCAGTGCGGAGGATTGAAGAGGAATCATCAGTGTGCAAGGCAAGTGCCTAGACCCCTGTACAATGCCCCTGGCCCCATGCTTGCTTGCTTGTAAATCATCCAATTAATTTTCATAAGGAGATGTTGAGAAGTTTTTACTTCTCTGAGATTAAAGCATAATTTGTAAAATATAAACGTATTTCAGGAATCCACATATGATATTATTTAAGAATGATATAAAAGACTGATAATTTCACTATTTTCAGTGTAACTCTGATTTAGGTTTTATTTCATTCATTTACCTACCATATGAGTGAAGTGATTTAAAGTATATACATGTATATGTACATGTTATTTTAAGATTCAAACTCTATTATCACTATTAGTAAATTCAAATGTAAGGTTATTCATCTAGGAGCTTCATAACTTAAGAGCTGATCAAAGTTAAAGAAAATTCTCAGTGGTGGTTCCAGAGTTCCACCTTGAGAAAGGCAGTTGCAACTTAATTCATGGTTGACTTGTGAAAATTTCAGTTATTAGCACATTTGGTTATGTTTCTTAAGAAATGAGATACCTGATTCTCTATGTTGAAGTCTTCAGAATTTAAAATCATGACAAATAAATTTGAAACTTTAGTTTGTTTAAAACCATTAAGGGCAAAGAAAATATACTCATGGGAGTATGTATTTTGTGACTTATGAAAGAGACTCTGGATCCAGGTTACCTAAATTTGAATTATTGCTGTTCCAGGGAACTGGCCAAAGGCAAACTACTTTTCCTTTATTTTACCCTGGTCTTCACATCTATAAAATATAGGCTATTGTATCTTAATGAACTATTGTGATTAAATTATGTGTGTATCAGAAGTGTTCAGTGCTTGTCCCCTGTATTATAAATCACATATATATATATATATACATATTTATATGCCAAAAAACAGTAACAATAAGTCTCTCAATAAGAGACGTTACTGGTGCCCGCTCAAACAAATCAATGAGCAACGGGATGACAGTAACAGTGATATATACATATATATGTTGTCATTATTAGCTAAATTAAGTCATTTTGTGGCTATTATGCATAGGAAAAATCCTTCTGACTAACAGATTTAAGTCATTGTACAAAAGAAAACTTAAAGCCACCAATAATTAAGAAGTGTGTGGCTGTGTGAGTGAAGTACAATAAATAATAGATAGTGATTATTGGTATAGAAGAGATTGAAACAAAGAATTATAATGTTACCTAGATGTGGGAAATAAAATGGTAGCATGTTATTCATGAGATAATCAATGCTCTCTCTTATAAAACTTATTGGACACTGTAAACTGCCATTTAAAATTTCTATTGTTACCCTAACAAATAATCGTAAACTTAGTGGGTTAAAAAAATGTACTACCTTCAAGTTCTACTGTGCTAAAATAGTTTTTACATTGGGCTAAGATAAAAATAATAGGAAGGCAATAATAAACAAACTAGCAAATAATATAAGTAGATAAGTAAATAATAAGTAAATAGGTAAGTAACAAGTATAATAAGTAAATAAATAGTAAGGTAACAGTAAATAAATAGAATTATTTATTTATCTAAAAGCTTTTCAACATGATATTGTAAGCATGCATGCTATTACAAATAGATTAGTGCAAAGAAATCAGTGTTGATGTTTCATGGTAGATAATTTTATAAAAGTTTTTAATTTTATATTATTTCTGGGATCTGTACCCTGTTGACATCTAATTTTCATTAAATTCTCAAAAATGCCATTTAAGATATTTTAATAATCATAATTTTGTGATATTACACAAACTTATTGAAAATTTGTTAGAAGGTTCTATGAAGAGTCCTTCATTTCATGAAGGTTATATTTTACTTTTATACTTGTTACAATAAACAAGCAGTTGGTTATAGAAAACAACATTTTGATGATAAGGCTGTTGGAGCTAAAAATCAGAACAGAGTAAGGGGATGAAGAGGGCTGCAGTGGTAGATGCTCTTTGGGGTAGGTTAGTCAGAGAAGTTCCTCCATATGTAATCTCAGGCCAACAGGTAAGAGACATGAGGAATGGAGCTATGTGGGTCACAGAGGAAGGACCCGTGCAAAGGAGGCAACTGGGAAATTGTTACGTTTCTTTCTTTTAGGACTTCAGGAACTTTAAGACAACAAAGGTACTGACGACGAAGCAACCAAAAAGGGCTAATGTATGACTTATTTCTTAAATGTGTTTATCCACTAAAAGTCAAATATAAGTTGAGTGAATTTCACTTTTTTCTTAATTGAATCACCCTGAGATACAGTTACAGACTTACAAACTTTCCTGTTTACGTGTCAGTCATACAATGATCAAGCACTCATCCCTCCACCAGTGTCCATTCTCCACCACCAATGTTCCCAGTATTCCTCCTGCCACCCTCACCCATTCCCACCCCCTGCCTCTGTGGCTAGCACATTCCCTCTTTCTCTCTCTCTCCTTTTGGGTGTTTTCAATGCATGTACTAAGAGACGAGCATGTTTGGTCCAGAGTCTACTTTCAGCACACATCTCCAATCCCGAGTGATCCCTGCAACCATAGTTTACTTAGTGGTCCCTTCTCCATCCAGCTGCCTTTTCCCTCAGCATGTAAGGCCGGTTTCCAAGCCCATGGTGCTATCCTCCCGGCCCTTATCTCTACTGTGCTTAGGTGTTAGTCTCCTATTATGTTACTTTATATTCCACAAATGAGTGCAGTCATTCTATGTCTGTCCCTCTCTTTCTGACTCATTTCACTTAGCATGATACTCTCCAGGTCCATCCACTTGTGTACAAATTTCACGATGAAATTCACTTTGGAAAAGGTGTTCTGGGTAAGTGCTGTATGTGATTAGTCAATTCTAGAACTTTTAAATGTTTGTAATTCACAACAGTATTCCATTACCTAAGGTGTCTCTAAACTTATGTAACTTTCTTCCAGAAGTTAGTATACCTGAGTTCCAGGTAGATTGCATACTTAATATTTGAGCATGGCTAGGTATTATATAACAGAGTAAATTGTATTTACTGATTGACCATAGCTTCCATTTTATTATCTTTTTTTAGCTGTTAAAACCTAAGTTACAACAATTCCCTGCATCTTGGTTATCAATGTACCACTGTAGCACTGTCATCCCGTTGTTCATTGATTTGCTCGAGCAGGCACCAGTAATGTCTCCATTGTGGTACTTGTTATTACTTTTTTGGCATATTAAATACACCGCGAGAAGGAAAATAGGCATAATCCCTTTTCTTTTTTTGAGATCTTTGAATTTTTTTCCTATTCAAAATAGAATAACAAATTTCGTATTTGAGCTCAGATTAATTCTTCTTGAATTTTTCTTCTCTACCTAACATATTGCCCATTTTCCCCACTTTCATTTTTATAATTTCTTTAAGTTTTATCAGAAAGTCAGAAGAGAAGGTGCCCTTGTCCGTGGGCAGAGCACTGGGAGTCTTACCTCTCTCTAGCGAGTGCACCCCTGCTAGAGCCAGCAGGAGAATCAGGGCTGTCTTCATGCTCCTGCTGGCCAGGCCTGCGCAGATCTGTCTCCTGCCACTGACCCAGCGAAAAGCGCCAGCAAAGAAGAGCCTATTCCTTTTTCTAAGATTTCCCCACTATGAACTAATCAATTATTAATCTGCACAGATGCAAGGGTAGTCATCTCTGGCCTACAAAAGATAATGTCCTCTATCAAGGCAAATAGACATCCTGGGACGATGTGGTAAAGTCTAGGGGTGTTAATTATTAACTTTGTTCAACTGCAAAAGAGTTGTGTACCTTTACTGTTGGATTTTACTAAAACCTCATGATTTCATGTCTACATCCCTCTCTCTAAAGCATTCTAAGTCACATTTAGATAGTCCCTCCTCTTCTCACAATATATAAATAAAAACTTAGAGGTTCTCTCTCTCTGTCTCTCTCCTTCTCTCTTTCTGCCTCTTTAAAAATTATACTTCTAATATAAAACTCAAAAATGATAGTTAAAATAAAATTTAAATACTTCAAGTTACTTTAGAACACTTCAGACAGTATGTTTTAAACATTAAGGCAAAAAATGAGAAGGCAACTCATCACAATTTTTCAAATTCTCTCTCTCTCTCTCTCTCTCTCTTTGATTTCAGACCACACCAGGCAATGCTCAGACTTGCCACGTGCAAGGCAAGTACCTTAACCTCTGTCCTATCTCTCCAGCCCTTCAAATACATATGCTCAATGTTTTGTAAACACAGTTTCATTGAAGAAAAGAGCAGCATAGTACTTTATATGCCACCCAGTTTTTCCCAAAGTTAGTGGTCCCCATCCCCACCGGGGGGGGGGCAATAAGATCTCAGGTGCAAGCAGGGGTGCTTTTAGTTTCTTCATTTAAAAATATGTAGACTTGGGGGAAGGTCCTGAGTAAGTTTTTAAAAAGAGGTAATAGGCCAACTAAGTTTGGGAACCTTTAACATTGCATGTTTTGAAGCACAGATATGATATTAAAATGATTTCTGAAATTGTATGGTAATAATTCATGTACTTTTTAAACTTTTTAAAGCACTAACATAATACATGCATTAAAAAATCTCTCTTGAGAGCTGGAAAAATAGAACCAGAGGTAGGGCACTTGCCTTAGATATAACTAATCTATGTTTGATTTCTGGCAAGGCAAATTGTCAGGACTGATCCCTGTATGCAGAGCCAGGAATAAGCTCTGAGCACAGCTGTGCATGCCCCCCAAACGAAACACAACACACATAGTAATGAATTCAAATAATCCTTGAAGGGAATTAAGTAATAACTGTAGAGGTTAATGACTTGTTTTCAGACCATAGAAGTTAGGATTAATACTGACTAGGTATAAGTATACTACCTATAACTAGAAAGGTCTTTATACTAATACTATATAACTAGTATATTTTATGGAAATAAAATTTATGAAATAATTTGGCATTATCATATCAAGGTGGGCTTGTGAAATTGTGGAATCCAACATTTCATTTAAAAAATAGCACTAAGGGCCAAAAAGATAGCTCAAAGACTGAGCATCTGCATTGTCTGTGGCCTGCAAGAGGCTCAGGTTCAACCCCTAGCCAACATAATTCCCAGCAGAGCTTGGAGCAGCTCCAAGCACGACCAGGTTGGGCCCAACTTCCCTGTGCCCAACTTCAGTGGGCACTGAGTCCCAGATTGTAAGTGTTCAAAGTGTACCAGTGACTCTCGTTCACCATAACCAAGTTTGGCAGTGACCCTCCTTTCTGGCAACAGAGTGAGGTTAGGGTTGTTTATGTAGCTCTAAAATAAAACCATCCTCAACTATCACTGGGTATGTACCTTTGGAAATGAATGTGCTCACTTCTCTCATTTACACAGAGATGTTAATTACTAGTGCCTCTGTCACAAGACCGTTGTCAATTTAATCCAAGTGCAGAGTTCAGTAATTCCATGTTCAGTAATAATAATAATGTTAGATATTTTCATATGGGTGCTTCAAAAGCACTATGCAGGTGGGATACCCTCAGTAGCCCTTTTGGTCTCTTTGAGAAGGATGGATATAAAGTACTATCCTATCATATTTTAGTGATTCCGATTATTCAGATTGACTTATCTCTTCATGCATGGACCTTTAAAACATAATATATGAGAAGGTAATTAATGAGGGTTCTGAAAAAAATTAGTAAGGCCTATCACAGGTGAGGACTGGAGTGATAGCACAACAGGTAGGGCATTTGCCTTGCATGTGGCCTGGCCGACCCGGGTTCTATTCCTCCGCCCATTTCAGAGAGCCCGGCAAGCTACCGAGAGTATCCCGTCCGCACAGCAGAGCCTGGCAAGCTTCCCGTGGCGTATTCGGTATACCAAAAACAGTAACAAGTCTCACAATGGAGACATTACTGGTGCCTGGTCGAGGAAATCAAAGAACAACAAAAAGACAGTGACAGTGAATCACAGGTAAATGATATGGAATTTCAGTATCAATCCAGTGACAAAGGATTGACTCATGCTCAGAGTCCATCAAAATCTTAAAGTGTACTGATCAAGTATATTTTATCTAGATATCTATATTAAAATTTAGATGAGTGTTCACTGTAAAAAATATTTATTAGAATTGAAGAGAAAGATCTATGAGCTCCAGTGTTTGATCCTCTGCACTGTACGATTCCCTGAGCACTGCCAGGAGTAAACCCTGAGCAATAAGCCAGAAGTAGTTTCTGAACACTACCAGGTGTGACTCAAAATTGAAAATAATTAAATAAATTATTCTAGCTAGTTGGAAAAAATATATAAATTTAACATCAAAGCAGAGAATCTATGTAAAGTAGATGGAAATCCCCAACTAAGGGAAATTAATGAATTTGTACTATAATTTTTAATTGGAAGCTACTCAGAATTTTTGGACAAACTCTGTGTATTTCAAGGATCAAATTCTTCATGTTAAAAGTCTACTGAACTTTTCCTTTGGTTAAACTCCTAGTTGACTTTGCAGATAAATTAGAAAATGTATTTTAGTTTTACAGTAAATTATTTGAAAGTTAAAAATATCAGAGCAGTGCAAAAGAGAAATAATGTAGAGAGTAACTGCAAAAAGTTATTTTCTATATTTCAAATAATGCCATCTATGTGCTTTTGTAGTTTTATAAACTATTTGTAGTTTTACAGTATTTTATGTTCTGAATAATTATTCAAAGATACATTTGTTTCTATGCCTTTTGTTACAAAACTGAAGACCCAGCGGTTTTTAATCAATAAGAAAATATTCTGAGTTTATATCTGCTTTTACAATAACATTGCCACTTTTGTTTAATGATAAACTAAATGCAGCAAATATTGCAACAGCTCATTTAGGTACCCTCTTGAGAAATCTCTACACAAAACACCAAGTACATTCGTTTGCCTGAGCTTATCTTTTATCTTTTTCTAACTGAAATTTGGTATTCTCGTGCTAGTGACTAAGTAGATGAACCTTTTCTCTATGTCTGTAAGTCCCTTAGCTTCAATGTTGATTTTTTACATGATTGTTTCTAAAACTAACAAAACCAGCTTACCTTGTGATATTTCTCTGCTAAATACGGATTTGGGACATTTAAGGGTTTTTTAAATTAATTTTTATTAGGATTGTGTTTTAAAATTTTTATATCTTTACAAAGGTAATTTTTTAAATTATGCATTGAACATAATACATGTCTCAGAAACTATTTTTCATTATATTACTATGAAGATTTTATTCCACTTGGTTCTTCAGTTACTGGCAAATCTTTTTGAAATTTTGTAAAATTTTGTAAAGATAAACCTAATTTTTAGTTTTACCTGTCATTACAGTGGATCTGTGGAGAGCACAGAGTATTTGAGTCTCTTAACTTGCAAGGACTGACCTCTGTCTCTTATTATTCTTTAAGTATCTTGAGTTTTGCCCTCTATAAAAGATAGTCTAGACTGGGCTGTAAACAAAAGAAAGAAACTAAATGAGGTCTCTGTTTCCAAGTGCAATCTTTTCAGTATCTTACCAGATGTTTGGGTATCAAAAAATGAGTTTCCTCCGCTCTAGCCCTGTGAGATCTCCAAAGTCACTGAGCACAGCAGAACTTATAGTCTCTTCCTTCCTCAACCTTACTAGTCACTTTTGTGTAAACTTAATATAGATATTTTAAAAGCAAAATTACTGATATAAATTTAAAATTGCATTCATGGAAGTTGTAAACACCCATTATTTTTAGGCAAACTTACAGAGTTGGGCAGTTCATCTAATTTATAACATTTTTTTTATTATTCCAAAAATAAGTCAAACTATTTCTTTTCTTTTTTAAAAATACTTTTTTATTGGCTCACTGTGAGATAGACCCTTGCAAAGCTGTTCATGATTAGATTTTAGTCCTACAGTGTTCCAACACCCATCCCTCCGCCAGTGTACATTGCCCAGCACCAGTGTCTCCAGGTTCCCTCTCATCACCCCTCACCCCCCACCCATGCCTGCCTCTATGGTAGGCGCTTTTCCTCTCTCTGTCTCTCTGTCTCTGTCTCTGTCTCTCCTTTTTAAGTCTAGTAGTTTTTATCTTGGCATAATAATGTGGAGGACGAAAGACTTGCTCCCAAGTGAAAATTAGTTTAACTTATCATTTAGAACCTCTGGAAATAGTTCTATGCAACTAAAGCAAATGAAGATAAGCTGCTTCAAGAAAACCTAATCTTAGTTAGAAAAGTGAAACTCTGTCATCTGAGCTCACCCAGTCGCTCATTCCCCACTCTCCCCTGAGCAAGTATAACTAAGTATGAAGGAATTTAATCGTTTCCCCTCCTCTCCCATTTGGAGAGCTATGTTCTCAAGAACTATTTTCTGCATTCTTTCTCATACCTTTACCTGCATGTTGTTTAACCAAATTTCCAGAAAAAATGTGCCCAAAAGTATATGCCATTTTCCACCTATTTTCAACTCATGCCAATGCCTTACTGGGAATTCTTGGTGCCAAGTTGTTTTTGCTTGGTTACAATCACGGCTGGGAATCCAGAACAGAGAAGTCCTGTTAGAAGGCCTAGAGTTGAGACCAGCGTTCTTCACTAAATGCTCATCTCAGGGGACACTTTAATTTTTGTGTTCACTATTTTTTTTATTTTGGGGAACTCACAATTAGTGCTTATGACTTACTGCTGGCTCTGTACTCAGTTATCACTCTTGGAGTAACTTACAATGTATTGCCATCAGCTGAGCCCAGGTCAGCTTCAGAAAAAGCTAGTATTATCTCTCCATCCCAGCTATTAATTTCTTAAGGAAAACCCATGGGAGAAATCTGCACAGCCTCAAATTTGGCCATCACTGTCACTGTCATCCCCTTGCTCATCAATTTGCTTGAGCGGGCACCAGTAACATCTCCATTGTGAGACTTGTTGTTACTGTTTTTGGCGTATTGAATATGCCACGGGTAGCTTGCCAGGTTCTGCTGTGCAGGCGAGATACTCTGTAGCTTGCCGGGCCCTCTGAGAGGGGCAGAGGAATCAAACTCAGGTTGGCTGTGTGCAAGGCAAACGCCCTACCCGCTGTGCTATCACTTCAGCAGAAAAAATTTGGCCATAGTCCTTAGACATATATCAAAAGGAGGAACAAAGTGGAATTTTCCACCTTGTGGAAGGATATGGAAAGTAATCTTGTCTTCTGAAGTCATCCAGAAAGAGAGGGGCAGATAAAAAGAAATCTCTCTTGTGTGCCATATTTAAAAAAATTGTAAAAAAAATAGCCAAAGGCAATAGAACTTGAGAACATGTATGGATCTGAGTTTACCATGGTGGCGAGAAGGGGCCAGTTAGGTGTGGTGGAGGGAAGCAGACACTTTCGAGGGTTAGAATGTCATATGTACAAAACCCTGTCATTAACGGTATTATATTATAAACAAATAGCAGTGCATAAATTAAAAATTCAAAGTAGAGATAAATGGACTTCATTGAAGTCCATTAATAAACATGTAATTCAGAGAATACTTTTAAGAGAGCTTATTTTTTACAAATATGTGGTGATAAAAATCTCTATATTATATAAAAAAACCTCTTATAGGTCATTGATAAAAACAATTTAATTTGAAAATGCTATTGCCACAGATCAGTCAGATACGGCACACGTTAATTTCTACAAATTGGGCCACTGGGGAGGCTACTGTTTTGGGAGTGATCCACTGCTCCTTGGCCCAGAGAACATTTATTGAGCAAGGTCAAAGGTGGTTGTGTGTCAAGGGAACAGAAAAACAGTGAAACCCCAAACAATTCCTAAGAGTAATATGTACGTATTAGGGGGCTATTTTTAGAGGAGACCCAGGGAGTATGCATGCTATGGGTGTCATCTCAAGGCCACAGACAATGAGACTGTGCTCGGGCATGGTCTCAGTTCCCTGGGAACACATTGTGCTCTGCCGAGTAGACTGTCACTTCTTTCACCACACCATACCATCAACGTGCTATTATATAAAGACCAGGAAAAATTAAAATCATGTGATCATATCAACAGACACAGAGATTGCATTGGATTAGATCCAACACATATTCATGACAAAAAACTCTTTCAATAAATGGGTATTGAAGCAAGCCATTTACCACAAACCCTTAGTAAATATCGAACTCAATGATGAAAAATTTAAAGATTTTCTTCTGAGATCAGCACAAGACTAGGTTGTAAGGCTCTTACCACTACTATTCAATACTGGGAGTCCTTGCATAACATTAGGTTAGAAAGAGATATTAAGAGAATCTAGATTGGAAAAGAAGTCAACTATCATTGTTTAAAGGTGACATGACACTATACTTAGAAAGCAATAAAGTTTCTACTTAAGACTCCCCTAGAAACAATAAACTTGTATAGTAAGTCTCAGGCTACAAAAATCAATGCACTGAAATCCATGACATTTCTTTATGCAAACAATGAAATTCAATATAGAGAAGTTTAAAAAAAATCACAACCACAATCATACCTCAAAAAAAAAAAGTATTTCAATAAACAAAACTCAAGCATCTGGGAATCAGCTTAAGAGAAGAGGTGAAAGATTTACACACAAAAAACTATGACTCACTACTAAGGAAAATAAAAGAAGACACAAGAAAATGGAGACACATACCTGTTCATGAACTGTAAGGATTAATATTGTCAAAATGATGCTCTATCTAAAGCACTACAAAGACTCAATGCAATCCCTATAAAATACCCAGGACCGGTTTTCCTGAGCGCAAAACGGAGTCGCCGATTCAGCCAAAACAGGACGTGAGCGCGCTTGCGGGAGTCCCCAGGGGGCGGGGGCGGCGACCCCCGCCCACCGCAGTTAGATACTTAAACCCACCTCCCCCACGTGTGCTTCCTTTTGGACCCGGCTGTGGAAGGAGCATGATGGAGGGGCCCGAGGGAGCGCCCTCGGACCCCAAGCAGCCCACTGAACTAATTCCGGCATGGGACCAGAGACCCCACGGCGTGCTGAAGCTGTGGGACCCGGGCATCCCCCAATTCTTTTAACCTGTCTCTCTCTCAACTCCTCCCTCCTGAACACAGCGCAGGGGCCGCGGTTTTCCGGAGCGCAAAACGGAGTCGCCGATTCAGCCAAAACAGGACGTGAGCGCGCTTGCGGGAGTCCCCAGGGGGCGGGGGCGGCGACCCCCGCCCACCGCAGTTAGATACTTAAACCCACCTCCCCCACGTGTGCTTCCTTTTGGACCCGGCTGTGGAAGGAGCATGATGGAGGGGCCCGAGGGAGCGCCCTCGGACCCCAAGCAGCCCACTGAACTAATTCCGGCATGGGACCAGAGACCCCACGGCGTGCTGAAGCTGTGGGACCCGGGCATCCCCCAATTCTTTTAACCTGTCTCTCTCTCAACTCCTCCCTCCTGAACACAGCGCAGGGGCCGCGGTTTTCCTGAGCGCAAAACGGAGACGCTGAGCCTCTCTCTAGGTTTCTCCATCTTATGAGCACCATAAAAGGGTAAAAGTTTATAGTGATGTTATTTCTGGTTGTACTTTCCCTGGACTTTATACAGAAACCCAAAACCGCGCGGCCGCTGCCGCGGCCGCGCGACTTAATGTCATCTTAGTATGAGCAATATGTAATGGTTCCTTTCTAATGGGGCGGATTTTTGTGGGAGATCCTAATAGTAAGTCTGTTGCTGAAATATTGAAGGCAATCAAAGTGGTAGCCATCTCACTAGACTGAACTAAGCTATATCCCCACGCCGGCTGAGAAGAAATTTTCTTCTTTCTCGGGAAGAAACGCGGTGTGTCATCAACTACAGTGTGATGTCCATTAAGCAAACAGACCTGGTGGCGTGGGAATGGGATATAAGGGGAAAAATTATGTACAAGGAACAGCGGGACGCTGGTGGAATCTCGAGCCGGAGCCGACACCAGCGCAAGACCGTCGGTTCCAGAGACTGCTTGCAGATACTCTACAAGTCTATCAACTAAGCCAGAGCCCCACGCCTGCTGATGACGGGAAATAACCATCCTTTTCGGTTTTTTTTTCCCTTGTCAGGCAGCGTGGCGATTACTAAAACAGGCGTGAACTCGGTGGCGCGGGGCAAGGGGGAAAAAGAAAAACTATGTAACAAACAGCGGGACTTAATATCTCTATATTCTTAGCAATGGAGAACTATCAAATGCCTCCTTGGCAATAGGACTGCTTTTCTTTTTTGGGGGAAACCCCAACAACGGTAGTGAGTTGTATGTTGAAACATGGAATGTAATCGAAATAAGGCGTAAACGAAGTGAAACATATCATGTGCAAGGGTTGGGACTGGGGAGGTGGGAGGGGGCGGCAGGTATACTGGGGGGGTTGGTGATGGAAGATGGGCACTGGTGAAGTGAAGGGTGTTTGAGAACTGTATAACCGACATAATCCTGAGAACTATGTAACCCTCCACATGGTGATTCAATAAAATTAAAAAAAAAAAAAATAATAAAAAAAAAATAAAATACCCAGGACATTTTTTTATAGACAGATAAAATGCTACTGAAATCTGTATAGAGTAATAAAACCCCAGGATATACAATGCAATAATATAGCACTGTAGCACTGTTGCACTGTCGTCCCATTGTTCATCATCTCCATTGTGAGACTTGTTGTTACTGTTTTTGGCATATCGAATACGCCACTGGTAGCTTGCCAGATTCTGCCGTGTGGGCAGGATACTCTTGGTAGCTTGTCAGGCTCTCTGAGAGGGATAGAGGAATCTAACCCAGATGAGCCACATGCAAGGCAAACGCCCTACCTACCATGCTATAGCTCCAGAGAAAAAAAAGATGGGAGACTTCCCTTTCTTCAGTTTTAAATTATAATATGAAGCCACCAGGTGGTACTGGAATAAGGACACCTCAGACCAGAGGCAGAGAATTGAGAGCCAAAAATGCATCATCAGGCAAATGAACAACTACTCTTTGACAAAGGAGGAGAGTATTACGTTGATTTTAAAAAAGTTTCTTCAAAAATTGGTGTTGAAGCTGGATCAATATTACAGTGGGTAGGGCACTTGCTTTGCATGAGGTCAACCCAGATTTGATCCTCAGCATTTCTTATGGTCCTCTGAGCATGCCAGGAGTGATCCCTAAGTGCAGAGCTAGGAGAGCACCCTAAGCATCACCGCATCTAGTCCCCAAAACAACAAAAAATGGTACTGGGAAAACTGGTTGGTCATATGTAAAAAAATGAACTCAAACCCCACCTCACATTATGCACAAAAGTCCACAAAAAATGAATTAAAGAACTTGACATCACACGTAAATCTGTAATTATATTGAGAGAAATGCAGTCAGAATACTTCATGACATTGAATCTAGTGGTATCTACAATTATCAAATGCCATTGATCAATCTCCCTCTCAGAGAGCCTGGCAAGCTACCGAGAGCATCCTGCCTGCATGGCAGAATCTGGCAAGCTCCCCGTGGCGTATTTGATATGCCAAAAACAGTAACAACAAGTCTCACAATGGAGACGTTACTGGTGCCCATTTGAACAAATCGATGAGCAACAGGAGACAGTGCTACAGAGCTATTGATCAAGCAAAGAGAAGCAATGGTAAACAAATGAAACTACATCAGACTAAGAAGATTTTGCACTGCAAAAGAAATGATGACCAGAATGAAAAGATACCTCACAGATTGGGAGACTAGATTTACACACGACTCACTTAAGATATGCAAAGCAATTATAAAACTTAAAAGAAAAAGGAAATTGACCCATTAAAAATTGTGGGAAAAGATAAACAGAATCTTCCCTGAAGAAGACATATAGATGGCCAATTAGTCTATGACATCACTGATCATCAGGAACAGGCAAATCAAAACAAAAGTGTAATATCACTTCACAGCAGTGAGACTGGCTCACATCACAAAGTTATTCTGAGATGTCGCATCATAGGAGACGTCCAGATCCACTTGACATTGGCACTACAGTTGCTAACAGACACTGGCAAACTCAAATATCTGGTACTGTACAATTCTCATGACTGCTAGCTTTGCTTCAGGGCACTTTGCAAACCCTTGATCACTATAATGACCTGTGGAACTTTTATTTTATGACCCTTTTTGATGGTACTTTAGTTCTAACTAATGTCCTAAGACCTGTGAGGCATGTGCTAAATCACATCTCTAGAAAGGTCCTCTGTTTTTCCCTCTCTGTTATCAGATGTTGAATCCAAGCTCTCGAACATCCAAGGCATGGACTCCATTACCAAGCTATATCCCAGGCCCCTGGCCTGCAGCACTTTAATACTAATCACTGCCAAGCACCAACAACTGGGTACCTGTGTTCTAATCACTGGCCCCCTAGACCTCAACTCTGTCACTGATGCAAAGCACTCATGAAAGAAAATTTCCAGCAATTATCATTCGCTCACACAAGCTATATTGATGCAAAATTTCCCTTTGTGAATGACTTACATCTCAATCAATTATAATACAGATCAATCATTAATAATTTTAGCAAGAATTCCAGAATCCTTATTTGTGACTGATAATATTTTGTCTACAAATGTATGTGATAAACAGCAATCCTTTTATTGAAACCTTGTCAAACCTAATTTGAATTATTTTTATGCAGCTGTGGGGGTGGTTTTGGCCACACCTATCAGTGCTCAGGACTTACGCCTGGCTCTGCAATCAGGATCAATCTTGACGGGACTTGGGGGACTATCTGCAATGCTGGGAATTGAACCCAGGTTGGCCACATGTAAGACCATAGCCCTATCTGCTGTACTATTGCTCTCGCCATCTAATTAATTTTTATAAAATTGAATCACTGTGAGATACACCATTAGAAAACTGTTCATCATGGTTGGGTCTCAGTCAGACAATGTTCCAAGACCCACCCCTCTACCAGTGTACATTTCCCACCACCACTGTCCCCAGTTTTCCTCCTGCCACCCTCACACCCAGCCTTCCCCTATGGCAGACACTTTTCTTCTTTCTGTCTGTTTCTCCTTTTGGGAATTATGGTTTGCAATATATTCCTAAGCAAATATACATATACCAGGTAATACATTTTGAAGTTAATATAAGAAATAAAGAGGAAAATGTGAAAGTAGGAAAATGATAACTTTTTCTGTCACTCCACATTGAAAATAATTATTGTTTCATCTAATGTTATACTTTTCATGTGGTTATTCCCTATTCTCTATGCTGCTAAGTTCATTTGTACTTTTATTATTTTTTGTTGCCCAGAGCTATTCTAACTTCTTGTTTTGTGATTAAATAAAAAATATTTATTGACTAGAAGAATGAAAATGAGTATAAGAGAATCACAAGACTAACTCTTTCTTATTATTCAGTAACTTTTAAAAATAAAACAGGGGCCGGAAGTTGTGATTGTGTCTTGGTTTGGCCAAGAATGTCCTGCCTAGAGTGTGCTGTAGACTCTGGTTTGGGTGTATCCAACTGGGATCATGTTAGTCCAGTTAAATAAAATCTCTGAGAGGAAGTTTGAAAAACTGATTTGCAAAGTTGTGTTGGATCATTTTGAAAAGCAACAATTCCAAAGAACTTGTAGATGGCTGGAATATAGCAAGGGATATACTAACATCTCCCTCATGTTGGCAATATGCTGTCATTTTTAACCAATTCAACTATTCCTGTGAACTGGAAAAGCATCTACATTTGGAGGGCTATCATGTCCTCTTTCAAGGCACCTTACCCTACTATCCGAAACCAGTGAAGTGTTACCTTAGCAGAACTCTGAGCTAATAACTTCGGAAAGATACCGAATGGAACAACTCAAGAGATACTATCTCCTGAATGCCGCCTCTCTTCTTCTAGTAATGGCTCTGGAACTAAGAGATGGGGAGAACTTTCCAGATATGTGTACTGCTCCTGGAGGCAAATCTACAGGTCTGCTGCTGTGTGCTTGTCCAGGTTTTCTTCACTGTAATGAATACGACAGTCTGAGATGGAGCTCGTTGAGACAGACCTTAGAATCTATCATCCCCAACCCTCTGATAGATGTAATTAAAGAGTCTAAATTGGATGGTAGAAAAATGGGAGATACTCATCCAGAAACATTTGACAAGGTGTTAGTTGATGCTCCATACACAAAAGATAGAAATTGGTTGTTCTTGTCTGATTCTCAGAAGGCTGCTGGTAGAATAATCCAGAGGAGGAATTTGCCTATTCTGCAGGTAGAACTCTTAAGGGGATATGGTGCCACCAGCAGGTCAACCTGTACCTGTGGGGCGAGTGCATCAGCAGACTGATAGTGCCTTCAGGCTTCCTGATACCCCCAAATTGCCACTGCGTCTTTGGCTGGACCCCACAACTTGGGACCAAGTTTACCAATAAATTAAATGGCCAAAAGGTGGGTATGTGGGAGCCAAGCTCACAAACCACCTCTGGCTCGGCTATTCAAGCTCATTTATTGGCCTTCTTTCAGAGACCCATAGATAAATCTTGAAAGCGATCAAAAGCTGCAGTTAATCTTGGACCCGCACATGGCTGAAGAGACCAGTGTAAATCAGAGGGGAGTGGGGTGGTCTGGTTGCCTGCCCAAGCAGAGCCCCTAGCAGCCACTTGCTTCCACAATCCAAAATCACTGCCATACCCCCAGGCTGACTCCACCATTTCAGGATGGACCTCACCAAGATATAATCCATTGAAAATTCTGGTATGCAGGTTTTGTGATTGACAGCTCCAGACTTTCTTGGAATTGGGGTAGGCTACCTCCCCCTACCTCCCAATACTCATGGAACCACTGGCAGTCACCCCCACAAACCAACTCCAGTGCCACCATATAAGCTCTGCTACTGGCCTTGCTTCAGAGACCCATAAATAAATCTTGAAAGAGATAAAAATCTGCAGTCAAGCCTGGACCTGCGCATGGCTGAACAAATGGGTAAATCAGAGGGGAGCAGGTTGGCCTGGTGGCCTGCCCAAGCAGAGCCCCCAGCAGCCGCTTGCTTCCACAATCCAAAAGAGCTGCCATACTCCTGGCCTGACTGCACCATCTTAGGATGGACCTCACCAAGATATATCACTGTACACTGTCGTCCCGTTGTTCATCAATTTGCTCGAGTTGGCACCAGTAATGTCTCCATTCTGAGACTTGTTGTTACTGTTTTTGGCATATCAAATATGCCATGGGTAGCTTGCCAGGCTCTGCTGTGCAGGTGGGATACCAAGATATAATCTGTTGAAAATTCTGGTATGCGGGTTCTGTGACTGAAGTGTCCAGGCTTTCTCGGGGTCAGGGTGGGCTACCTCCCACTGTGTCCTCATACTTCTGGAAGCCTTAGCAGTCACATCTAAACCCTAAAGTGTCCACCCAGTTGAAAAGATACTCCAGCCTTACCATCCTGATAAAAATACCAAATGCCCTGAACAAACACCATGACCTCTTAGCACCTGTATTGCAAACCATGATGCATAAAAGGAAAAGGAGAGAGACCAAGAAGGAAAGTACCTCCCATAAAGGGAGGATGGGTAGGAAGTGGGAGATAGAGATAGGGAAATAGGGAACATCAGTGGAGGGAAATGTATATGGGTGGGGGGATGGGTTCTGGATCATTGTACGACTGAAACCCAATTATAAACAGCTTTGGAATGGTCTATCTCACAGATATCCAATTAAAAATAAATTTTTAAAAGTAATGTGGAATTCATGCCCAATTCAATCAGCTTAATCAATGGCTGAATAAAGAGCAGTACTCCTACATTTAAAAAAGCAATGACTTACATTAGTTCTATTTATGAAAAGTTTGGGTATTTTTATGTAAAAAATAAATAAAACAGGTACAAAATTTTTAAAAAATCTAGGCATAGTGATTCAGTTATCTTTAAAATTGTATAGTTATCTTATTGCATCTGCTAGAGATCCAAGAATAGCAGAATGGATACACCATAAACAATTTAGAAGAATAGACACTTTTCAAGTTTCTCATAATATGAACCATATAATTTATCTGTATATGTTTTAAATATAAACTTTTCCCCCTTCTCTGACTTTACATATTAATAAAGTTAATAAGCTAAAAAGTTTAGATTCCATTTGAATATAAATTAACAATGATTAAAATTAATTACATATTTTACAAGTCAGATTGCATATTTTTATTTTTAATATTTCTATTTGGCTAGATGCTTTAAGTAAAATTTTCCATTAGATTCATAAGATTATACTAATCACAGTTAATAGGTAAAATGCACATATAAATCTTTGTCTATAACCAGAGCTTTTCATGTGCTAAGAAATTGCTTACTGTGCCAGGAGAAAGTCATGTACCTTATCAATGGGGATATATGCACTAATCTAATTAGTAGAAATACTGTATTCCTGGAATAAGACCCTGTATTCTTTCAGAGTATCATTTTGCTTTTGAGAATTGGGCAGAGCTGAACATATTTTTTTTAAATCAAGATCTAAAATATCTAACTACAACCACATAACTCTTTAAAACAGCTTAAAACTGTGCTTCATTTTACTAACACCCAAGAATAATAGAGATAAGTACCAGGAGGATTGCTCCATGGCTTCGAAGCCAGCTTCACATGCTGGGGCAAAAGGCAGCTCAGAAAGAGAAGGGACCACCAAGTAAAGGGTGCTAGGAGGGCCTGCTCAGGATGGGAGATGCGTGCTGAAAATAGACTATAGACCGAACATGATGACCACTTAATACCTCTATTGCAAACCACAACACCCAAAAGGAGAGGGAAAAGAGAAGGGAATGCCCTGCCACAGAGGCACAGTGGGGTAGGGATGGATAAGGGTGGTGAGAGGGATACTGGGATCATTGGTGGTGAAGAATGGGCATTGGTGGAGGGATGGGTACTCGATCATTGTATGACTAAAACACAAGCATGAAAGTTTGTAAGTCTATAACTGTACCTCACAGTAATTCATTAATAAAAAAATATTAAAAACTGTTTCATTTTTAATGTATCTTTATTGCTTTCTTGGTTTAAAGAGTAATCACCTGGTTATTTTCCATGTTTTTCTATGCACTGTAGCACTGTCATCCCATTGTTCATCGATTTGCTGAGCGGACACCAGTAATGTCTCCATTGTGAGACTTTTTACTGTTTTTGGCATATCGAACACACCATGGGTAGCTTGCCAGGCTCTGCTATGCAAGTGGTATACTCTCGGTAGCTTGCCAGGATCTCCGATTTGGTGAACACTTACCCTGATTAAATAAAACATATAGTATACTTGATCTCACAGAGTGTACAGAGATTATGAGCTATATACTATGTATTATAGTATCTATGATATACCTGATGAGTGTTAACAAAGATTTTCAGATTTTTTCCTTCCCCAAACGTGGTAGGTACTGAATGCTATTTCCACCTTAACTCACTCCCTCTTGATTATTATTTTTTCCCTTCCACACATTTCTGTCAGAATTTGCTGGGGACAGTGTAACTGATAGCATCTCATTTTTTTCTCATTATGGGTTGAGGGAAATACCGTGTTTTCTTTTTTAGAATCTCTTCCATATCTATATTGTATCCCTGCAACAACCTTTTAGTTCTGATTGGTCATAAAAGTTGGAACAATGGGAGAGTTACCATATTATGAGACAAATCTAGGCAGAATATTGCTTGGTATAAAAAATAATACTCTTTTCCATACATAGGGAGAATGGTTAGAGGTTTTAAATGTTCCTTTTGGGGATCCACTCTAGAAGATTTGTATGTCCAAAAGTGGGATTTATGTTTGCAAATAATGCTTCCTCAGTCTCTGCATACAGAGAAATTCCCAGCTAGAATAGTTAGTACTATATTTCCAGGAAATAAAAATTATCTTGTTCTATGTGGTCTGAAAACAGTAATTTTCAAATGTACCTAAGTATCTCATTAGTAATGATGAGTGACAGAGGGTGAGAGAGAAACTCCAGAGAGATTTGAGACATAATATATAGGTAAATTATTCAGAAGTCACTAAAAGAAAAAAAACCTGTACTTGATAAGCCTCATTGGGTTTTGGAGTTGGCATATAATGCATTTGGCTATATTTCTCTGATCATTTATTAGTGTCCTCAAAGTTGATTTTGGTAAAATATGGACCAGAACAAAAGAGTAGTGTCTTCAAAGTTGATTTTGGTAAAATATGGACCAGAACAAAAGAGAACTTTGGAGTCAACTTACCTGTACGGTAGTAGTTTTAAAAAATCTTACTTCAGAATACAATACCTGCTTTATTTTTTTTTATTTATTTATTTATTTTATTTTATTTTATTTTTTATTTATTTTTTTTTTATTGTGGAAAGTTACAAAGTTACAAAGTTTTCAGGTTTAAATCTCAGTTATACAATGCTCGAATACCCATCCCTTCACCAGTGCTCATATTCCACCACCAAGAATCCCAGTATAGCTCCACCCCGCCCCCTCACACCCCAAATCCCCCCACGCCCCTAGCCCCCCACCCTAAGCCCCCCCCCGCCTGTGTAACTAATAAATTTCACTTTACTTTCACTTTGATTGCATACAATATTTCAACAAAACTCACTATTATTGTTTGGAGAGTCTCTCCCCTAAAGTCAGACCTGCTGAAAAGGAAGCAATAGATAATTTGTTTTCCATTGCTGAGGATGAAGAAGTGTGAGGTCGAGTGACCACACTTAGCGGCCTCTCAGTTTTGGGTTTCTGTAATTTAGTATTTTAGTAACTAAGTCCAGAGAGATATCTGCCAGAAGTTGCATCGTTGCCAACTTGTACTTCTCAGTTACATTATATTCCACATATGAGTGCAATCTTTCTATGTCTGTCTCTTTCTTTCTGACTCATTTCACTCAACATGATACTTTCCATGTTGATCCACTTGTATGCAAATCTCATGACTTCATGTTTCCTGACAGCTACATAGTATTCCATTGTGTAAATATACCAGAGTTTCTTTAGCCAATCATCTGTTTTCGGGCACTCTGGTTTTTTCCATATTGTGGCTATTGTGAACAGAGCGGCAATGAACATGGAAATGCAGATGTCATCTCTACTATACCTTTTTGCCTCTCCGGGATATATTCCCAGGAGTGGTATTGCTGGGTCAAATGGGAGCTCAATTTCTAACTTTTTGAGAATCGTCCATATTGTTTTCCAAAAGGGCTGAACCAGTCGGCATTCCCACCAGCAGTGAAGGAGAGTCCCTTTCTCCCCACATCCACGCCAACACCGGTTGCTTTTGTTTTTGGGGATGTGGGCCAGTCTCTGTGGTGTGAGATGATATCTCATTGGCTTTCCTATATGCAAATAATGAGAGAGAAGAAAGTGACCTGAGAAAAGCAATCCCATTCACAATTGCGCCTCAAAAAATCAAATACCTCGGAATCAGCTTAACAAAGGAGGTAAAAGACTTGTATAATGAAAACTATAAAACACTACTTCAGGAAATAAAAGAGGACACGAGGAAATGGAAAGACATCCCCTGCTCATGGATTGGAAGAATTAATATTGTCAAAATGGCAATTCTCCCCAAAGCATTGTACAAATTCAATGCGATCCCTATAGGGATACCCTTGACATTCTTCAAAGAAATGGAGCAAGCGCTCCTGAAATTCATATGGAACAATAAGCCCCCACGAATAGCTAAAGCAATCCTTGGGAAAAAGAAAATGGGAGGAATCAACCTCCCCAACTTCCAACTCTACTACAAAGCGGTAGTCATTAAAACAGCATGGTACTGGAACAAAGGCAGAGCGGCAGACCAATGGAACAGGGTTGAATACTCTGACATACACCCCCAAATATATGATCATCTAATCTTTGATAAGGGAGCAAGAACTGTGAAGTGGAGCAAGGAAAGCATGTTTAACAAATTGTGCTGGCAAAACTGGACGGCTACATGCAAAAAATGGGCTTAGACCTCCATCTATCACCATGTACAAAAATCAGATCAAACTGGATTAAAGACCTCAACATCAGACCAGAATCCCTAAGGTACATCGAAGATAAGGTCGGCAAAACCCTCCACGACATTGAAGCCAAAGGTATCTTCAAAGCTGACACGCCACTGGCTAAGCTAGTGAAAACAAAGATAAATAAATGGGACTATCTCAAACTAAGAAGCTTCTGCAACTCAAAAGAAACAGTGACCAAAATACAAAGACAGTCTACAGAATGGGAAAGGATATTTATGCAGTACCCATCCGATAAAGGGTTGATAACAAGGATATACAATGCACTGGTTGAACTCCACAAGAAGAAAACTGCCAACCCGATCAAAAAATGGGCTGATGAAATGAACAGAAACTTTCCCAAAGAAGAAATCCGAATGGCTAAGAGGCACATGAGAAAATGTTCCACATCACTAATCATCAGGGAAATGCAGTACAATACCTGCTTTAAAGTAAAGGTTCAAAAAAACAAAAGCAACCACTGTTGGAGAGGATGTGGGGAGAAAGGGACCCTTCTACACTGCTGGTGGGAATGCCGACTAGTTCAGCCCTTTTGGAAAACAATATGGACGATTCTCAAAAAACTAGATGTTGAACTCCCATTTGACCCAGCAATACCATTGCTGGGAATATATCCCAGAGAAGCAAAAAAGTATAGTCGAAATGACATCTGCACATGTATGTTCATCGCAGCACTGTTTACAATAGCCAGAATCTGGAAAAAACCTGAGTGCCCTAGAACAGATGACTGGTTGAAGAAACTTTGGTACATCTATAACAATGGAATACTACGCAGCTGTTAGGAAAAATGAGGTCATGAAGTTTGCATATAAGTGGATCAGCATGGAAAGTATCATGCTAAGTGAAATGAGTCAGAAAGAGAGAGACAGACATAGAAAGATTGCACTCATCTGTGGAATATAGAATAGTAGACTAGGAGACTAACACCCAAGAATAGTAGAAATAAGTACCAGGAGGTTGACTCTATGGCTTGGAGTCTGGTCTCTCATTCTGGGCAACTCAGAGAAGGGAACACCAAGTAAAATGTGGTCGGAGGTCATGCGGGGGAGGGGTGACATGTGCCGAATGTAGACTAGAGACTGAACACAATGGCCACTCAACACCTTTGTTGCAAACCACAACACCTAATCAGAGAGAGAGAACAAAAGGGAATACCCTGCCACAGTGGCAGTGTGGGGTGGGGTGGGGAGATGGGACTGGGGAGGGTGGGAGAGATGCTGGGTTTACTGGTGGTAGAGGATGGGCACTGGTGAAGGGATGGGTTCTTGAACTTTGTATGGGGGAACATGAGCACAATAATGTATAATTCATTTCAATTCTTAATGTAATTTTATTAGATCAATAAAGTCCAGATGGAAAAAAAAGAAATGGTTCAAACTATTTTCACCCCAAGGAAAGATACACATTTTTCTTTAATTTTCCTTTGAGTTATTATGAACATAGGGGCACAAAGAATCTTTGAAATAGAAATTCTTGTATGTCACATAAAAATGCAATTGAAAGGGCCTGAGGGCCAGTACAGAGAACACAGGGGGGATGCTAGCTTTTTATGTGGCACGTCCAGGCTAATCTCCAGTACACATATGCCCCCTGAGCTCTGGCAGGACTGAGCCCTGGGCACAGACCCAGGGGTAAGCCCTGAGAAGACCCACATGCGTCTTACCTCTTCACCCCCTGCCAGTACAATTGAAATTCAGGCCTCCATAGTATTTTTCCTTCATTTCTGAGATAACAGGCATCATAAATTAAAAATATTTCGTTCCAATAAATGTCTAGATATTATTTTAAATAAATAATTTATTAAGCTATAGCTAATGCTCTCCAGCATGCTTTTACACTTGACATAAATGCTATCAACACTTAGGCTTTCTGTTTTATTCTTTTCAAAATAATTGACTTTGTGATTCTCTAAGATTGTAATCAGTAGCTATTTCATTCATTTCCACACAATATAAAACTTAATTACATAGATATGATATATATATTTATTTATCACTCTTCTGTAGACACTAGAGTACTATGGTGTTCAAATAAGACAAGATTTGACTTGTACTTATATCTTTCTTCCCCATGGGGAAACAAGGAGTTTTGTGGTTTGTATCCATTAGGGAAGATTAAATTATTTACCATTATTACCATTATTACCATTGTGAGAGCAGCTTTCTCAAACTTTTAGGGCAGAAAACAGACTGTTATTAGGGTTAGAGGGAGCAGAATTCAGGGAAGAAAGGAGGGACTGATGAAACCATTAAGATTTTGAGTTAACTGGTTTGTAGGATTTGTAAAAAACATGTAAGTTTCAGAAGAATCCTTGCTCAAACATCAGAGGAAGCTATTTTATATTTACTGTTTTCACAAGACATAGACCCAGAGACTACATATATGTATATATTGGTTTTGGGGCCAGACCCAGTGGTGCTAAGGACTTACTTTTGGCCCTGTGTTCAGGGAGCAGTCCTGGCAGAGTCTGGGGTCATTTTGGGAAAAAATCTCACGAAAAATTTGGGTAAGGCAAGTGTCCTGTCCACTATATTATCTCTCTGGCTCTAGACACAATATTTTTAAAAGAGTTTTGGAATTCTAAGAGTCATCCTTCAAGTGGGTTTGTAATTGTGTTTATTTCCCATTCAATATGGTATTAAATAATCATCCAATATTACTTGTCAGGATTTCGTATTAAGGTTTCTTTGAATCATTTCAATGACTTGAAAAATTGGAAATCGTATCAGTGGAAATGGATACATACCCCTTTCCTATTCTTAGAATGAAAAAATAGAAACATATTCAAAAGTTCTGTAGTTTATCAAACTCGTTCACAGCTTGTTCAGTTCTTCTGAAGAAATGACAACGCTTCTTCTTTTATAATTACATCAGCCTGGATGAGATATGACATCTTTTCTTTTTCTTATAGGGACACTTGTTTGGTTATATAACTGACAAAGGAGAAAACCTAACAATATTCCAATATGATGTGACTTAACAAAGATGAGACTTCCGGTCCTTGCTTATCAAGGGTCTAACTATCTGACTTAGAAGGATGTTGTGCTCAAGAGACCCACACAAAAGCAGTATTTTTGTTGTATCTTTTCTATTGGTTTTTCTGTCCTTGTTATTTGGGCCATACCTAGTGGTACTTGGGGCTTGCTCCTGGCTTCGTGTTCAGGACTCACTCCTGGTTGTGTGCAAGGGACCAGAGCTGGTGCCAGTAATCCCACCAGGATCATCTGCATGCAAGGACAAGTGCCTTAACCTTGGTACTGTATCTCCAGCTCAATATTCCTTTTTGACAGTGACCAGTAGGTTTATTAGGTATGAACTGATGCAAAGCTATTACGAATATTTTGGAATAAATAAGACTCTGGAGTTTTTATATAACCTTAGAAAAATGCCCTTCAAATTTCCAGAAGATTGAATTTCTTGCCGGTCAAGATATTGGGGATTCAAAACAGACTTAATTTAATTTAGAGAAATAAATAAGAAATCTATGTTTCTGAGGAATAAATTTCATACCTGCTATATTTGAAAAAGCAATTCAGTAAAAACATCAATAAAGAGGTATGCACTCAATGACCTAAGTAAAACCAATGCTTTAAATCCACTCAATTCTATACAGCTCATCAATCTGACATTACCCTCTTAGAATTGTGCTCAAAGGTCACATATTTTAAGATATTAAAAATATATGTATATTAGAAGGTCTAACTACTACTTCTAAGATGTTCATTATAACAATGATGATATAAGATCACCTTTAACTTTTTCAATTAGGGATGCTTATAATTACTTTCCATATGTTATCCCATGGACTGGAGTGATAGCACAATTGGTAGGGTGTTTGCCTTGCACGCAGCCAACCTGGGTTCGATTCCTCTGTCCCTCTCAGAGAGCACAGCAAGCTACTGAGAGTATCCCACCTGCACAGCAGAGCCTGGCAAACTACCTGCTATATTCTGCGTATTCAATATGCCAAAAACAGTAATAACAAGTCTAACAATGGAGACATTACTGGTGCCCGCTCGAGCAAATTGATGAACAACAGGATGACAGTGCTACAGTGCAGTGAATGTTATCTCACATATGTTATCTCATTTAATACTAACAGTGTTATGAGAAAAGTCAATTTATATATCAATATTGCTGAAGAAAATAATTGAGATTCTGAAAGAAACTTGCTCATCTCTAATCTATTAGCTTCCCTTTTTATTCTTTGCCTTATCAGGGCCTAGCTGATTTTTTTGCTGCAGTTACTGCAATAACTTTTTCAAAAAATTGAATCACTGTGAGATACACAGTTGCAAAGTTGTGCCTGATTGGGTTTCAGTCATACAATGTTCCAATACCTGTCCCTTCACCAGAGTACATTTCCTACCACCAACGTCCCCAACTTCCTTCCCGCCAACCTTCCCTTGCTCCTTCACTCTGCCTCGTTGGCAGGCATTTTTCTCTAAAGGTGTTCACTGGGTAGCCCTTTCCTTTCAATAAAGCTCCTCTCTCTCTCTTGCATGTAGAGTCAGGCCTGGTTTCTGGCAGGTTTCTAGCCTAGCAGTATTCTTTCCTCCCTTGCTAATTGCCAGCAAATCCTGTCTTTTGATTTCGGAAACATTGCCTTAAGAACTTTGCACACACTATTCCCCAGTTTATCTTCCCAATTGGTTTAAGACCAGTTTCCGTGAATTCATCATCAATTCACAGAAAACTTCAGCTAATATTTATTTACCTCCTTAAAAGTCTTATCTACCTCATAGAATTGACTTTGTAGAGGAAGGCCCATTGCACCGGGCCTCCATTCCTTCTGTCTCCTTACTCTGCTCTCCCTGACATCTCTTCCTGATGAAGCTGTGTGAGGGTCTGTTACCCAGTGACTATGAAAGCAAACCCTGTCACAACAGCTTTGCAAGGCAGGACGCACTTTATTGAATAATTTCCGGGTTCACTGATGGCAGGGCCAATGTGCAAATTTATCTTCCTGTTCCTTTGTTTCAGGGAATAGTTATCCACATTGAACGAGGGGCTTGAAACTTCCATCTTATCTGTTTCTTGAAAAATTGGAAGTGAGTTTTGAGAAAAACAAAATGAACTTTTTTTTTTTTTTGAAGAAAAACCCAAATCAGTTTCAGGACCAGCAGGATGTTGAAGAATTTTCCCTGCTCATCTTCTCTGACAAGTCTTCGATTCCTCTGGCTATTTTGAAAGTAAAAGCAAGCAGGCAAGGAATCACTGTGTGAGTTTTTTATTCTTACTACCAACCAGCTGTTAACATAGCTGTTGCCTTTGTAAAGCACTTTCTGCAAAATAGGTGAAAGTTACTATTTCTTTTTCTAAGTGCATTCATCATCTTACTATTTTCAATCAGTCCTTTACTTTAGGGTAATGTTTCCTAAAGTGGCTGATAACTGCTTTGGGGACACTAGTCTGATCCTGAGAGGTATAGTAGATTTGTGTCAAATTGAGGGTCCCTTCCTGTTTGCTTAATGAAGGTAGTCTTCCTGCGGGGAGCTGAGTGATTTTTCTTTCTCTTTTGAAAAGGAGGTGGTAAACCAAAAAGCGTTTGGAAACTTCTGCTTTCAGGCCATGTGGATTATTCCTGATATTTGGGAGCCTGAGGTGCAATAATCAAGGTCCAGCATCTTTCACACTCATGGTAGTAAATTGAACAAGGAAAAAAGCTTATTTCAGCCCCCCAAATCTCTTCACAAAGATACAAAGAAAATAACAGTTTGTTATTGAGTAAATGTTAAGTCTGAAAGTGATTTATATCACAGGCAATATACCACTGTGATTAAGAAGACAAAGAAACTTCCCCCCCTCATTCAGTTCAAGCAAATACAACTCACTGCATTTAAAGAGACAGTAACTAGCCTTGAGGTAAGTGGATTTGAGAACACATTTATCATACCAGTTTATCCTTCATATAGTATTGTTTCTTTTTATTTTCCCTCCTCGGATCTGTTAAAATTCACCCCAGAGTTTAATATACAATTGCATGCAGAAGCATGTAGAGTAAGAAAAAAGATTGATGTGTACCTAGAGCAAATATGAAGAGGAGGAACTTATTTATTTATTTATATTTGTATTGAGTCACCGTGAGAACAGTTACAAAGCTTTCAGGACTAAGTCTCAGTCATACAGTGATCAAACCCCCATCCCTTCACCAGTGCACATGTTCCACCACCAAGAACCCCAGTATACCCCTCCCTCCCACCCCCCACCCTGCCTGTGTGGCAGATGATTTTCATTTTACTCTCTCTTTACTTTGATTGCATTCAATTTTCAGAAAGAAAACCCACTATTATTATTTGGAATTTTCCCCAGACAATCAGACCTGCTGAAAAGGCATCATTAGATCATTTCTGTTCTATTGTTGATTATGAAGAGAATATGATGTTGCAGGGCCTCGAAAGCGGCTGGGCAGTTTTGGAATTCTGGTATTTTAGTAATTAAGTCCAGAGGTATTTCTGCCAGTAGCCACTGCATTTCGAAATTGGTTTGTGTGCCTCTGGGATCATGGCTGTTAGGAGCGGAGGAGCTGTTTGTGGGTGGCCGCTTGGAGTCTCGTTTGGGCAGGGAGCAGGGCTGGTTCTGTGCCTCCCCAACCCCCCGCCGCGTCACGAGATTTCCCACACATCCCATCACTGCAAGCTTCTACCTGAAGAGGAAGAATTTAAATAAAGTTTGAGAACAGACAGAAATGAAAATATTTCTGTTTTTTTGTTTGTTTTTGGTTCTTGAGTCGCACCAAGTAGTGCTGAGGGATTATTCCTGAGTATGTTTAGGGATTACTCCTGAATGATCCCGGAACACAGTAAGGGCTTGGGGGAATGTACAGAGTGCAGGGGATTGAACCCAGGTGGGCTGAGTGTAAGGCAAACACCCTACTCGATACAGAGCCCCAAAGTGTTTCTGTTGGAAAAATATTCATGAATCTTCATAACTTAAAGAGTCTATGAAACAAAGCATAACAATATGATGATATTGAGAAAACATTGGATAAAAACCATTCTCCGTTTTAAACTAAAGCCTCAAGGAACTTTCAAGGGGACTCATAAAAACTAGGTAGAATAAGAAAATAATAGAACATAGCATACTACATAAGAAGCAAAACTAGACAATTCACTCTGAATAACAAATACAGACATTGTACTCTATTCTACTTGCTTTTTATCCGAATATCTTATGTTCTATTTCTTATAGATTTTAGAAATAATAAAGGTTACAAAAACTGTTATGTTCTGCCTAAAACAGGAACTGAATCTGAATCAACTGCACAGGAAATCTAATTATCAAGTTTGAAGGGAAAAAGCAGAACATGTACAAATATGCATTATGTTTCATATCTGTGAGATTTCTTTTCTGAGCAAATTTCAAATACTAATTTGGTTTTTAATAACATTAAAGTATTATAAAGCTGCCTAAAGCCATCAACCCTTTTAACTGTGTCAACCAAAATAAGACAAAACTGCAAAATATTAAACAAAATGTTATTAACTATCAGGGGTTATAAAACAATATCCAACTTTAGAGTCTCTTGGAGTATAACCTAGACTTCTGGACAAAAGCATAGTGTTCAGAAAAACAAAATAATCTGAAGCTGGAGTAATAGTACAAAGGGTAGGATGCTTGCTTTGCATGCAGCCACCCAGGTTCCATTCCCTATGGTCCTCCAAAGCCTGTATAGAATCATCCCTGAGCTTAGAGTGAGGAGTAAGCCCTGAGCATAGTTGGATGTGTCCCCAAACAAACAAAAATGTTCAAGATACTTTCTAGTTATATAAATTGCTTTTTCTCAGAACTTGTGATTGGTACAAATCAACAAATTCTACTTCTGACTGTATGAAATTGGATATTTAACTATTTTCTAAGCAAAAAAGCTTGTGGGCATATTCCAACAGAATACTAGTGACATTTCTTGGTGACCATATTTATTTTGGACTTCATATTCCATGCATATGAGTGAAATCATCCTGTAATTTTCTCTCTTCTCTGACTTGCTTCCCAAGTCATAATCAGCTCAAGTTTCACCCTTTTGTTACAAATGGCAAGATTGTGATTTTTTTTGTTGGTTTCTGTAGTTCAGTAATATTTCCTTGTGTACAGGGATCTGTAACTGCAAAAGTCCAGTTTTACTGCAGTCGGAGCAATGGTGAAAAGCACTTTATTGACAGCAAGCGGTAGATTGGAAGAAGTAAATTCATGTTCTCTAAGCAACCATCTTTTCTGTTCAGTAACAAGAAATATTTTTTATAGAGAAAGAACAGGAAAGCACATTTTTTGATAGGGTGGATTGCAACCCATAGGGATGTAGCTAGGATAAATAAATTCCCTGGTCCTTTGGTCGCCTGAAGCACACTCGATCTTATTTAAACCTAAACACAATGAAAGTCAGGCATTTATGGAAGGAACAATGCTTTTTGATGGGAGAGTTAGCTGTTGCTATGGCTTTCAATCCCATAAGCAATCTTTCCCTAACCTAATTGTTTGATAATCTCTCAAAGTGAAGTGTCATTGTAAACTGGTCCAGCTGGAGTTCTGGACCAGCAGAGCGAGGTGATCTACATAAGCACTCTCTGTCTTTCCTCAAGGAAAGATGTCTTGGCCTGAACTAGTCTTTTCTTTTGCCTCACCCTATTTCTGCCTATATAAACGTTCCCTTTTGAATTACTCCTGGCAGATTCCTTTGCTTTCTGAAACTGACCGCAGCTGCACTTTAGATTGAGGATTTATGGTACAGCTGCCACATGCAGGTTGCTAAAATAATTTGCTAAAGTCAGAATTAAGTTGATTAGAACACACACAGATGTGGACAAATACCAAAGAAAGGGAAGCAACTGGGCCTAGAAGGGGTGTACATTTTTAAGAGGGGAACTTTCTACATTCTCAGAGGTGTTCTAGTGGCAAAGCTCTTACTATATTCTTTAATTCCTTCAATTCCATTTCAATGAGTACTTTCCTGCTCCCCTTCAATTTGCTCTTCAGTTTTATTGTCTTTCTTCTAACAATTTCCTCAGTTCAATGAACATGGAAAGGACTGTTGCTCTTAGGTCGTCCTTGAGCAGTATTGAAAGCTCTGATGTATGCGAGCACTGATTGGCCTCTGGCCTCATCTGTTGAAGTGGTAAAATTCCTTCATTTTCCCCATCCTCCTTGTGCTTCTTGGGGGTTAAGGATGGAGCTCTGAGTTCCAGGTTATCTAAATAGTGATTTCATTTTCATACTGGGCTACTGCTGTGAATCCACTTATTTCTGTTGCCCACAACCACATTCTGAAGATTCTCTGCAGGACTGGTGAGGGTGGAACTGGGAGCCACGCCCTAACCAGACAGGTACTGGCAGTGGCTGGGGGAACCGCAAGACCTTGCAGGCTCAAAGCAGGGATATGGAGATGCTAGGAGTTAGGAGGAGAGGAAGTAACCAGAGGCAAGCAGGCATACAATGAGGGCTGAATCCAGGTCCAAGATGCTAGGGGCAGGAAGGAGGTGCCAGGAGTGTTCTAGTGGTTACCAGCTAGAGCGGCATGTTGAAGGGAAGGGGTAGGAGAGAGAAGCTAAGCATGGTATGGTCTGGTATCCAGACCCAGGGCCTTGAGAGGCAAGAAGGAGAAGCCAGAAGTTTCCGGGGCTATTCAAATCTTTTCAAACATTGATAGAAATCGTACAATGGGTAGGGTGTTTGCCTTGCACATGGTAGATGTGGGTTTGATCCCCAGCATCCCATATGGTATCCTCTAAGCATCTCCAAGAATAATTCTTGACGGCAGTATCAGTCTATAGAGACTTTTTGGTTGACTTTTTCCCACCAGGCCAGCCTTACCAGGTGACTCTGTATATTTGATTTCTTTTCCAGTTCCAGACTTTCTCCCTGTCTTCTTCATGCAGTTCTTAATATTTTTAAGTGGGCATCCAAAATATGTGCTAAAAATTTAACAAACAAATTACAGAACCTTAAAATAGACCTTATGAATTCAATGGCTATTTCCCTGGACTTCTACTTACTATGGACAAATATTATTTTTCTTGGAGTAGAAAAACTAATTTTTTTGTGAGGAATCTTGTCTGGATTTTCTTTAGGAAGAGTTGACAGAGGGAAAATTGAGAGAGCCAAGACAATATTGTAATAGAGTGGCAAATTATATTTGAAAATGAAAGCTCCATCTCTCAGTAACATTTTCAATAAAATTTGAAAGATCATTTAGTTATACCCACAATGCAAATAAGACTAAAATACATAATCTAGCGCAGAATGCATTATAGATTATGCCTGCTCAACTAAGAGAATATTAAAAGGTATTGTTGGACTATTTTTTCTAATAAATATTTAGAGTTAACAGTACTTGCTAATTAGAATAAGACATTGAAACTGAGTGCAGTTGAATTAGTCTTCTAAGAATGAAATATTATTAAAGATTCCATTAGCTGTATTCTTTTGTACCCATTAAATGCCCATTATCTATTTCCCATGGTTTCGTTCATTTTACTCTCTCCTTAGTCCAGATTGTGCTCCCAAAGAGACATAGGAATAATGTGCCAGAGTCAATTACATCAAGCATTGTTATAAAGATAAGAAGTGATATGATTATGATAGCAATCAACCCAAATTCAGATAGAAATTTTAAATGCTTTCTCAAGGTGTGTTCTATAAATACGAGTTATTATATGGACAAAGTACTCTGGGATTCAATGTTTAGAGAATTTTGGTTTAAACAAAAATTAAATGTAGGTTCTCTAAAATCTTTTCTTATGCATTTGTGAATTTACAATGCATTAGGTAGTGGGACCAGAGTGATAGCACAGCAGGTAGGGCGTTTGCCTTGCATGTGGCTGACCTGGTTCAATTCCTCCGTCCCACTCAGAGAGCCCAGCAAGCTACCAAGAGTATCCCACCTGCACAGCAGAGCATGGCAAGCTACCCATGGCGTATTCAATGTGCCAAAAAAAGTAAGAACAAGTCTCACAATGGAGATGTTACTGGTGCCTTCTAGAGCAAATCAATGAACAACAGGGTGACAAGTGCTACAGAGCTATAATGCATTAGGTAACATTTCTCTTTTTTATAGAAATTGATATTTGGAAAGATCAGCCATAAAAATGATACGATTCTCAGACAATTTTTTTCATTTGTTGAACACTTTATTGTTATTCATTGCAAGAATTGTTAAGGTATTTCCACTATACAAAGTTGGATAGAAGCTTCAATGACAAAAGTTAGTAGATTATCTTTTTTAAAATTTTACTTCATTTTTATAAAATTGTTCACAATAAGTCATTGCATTTAATATTCAAACACCAATCCCACCACCATTGCACCTTCCCATCACCATATTTTGAACATTTCCACCTCAAATCCCAAACTGTGTCCCCTAAAGCAGAACCAAAACAATTAATTTTGTATTGCTTATTATGAATAATCTGCTAAAAATGGTTCAATAAAGTTTCCTTAGAAGAAAGTGTGTGAAGATTGTTGTATTTCATCCTGGAGCCATTAAGCCCTTGTATAAGATATTACTAACATGTTTGTTAAACCCAATCAAATGTGTGCTATTTTTGGTACAATAGTAATGTAGAGTATGAGGGGTCAATAGTGATGTAGAGTATGAAGGGTCAATTAAGAATAATAGTATATAGCAATTTCTCTCATGAGGCCTATGTTGCTCTCTTCTGGGAGCTTTATTTCTGAGTCTCTGGTCATGGCTGTTACATGGTGCCAGGGGCAGTTTGTGGGTATGACTGCCAAGCTACTGGTAAACTTGGAAGATGGGGGGAGGAGGCCCATTCCCACTCTGAGAAAGTTTGGACATTTCAATTAACGGGTCCTGCATACCTGGATTTTTCTGCAGATTTTTGCATAAGTGAGGCTCATTTGAGCCTGAGGAGAGCGACTATGAGCATGTCGGTGGTTGGGTTCTGGAGGTTTTTGGCTATTAGGGTTCTGTTGGGTGGGGAGGGAATCTCACCTACTACCCTCCGAATTGCCCTGGTGAAGATAGCCTGGTGCGTCATCTGGACTTTAGACAGCTTCTTAATATTGCACTTTTTAATACTTGTGTATAGGACTGGAACCATAGCACTGTGGGTAGGGTGTTTGCCTTGCACACGGCCAACCCAGGTTCAAATATTCTGTCCCCCTCGGAGAGCCTGGCAAGCTACTGCGAGTATCTTTCCTGCTTGAAAGAGCCTGGTAAGCTACCCGATATGCCAAAAATAGTAACAAGTCTCACAATGGAGCCTTACTGGTGCCCACTCGAGCAAATCAATGAACAATGGGATGACAATGCTACAGTGCTACTGTATAGACAAAATTAGGCACATATTCATACAATGCTTATGCATATTCAATGTGTAGTAGATAAGGTTTCACCAATTTGATTTTAGTTTTAGGGGTGATTTCTATCACCTGTAATACTAGCTCTGCAATAATAATAGTGTCTATTATTTGATAGCACAGATTTTTTTTTATTGAATCACCATGAGAAAAGTTACAAAGCTTTCAGGTTTAAGTCTCAGTCATACAATGATCCCTTCACCAGTGCACATGTTCCATCACCAAGAACCCCAATATACCTCCCATCCCCCCACTGTCCCACCCGTGTGGCTGATGATTTTCACTTTTCTCTCTCTTTACTTTGATTACATTCAATATTTCAACAGAAAACTCATTATTATTATTTGTAACTTGCCCCAACAATCAGACCTGCTGAAAAGGCATCATTTGATAATTTGTTTCCCATTGCTGAGAATGAAGAGCACACGAGGTTGCGTGGTTTTGGACTTCAGGGATTTTAATAATTAAGTCCCGAGAAATTTCTGCCAGAATTCATGTCACTGCACGCTCATACCTCTGCTTACCACTAAGCTTTAAAAGAGGGTGGTCATCACGCCACTGCTCTCGCCACCACTGCCAAAAGGAAAGGCCGAGGGAGAAAAACCTTTCCCCTCCCGGGGCAGCATGGGGCCGGCCGTAGCTTAGTTCACAGTCTAGAGGCATTTCTGCAAGAAGCCACAGGGTGCCGAAAAGATGGCAGCTGCCATGCCTTTGCCACCGCTGCTGAAAGGAAAGGCTGTGACAGCACAGAATTTTTAGGACTTAGAACTAATTTTTTCAGATTCAGGATGTCCTAGGATAGATTCCAAACTTCAATTGAATTTGTGTCATCTTTCCCTTAAGTTATATAATATTCTGAATTCTTTTTGTGTAGTGAGTGTGTGGTACTATTATACATACTACTCTAATACTGTTTCCCATATGGTAGATAAAGAAAAGTCACTCCAAAAAATGGTACTAGGAAAACAGGGCAGCCACATGGAAGAAAAATAAACTAAATCACTATCTTATACTGTAGACAAAAATAGACACAACATTAAATGAAAATTTAGATGTTGTACCTGAAACTTTATAATATGAATAAATTATAATATACCACATGATATTGACGTCAGTGATGACCTTGGGGATTTGACACAAATACCAAGAATAAAACAAGCAAATTAACAAAAATTCAAATAGGACTACATCAAATTAAAAGTTTCTGAGCAGAGAAAGCAACTAGTATTAATAAAGATTTTTTCTTTACTTTGTACATCTAACAGAGGGTTGATAGAAAAATTAAATAAAGAAATTGTATGATACAACAACAAAACAAAATAATTCAAGTGGGCTTTGGAACAAAATAATTCAAAATGTTATTTTAGATATCTCCAAAGAAGAATATGGACGACAAGCATATGAAAAAATGCTCATTATCACTTGTTATTAGAAAATGCAAATAGAATCTATAATAAGATATTATCTCAGGACTGTGAATGGTATGTTTCAAAAATACTAGAAGCAGTAATTGTTGGCAAGGGTAACAACTCTTTCTGATATAAAGCAATCCTTTATATGCTGTTGGTGGAACTCTAAGTTGGTACATTATCTATGGAAAAGATTATGGTATTAAAAATAGATACATCAGGACTAGGGAGATAAAACAGTGAGTAGGGCTACTGCCTTGCACAGAGCTGACACGGGTTCGATCTCTGGCATCCCGTATGGTCTCCTGAACACCGTCAGGAGTAATTCTTGACTGCAAGCCAGGAGTAATTTCTAAGCATTGCTGGATGTGCCCCCAAACAAAAAAATAAATAGATCCACAATATGCTGCAGCAATTCTACTCTAGGTATCTGCTGTGATTCAATCATTCACAGCATATATTAATTTCTGCAAATTGGGTCATTGGAGAGCAGCATTTGAGAGTGAGTTACTGCTCCTTGGCCCAAAAATCATTCATTGAGCAGAGACAAAGGCCAAGGGAAGGGACCATGTGAAGAAAGAGAAAAAAAACTAAAAACAATTCCTGACAGCAGAATCAAGGGCCAGGAGGATTGGTCCATGATTGAAAGCCTACTTCAAGTGATTGTGGTAAAGGCAGTTAGGATAGAGAAGGGACCACTATGACAAAGATAGTTGAAAATGATGACTCTGAATAAGAACTGTGTACTGAAAGTACGTAAAGGACCAAACATGATAACTTCTCAGCATCTGCATTGCAAACCATAATACCCAAAAAGAGAGGAGAGAAAGAGAGAAAGAGAGAGATACAGAGACAGAGAAGAGAGACACAGGGAGAAAGAGAAGAGACACACACAAAGACAGAAAGAGAAAGAGAGAAAGAGAAAGAGAGAGAAGGAAGTGTCTATTATAGAGACAGGCTGGGGTGGGTAACAGGACAGGAAAGGGGGGCACATTGGTGGTGGGAAATATGCACTGGTGGAAGGATGGGTGTTGGAACATTTTATGACTGAAACCCAAATATGAACAGCCTTGTAACTGTATATCTCATGGTGATTCAGTAAAAATAATAAATAAATAAATAAATACACATAAATACATGAATAAATAAATAAACAATTCTTAAAAATGCTGTGTTAGCCAACGCGTCTATTTTTCAAAGGAAACTCAGGGAGTAGGTGCGCTGTGAGTGATATCACAAGACCATGACGATGAGACCTGCTTTGCATGTTCCTGAGAACACTGTTCAGCCGAGTAATCTGTGACTACTCTCACCACCCCTATGCCTCCAATAGGAATATGACCAAAGAATATAAAATGATGCAAGAAAGATAGTGCAGGTTGCAAGGCACTTGCCTGGTTTGCAGCTGACCCGGGTTCTGCCCCAGCACTTGCATATGATTCCTCCAACACCCCTAGGGGTCACACCTGAGCACAGAGCAGGAATAGACCTTGAGTGTCATCACTTCCTTACCCCCTAACTAACAAACTTTGAATTATACCTGATGACCTGAAGTTATGAAGTGGAGTGAGTGGTAGAAAAAAGAGGAAGCGGCACTGTTGTGAAGGGTCATTGATACTTGGTAACGGTTATGGTGTGATAAGACATATTTGAAGAGTTGTGAACTCCTATATATAAATTCATATATATCACTGTATCACTGTCATCTGTTGTTCATCGATTTACTCGAGTGGGCACCAGTAACACTTCCATTAGTCTCAGCCCTGAGATTTTAGTAGCCTCTCCTACTCATCTTTTCCAAGGACTGGAGGCTTTTTCAGGGTCAGGGGAATGAGACCTGTTATTGTCACTGTTTTTGGCATGAGGAGCTTGCCTGGCTCTGCTTTGTGGGTGGGATACTCTTAGTAGCTTGCCAGGCTCTCCTAAAGGCATATATATATGTATATATACATATATATAAATATACATGTCTGTGTAGATATATATTTCCCTCTATGATTTTATAGAAAATGGGTAGAGGATATCTTATGATTAGAGGATATCTTATGATTCACGGCTGTGCAGTCCAGGAATATGTTCACTTATGAACATATATATATATATATATATATATATATATATATATGAAGTGTTGTGAACTTTTATCCCCAAAAGCAAAAATACTGATCTCTCTCATGACTGACTGACAACTTTGGTCATTTTCAATGTATGCTTTCATGACTATGCCTCATATTTTGAAATACTTGTTACGGTGTACTGTGTAAGAGGTGAGCAGAATAAAGTTCAATATCTTTTTTTTTCATCTTGAAGATGTCAATTGAACTTAATCAACACATTTGAATTTAATTTTGCTGTTCAATGACTCTATGTATTTGAGGCAGTTGAACTTAGAATACTGATTCCAGCTCATCTGAGCCTTGCCAGCTAGAAGGAATGGTAACAAGTAGGCCTCTTGATTGAATATGTAACAAAACTTAATGCGATATGTAATGCTGATAGCATTTCATGTTGATTCATTTTTTGCAACGACTATTGGAAAAAAAGACAAAATGCATATGGCAAAAGACTATCTTTTCCCCCATAAATAAAATAGACCGACATCTTATATAAGGATTTTAAAAACGAAGAGATACAAAATAATCTGTAAGTTTCAGAGAAGAATCTGGCACTGTGATTATACTAAAATATCCTGAAATATTAGATTTAACTGCTACAAAGAGACTTTTAAAAACATCTTTTATAGATTTATTTTTTTAATTTCTTTTATAATTAAGATTCTACATATTTCCAAATTATCCTTTTAGGTAGTTTAAGCAATCCTCAGGAACATTTGAAAAACAGACTTTTAACACTCATTAATTTTTCACTCCATTTATTTGTATTGCTTGGTTATTCTACACAATTTTTCCTTTATGCTCCTTAATATACTGATTTTTTATTTATACTTATATTTTATTAATAGGCTGGAGTGATAGCACAGCGAGTAGGGCGTTTGTCTTGCAAGCAGCTGACCTGGGTTCGATTCCTTTGCCTCTCTCAGAGAGCCCAGCAAGCTACCGAGAGTATCCTGCCCATATGGCAGAGCCTGGCAAGCTACCCATGGCGTATTTGATATGCCAAAACAGTAACAACAAGTCTCACAATGGAGACGTAACTGGTGCCCGCTAGAGCAAATCCATGAACAACAGAACAATAGTGGTACAGTGCTATGATTGATTTTGGCTGATACTTACATTTCCTTGAGAAGATTAATTATAGTTAGTGTGTTACAATATACTTCTTATGGACTAAAAGTCGAAAGCTCAAGGCTCATGTGTATATATGCACACAAGGCTCAACTTTTTTTTTTTTTTGCTTTTTGGGTCACACCTGGCGATGCACAGGGGTTACTCCTGGCTCTGCACTCAGGAATTACCCCTGGCGGTGCTCAGGGGACCATATGGGATGCTGGGAATCGAACCCGGGTCGGCCGCATGCAAGGCAAACGCCCTACCCGCTGTGCTATTGCTCCAGCCCCCAAGGCTCAACTTTTAACATGTTAGTGATCTCTTATAGAAGGACTTAATGGCCCCTCAGTAAAATAAAACAATCTTCACACTCTTTTCTCTAGAAAGCTTTTTTTGTAGCATTTTTCAGCTGTTTTTCATAACAGACAATACAAAATAGATTATTTCGATTCTGCTTTGGGGCAGGGATTGGGGTTTAGCATGAAAACATCTGAAATATGGTGGTGGGAAGGTGCCAAGGTGGTGGAATTGGTGTTTGAATATTAAATGTATTGAAATATTGTGAACTACTTTATAAAATGAAAACTTTTTTTTTTCAAATCAAGATTGGTTTAAATAGATAGATAGCTGAGAAATACCCATCAGGCAAGACTTCAGTCTTAATACTTCAGGTGTTTGTGGGGCAACCTCTCAGTTGTGCTCACCGGTCCAGGGCCACTCCTGCCAACAGTAGGTCTGGCTCTATGAACTGGACCGTTCAATTCTTGAGCCCCTGTTGTCTTGCTACCTGGACTCTGTGCTATGCACTGCGGTCAGTGGCCACACAGCAGCCACCCTGACCGTGCTCTAGGCTAACCTGGAGCATGCCTACTGATTCTGGGGCAGGCCATGCATGTCAGAGATTGAACTGGGGGCTTTGAAATGTCTAACATATACTCCAAGTACTTGAACTGTATCCTTGAACCTAAAACAACAGATTGATAAAATTTCTGAGGATTGAAACTGGACCTTCAAATCTAAGGAACTGTGACTGCGACTTTAGGGAACTGATGCAATTAGACAATTATGTTTATGACAGAGTTATATAGGGAGTCTCACAATTTTTACATTTAAACATTAGTCTGTGAATATAACATAAAATAGCTAGGATAGACTTGAAGTCCAAGCTTCTATATTTCATTTTAGAACTCTCTCCTGTGTGCTAAACTTTCCTTCTCAGCTCTTAACCCCTTCAATTTTCCTGTCTCTTTTTTTGTGTTGTATATAACCACAACAATCAGAAAATTTTGATAGTATATCTTCACAAGACACCTTATTTATAACCTATTTCTCATTTGACCACTCTTACAATGGACAGATGCTATCTATACTAGTATTGCCATCTTGCTGATTTCTCTTGTATTCTTTCTTTATACCTATTTCCTTCCTTTATACCTATTTTCTCTACAGTTTTCTTCACACCAATGCTCCAGATTTTTTAATAATTTTGTATGTTATCAGAATCAGACCACAGGATGAATTCTGGGACTGTCTGAGCTCGGCACTCGAGTTGCTATGAGCTGCTGTGAAGCACAAATACCTTGGTAGCTACAGAGTCCAGCTTGGTGCTTCAGTTTCTAATTTGCGCTTTTGACCAGGAGCCACAATTTGCTGCCCAGACTTGCTGGGTTTCATCCGACAGCAGCTGTCAAGCAGTTGTTGTAAACAGCTCAGTTTTGCTGGATACCAGTGTTGTAACTGCTGCAATGTATTTATGACTGAAAGTTTCCTGTCGTTGTCCAGATCTACACAAACTCAGAGATAAAGATCTATCTAGAATTAGCGACCCTTCAGTACTGCAAAAAAACTCAGATCATTACCCTCAACCCTTTTGTAGTGCAAGGCACAGTGAAGAAATGGAGTGATTCAACCATATGACGGTCAAAGCTTAGGAAGGAAACTCAAGGTCATCTGAGCTTTCTAAGCTCCCAGAGGAAGACTTTAAACCAATGATTCTTAAGATGTTAACTGAATAGAGAAAAATAAAGGGAAAAGAATATCAACAATGACTCACACAGCATAAGATTCAGATAAAGATTACTGTCCTAAAGAATGTAGCAGTTTAGCTAAAAAACTCACTGAAGGGCTCCAGGGTGGCAAGGATCAAAGTAGGGTCTGCTGTGTGCAAAACAAGTGACTTAGCCCCTTGTACATTCTCTCTGGCTCAAATATTTTTTGATTTGGTTGAAAAAGAATTTGTTGTTGTTAAGTACGTGTGCTGTAATATGTATCATTTTCTTAAATTAAAAAAATCTATATATCATTTTCTATATTGAGATAAGCTACTTCTGTTTCATTAAACTTTTTTATTACACAGATATTGAATTTGTCAAAGACTTTCTCAGCATCTTTTGATAAAATTATATGACTTTTATTATTTCTTTTGTTGATGGTGTCATCATACTACTGTAAACCTGAATAGATTTATTGTTGGATCAATCACATTTGAAGGAACTTGGTGGAGTGATAAATACTCTTCATTCTTAACTGAGACATCCCTAATAAAGGATGGATTTCCAACATTTGTACAGTGGCTGAACTTCAAACATTAATCTTTGCCTTGGAATCCTTGACTAACAGTCAGCCCCATCTGTACCATTACAGACTCATGAGTCATTGTCTAGGGTCTAACTCAGTGTTTCTCAACCGAGTTCTGGCTGTGGCCTACTTCTGACCTTGTTTTCTTTCTGTGGCCTACCCTTGTTTACTGATTGTCCCCCTAATATTGTGCTATGGTCTCCAATTTCCCTAATTTTTACCTTTGCCTTTCTTAGAATATGCTGGGTACCCACAAGTTAAGATATGCTAGATTTGCCAACAGTA
The DNA here is from genome assembly GCF_027595985.1 of Sorex araneus. Taxonomy (NCBI): domain Eukaryota; kingdom Metazoa; phylum Chordata; class Mammalia; order Eulipotyphla; family Soricidae; genus Sorex; species Sorex araneus. The sequence continues at coordinate 196,011,748 of NC_073306.1, forward strand.
TACAGTAATTCCTATCTAAGGTTGCCTATTTTAGAATAAATAACAGTGGGGATTTCTTATCTCACAGATAACAGAATATGCATCTAGGTCACACATATCTCTAGACAGTTGAAGTCATAAAATGGGAAGTCTCACCATTTTACTCCTTTATCCAAGAAAGTCCAGACATTATTGTAAGTGACCCAGGCATTTATTCTACCTCTGAAGATAAGCCCTGCTGTGCTCGTAGACAAGTTTATCCAAAAGAACCTTCATCCTTTGTGTCATCAAGCTATAGGTCTCAGGGAATGCCACATGCTTTAAGTTCATTCAAAGGGAGTTGCAACGGGTAATCTATGAGTGGGATTGAGGTGGGGGCAGCAGAGAGTGTGTGCTTAGGGTTTACTCTTGGCAGCACCCAGGGCACCATATGGAGTGTTGGGATTGAACACATGTTGACCTTGTGCAACGAAAGATACTTAGCCCCTGTACTATCTGAGCATCTAGTTCAATTTTTTTTTTCCATTTCAGTTTTGGGGCCATATCCAGTAGTGTAAGGGCTTACTCCTGATGGGACTGGGGGGATCATATGTTGTGTGGGATTGAACCCTGGTTAGCTGTGTACAAAGCAAGCCTCCTATCCCCTGTACTATCAATCCTGCCCCATCTACCTTGGTTTTTAATGGCTGTTTGCTGAGAGTTTTGAAGCTTATTACCTTCCCTTTTTTTGGTTCCTTACCTGAATTAGAGAAAAAAATCTCAACAGCCCACACTTGTGATAACCCAATACCCAGCCCCTCCTCTAACCAGCATAAACTATTCAAGTCCGGGTTTTTTTTTTTTTTCCTGCTCTCTCAACACAGCTTTGGACAGGCTTTGGAGCCTAACACATTCTTCCCAGAAAAAAATCTTGTTATGTAAATGGTAAACCTTTTTACCTTCATGATACAGGTAAGGTAATATTAGTCTCAACATCTAAGCTGAATTTCTCTATGGATAATCAATCTTTTTGCTAGATGACAAATATATATACATAAGCAATCAAATAGTTTTCTGGAGAGCACACAAAACCCTTCCTAAGTTTTTTCTTTTTTTTTTTTTTTTTTTTCTTTTTGGGTCACACCCAGTGATGCACAGGGGTTACTTCTGGCTCTGCACTCAGGAATTACTCCTGGTGGTGCTTGGGGAACCATCTGGGATGCCGGGAATCGAACCTGGGTCAGCCGTGTGCAAGGCAAATGCCCTACCAGCTGTACTAATTGCTCCAGCCCCAAAACCCATCCTAACTTTTTATTATTTACTTTGAAAATAAATAAAAATGATTAATTATCTAATTGGAAGTTCCTTTATAAAAAATGGCCTAAAGTCTTAGAAGAATTGGATGAACTTGATGCAGTAATCTTAGCATTGGGTATTCTAGTGTCTAAAAGTTGATAACAGACATATATTACTTAGTTTGTAAGGGAGTATTCCAACTGATATTTACATATTTATTTCCTAGAAATGTCATATTTTTGTTTAAAAAAAAACAAATTTACCTTTTTATCAATAACAGATTCCCACCAAAACATGGCATAATGAAATTATGGACGTCATCTAACAAAGATGAAATATATTAAGTTATATAAAAGTAGCAAAAGGATATATGATTTTTCCAAAAAATATTATAAATCATTTCATTGCTAATAGTATATGGAAACTGTGATTTTGTATAAAGAAAGTTCTAGTGAATAAAACTAAATGCCAATTATTTATGTGATTAAAAGAAAACACCTAAGGTTTAGGCAGCCAGTTATCAGTGAAGAACAGTACAAATAAAAGAATTGCTGATTTATAATTTAGTATTTTTCTTTTATAAATTTAAAATAAAGAGTGGAACCAACTGTTTTATTCCTGGATTACTTTGGAGTGCAGTATAATACAGGAAGACATCATTTGATCTTGTTCTTTAAGTTCTGAAAGGACACATAGGAAAGTTTTGATGCAAGTAATCTAGGTAAGCATCCTTGGCTTACTACTCTGGTCCAGGAGTATTTTGGCTATTAGGATGTAAAACTTCAGGGAAGACATTCATGACTCCTGGCTCTGCAGGAGTCTTTATGTAAACCATGGATAGGGGAAATATTTTTATTTTATTATGAAAAAAATATTTCATTGTGAATGGCTCTGTTTTTTATTAATGTGGTATAGTTTGTATTAAACTTACTCTCTGTGTAATCTGGTATGTAGACTATTAGGTGATCTAAACTGTCACTTACCTTTAAATATGGATAGTTGCCAAAAAAAAAAATTAACTTCAATGCATGGTTAAACAGACTTAGGTTAGTTTTGCTACTCCTTATTTTTTATATTTACTTTGGTTTAATAATATTCAATGCTTTTATCAATTAAAGAATATTTTAGTGGAGTTGTTAAAGATACTGAGCTCATTTGTGTCACTTACTGCCTCTTTATCCTTTGGCAAATTGCTTGACCTCTACTTTTTTCAATTTTTCTTTTCAATAATAAAACAGGGATAATATCTAAACCTCTATAGTTAGAACATAGGTTCAAGTGGTTTTAAATGTTAACTTATTTAACATTAAAGTAAATAACTTTGGGTTAGGTCATTTTGGGGTATGAGAATGCTATAGTAATTAATTCATATGGAAAACTTTTGAGCCTTCTTAGAACCACAAAATTAGCTATGTAATCATCTAAACAAAATTATTTTATTTTGGTGGAACTGGGAAAACCTATTTGTTTCAGTACATTTACGAGAATTTGGAAAACATCAGTAGAATGATGTAGGAAAGTATTTTCTTACAACTTTCAGAGATCAGAATAGAAATACATTACTTGACCTTAACTGATGGTAGAACATGTATATATTTGAACTTATTTAAAGTCTCCTAGATGCTGTAGCCATAGTGTAAAATAAAATCTGTAATTCATCTGGAAACACACTTCACCTTCCTGACATTCAAAAGTTGTTTTCATTTCTGTTTGTAAATAGAGACAACAAAGGAAAATCTGAAAGCAAATGTTTCTGGTTGTGTAATTATCAAATGAAAGAAATTTCATTGAAATTGAATATGGTATGAATTTAAAAGAAAACTTAAACTTCATGTCAAACACTTAAATTCTACATATTTATTTATTCTTGCTTCAGTTCAGAGAATGTTCAATCATACAAACAAATTATCAGAGTTAAATTGTATATTTCTCAGGATAAAACATAATGACATTTTGTTTTTTTATTATGACATTTTAATGTAAATTTCATTCCACTGTTTCAGAGATTTATATTAGTATGATAGATGTATTTTTCTGTAAGTTTTTTATTTTGGAAGATTTTGGTACATATCTTTTGGGTAGGCTTATTTGTATTATAGTTACATTAATTTATACTGGTAAGAATTGATATATCCATATATTTAAAATTTGGAAGTATTTTAATATTCCAAACATTACAGAACATAAACTGTGATATGATAATAATGTGAATGACTATGTAAAAGTTTTAATCTCAGAATACACACAGCTCATTTTATTCTATATTCCTTTTCCTAAGATTTTCCTGTTTTGAAGCCACCCCTACCAGCGCTCTGGGCTTATTCCTGGCTCTGTGCTCAGGGATCCCTCCTGGTGGTGCTTGGGGGACCACATAGGATGTCATTTTTTAAAATACTGATAATTATTGTGATTTTATTTTCCAATTTACTACGAATAAATGTGGTTTGTGCATGTTTTATGTCTTAATTCATCACTATATAAGTAGCAAGTAGAGTAGAAGGCAGTGTTTTGTTGCATTGTTGTTGGAGGGATACTCTGACTTTTCAATGATTATTTCTGTTGGTCAGAGGATATGAAAGACAACCCGGAACTACTTTGAAGTTGGCTTAATGGTCACAGTTTGGTCACAGTTCAAGAGAAGAGGTTTAAATAGATATCTGCACAACTATGTTCTTTAGTGAAAGGATAATATGTATATAAGTAATAGTCATATAAAATAAAGTCCTGAGCTTTCTGGAAAAGCTCCAGTGACTTCCTTTTGCCTTTAAAATATGTATGTCTTTTTAAATATTATCTTAAAAGGTGGGTGGCTTGATTGCTTTTTCATCAGTTATTCTGTTCTTTTCTAGTTTTATTGCCCTTTGGCCTTAAGAAGGAGCCTTTTGACAATTAAGAATGGGCTGATTCTTAAGTTTGATCCTTTGGAGTTACTATTGCCTTTCCTGGAGACTTCTTTTCAAAGTCTTCTATGGTGAGCTGTCTTTTGTCATTCAGATTTCGTCCAGATTGAAAACTCTTCAAGGCACCTTAGCCTTCTAACATTGAGAATAGCATCCTTCCACAACCCTACCCAATTGCTTCCCTGATCATTAGATATAATATCAGTCTCTTCTATTTGTTGCATTGGTTATACTCACTAACAAGATCCTGGGTTTTTTGGCTGCTTATATTGCTTATATTCTGGCTTAATGCTAAAGGCAGAGGATATAAAGAATTTATATAAAATTTACCCCTTTATGTCCCATATTAGAATAGTATCTGGTACTTTATATATATATACATACATATATATATGTACACACATACATATATATACATATACATGTATATATGTGCATATGTGTGTGTGTAGTTTTGTGTTGGATATCATTGGTTTGTCCTGCTCCCCTTGCCACTAGGAGCTTAGGTTTATTAGTCACACCCATCAAAGTGCTCCCGAGTCACTCCCATTTCTTTGTTTATCTGTAACCACTTCTACCAGTTTATCTGCTCTTCCTCTAATCAAACTCTGTTAATTTGTAAGGTCAGACCTTGCTAGGACAGTGTACTTGTATTGTAAGTTAATATTGTCTTTCTCCTCTCTTATGTCTTTTGAATAGTTTACTTTAAAACAATACCCTTTTTGTATGGACAAAAAAAGACATTTATTAATATGCTTTGGTAACGGGGGATTTAATTGGCTTCAAATATTATTCACTCCCGGGTATCTGCTTTCTCGACTTAAGCCTCAGCTGCCTTTGCTTCCTAGCACCCCCAAAAGCAGGGTCCCAACGAGGGACGGAATGGACCCAGGGCAAGTGGTGAGTTACGTGCTACCCTGGCATCGAGATGGGCCTGGCCAAAGCGCCTAATGCTTAACTATATGTTAAGAGCTTGGTCATGGGCATGTCATGTCATGATTCAAAAGCAATGATGAGACTAGGGCCCTGCTAGGGCTAGGAAAGACTAATCTGGCCTGGGCACTGTAGTCTGAGATCGAGGTGACCCCAGGAGAGCAATTCTATAAGCTTAATGTGTCTCTTGCTATGTCCATACAAAATGATTTATAATATGAATACTTATATGTTAGTTGGACAAAGAGAGGAGAAACACATCCATGGAATTCCACTCTTGCGCGGATGTCCTGCTGAGAGAGATTCCTAGTGAAAGCATCCCCTAAGGGATAGAACTTTACCCCCTATTGACTGTAACCACACCAATTGTGTAAGCCAGGGCCCGGATACAGGGGGATTTAATGAGGCTGTGAGAGGGGGCTGGGGAGTTCCAGTAGATGCAGAGAAGGAGAATGAAGTAGGATGGGGGAGAAAGAAGCAGGAGGAGAATCAGAGGAGAATGGAGATGGGAATGGAATAAACTGCAACTGAGACTAAGCAGCCTGGCTCCGTTCCTTCCTTCACCTGCCTCTTCATCGCCATCAACCTCCCCGGTGTGGTGTTGCCTTTGCCTTTTCTTTTTATTTTTGTGTTTTTACACAGTTTTGGGGCCACACTGAGCGGTGGTCAGAGCTTACTCCCAGGTCGATGCTAAGGGATCACTCCTAGCAGGGCCAGGAGAACAGGAGAATCAAATTGGCAAATTGGGTGCCAAATAATGAACCCAGTTTGGCCATGTCCAAGGCAAGCAACTTACACTCTATACTATCATTCCAGCCCCAACCAATAAATATTTTTAGTAAAATAAATTGATATAGAAAATTATGGTCACAGGTAGAAGGAACGAATGTAGCTGATTTTTCTTAGTTTAATTTTGTTTGCTAAATCTTGATTTCAGGGAAATGCTGCTCAAAACAAATTTATATGGATGATGTCCTAAATTATACACTGTCCAATATTTAGCATCCGGAGCTATTGAATACTAAATCATGACTACTATGACTATAACATTAATTGTTAAATCTATTTGATCTTTATTCTTTTAAACTTAGATTTGTGTAGCCACATATATGGTTAATGGCTATCTTATTAGTAACGAGGAAATGCTTGCTTTAACAAATGCATTGTTTTATCATCTTTTGATAGATGGAAAGCATAGCAATATCTATATTAATTTTTCTATATTGATTGATTTTTCTATATTGATTTGGTTAAGGTTTTAGGTGAAACTCCAGTTTTAAAACTTGGCTTGTCTGGCTAATCTAGTCATCAGAAATATAAATTGTTACTAAAATTTGCTATACAAAGTTAAATTTTGATTATTTCTGATACATATACTGTGTAAACACAAAAAGAGCACAGCGGCACTCTATCTCTCCCACCGCTTGCGTTCGGTAGTCTCGAGCCATTTCCCCCACCCCGGGGAGGCTGATGGCGATGATGAGGCAGGCGAAGGAAGAAGGCACGAGGGCCAGGCTGGTTGGTCTCAGTTGCAGTTTATTCTATTCCCATCTCCATTCTCCTCTGATTCTCCTCCTGCTTCTCCCTCCCCCATGCTACTTCATTCTCCTTCTCTATCTCTCATCAATCTCCTCCTGTCTCCCTCATTCTCTCCTTCTTCTCCTGGCTCTGGATCTGGATCCCCCCAGCCCACTTTTGCAGCCTAGTTAAATCCCCACGCATGAGGGGTTGGGGCTTACACATAGGTGTGGTCACAGTCAATAGGGTAAAGTTCTTTCCCTCAGGGGATGCTGCTTCCAGGACAGATTCTCATACAGCAAGATGTCTTGCCTAAGGGCAAAATACCATCTAGGGGTGCGTTTCTCCTTTCCTTAGTCCAACAAGCATACATTCATAATATTAGTCATTTTGTATGGACACAGTAAGAGATACATTAAACTTCTAAAATTGCTCTCCTGGGGTCATCTCCATCTCAGACTACAGTGCTCAGGCCAGATTAGTCTTCCTCTCCTTAGGAGGGTCCTAGTCTCATCGTGGATCATGGCAGCATTTATCCTTGATCAAGCTCTTAAGGTATAGTTAGAGATCATGGTGCTTTGGCCTGGCCCATTTTGATGCCAGGATAGCTCACAGCTTGCCCTGGGTCCATTCACTCCGTCGTCAGGACCCTGCTTTTGAGGTGCTAGGAACTAAGTGCAACTGAGGCTTAGGTCGAGAAAGCAGATGCCTGGGAGGGAATATTATTTGGAGTCTTAACTCCCAAGTTACAAAAGCATAATATTAACTGTCTTCCTTTGTCCATATAAAAAGGATATTACTTTAAAGTAAACTATTCAAAAGGCGTAAGGAGATGAAAAAGATAATATTTCACTCATACATATAAAATCATAAATATCCAAGGAATCTGACCTTACAAATTAACAGAGTCTGATTAGGGGGGAAAGGTGATAGATTGGTTGGGGAAGAAAGCATAGAGAAGAGGTTACAGATAAACAAAGGAATGGGAGTGACTCGGAAGCACTGTGATGGGTGTACCCGATAAACCTAAGCTCCTTGTGGCAAAGAAGTAAGGGCAAAGCAATGTTATCCTACAATATACCATGTGACAACCTGGCTCCATTTCACAGCAAAATTACTGATTTGTATGTATGTATATATACATATACATATATATGCCTATATATGAATACATATATATATATATAAATTGTCCCAACTCATTGTTTTTTTTATTTTTCTTGTTCTTTCTCTGCAGAAGCAGATAACTAATTACTCTATGAGAGCAAATAATAAATGCTAAATTGATTATTGTATTTTACCTCTGTAAATACAAACACAAATCACTTTGCATTATTTGCTAGCCAGAGGGTCCGAGTTCATGGATTATTTTACTGTAGAGAAAAAATGAAGAAATATATTATATATCCAAAGCATAGAAAATTAGTTGAATATTATATCTGAAATATTCAAATTATAATATATTCCCTGGGGCCCCTCGGAGGAGATGGGCTCCAGCTTCCCTCCCCACCCCAAACAGAGCTCCTGGCAGCCGAAGACCATCGGAACCTACCTGCAGCCATGCTGGAGGCTCCTCTCCACACTTTCAGACAGGCCTCATGCATGAAGGTACGGACAGAGGAACCCAGGTGTGTGTAATCCCATCAACGGCCAACATCCAGAGACTTAAAAGCAAGCTCCCAGAAGCGATATCTTTAGCCTACTTCTCCCTCTGGGAGAAATTGGCAATCTTCTGAGAGTTTTCTGCCCACATGGGACAGCCTTGCAAGCTTCCCATGGTGTATTCATGTGCAAAATCCAGTAACAAGCTGGATCTCATTCCCCTGACCCTGAAGAGCCCCCAGTGCAACATCGTTAGGAGGGCCAAGTCAAGATAGACTTCTAAGATCTCAGGGAAAGGACGAAATGAGATGTTACTGAGCCCACCCGAGAAATCGGTTATTAACAGGATATTGTGATTGATTTATTGATAACATGTTCAACCATTATTTTCTTTCTTTTCTTTTTTTTTTTAATAATGTAGGAGCACTGCTATTTGTTCAGCCATTGATTAAGCTGATTGCATTGCATCAACCATTATTTTCCAGTTGTGTTGATCTTGGAAATAGTAGGCATATAAAAATGTAGCCATTTTTTCTTGTATATACCAGTCAACATATTCCTTCAAAGTAAAGAGTTTGATGCTATTTTGAATCAATTAGTTTACAAAGTGATCATTAAAAATAGTTGAAAAAAATGAACAAGGGCTGAGTAGGTAATATAGTGAGTAGGACACTTGTCTTGCACGCAGATGACCTGGGTATGACCCCCAGCATGCCATATGGTCCCTTGAGCACTGCCAGGAGTAATCTGTGAGCACCAGGTGTCCCCACCCTACCTCCAAATGAATGGCCTGAGAACAAAAACCAGACTCAATGAACTATACTATTTTTTTTAGTAATTAAATTGCATTAGGGATCTTGAAAACAAAATTTCTTTTAAAAAAGTTTTATTTATTTATTTTTATTGCATCACTGTGAGATACAATTACAAAACGTTCATGTTGGAATTTCAATCATAAAATGATCGAACACCCATCTTTCCACCAGTGCACATTTTCTACCACCAATGTCCCCAGTTCCACCCTCATCCCAACCCTCCTTCTGCCTCAATGGCAATTATCCCCCTTACTCTCTCCCTAATTTTGAGCATTATGGTTTGTAATATTGATACTGAGAGGCCATCACGTTTGGTCCTTTATCTACTTTCAGCAAACATCTCCCATCCCGAACGATCCCTCCAACTGTCATTGACTTAGAGACCCCGTGTCTATTCCAGCTGCCTTCTCTATCAGTTCCTGAGGCAGGCTTCCAACTATGGAGCAATATTCCTGGCCTTTGTGACTACTCTGTGTCCTTGGGTGTCAATCTCATATTATATTATTTTATATTCCACAATGAGCTTAGTCATTCTATTTCTGTCCCTCTCTTTCTGACTCATTTCACTTAGCATGATAGTCTCTATGTCTATCCACTTGTAAGCAAATTTTGTGACTTCTTCTTTCCTAACAACTGCATAGTATTCCATTGTATAGATATACTAAAGTTTCTTTAACCTGTTCTGCTCTCGGTCACTTGGGTTGTTTCCTGATTCTGGCTATTGTGAACAGTGGCTGCAATGAACATACAGATGTCATTCTACTGTGCTTTTTTGTACCCTTGGGATATATTCCAAGAAGTGGCATTGTGGGATCATATGGAAGCTCAATTTCTAGATTTTGAAGGAATGCCCATCATTGTTTTCCCAAAAGGCTGGACAGTCGACATTCCCACAAACAATTAAAGAGTTCCTTACTCCCCACATCTGTGCCAGCACTGGTTGTTCTTGTTCTTTTTGATGTGTGCCAGTCTCTGTGGTATGAGACAATATCTCATTGTTGTTTTTATTTTCATCTCCCTAATGATTAGCAATGTAGAGCACTTTTTCATGTGCCTTTTTGGCCATTTATATTTCTTTTCTGAGGAAGCTTTGGTTCATTTCTTCTCCCTGTTTTTTGATGGTGTTGGAGGATTTTTTCTTGTACAATTCTACTAGTGTCTTGGAAATCCTGGATATTAAACTCTTATCAGATGGGTATTGGGTAAATATTCTTTTCCACTCTGTGGGCTCTCTGTATTTTGGTCACTGTTTCTTTTGAGGTGAGAAGCTTCTTAGTTTAATGTAGTTACATTAGTTTATGTTTGTTTCCACTTGCTTGGTCAGTGGTGTTTTGTCCTTAAAGATGCTTTTAGCTTCAATATCATGGAGGGTTCTGCCTAATTTTCCTCCATGTACCTTATGGAGTCATGTCTGATGACGAGGTCTTTAATCCACTTTGATCTGACTTTTGTGCCTGGTGTTAGACAGAGATGTTAGTCAGAATTCATTTTTTGCAAGTGGCTATCCAGTTTTCCCAGAACCTCTTGTTGAAGAGGCTTTCTTGTTCCACTTCACATTTCCTGCTCCTTTATTACAGCTTAAGTGATCATATATTTGAGTCTGTGACAAAATATTCAAGTCTGTTCCAGTTTCTTGTCTGTTTCTAGTCCAATACCATGCTGGTTTAATTACTATTGCTTCGTAGTACAGTTCGAAGTTGGGGAACATGATGCCACCCATCTTCTTCTTCCCAAATATTGCTTTAGCTATTTGTGGGTGTTTATTGTTATTTCAGGGCTGGATCGATAGCACAACGGGTAGGGCATTTGCCTTGCATGCGGCTGACCCGAGTTCAATTCCTCCGTCCCTCTTGGAGAACCGGGCAAGCTACCGAGAGCATCTCACCTGCACAGCAGAACCTGGAAACCTCCTCGTGGCAGATTTGATATGCCAAAACAGTAACAACAAGTCTCACAATGGAGACATTACTGGTGCTTGCTCGAGCAAATCAATGAACAACTGGACAACAGTGCTACAGTGCTACATTGTTTTATATGAATTTCAGGAGTGTTTTGTTTATATCTTTCAAGAATGTTATGCGTATCCTAACAGAGACCACATTAAATCTGTATGGTGCTTTGGGGAGCATTGCCATTTTGAGCATGTTAATCCTCCCTATCCATGAGCAGGGGGTGTGTCTCCATGCCCTAGTATCCTCTTTTATGTCTTGAAGTAGTGTTTTGTAATTTTCTTTCTACAGGTCCTTCACCTCTTTAGTTAAGCTGATTCCACAGTGCTTGGTTTTCTGAGGTACTATTGTGAACAGGATTAATTTTTTAAATACCTCTTTCTTCTCTTTCATTATTTGTATATAGGAAAACCATGGACTTTTGGGTGTTGGTATTGTAGCCTGCCACTGTACTATACAAACCTATTGTTTCTAGGATCTTTTTTGTAGAGCCTTTAGGATTTTCTAAGTATAGTATCATATAGCCTGCAAATAGTCATAGCTTGACCTCTTCCTTTTCTATCTGTATGCCCTTGATATCGTTGTCTTGCCTAACTGCTATGGCAAGAACTTCCAGTACTATATTGAATAGAAGTGGTTAGAGTGGGCAACCTTGTCTTGTCCCCAATTGTAGAGGGAAGGCTTTTAGTCTCTCCTCATTGAGAATGATGCTTGCCTTGGGTTTGAGGAACGTTACTTCAATTCCGATTTTGCTGAGAGTTTTCATCATAAACAGGTGCTGGACCTTGTCAAATGCTTTCTCTGCGTCTATTGATATGATCACATGGTTTTTTATATTTTCTTTTATTTATATGATAAATTGTGTTGATTGGCTTGCTAATGATAAACCATCCTCACATCCCTGGGATGAATCCTACTTGGTCATGGTGTATGATCTTTTTGATGAGTTGTTGGATTCTGTTTGCTAGGATTTTGTTGAGGATCTTTGTATCTGTTTTTATCAGGGATATTGGCCTGTAATTCTCTTTCTTTGTGTTATCTATGTCTGCTTTTGGTATCAGGGTGATATTTGCTTCATAAAAACTGTTTGGAAGTGTTTCTGGTTCTTCAGTTTCCAGGAAAAGCTTAAAAAGGATTGAGAGTAAGTCCTCTTTAATGATTTGGAATAATTCACTTGTGAATCCATCTGGGCCAGGACTTTTGTTTTTGGGGAGACTTTTTATTATCATTTCATCTCCTTGTTTGTGATAGTTCTGTTCAGATACTTCAGGCCTTCTTGGTTCAGCCTAAGGAGGGCTATGGGAATGCAAGAATTTATTCATTTCCTCAAGGTTTTCTTGTTTCCTGGCATTGAGATTCTCAAAAATCTCTGATCATTTGAATTTCCATAGCTTCTGTTGTGGTGTCCCCCTTTTCATTTCTGATTCGGTTAATTAGGGTTTTCTCTCATCCTTTCTTTGTGAGTCTTGCTAAAGATTTATCCATCTTGTTTATTTTCTCCAGGAATCAGCTCTTGGTTTCATTGATTTTTTGGATTTTTTTTGGCTTTCATTTAATTAATTTCTGCTCTAAATTTTATTATTTCCTTCCTCCTGCCTGGGCTGGGCTCCTTTTGTTGATCATTCTCCAAGATCTTAAGCTGTGAGATTAGGTTACTTATGTAGGCCCGCTCTTTTTCCTGAGGTGTGCTTGTAGAGCTATAAAATTTCCTCTTCAAACAGCTTTTGCTGTGTCTCATAAATTCTGGTAACTTGTGTCTTCATTTTCATTTATTTCCAGAAATCTTTTGATTTCCTCTTTGATTTCCTTTCTAAGTCACTTGTTCAGGTGGTGAGCTGTTTGATTTCCAGGTGTTTGATTTGATTTTCTGTTGGTGTATGTGATTCACTTCTATTTCTTTCTTTTTCTTTTTTTCTTTTTGGGTCACACCTGGCGATGCACAGGGGTTACTCCTGGCTCTGCACTCAGGAATTACCCCTGGGGGTGCTCAGGGGACCATATGGGATGCTGGGAAATGAACCTGGGTCTCCCGCATGCAAGGCGAATGTCCTACCCGCTGTGCTGTTGCTCCAGCCTCATCACTTCTATTTTCAGTTCATCATGGTCTGAGAAAATCGTTGATGCAATCTGTATCTTCTGAATTTTATGTTTTGTGGTCCAGCATGCAGTCTATCTTGGAGAATGTCCCATGCACACTTGAGAAAAATGTATATTCAGCTTTTTGAGGATAATTTGTATCACTTGTCACTTGTCATCCCATTTGCTTGAGCGGGCGCCAGTAACATCTCCATTTGTCCCTGTCACGTGCTAGTGTAGCCCAATGATATGTGCTCGCTCCAGGAACATGAAGAGTTGAGGATGAGGTGTCCTATATATATATATATATGTGTGTGTGTGTGTGTGTGTGTGTGTGTGATTAGTATATATATATATATATATATATATATATATATATATATATATATATATATATATATATATATACTAATCCCCTTTTTTCCAGCCTTTGACTTTGAATCTGTGTTTACTCTGACTGAAAATAAAATTTCTTTTTCAGTTAATGTTGTACTTTTCATCTGCTTTTAAAAGTAGAAGTTCTAGAGGTCCTGCTGCGAGCAGATACCATTGGGCTACACTAGCACATGACAGAGATGAATGGAGACATTACTGGCACCTGCTCGAGCAAGTTGAAGATCAACAGAATGACAAGTGATACAAATGATAGGATGTTATTTCAAATAACCTAAAATTATTTAGGGTACATAAAGAAAATATTTGAATGTACTTGATTTTGGCAAAAGGAGAAAAAGGTTAGGGACAAAACCTTTTATTTTTGAAAAAGTAAAAGTCAAAAAGAAAAAGTAAAAATGCAAAATAACATGTATTATAATGAAACAGTCCCAAATCTTAAAAAGAATATGCATCTTATGTACATGGCTTCACATTATAATTAAATTTTGTAAAAGTTGTATAAGTAAACTTTGCAAAAGAAGACAACATACTAAACTTTATGTTGTTTATAAGAAATATCCTTTAAATACATGCTCATAGTACAGAATATAGGAAAATATCTATGCAAAGAAAGCTAGTGTAACATATAAAGTAGAATTTTATTGATGAGATATTAGATTTTATATAATCCAAATAATATGACTTTAAAATATATGTAACAATAACTTTAAGAGAAAAATAGTAAGTGGAGAAATAGTTGGGACTTAAGATGTTTTCCTGGCTGGGCCATCCCCTGGCATCCCTTATGCTCCCCTGAGCTCTGCCAGGAGTAATTCTTGAGTGCAGAGCCAGGAGTGACCCCTGAGCATTGATGAGTTCCCTTCTCCCCGCCAAAAGCAGTTTTGATGCCAGGGTTGCCATAGCTTGCCCTGGGTCCATTCAGTCCCTCGTCGGGACCCTACTTTTGGGGTGTTAGGAACTAAGGGCAACTGAGTCGGGAAAGCAGATACTCAAGAGTAAACATTATTGGAGTCAATAAACTCCCAAGTTACAAAGCATAATATTAACTGTCTTCCTGTGTTCATACAGAAAGGACATTGCTTTAAGGTAAACTAAGTTTCCTGCGGCAAGGCTGAAAGGACAAACCCAATGTTATCCTACAGATATGTTAATAAATTCTAGATGGTTTCTTTCTATTTTATTTGTAGTTTTAAAACCTTAATACATCTAAAATTGTCAGGCTTTTCCCCTAAGATTTATAGAGTAGAGTTTATACCTAGACAAATCTGCCCTGTCTGTTTTACAAAAAAAAATATTGATTTATGCTTTTTTACTTATAATCCTCTGTATATTCAAGTTTTATCTTTGTTGTTGTTTCAGAGATATATTTTTTCTTTTTGTTTTCCTCATTTGATTGAAGCAAGTTATATTGATTTTCTTCCTTAGGCTAACTCTGATTCACATTTCCCAGGTTTTCGAACTTTTATCATGTCCAGAATGATATTTTGAAAATAGTGAATAAAAATACCTTAAAATGCTGAGTACAAAATTATTCTCAGAAATGTCAATATTTAGTGCTTTTGGTATACTATACCAATTACCTTAAAAATTTTTTTTTTGTTTGGATTGATAAACCACTAGCAAGACTCAAAAAGAGAGAGAGAGAGGACCCTAATAAACCAAATCAAAAATGAAAAGGGGGATATTGTTGAATATTAACTCTAAATTTTTTAGACTTCATCAGTGAATTGCCCCTTTTCCTCCTCCCAGAGAAGCTTACAGTGAGCATTCCTAATCCTCTGAGTTTATCTCTTACCTTCCCTTTGTCTTTGTCTTTTACACCCCATTGTCACAGTTCCCCAAGTCAATCTTGATTATTTATAAGCCAAAATTTTCTGGTAGTTCTGTATTTTGTAGTTGTAGTGAATTACTTGCTTTTTCTCTTTCCCCTATAGCCTTTTCATATTTTACTATAGAGCAATGTTCTTTGCTTAAACACAGAAAGACCTTAATGTTATGCTCCTAATATTTGGGAGTTGATTGACTCTGAAATATATCTACTCTTGGTCATAATTACTTGGTCATAATTACTTGACTCAGGCTTCAGTTTCTATAGATCCTAACATCCCAAAAAGAGGTCCTGCCATGGGGCTGGGATGGACCCTGGGCAAGTGGCAAAGCTGCTTAGGCATCGAAAAGGGACATTCTAGAAAGCATTAATGCATGATCTTGATGCAAGCTGTTATGACTTACGAGACAGGATCCCCATGGGGAAGGACAAGCTGAACTGGCCTGAGGACTTAGTCAGGGATTTACAGTAAAAGCCTCGCTTGCTCTCAGAGTCCAGAGAACTAAGTTTTGGGATTTTTATCCCTTCCTGTGTTTGTCCAAATGACTGCAAATATTGATAAGGAGAAGAATTAATTGTTTGACTAACTTTGACTTGTTTGATATATACTACTAAAAGGAAGGAGAAAAACAATGTGGATTTCTCTGGGAGAAAAAGTGTCTCCTTGAGTTTATCTCCCCCCAGAGAATTACCTGGAATAGCTGCAATGTTTTACCTCTAAATAACAGAGACATTCAGTCTTATTCCTCTGATCCCTTCAGATGCTCTATAAGTATGCTAGCAGCTCTGCATTAAACGGGCCATTTTCACCATCAAGCTATGCACCCCATCTCTCTGTCTCTCTGCTGGGGAGCCCTGGGGAGGAAGGGAGGCAGCTCTCAGCCACTGAATGCACACGCATCACAGCAGCACCCCACACTGTTTTGTGAACTCACGGGACATCACAACAGAAACCAAAGAAATTCAAAAGATCGGTGAAGATTACTTTGAAAGCCTGTATGCCATAAAACAAGAGAACCTAGAAAAAATGGATAAATTCCTGGATTCCTATAACCTCCCAAGGCTGAGCAAAGGTTTAGAATAACTGATTAGAACTCTCAATATCAAGGACATTGAAACAGTAATCAAAAGTATTCCCAAAAACAAAAGCCCAGGTCTAGATGGATTCACTAGCGAATTATTCCAAACCTTTAAAGAGGACTTATTGCCAGTCCTTTTCAAGCTTTTCCAGGAAATTGAAGGAACAGAAATGCTCCCAAATAGTTTCTATGAGGCACATAGCACCCTAATACCAAAAGCAGACAGAAGCACCACAAAAAAAAGAAAATTACAGGTCAATATCACTGATGAACATAGATGAAAAAGTACTCAACAAAATCCTAGCAAACAGAATCCAATGACTCATCAAAAAAGATCATACACAGGCTGGAGTGATAGCACAGTGGGTAGGGCATTTGCCTTGCACACAGCCGACCCGGTCCGATTCCCAGCATCCTATATGGTCCCTTGTGCACTGCCAGGAGTAATTCCTGAGTGCAGAGCCAGGAGTAACCCCTATACATTGCCAGGTGTGACCCAAAAAAACAAAAACAACAACAACAAAAAGATCATACACTGTGACTGAGTAGGATTCATCCCAGAAATGCAAGGATGGTTTAACATTCGTAAGTCAATCAACATAATCTATCATATCAATAAAACAAAAGATAAAAATCATATGATCATATCAATAGACACAGAGAAAGCATTTGACAAGATCCAGCACCTGTTCATGAAAACTCCCAGCAAAATCGGAATTGAAGTAACTTTCCTCAATATAGTCAAAGCCATCTACCACAAACCCAAGGCAAGCATCATTCTCAATGAGGAGAGACTAACAGCCTTCCCTCTACAATTGGGGACAAGACAAGGTTGCCCACTCTAACCACTTCTATTCAATATAGTACTGGAAGTTCTTGCCATAGCAGTTAGGCAAGACAACGATATCAAGGGCATACAGATAGGAAAGGAAGAGGTCAAGCTATGACTATTTGCAGACTATATGATACTATACTTAGAAAATCCTAAAGGCTCTACAAAAAAGATCCTAGAAACAATAGGTTTGTATAGTACAGTGGCAGGCTACAATACCAACACCCAAAAGTCCATGGTTTTCCTATATACTAATAATGAAAGAGAAGAAAGAGGTATTTAAAAAATTAATCCTGTTCACAATAGTACCAAGCACCTTGGAATCAGCTTAACTAAAGAGGTGAAGGACCTATAGAAAGAAAATTACAAAACACTACTTCAAGACATAAAAGAGGACACTAGGGCATGGAGACACACCCCCTGCTCATGGATAGGGAGGATTAACATGCTCAAAATGGCAATGCTCCCCAAAGCACTATACAGATTTAATGTGGTCGCTGTCAGGTTACACATAACATTCTTGAAAGAAATAGATGAAACATTCCTGAAATTTATATGGAATGACAAGTCTCCATGAATATCTAAAGCAATTCTTGCAGGAAAAAACTATGGGAGGCATCACCTCCCCCAACCTCAAACTGTACTACAAAGCAGTAATAATTAAAACAGCATAATATTGGAACAAAGTCAGATCTGCAGACCAATGGAATAGAGTTGAATATCATTACACACACCCTCAAATATATTATCATCTAATTTTTGATAAGGGAGCAAGAAATATAATATGGAGCAAGGAAAGCTTCTTTAACAAATGGTGCTGGCAAAACTGAACAGCTACATGCAAAAAAATGGGCTTAGACCTCTACCTAACACCATGCACAAAAATCAGATCAAAATGGATTAAACACCTCAATATCAGACTAATTCATAAGGTACATTGAAGAAAAGGTTGGCAAAACCTTCCACAATATTGAAGCTAAAAGTGTCTTCAAAGATGACACGCCACTGACCAAGCAAGTGGAAACAGAGATAAACAAATGGGACTATCTTAAGCTAAGAAGCTGCTGCATCTCAAAAGAAACAGTGACCAGAATACAAAGACAGTTCACAGAATGGGAAGGATATTCACCCAATACCCTTCTGATAAGGGGTTGATATCAAGGATATACAAGGTACTGGTTGAACTCTACAAGAAGAAAACATCCAATCCCATCAGAAAATGGGGCGGCGAAATGAACAGAAACATTCTCAAAGAAGAAATCTGAATGGCCAAAAGGTGCATGAAAAAATACTCTATATTGCAATAATCAGGGATATGCAGATCAAAACAACAATGAGAATTTATATCACAGCACAGAGACTGGTATACATCCAAAAGAACAAAAGCAACTGGTGTTGGTGTGGATGTGGGGAGAAAGGGACTCTCCTTCACTGCTGGTGGGAATGATGACTGGTCCAGCCTTTTTGAAAAACAATATGGATGTTTCTCAAAAAGCTAGAAATTGAGCTCGCATTTGATCTAGCAATATCACTTCTGGGAATATATGCCAAAGATGCAAAATAGTACAGTAGAAATGACATCTGAACTTGTATATTTATTGAAGCACTATTTACAATAGCTAGAATTTGGAAAAAAACCTGAGTGCCCGAGACAGATGACACAGCAGTGGGATTACACGGCACGGGGGGCAGTCCCTGGGTGTGACCGCCTAGCTACTGGAAAATGGGGAATCTGGGCAAAAGAGGCCCAGTCCCCATCCGAGCAGGCTTGGAGGTCTCAGCCCTGGGTCCCACACACCTGGGTTACTCTGCTGGGTCCTTCATGCAAGAGGCTTGTCTGAATGTGTGGAGAGGAGCCTTGAGCATGGCTGTGGCTAGGCTGAGGGAGCTCTGATCGGGGCGGAGGGAAGCTGGAGCCACCCTCTCCGAGGGGCCCCAGGGAAGACAGCCAGGCATGGAGGCAAGAGACTCTCTGAAGGCAGGATTATAATAATGCAAAAAAGTGTGTCATTACGTGTGAAGTAGATAACTAGTTCATTGCATATAAAATGTTTCATCTTACGTTATCACCGTGTATTTCAAAATGTTTGCAAATAATTACTTCCTGTGTTCTTCATTTGCTATGATGATAAGCTCTTATCAAATTTGACCTCTACCAGATATAGGAAATATAAATTCTGGAGGAAATACAAAGACATAAACATCTGGAAGCATCTGAAGAGAAATCGATTCTTTGAACGAAAATAAATGTTAAAAATCAAAATGACTTTTATTATTTTCAGTCTGAGGACAGACTAAAACTGATGCTATATGGAAGGGTTAAAATTGATGGAAGCATTGTATTTAAGTTTCAATACTCAAGACACAATGTAGGGCAAGAACTCCCACTGAGTTATTTTAGGAGAGACTGAGAAAGATGGTTCGTTAAGTCTCTTGCTGAGTTCATGCACACAGGACATTTTTCAACAGACCAATTAAAAATACAATAAGAGACTCGAACAACTGTCTAAATTTTCAGCTTGAATAAATATAGTCAAATTGGCATCTAAGAAATTCTTGAGAGAACTATAAAAAATTCTGAGTTGCTACAATCTAGCATCCATAATGTTCAAAAGTGACTTAAAGTAACCAAAATGATTAAAAAGCAAATGTAACAGAAAAGTGTATACAATTATCAAGAAAAAGAACTACTCTTTAATTGGTCCTAACATACAAACATTTTAAAACATTTAATTATATTAAAACCTAAAGATGTCCGGAGATGTCTAATAATATGCTAATCAAATATAAATAATAAATTCCAGCAAAGAAATATTAACTTTAAGAAAGAACTAAGTACAAATTATACAATAAAAGTACAGAATTTTGAAAAATTAATGATGGGATTAATGACATACAGTTTTTAAACTAAAGTAAAGATGGATCAATAAGAATTGTATAATATGAAAAAGTAAAAATATTGAAAAAAAACCTTTCAGAGACGTGGAACATAGTGACATATCAATTATCATATGAAAAAATCAAGACAGGAGAAATAATGAGGCAGGATAAGATACTTGAAGAATTAATGGTTGAGATTTTCATACATTTGTTAAAGACATATTAACATATTAAAAAACCCAATAAATCCAAAGAAACATAAAGTAAAAATTTCCTAGACACATCTTACAATGCTATAAAAACAATTTAAATAAAATCTTAAGGATCAGAAAATAGCTGAAGGTTGCATTACCCATTTGCACCCTGGTATATTCAAGCCCCCTTCAATTCCCAAGCACAGGTCTGGAGGCACCTGTCACCTGTGTCCTTGGTGGCCTCCGGCACAGCATCAACACTGCCAGGCCTTCAACTTCCTGCCCCTGGAGAGAAAACCTTAAAAGGAGACCAAATATGATACATTCTATAAAGACACAGTAAATCAAGGTTTAGATAACAAGAAAATTCTCGTCATAGACTATAGATTTCAAACAATGATCAGAACAGAATATTGGGGCTGGAGAGATAGTGAAGCGGGTCCGGTGATTGCCTGCATGTGGCTAACGTGTGTTCAATCTCCCGCATCCCATATGGCCGCAACAGTAACAGGAGGAATTCCTGTGCCAAGAGCCTGGAGTATCACTGGGTGTGGTCCCCAAAGAAACAAAAAAAAATTATCATTAAAAAAAAGAAAAATAATAAATGTCTAGGTTTTTTTTCTGGGACTTCAAAGCCAGGACCTCAAAAATAATTAAAATATTATTCATGGCATTTATTATCTTCATATTAATTTTCACTTATGTCACTTGTATCAGCACTGGAGTGATAGCAAAGTGGTAGGGTATTTGCCTTGCACGCGGCCAACCTAGGTTTGATTCCTCTGCCCCTCTCAGAGAGCCCGGCAAGCTACCAGGAGTATCCCGCCTGAACGGCAGTCTGGCAAGCTACCGTGGCATATTTTATATGCCAAAAACAGTAACAAGTCTCACAATGGAGACATTACTCATGCCCGCTTGAGCAAATTGATGAGCAACAGAATGACAGTAACAGTGAAAGATAACTTATATCACTTGTCATCCTATTGCTCATCGATTGGCTCAAGCGGATGCCAGTAACATCTCCATTCACTCCTGTTGCGTGCTCAATGGCGTCTGCTTGCTCCACGAAGCACGAAGAGCCTCAAACCGTTCGTTCAGGATCTTGACAAAGAAGTCTGACCATCTCCTAAGTGGGTGGCCACTCGTTCTTTTGATGTCCTGTGGAATCCAGTCTTTAACAGCTCTAGTCCAGTGGTCATCTCCAAATCACATGACATGTTGGGCCCATCTGATTTTCGACGCCTTGGCAAACGAGATAGCGTCCCTGATTCTCGTTCATCAGTGGGAGTCAGAACTTTGGATTCTTTCTCTCACTTGAGTGAAACGTGATTCTCCAAGCATAGCTCTTTCGATTCCTCTTTGAGATACCCAAATAGCTTCTCATCCTGTTTTTGTAGGGCCCACGTCTCTGAGGCATACGTTAGTGCAGGAAGAACAGTGGAGTAGAAAGGATGTGCCTGGAGCCAGAAGTTCGTTGTCCTCTTAACCACTTCTTCGAGACTCTTGATAGTGTTCCACGCTGCTCTCTTCCTCCTGCTCAGCTCTCATTTGTCATGCTGAGTTCTGGACCTATACACATAACTGCTGCATTTGGAGATGTTCGTTCTGTTGAGAGCAAATGCAACTTCAGGAACTTGTCCATTTCTCATGAACATTGTCCTCGTGAGATTCAGCTGCAGTTCGACCTTTCCACACTCACCGTTGAAGTCGGTCAGCATTCGTGCCACTTGGCTCATGTTTGGTATTATTAGAACGATGTCATCAGTGAAGTGGAGGTGGTGTAGTTGCCAATCGTCAATCTTTACTCTCATTCCTTCCCATTTCAGTCATCACATGACGTTTTTGAGGGTGGCACTGAAGATTTTCGGTGAAATGGTATTGCCCTGCCGAACCCCTCTCTTTACGTCAGTGATCACTTCCTTGTAGAATGGTGAAATCCTGGGGTGAATCCATAATGCAGCTCTCAGATAATATACACAATATGATATTGCATGTGGCATATTATATAACCTCAAATGAAGCATGGACATATAATATAAATAGCATAGCTTGAAGAACATAATTTAAGAAGCATTTTTTCTTTTTTTCTTTGAAAATTCATTCTCTTCAGACAGAACTATTTATTTAGAATTTTATTTCCTTGATTATGAAGTATTAGGATAGCAGAAATTAAAGGGGAGGGCTTATTTTACAAGCTGCTAATCAGAGAAATAGCTCATAATTTTGCTTAGAAACTTCCTACTTGTCTATATGCCTATCAAAAAACTTTCTATAATAAATGTGTTGGTTGAGTTTGTTGGTAAGAGTATCAGTTAATTTTGTTTCTTATTTTAAAGCACAAATGATTCAATTTATCTAAGTTAGAATGCGATTTCTGTCAGTTTGAAAAAGGAAGATAATAAGAATTCTATGAACGAACACATGAGTTCTTTGCTGGATAGAGCTATCACCATAATAAGTAACAATTAGTTTCTTTCAATTGTGTTTGTGATTTCATCCTAGTGATAATTTTCATTATTTACCTAAGCAGTTTTATTCTGTTCACTTCTCCTGTTCAGAATATCTACATTGTGATTCACTCTCATTGTTCTTCTTATCTTTGACTTTGATAGGTTAAAAAAAGAAACCTCAAAAGCAGAAAAAAAGAGTTAGAAATTAAAGACCAAATAAATAGCAAACACTAGATAGTGACTTGTTAGACTTGTAATGCTCCAGATAAATTACTTTAAGTCTCCATATAAATTACTTTAAGTCTCATCCAATCTGCTGCAATTATCACTCATTATTTTCTATGAGGGCAGAATTCAGTTTTTTTTTTATTATTGAATCACCATGTGTAAAGTTTCAAAGCTTTCAGGCTTAAGTGTCAGTTACACAATGCTCAAACACCCATCCCTTCACCAGTACACATATTCCACCACCAAGAACCACAGTAAGAATTCAGTTTTTTGTTTTATTTCGACTCAAAAATTCTGCTGCATAGTTTACTAAAGATGAACAAACTTGTTAAGAATATTACACTCACACACCTAAACATGAAAAAAATAACATATATTAGGTGCTTTGGTCTTGCAGACATCATTTTATTTTACAGTTAAGTATAAGCCTTCATAAATACTGCACATACACATAAATAGATTCCATAAATATCATAGCCTCATCATGAACTCTTTTATGCTTTTATACTTATTCAGTTGCTTAGAATGTGTTTGATGGTGTTTTATTTTAATTTTAAGTCACTATGAAAGTCAACTAGAAAAATTAGTCTTAAGTCATATTGAAGTTAAACTTTATCACACAAATGTTAAACGATTGACAAAGCAAGTCCAAAATATTAGATTTCTCCTAAATAAGTTTTCAAAAATTTATTTGTGGTGGTAAAACTATGGTTTTAGGTGGCTCATTTAAGATCATTTAATGACAAAGATAAAATCTAGGATCAGAGAAATAGTTCAGCATGTTAGAATGTATACTTTGCATGCAGGAGGCCCAGGTTTAATCCTCTGCACCCTATAAGGTCCTCTGAATAACTCAAGAGTGACCTTCAAGCAAAAACCTTTGAAAGCAAATCTGGAGTATCTTCTGAGCACCCCAAAAGAACAAAAACCAAAAACTGATAATGTCTATTGAGAATAAAAATGGAATAAGAAAATAATGTTGATTCCTCACTTGAAATCTCAGGTACATATGACTTTTCTAGTCCTACTTCCTTGATACATTTTACAGATTGCTATTGTTTTGGCCTGAATGAGGAATGACAGAAGCATTAAAAAGTGCTTATCATGGTTGGCTCTAAAGACCATAAATGTGCCATCAAATGCCAAATTTGTATTTTCTCCCTCAAATATTTTCTTTTCAGACTCTTTGTTGCAGTAAATGTGACTATTATCTTCCACTGTTTGAAACAGAAACTTTGAAATAAACCTAAACTTTGTTATTTTTTTTCTGTTTTGCATTCACCTCTGCTGCATTTAGTCATCAGGATCCATGGATGTGAACTCTTTAATGAATTTTGGATTTTCTCTGCATATATGCAATCTCTTTATTTATTTATTTATTTATTGCTTTTTTGGGTCATACCCGGCGATGCATAGGGGTTACTCCTGGCTCATGCACTCAGGAATTACTCCTGGAGGTGCTCAGGGGACCATATGAAATGCTGGAAATCAAACCCGGGCCAGCCACGTGCAAGGCCCTACCCACTGTGCTATCGCGCCAGCCCTCATATATGCAATCTCTTACTTCAGCCTATTATCCTCTCTTGTGTAAGTCTCTAAAATAACTTCTAAAAATTTTCTTTCCCTTAGACTTTATCTTCATTCAATTATTTCCCTTGACATTTCTAAACTGGCTTTTTCTCTTGCTGACAGGGAACATAGGCTTCCTTCCCTGTATCAGTAATGCCATCCATCTTTACTAATGCAACTGTTACTTAAAGTGTATTCACCCTTTTGCTTGGGGACTTTCTTGGAATTCATTGAATTTTTGACCTATTTTGGATATGGTCTTCTATAAACACTGAAAAATCTTATTCTGCCTAATAGGTGTTTATTTAAATGGAAAATTCCTGCTTTCATGCTACAATTTCTTCCTTCCTTTTTCTTCTTCCTTCCTTCCTTCCTTCCTTCCTTCCTTCCTTCCTTCCTTCCTTCCTTCCTTCCTTCCTTCCTTCCTTCCTTCCTTCCTCCCTTCTCCCTCTTTCTTTCTTTCTTTCTTTCTTTCTTTCTTTCTTTCTTTCTTTCTTTCTTTCTTTCTTTCTTTCTTTCTTTCTTTCTTTCTTTCTTTCTTTCTTTCTTTCTTTCTTTCTTTCTTTCTTTCTTTCTTTTCTTTCTTTCTTCTTTTTCTTTGAGGTGGAGCACACTCAGTGGTGCTCAGGGATTACTTTCCTGGCTCTGCACTCAGAAATTACTCCTGGCCGTTTTCAGGGGACCATATGGGATGCTGGTTATCTAACCAAAGCTGCCACATGCAAAGTAAATGTCAAATGTACTATCTCTCCAGCCCCATCATGCCGTGAGTTTTTATAGCTTAAACATTTTCCTTTTAGTATAGTTTTATGTGAGTCTTCTTGAAACATAATTTTTCAGAATGTTCAAACTGGTCTTTGCATACTTTTATTTTTCTCATTTGTATGTGGTGATGATGCAATAATTATGTTTAAATTTATTGAAATAGTAATAGTGAGTCGGAAAGCTGTAATAAAAGATAGGGGCTGGAGCGATAGCACAGCGGGTAGGACGTTTGCCTTACACGCGGCTGACCCGGATTCGATTCCCAGCATCACATATGGTCCCCTGAGCACCCCCAGGAGTAATTTTTGAGTGCAGAGCCAGGAGTAAGCCCTGTGCATTACCAGGTGTGACCAAAAGAGCAAAATTAACTAACTAACTAACTAACTAAATAAATAAATAAATAAAAATAAGTAAAGGATATTAAGTTCTGGAAAAAATTTACTTGATAAAAATCTAAATCTAGGTGCTGGAGCCATAGTACAGCAGAGAGGGCATTTTCCTTGCATGTGGCTGACCCACCCAGATTTGATTCCTGGCACCCCATACGTCCTCGGAGCCAGGAGGGATCCCCTGAACAGAGCCAGGAGTCAGCCATGAGCACTGCAGAGTATGGCGAACCCTCCCCTCCCCTTTGATGTCCCCCTAAATACCTATGTCTACACTTAGGCATAAACAATTTTGCTAACAATTCAAAAGGCATTTATATATGGTGGGCAGAGAATATAGTAAATTAAGCACAATTAAAGAAAGAAAGAGTGTGTTGGGATATAGGTCTAAGAAAATCACACACAGTGTCATTTGGTCAGAGCTCGTCCAGGAGGTAAGGCACTTTCCTTGCAAGGGCCAAATGTCGTCCTATATCCAACATTGCATATGGTCTCAGAACACCTCCAGGAATGATTCCTGAGCACCGAGCCAGGAGTAAGACCTGTGCACCTGTGGGTATGACTCAAAAACAAAAATAAAGTGATGCAAATTTAAGCAGTAGTGGGCAAAACAAAAGAAAGGTTGTAATTGAGAAGACAGAATGAGAAAATAAAGTAAAAATTAAATAAAAACCACAATTGGAAAAAATAGGAATTGTATAAAGACACAATTTTTAAACAGATAATTATTGAAATATATCTTAATTAAAATTATTAATTCATCATAATTAAAAATATATATTAGAGGCTGGAGTGATAGCACAGTGGGTAGGGCATTTGCCTTGCATGTGGCCAACCCGGGTTCGATTCCCAGCATCCCATATGGTCCCCTAAGCACTGCCACAGGTAATTCCTGAGTCCAAAGCCAGGAGTAACCCCTGTGCATCGCTAGGTGTGACCCAAAAAGAAAAAAAACATATCTATTAGCTATGTATTAAGCATGTACACAGACTACTTCCTCTTCCTCTCTTAAGAGTTTGATTAAGATATTTCCTTTGATTGGCTGATTTTTACATTTTTGTTTCAGAATCAATTAAGATGTCCCCTTTTATGGGACGTCTTGATGGATTCATTATTTTTGGACAGGAGACCTTGAGCTTTGTGATTACTCTTGTCTTACATGCCCTCAGCATAGTATTTCGGGTTACTCTGGTTATAATATTCTGCTATTGTTCTCTGATATGTTTAAGGTCTGGGGAGGGAACCAGCGGTCAGGGGCACATATGTTGCTTGTGCAAGGCCTTGAGTTTAATACCCAGCATTGCAGGACCCCTAAGTACAGCTGATACACCCCCTGATTACAGTAGAGGCCCTGAGCACTACTTGGGTGGCTGTTGTGGTCAGCAGAAGTACAGGGCTTGGGTCGCGTTGCCACATCTCAGGGCTCTAGTGTTAAACTGCATGCCCAGAGGGGCCCCTGGGTCTTTACAGAATTACTTGGGGGCGGGAAAAAACCAAAATAAAGTATTTAGATATTTATGGGCACAGGGGACACACCTAATGGTGCTCAGGAGTAATTCCTGGGTTTACACTCAGGGATCACTCATAACAGTGCTCCTGGGACCATGTGGGATGCTGGGGATCAAACCTTGGTCAGCCACATGCAAGCGAGAGCCCTCCCCTCCACACTATTATGCCAGCCTTATTTAGATCTTTTTTTATTGTTGAATTTCTACTAACACAACAAGTATTCAATAATTATTTTTTAACAGAACAAAATTGTCCATAACATGTTGCTACTATGAAGAACAGCATCATTACACAAAAATCTCAAAATAAGCATTACGAAGTATTTCTGGAACATATGGTAGCTTTATTATTTTATGAAGTTTATATATCTATACATAAATATATGTAGCTATATGTACTGTATATTTTATATATAGTACACATACACACACTCACACATATCTCTCTGAACCGCCTCCCCCTCCCCCCCAGAAATAGTACTCAATTCTAATAAGTTGGAATCTTGCATTTCTCTAGAGTATAGATGGAATTAGGGTAATTATGGGGTGGGGTAGGAAATGGGTCACACCCTGCTGTGCTCATAACTACTCCTAGCTCTGCTCTGGGGCTCATGTCTGGGGGTACTCCAGTGACCATACGCGGTGCCAAGGAGATTGAGCTCAGGTCAATCTTGAGCTGTATTATGTCTTTGTAGTATCTCTGACTCCTGTAGTGTTAGGTTAAGTAAAATGTCTCAAGAAAAAGAGAAGTACCTAATGATCTCATGGATAGACAAATCTAGAGAAACAAAACAACGAAAACAACTCTTAGATTCTAACATTACTGAAGCAAGTCAAAGGTGACAGAAGTGAGGGGTGGGGGGTGAGTTCAAAGGGTCCTGCAGGCAGTGATTGTTACATTCTGGTACTTCATACCATCCCCAGACAGACATCTATACTCTTGTAAATCGTTATTAACTTAATAAATAACAAGACAAGGCTTTCTATACCATTTTTATGCACCAACAATTCAGTTATATATTAATTGCTAATTTATAGTTTAATGTGATCATTCATTTTTATACATTATGGAATTTAGAGAATAAAACTCAGCTTATATTTATAGAAAAAATGACTCATTTTAATCTGTAGGAGAAGATATCTACCTGTGATGGTATTTATGTCTCTATAAAATATTTTTTCCATGGGACTGGAGTAATAGCACAGCAGGTAGGGCGTTTGCCTTGCACTCGGCCAACCTGGATTCGATTCCCAGCATCCCATATGGTCCCCTGAATACCGCCAGGAGTGATTCCTGAGTACAGAGCCAGGAGTAACCCCTATGCATCGCCAGGTGTGACCCAAAAAGAATATATATATATATTTTTTTTTCCAGTCCCCCTTCATTTTTATTGAGGTATTACGATTCACAGTGCTGTTAATGATAGTTTCATGCATATAGCATGCAACACTGCCCCCCACTAGTGTATCTGCTTTTGTTTACCAAGGACTTCAATGTCTCTTCTCTCCTTCTCACCTCACTCTTAAGTAAGCTCAGTTCTGTAGAGCTGTTTCTCAGAACTTCACCAGTGACTTAACCTCTTTGTAAAAAATGTCTTTCTGAATTTAATTCAATTCAGATTTAATTCATTTATTTAGAGGTATTTAGGCCTATAAAGAAATAGAGCTTTTAAAAAATAATTTGTTGAGGGGCTGAAGTGATAGCATAGTGGGTAGGGCATTTGCCTTGCGGCTGACCTGGGTTTGATTCCCAGCATCCCATACAGTCCCCTGAGCATCACCAGGAGTATTCCTGAGTGCATGAGCCAGGAGTGACCCCTGTGCATCACCAGGAGAGACCCAAAAAGAAAAAAAAAGCATAAATAATTTGTTTAAAAAATCATCAATATTGTACAAACTAAAATTACATTATTCATAAATTTGATTTGGAATCAAAATAAATTTTGAAGTTAAATATAAAAAATCTATAAAAGCACAAATGGCAAATTGATTACAATATGATGAAATCAATGATATTATTTTGCTGAAAGTAAATCTCTGCTTGCTGTCACATCTTTGAGTTCATCAATGTCTGCTCTGATATGTGCTTTGAGATGTCTCAGTTCTACCACTTGTTTAGGATTTAAGCTGTAAAGGCCACTTTGCTTTCAATGGTGGGTGAGGAGCACGTACATTTTCTCTGTTAATTTCCTTTGTTCTTTTCTTATCGGCCTTGGGAAATTAAAGTAGTAGTATATTATACTACTGCAAATATAAAAACAGAAGCAAATTAAATGTAATGTGATTATCTATTTTCTTCAAGGCATATTTTATTTTAAGATATTAGATTTCTTGCGAGATGAAATATATAATATGAAAGTTTTTTATCTTTCCATGGAGAAAAATGAATGACAGATTAAATCATCCAGGGTACTTGTTTTTCTTGGTAGGAATTTAGAATGTCCACACTCTTCACAAAACTTTTAGGTTAAATGGGCACTAATTATCACACTCTATTAAGAAAATAGTAAAATAGAGTGGCCCAAGAGTCTGTCAATTGATGAGGAGCACTCACAACTTATCCTCAAAGAATAGTTACTGTTTTATTTTTATAACCCCAACTTATTTTGAAAAATTAACAAATAGATGCTAAGTATCATTAGTTCTAAGTTAAATATTTTTCATATTTATCTTATATAAAAATATTTTGAGGAAATATTCCATGCTTGTCTTCCCTAACTTCTAACTTTACTTGACAACTTGAAGCAAATCTAAGGATTCCTTTGACATGTCCTAATTACATGGTATTTATTATTGAGAGTTGTGGCTTTGAAGTTTTTGTTGGGCGCATCTAAACTGAAAACTAATATGCAAAACTGATGAGAGTTGTATACTTATGGCTCAATTTTGAGTGCAGAAACATAATAACCCACCAGTGAATACACCTGCTTTTTATTATACCCTTAACAAAACTGCGAACACTTTGGCAGTTATAAATTCTTGCTCTCTGCTATCTGTATCTGAGAGTAATTAAACTTTTCCCCCCAAATTAATGCAATAATGTTACTAAACACATAAAATAACCTACCAAGGCAAACCAAATAGAGCACTAGACTTTGGGGTGACTGGGGAAACCATCATTTTGAAAAATATTCATCTGTACTGTCTCTGCACATCAGATCTGTTCACAGACAAGGTTACCTACATAAAGTTCTGATGAGTAATATAACTTAGTAGTTTTCATCAATGATACGAACAATTCATAAATTCTTTGAATTTGAGCAATTAGGTTCCTCCTTTCTAAGCCTTCCATAAGCAGGCATTTATCACTTAACAATATCCAAAGCCCTACCATGCAAAAAAGCTCAGAATCACTAAGATATCTGCATAATACTGTAGATTATCTGTGCCAAACCTCATCTTAAATTAAAATGTAATGAGTTAAGCTCTGATTTTAAGTAGTGTAAGATAAGAAAGTTCTATGGAAAACATTTATACCAGCTCCAATGTTTTATATGCTCGGTGAACGAGCTAATGAGCAATTCTCTGGTATTTGAAGAGCGCATCTGGTGAATGCAAAGTTTGCCCATTTGCCTTATTTGAAATTTCATGCTGTGTTATCATGCATCTTTTCAGACATTTTATAAAACAGCACACATATGCAAAAAGATGGTAAGCTGCATAAGCTCTAGGGCATATTTACAAGAGTATAATGTTGATTTATAATGTTGATACACAAACTTACATGTCAAGGTTTAATGTCAATTTAAGATATGTTTTCATTATATGTCAAGCTTATGCTCTCCTTGGAAAATAAATTAATAATTGGGTTGTCATAGATTTCAGTGCCTAAAGGAGGAAATCCAGATATGTTCTCTTATTTATAAAATGATGAGGTCAATTTCAATTTAGGTCTCAAATTCACCTAGTAGGTCTATATAGATTCTAAATTAATGTTAAAGGTGTCCATTGCTTCCAGAGAGGTTTGTTTGTGTTTTCAGATAATTTTATCTCTTCATGATGTTACTGCAAGGTGGCATATCAGTTGGTGAAATGTACTAAGTTCGAGTAAAATAGTCCCAAATTCAAAGGTTTTCTGTTCCACTTACTAGTATATGGGTTTAGATAGAATGACTGTTATACTAATAATTATTAAGGGGCTCCCTGAGAATGTAATAAAGTAGTTTATATCACTGTATCACTGTCATTCTGTTGTTCATAGATTTGCTCAAGTGGGCACCAGTAATGTCTTCATTTGTCCCTGTCATGTGCTAGTGGAGCCCAGTGGCATCTGCTCGCTCCAGGAACACAAAGAGCACGTTGTTACTGTTTTTGGCATATCAAACACATTACGGTAGCTTGCCAGGCTCTGCCAGGAAAATACATAAATAAATAAATACATAAATAAATAAATAAATAGATAGATAGATAGATAAATAAATAAATAAAAATGAAGTGGTTGTGTAGCTGCAAATGCGATTGAGCACTCCAGGAAAAATTGAATTGATTAATTGAATTAATTAATTAATTAATTGAATTAATTGAATTGCTCTCTTCCGGGAGCTTTGAGCTTCGTCACATCCGGTGAAGCACAGGGATTACTTCTGGTTCTACATTCAGGAATTACTCCTGGAGGTGCTCAGGGGACCATATGGGATGCTGGGATTCAAACCCGGGTCGGCTATGGGTAGGGCGTTTGCACGCGCGCGCAGCTGGAGGAGCTTCTTAGCTGTGTTCAGGACTTCCTTCTGGCTCTTCACCCAGGAATCACTCCTAGTGGGGCTCAGGGGATCATATGGGGTACTGGGTAACTTGAGTTGGTATATGCAAGGCAAACATCCTACCTACTGCACTATCTCTCTAGCTCCTATATTATTGGTGTTGATGATGCTGTTGTTCATGTCAGATCTCTTAGATTCAAAGAGAAAATGCCACAAGTCTAAAAACTGTTTTTTTAAAATGTTCCTAATGGTAAGATGGTGAAAGAAATTTAATAAATTTGCTAAATTTATTGCAAAAACTAAAAAAGTAAACTATGGCATGGCAGCACACACCCACTTTGTGGCTTCCCATGCTCAGTCTATGATTTCCTATTCATTAACAAAGACAAATATTTATAATTTTTGAGGTTTAAGTGTGAATTATGAGAGTTGCTATTACATGATTGTAAATTTGAAATAAGTAGATATCATTTATCATACCTCTTTTCCAACTGTGTTTTACCTAAATTATTTAAAGGTGTTCATGTATCTTAACTATTAAAATTTCCAATCAATAATACTTTATTAGTCCACCAAAATTTATGCATATTTGGCAATAGTGTTGCCTTAAACCATAGTTTAAATAATATTTTATCAACTTGGTTTTGGGTTTTCTTCGCAATTGCCTTCTGTCTCTTCTTGCCTTTAGAAGTTTTTTGTGTGGCATAGTTTGGGTTTGTGAGCTATTATTCTTGGGACTATAATAGAAAAATTCTTAAAGGTTTAAGTTAATATTATTCTTCCAGACTGAATTTGTATTTGCTTCTGCCAGTATTCAGGTTGAATGCCGTAGAATTCTACTTTGAATTAAAATATTCAACTTGCATATTTTAAAACCATGCAAAGTACATGATTTATTTAGTTTTCAAAGTTGTATGTACTTGGCCATGAGTCATATTCTCAAGAGAAATATAGCACCTTTTTTTTTTCAAAGACATGGTCAAGATAGACACAAATTTTTTTAAATCCTCTCTGTGTTTTACTGTACCACTTTTTTTTTTTTTTTGCTTTTTGGGTCACACCTGGCTCTGCACAGGGGTTACTCCTGGCTCTGCACTCAGGAATTACCCCTGGCGGTGCTCAGGGGACCATATGGAATGCTGGGATTCGAACCCGGGTCGGCCGCGTGCAAGGAAAACGCCTTACCCGCTGTGCTATCACTCCAGCCCCCTGTACCACTTTTTTGACTGAGGCTGTAACACTTTGAAGATTCCCTATTACATGAACCTCCTAGTTTTATTCTCACCCTATGATAATCAAAGCATTGTCTTTTTTGCATGTGTGTATATTCTTTCTTTTTGCAAGTTCATGATTACTGAAAGAAAAGCCCTAACCTTCCTAGGCGATAAATTCATTCAGTACTTGTTTGCCTCCAAAACTCCTGTTTTTAGCACATGATACATAGTGTGTGTGTGTGTGTGTGTGTGTGTGTGTGTAGTTGTAGAGAGAAAGAGCTTGCACAAGTGAAAAAGCTTGTCTCTATTTAAGTGATATTTTACAATTGACTGTATTGCAAACCATAACACCCAAATGGAGAGAGAGAGAGTAAGAGGGGATGTGTCTGTCACAGAGGCAGGGGGAGAGAAGGGGTGGGGGTGGCGGGAGGGACACTGGGAACATTGGTGGAAAAAGGGCACTGATGGAGGGATAGGTACTCGAACATTGATTGAAACGTAATCACGAAAATTTGTAGGTTTGCGAAAATGCAATTGACTGTAATAGAGAAATATTGGTACTTGCTTGGTGGTGGCTGTGATATAATAACATATATTTGAAGAAATTGGAAATTATATTCCTAGAACCTATGCATTTATGTAAATTAACCAATGAAAAATGGTATTGTATTATTAAAACACAAAGAATATTTTAGAAATATTTCCAGCAGCATTAAAAAATCATTGCAGAAGATCTCAGAATAGTGCCTCACACTTCTGAGAATCAAGTTCTGTGTACCTGATTTAGCATAATTATTTTGAAGCTTCTCTAAGAGATAAAGATTTGAGCTTTTTGGTAGGGAATGGAGGACAAGGAGTTATGTCCAGCTGTGCTCAAGTCTTTCTCCTGTATCTGTGCTCAGGAATCACTCCTGATGCTACCCCAGGGACCACTGGTGGTACCAAGGATTGAAACTTCATCTTTCTGATGAAGCTGAGTGAGGGTCTGTTTTCCAGTGACTATGAAAGCAAACTCTGTCACAACAGCTTTACAAGGCGGGATGCACTTTAATGAATAATTTCTGAGTTCAATGATGCCAGGGCCAATGTGCAAGCAAAGTGGGTAGGGCGCTTGCCTTGCATGCAGCTGACCTGGGTTCGATTCCTGCAT
Organism: Sorex araneus; assembly: GCF_027595985.1. Classification (NCBI taxonomy): domain Eukaryota; kingdom Metazoa; phylum Chordata; class Mammalia; order Eulipotyphla; family Soricidae; genus Sorex; species Sorex araneus. The sequence goes on from NC_073306.1 coordinate 196,045,974, forward strand.
CCCTCTCGAAGAGCCTGGAAAGCTACCGAGGGTATCGCACCCACATGGCAGGGCCTGGCAAGCTCCCTGTGGCGTATTGGATATGCCAAAAATAGTAACAACAAGTCTCACAATGGAGATGTTACTGGTGCCTGCTAGAGCAAATCGATGAACAACGGGACGACAATGCAATGACAGTGCTACGGTGTTATACTTTAATTATTTACTGTCCTAGTATTTCTTTTTTAGAAATTTTTTTAGTCATATTGCAATATTAATTATAGGGTTTCATACGCACAATCTTCCAACACCACATTCCCCACTAGAGCGCCCATTTATCTCCACTATTGTCTCGGGGGATCCCACTAGGAACCCCTTTCCAAGTTGTTCCCACCCCAGTTTCTCCACCAGCCTTTATGCCATTGTAAGCTTGCTTTGGACCATATTTTGCTTTGGACAATTTTTTATTCATTTATTAAGCATTTACTTGCTTTTATTAAGTACTTATTTGCTTTTTTCACTTATTTTTATATTCCTTGATGTGTATTACTATAGTAATGTGTGTACTGCTTGGTACAAGGTTTTAAAATATTTCTGGCTGCTTATATAGAATTTTATTCCAATAAATTATCTTCAGTTCTTAAAACAATTTAGATTTTACTATGACTTTAATATTTCTGTCATAAATATTGCTTCCTGGGGTGAGAGACATAGTAAAGTGGGTAGGACACTTGCCTTGCATGCAGCTTGCTGGTTTGATCCCCAGCATCCCAAGTGGTCCTTGAAGCACTGCCAGGAGTGATTTCTGAGTGTAGAGCTAGAAGTAATCCCTTAGCATTGTCAAGTGTGAAACTAAAAAAAGACATATATATATATATACATATTTATATACATATGTATATATATGTATAAAAAGACATATATACATATATATACATATGTATATATATATAACCATTACTTTCTTAGTTGCCTTTTAAAACATTCTTCCATGTATTTTTTCTTTTGCTATATGATCACTAAGACTTTCAGAGTACAAATTCCTCCTTTTTTACTTTGTGGATTTCTTTTATTTCACTCTGTCTCTCTCTCTCTCTCTCTCTCTCCCTCTCTTTCTCTTTCTCTCTCTCTGTATATGTCTTTAAATGTGCTCAAATTTAGGTGCTCACTACTCGGAAAATACCACAAAAGAACATCTGTAAAGTTTTTATACACTTATAGAAGAATAATAACTGTTCTGAATATTTGCTGCCACTTTTTCTTTTTGGTTCTCATACATGGTATCTTTTTTCAACTCTTCTTCATTTCATTTCAAAGTCAATAATGGTGATTACATTGATCTATCCTGAGTCTCATAGAAAAACCAAAACATGTCACAAATAAGTGGCAAAATAAAAATAAAATGAAAGTAAATGTCTAAGAAAATTATTGTTATTATTATTATTATTATCTGGTTTTTGGTCACACCCAGCGATGCACAGGGGTTAATCTTGGATCATGCACTCAGGAATTACTCCTGGTGGTGCTCGGGAGACCATATGGGATTATGGGATGCTGGGAGTCAAACCCGTGTCAGCTGTGTGCAAGGCAAACACTACCCGCTGTGCTATCGCTCCAGCCCCAGGAAATTATTTTTAATTTCTGGATTGATTCTGTATTCTGTGAAGTTCTCAAGTCCTTCTTCTACCATACCATGAAAAAGGTACAATAGCAAGGTACAATAGCTCAATCAGATTTTGGAGGGAGAAGCACAAAACACAAAGTTTGTCTTAAAAGCCCTGGGTACCTTGTTAACCCAAGGAAATTATGTAAAATCATCTCATGTAATATTTGAGCTTGTAAATTACTTTAAAAGCAGAGTATATGAATATTACTAGTCAGCTATTTAGAATTGACATATCATAAATGGGCTGGAGTGATAGCACAGTGGGTAGGGCATTTGTCTTGCACGGGCCAACCCTTCTTCAATTCCTCTGTCCCTCTCAGAGAGCCCGACAAGCTACCGAGAGTATCTCGCCCCCACAGCAGAGCCTGGCAAGCTACCTCTGGCGTATTCGATATGCCAAAAACAGTAACAACAAATCTCACAATGGAGACGTTACTAGTGTCTAGAAGCAAATCGATGAGCAATGGGATGACAGTGAAGTGACAGTGACAGTGATCTCTACTGATATCATAAGTGATTATGTGTCTACAGTATTATGTGTCTACAGTATTCTGTGTATTTATCAGGCTAATGAGAAAAGCAAAACACAAATAGAGATAACAGGTCTTTAATTATAAGAATTTTATTTTAAAAAGACTTTTATTTGAGCATTTATTAGAAAAGAATCTTGGGGTTGGAGCAATAGCACAGCGGGTAGGGCGTTTGCCTTGCATGCGGCTGACCCAGGTTCCATTCCCAGCATCCCATATGGTCCCCTGAGCACTGCCAGGTATAGTTCCCGAGTGCAGAGCAAGGAGTAACCCCTGTGCATCGCCGGGAGTGACCCAAAAAGAAAAAAAAAGAAAAGAATCTTAGTGGACATTAAACTAATACTAGAGGATTTGATTAGTTATATCGCATGCTTATCACCTATAACCTATCCACCACATTAAGTGATCAGCATATTAAGAAGCACTATTAGTGAGAAAAATACTCATAGTTTTTTTTATTGCTTTTTGTTTGTTTGTCTGGGATCATGCCTGGCTGTGCTCTGGGCTTACTCCTGACTTTGTGCTCAGGAATCACTTTTGGTAGTGCTCAGGGAACCATACTGAGTACCAGGGATTGAGCCTGTGTTAACCACATTGAGGTTTGCAAGTGCCTTATCCACCATAAAATGCTCTAACCTCATAGACCTTTATTAATACCTTATCTTTAAAGATAGCCCGACCTTTTTCTTCTTAAGATAGTGCTTAGATCTCTTGGCCAAAGAGAGGGATTAGTTTTCTTTTTCATTTCCCCAGCTACTTCTGATAAATACATCACATAAATTATCTAATTGCATTATTAAAACATTTTTTAAAACCCCCAACCCCCCAGTTTTGGTCAAGAGCTCAGAACTACTGAGAACAGTCTTTTCCAATTCCAGTCAACTTCCTTTCAACTCCTCATATCACTTTATCTACAAATACTGAGAAAACAAAACACACCCATAACTTCCCCAGTCATTTCTTAGTTGTTTTCTATAGAGAGGAGGCATTTTTAAAGGCCAATTTTTCTCTCTGAGATTATCTACTCCTACCTTTTCCAGAAAATTGTTTATTTACTTATCTTGCACTGTCTTTTAAAGTGGATTTCCTAAACTTCTTCAAGTAGTTAAGCCCTTATTCTTCTAAACTAAATGCCTTTCTTTTCATTGATTTCACTCGAGTCAGTTAAGACCCTTCCAATGAACAGATCTACCGCATTAGACTCTCTGAACAAGAAGAGGTTGGTGGAATATAATAAAAGCAAAAAACAACTCAATGAAGCCAACACCTTGGCAAGAATACTCTACCCAGCTAGGCTATCATACATTTAAGTTAATGGTCATTAATTGCAAATTAGCTTAATGCTTCCTGGTAATATGATTATGCTTTCTTTACTATTTTTAGTTGTCTAAATGCTATTAATATAAATTACAATTTTCTTATATTCACCTTGTATATATCTTTATGAATACATTTCTGGTATGGAATAGTTTCTATGTTTTATATTCTATGTAATTATTATAATATGCCTGTTTCTATGTATGAAATTATGTACACACCAAATGTTTCTATTTCTGTTTTATTTATATCACTAATATTCTTGTTTCATTTCGGTTGATGAAACTGAAACTTCTTTCATTAAGAATATAAAAGAAAAGGCAAATAACAATTTCCACAAGTTATACACCCACATTTTCTTTATCTACCTTTGTTATATTGGACTGGAGCAATAGCACAGTGGGTAGGGCATTTGCCTTGCACGTGGCAGACCCGGGTTCGATTCCTCCATCCCTCTCGGAAAACCCAGCGAGCTATCAAGAGTATCTCATCCACACAGCAGAGCCTGGCGAGCTACCCATGATATTCAATACGCCAAAAATAGTAACAACAAGTTTTACAAAGGAGACATTACTAGTGCCCGCTGGAGCAAATCGATGAACAATGGGAGGACAGTGCTACCTTTGTTATATTAGTCTATTTGTTACTAAGAATGGACTATTTTTTCTCACCTACTTATTCCATCTCTTATCCACTTGGACAAAGCTACAGTAATTTCTCTTGTCTCTTATTTCATTATTTATTTTACTTCCTGAAAATTTTCCATTGATTAGTTGATATGCATATTACCTTTTCTTCAAAAACATTTACATATTAGTTTACTCACAGGTGCCTGAGGTTAGTACAGTGAGTAGAGCTCTTGCTGTGCATGAAACTCAGGTTTAATCCTCAGCATCCCATACGTCCCTCTGAGCCCACCAGGAATGATCCCTGAGTGCAGAGCCCAGAGTTACATAACCCTGGGTGTGGCCCAAAAAACAAAGAAAAAAATTTAAGAAAAAAATAAGCTTACTTACATTATTCTCCTGTTATTATCCCTCTTCCGTCCATTATAAGAGAGTTCTGCAGAAGGGTAGGACTTTGGATGAAGTTTAAACTTTGCTTTCATTCCAGGACTGGAGCGATAGTCCAGTGGGTAGGGCATTTGCCTTTCCCTCGACCGACCCTAGTTCGATTGATTCCTTCATCTCTCTCAGAGAGCTTGGCAAGCTACCGAGAGTATCCTGCTTGCATGGCAGAGCCTGGCAAGCCCCCTGTGGCATATTTGATATGCCAAAAACAGTAACTACAAGTTTCACAATGGAGACGTTACTGGTCCCCGCTTGAGCAAATCAATGAGCAAGAAAATGACAGTGACAGTGCTACAGTGCTTCTATTTCAGACTACTCTTTCCAGTGGTATTAGTGATTTTGTACTTCTCTAGTTAGCAGATAGTATGGATTTTAATTTTTCTTGAACATTTTGCTTGTCCATCAGTAGCTCTCTTCCTTAGAACTTTTTTCCACTTATATCCCAGTATACTGTTCTTATCAAGTTTCTACTTCATTATCTATTCCTTTTCAGTCTCCTTGGATGATTTGTTTTTATGTTATTTACTTATTAAAGGTAGCATAAATTTACCTTTGTGTTCTATTAGCTCAGTGTTTAGTCCTTGAACATTTTCTATGTTCTTTCTTGATGAACTCAAAGTAGTACCAAAACACTTTGGGGCTGGAGAGATAGCACAGCGGGTAGGGCGTTTGCCTTGCACGTGGTGGACCCAGGTTCAAATCCCAGCATCTCATATGGTCCCCTGAGCACCGCCAGGGGTAATTCCTGAGTGCAGAGCCAGGAGTAACCCCTGTGCAGAGCCAGGTGTGACCCAAAAAGCCAAAAAAAAAAAAAAAAACCACTTAATGCTTTCTCAATACTGATAACTCCCAAACTGCAGTCTGCATATGTCTACAAATTCTATACTCAAACTAATAAGTGCCTTATACTTAATATGTCCCAAGATAAGTTCAGAATTTTTCCGCTCTTTTTCCACATTTATTCCCCTTGAAGCACTGGCAACCTAATTTATTTAGTAGTAAAGGCAGTAGTCATAAACATGCCCAAATCTATTTTTAGCAAAGCACACAGAACATTTTTTTCTCCAGTGTCAGTGAGGTCATATCATTATTTGCTCATATACCTTCAATGATGCTCCCTTTTTAGTAGCGTAAAAGCAAAAAATTCTAATAATCACTAATAGACTCCACATGGCTCAAAGTTAATTTCTATCCTCACCATCTTCTTCTTCTTCTTTTTTTTTGGTCACATCCAGCGATGTTCAGTGGTTGTTTCTGGCTCTGCACTCAGGAATTACTCCTGGCGGTGCTTGGGGGACCATATGAGATGCCGGGGATTAAACTCCGGTCGGCCGTGTGCAAGGCAAACGCCCTATCTGCTGAACTGTTGCTCGGGCCACTCCTCACTCTCTTTTATTTCTTCATTTTTAATCTCTAGACTGATGGTCTTTATTCTCCAAATGACAGAGGAGCATATTTCTACCTACCATTAAACAATTCCACCAAATATTCATGTAACATTCCTTCATGATTTCAGGTCTTAATTTTCAACTGTAACCTTTTTAATGAGGAATTTTGTGACTACAACCTTTAAAATTTTATGATGTAAAAATCATTAGCATTTATTTGTTTTTTTCCTGTTGGTTACTGTATGATTTTACATTTTATTTTGTTTATGGGATTTCTCACTCTCATCAAAATATATTTTACAAAAGGTGTTGGTGTCTTCTGTGACTGCTGCTCTATTCCCAGTGTGCAGAAGAATGCCTGGAAAGTAGTAGTGACCCCCTAAATACATCATAAATAAATAAATGAGGGCCTAAATGTTATATATAATCTTTGAGTAAAGCTCAAAAATAGAGTGCTATGGTTGAATGAATAATCAAGTGAAATTATTATAAATTATAGAAAGCATTCCAAGTGTCCAAAGAGTCAGAACAAAACATATGGCATTGGCTGAAAAAGAAGGAACAACATTTTTTTTTGTCTTTTGACAATATGGAAGATTATGTACACAAATCTAAAAACTCTGAAAAAAGTGGTTTTTAAGCCTCCTTGTTCAAAATGATAAATAATCTGTGTTATTTTTTTAAAAAAGCCATACCGGAAACTTTAGTGATGTCAATCATATATTTACATGCATTTATTTCATCTATAAGTGTTCCACTAAACATCTTAAAAAGTTAAAGGCTGGGGCTGGAGCAACAGCACAGCGGGTAGGGCGTTTGCCTTGCACACAGTCGACCCAGGTTCAGTTCCCAGCATCCCATATGGTCCCCCTGCACTGCCAGGAGTGCAGAGCTAAGTGCAGAGCTAGGAGTAACCCCTGTTACTCCTATCTGGGTGTGACCCAAAAAGAAAAAAAAAGTTAAGGACTTTGGGATGGGGGTAGCTACCCCAAATAAAAAATATGGTCCAGGGGCTGGGGCAATAGTACAGCATAGTACAGCGGTAGGGCGTTTGCCTTGCACATGGGCGATCAGGGTTCAATTCCCAACATCCCATAGGGTTCCCTGAGCACTGCCAGGGGTAATTACTGAGTGCAAAGCCAGGATTAATCCCTGTGCATTGCCAGGTGTGACCCCCCCAAAAAAAAAGATATGGTCCACTAAGGTCTGGGTCACACTTAGGAATTATTCTGTGCCTTAGGATCACTCCCGGTAGTACTCAGCGGACCATATGCAATGCCAAAATGGAACAATGGCTCTCTGCGTGCAAGACAAATATCTTAACCCCTGTACTATAACTTTACCCACCACGGGTGCCATTTTAAAAAAGCACTATAGCTTCAATATTATTTTCATACATAAATATGATTCTTTTATATCACAAAAATTATCAAATATTTCATTACTGAAAAATAGTTTTGTTTGAATAAAGAGCCAAGCATGTTCTACAAATCTGCTCTCTTTCTTTTTGGTCTGACTTGTTTTACTCCCCTTTCTCCTTTCTCTCTCTCTCTTTGATTATTTTGGCATAACATTGTACCCTAGAAATAACGCTTACCAATATAGAGGTGATTCTCGTTTCCCCTGACAACTACAAATTACTCTATTTGAATCTTTGTTCTCAGAATAATAGGGTTGCAGAGAATAGCTTTCCAACTATGATTCTTCACATTTTACAGGTATAACTTGGGAAAAGTTAGTTCCCAACAAGTAAGACTGTTAGATCAAACAAAAACGTCTTTAGAAATGTACTGTCAACGATGTCATTTTTCATCACCACTCAGTTTCGTCCAAGTCCTCCTATTAAGAGTGCATTACCCACCTTGAGACTTATTGCCGAACTGAGAGCGGGGTGTAGTTTTAATTTGCAGTTTGTCTTTGTGAGTACGTTCGCGTATTTCTTTATGCAGTCTTTTGGTTTGGCTTGTTTTTGCAGTCACATCTAGCAGTGTTCAGGGTCTACTTCTAGTGTGGTCTGGGTGGGGGAGTCACTCCCGGAGATGCTGGAGGGACTGTGTGGAGCTGAGGATGGAACCTATGTCTCCCAACGGCAGAGCGTTCCCCTGGCCCCTAAACTCCCTTGTCCTTTAACGTGCTTTCTGCACTTCTGTTTTATGAATTTCCCCACTTCTCACTGTTTTTTTTTCTCTCTACATTTTTGACATTTAATCATACACCTAGGAACAGTTTTACTTCCAGAAATATACATAATTTTTCCCAAACCTGACAATTTGCTTAGTTTATGTTGTGTTGCAAAGTCATAGCTTTTGTGCACAAAGATGGGTTACTTTTTCCTCAAATTTCTTGGGGTTTTTTTGAACCAAAATTAGGCGAGTTTGCTTTACTTTATTTATAAGGTTAGTAATTCAAGAAATTATTTGCTGTAGCTAAACATTTACACTGTATTCTTTGAGTTGTTTGAAATTTGGACTGTGTACTCTAAAGAATTGATCTGGTTTTTTTTCTCCTGTGGCCATCAGATCATGTAACACTATTGCAAAGTCCAGTCTTTCTTATCTCTGATGTGAGATATTGCCTCTATTTTCTATTAAAAATCTGTATCACTGTATAACTGTCATCCTGTTCTTCATCGATTTGCTTGAGCAGGCACCAGTAACGTCTTCATTCATCCCAGCCCTGAGATTTTAGCAGCCTCTCCTTACTCGTCTTTCCCAGTGATTGGAGGCTCTTCCAGGGTCAAGGGAATAAGACCTGTTATTGTTACTGCATTAGGCATATTGAATACGACACTGGAAGCTTGCCAGGCTCTTCAAGAGGGACGGAGAATGTATATCAGAGAATTCAAGCAAGTATGTTAAAATCAAACACAATTGTGCCTAGGAGAACAGCTAGACTCAAATTAGGTTCTTCCATTAGCAAAGCTGGAGACAGAGAACCAAAACCAAAACAAAAATAAAAACAAAAACAGATGTGATTGGCACTAAATCTATTTCTAAAGTTTTTGTTTCATTTTATTAGCCTATTTATGTTTCAAGGCATTATTTTATAAGAAAGGTTTTGGTGTTTGATAGGGTTTGTCTCTATCTTTTTATTTTTTCTGAGTTTTACTGGCTGGTTCCAATTGTTTGTTCCAGATGACATATGAAAACCTATAAAACTGCAGATGGAAAAGACTCAATGGTATTTTTGTTATAGTGGAGGTGAAGGTGTGAGGGGAAGGGCACCAGGTAATTTAGTAAAAAACAGTCGGTGGTTTTAAAACTTGCCAACATGAGAAACAGTCAAATAGGTAATGGAAACAACTAGGGGATGGGAATATTAATTCCTCTTAAAAGAACACAAGGCAGACAAAATCTCTTTTTGCTCCAACACTTCAGTCTGGATGGACTATAGCCTCTCTTTGACCTTTGACCTCGCCCAGATGGCTGGAAAGAGCCGACAGCAGCAGTTCCAACCTACAGGGTCTGAGGACGAAGGAAAGCCGAGTTCTGAAAGGCACCCGGGCTCCTGGTCTTGGCAGGCAGCTTCGGAGACCCAGTGAAAGACTAAAGAGCATAGGAACAGGCCATAGCAATCTACTATGGTAGAATATATCTATTTTTCCTGATATTGTATCTGAGAAAAAAGTAACTTTTAACATTACATTGAAAAATTTAGCCAATATTTAAATTTTATTTCTATAATATGATACTGAATTCTAATTTCTTTCATTTTTAATGATGCTTTTATGTGTATTTACTCCAATAACTTGCTCATCTTCACTGGATGTAGTTTTATTGATATAGCCTTTTGCTTGTCTTATTTATATTTCTAAATTAGAATTCAGTTCATTAAGGTAACTTCCACATAGTATAGTACACAAACTAGAGCAATAGCACAGCAAGTGGGGTGTTTGCCTTGCATGTGGCCGACCTGGGTTCAATTCCTCTGTCCCTCTCGGAGAGCCCAGCAAGCTACCGAGAGTATCCCGCCCGCATGGCGGACCCTGGCAAACTACCCATGGAGTACTCGATATGCCAAAAACAGTAACAACAAGTCTCACAATGGAGACATTACTGGTGCCCGCTAGAGCAAATCGATGAACAATGGTATGATAGTGCGACAGTGCTACAGTATAGTACATATATCATAAGCATACAGCTTAGCCTGTGTTTAACCGTGATCACTGCTCTGGCCATGATCAATATTTACGACCCAAACACTTGCTCTATCATGTCACCATGTCCTCACTGAATTTTACTATTATCATTCTTAAGTTAAAAAGAGGATATTTAGGTACCATGATTTACAAGACTGTTAATGATAAGGTTTCATGCATACAACATTCCAACGCCTTACGCCTCACCAGTGTCACTTCTCTACCATCGTCTCAGTATTCTTCCTCTCAACCACTCAATTCAACGCATTCCACCTTTCTCTATCCATCCAAACCTTGTAGTAAACTCAATTTCTGTTGCCTTTGGTCATTTGTTACTCCCTTACCATGTTTCTTTATAGCCCACATATGAGAAAGAGATAATTCTGTACTGTTTCTTTCCTTCTGACTAACAATTAGGCACAATATTTAGTACCATCCTTATAGCAATGAATTGCATAATTTAGACATTTACTATAGCTAAGTGATATTCTGTGTATGTATACCATCATTTTTTTACCCAGTCATCCGTTCTTGGACAGTTGGGTTGTTTCCAGATGCTTTGGTACTGTGAATAATGTTCCAATGAACATAGAGCACAAATGTCTTTTTGGAATAGAGTTTTTGAGCCCTTGTTATAGTTACCATGAAGCAAAATCATTTGGTTATATGGAAACTCAATTCCATATCTTAAGAATAGTTTTTTTTCAGAAGCATCAACAAAATTAATGTATTTATGATGCATATAGCAAAAATACAATTTCCAAACCAGAACTACTCAAACTAAAACACTGAATGAAGCTCTTGGATATATTGCTAGAAGCATCTTATATAAGAAAGAAGTGATGCTTTTAAAAAGCAATTGATTATAATTTTTGAAACCATAGGGAATTGGTCAGTAGTTACCTTACCTCAACCCAGGGATGCATTTTGGTTTTGGGTCTGACATCCAGAGGCATAAATAAGAAATTACCTAATATAAGTTAGCCTATCCAAAGAAACTAAATTGAGTTTGCTTGTGTGATTCAACTGATAGTGTTTTTCCAGGAAATGTTCAAACTTTGATTTTAACAGCTTGCTCTTTTTTTTGCTTTTCTATCCCTGGAAGTTTAGTGGATAATCAATTGGTGACTTTATGCAACATATAAATGTACTAAGAACATGTGCTTTATGTATACCACATATTTTATCTCTTAGAAAAGTAGATGTCACTGTAATTCTTATTTTTATAAATGAAGAAACAATAGAGAAAAAATAGAGTAACTATTTCAAGATTACTATAACTAATTACAAAGTGAATTGTTTGTAAGTGAAAGAAATGAACAAACAAATTGGCATTGGTAATTTAAAAAATTATTATTAGGTGCAATCCGAAAAGCAATTTCTACTTCTACTTACTCTGTCTCAAATAAAGCGGCCTTATGTCTTTCACCAAGTGATACAATTTAGACATTGCTGTAAGGTAAGCAGTTTGTTTTCCACAAAGCTGTGACTGTTAAATAAGCAGCTACTGCCACAATACTTCCTATTTCTTTCTCCTCTTCTTAATCAGTGCCCTCATTTGCTTTTTTCCCCCCTACAACTGCATTCTTCATTTCATTGGATCCCAATCATAATTACAACCTTCTTAGAGAGATTGAAAGAATTTGTTATTGCTTTCCCCTCAGACACCAGTATGGGAGCTAAGAGTTCAATACAATTAACCCTGAAAAAAAGCCCAGGTGAGGCACGGGAGCAGAGATCATGAAGAGCTCCGTGAATGAGGCAGGAGGAGCAGGGCTGTTTGTGGGGGGCCTCCTGCCAGGATCTCCTTAGACCACCGCTTAGGCTGAAAGTGGGATTGGTTTAGTTGCAGGTTGAGGCCTTGTGGTTCCCTGCCTCGGTGCTAGTCGGGTTTCCCAAGTCATTTTCAGCGATCAAACTTCCTTTCCCCATTGTCCAACCAGCAGATATAGCACAAGAATGGGGAATGGATTCAACCACACTTCTCCTTGTTAGAAAACCAGACTAAAGCATCTCTTAATAAAAATGCTCAAAGCACCTACCTCCAAAGAAAGAACCACAATCTGGATTTTTTGGACCCTACCCAATGGTACTCAGGATTTACTCATGCTAGGCCTGGTGGTGGTGGTAGTGGGAGGGGGGTCAAAGAGGCATTTGTGATACTGGCCAGTTGAGAGCAAGGCAAAGGCTCTAACTACTATGATATTGCTCTGGTAGAGACTTTTTGTTTTAAAAAAAAAGAGATCACTATCTAGTAAAGGCAGGGGTATTATTTAACTTGTGATTGTGGTAGTGATTAAGAGACTTATCATATATGTCACCTTTATAGTGTCTATGCTTGCTTTTTTCAAATAAAATTACACATTGAAAAATGTAACACTATAGAGATGCAATGTTTTTTTCCCTGCCATTGGAAATGTAACACATATTCCTTGGTGATACCTTTAGGGTTACACAGGGTAGTTTTGAATTGGGAAATCTCATTCCATAGATTACTGTGACTTAAAACATGTGGGGTATCTGTAGTTTAAAATCTCTTACTTTCCTCAACATTTCTCTCTACCTCCTTGCTGTAATCTCTGAGAAGGAATAAATTGCAAGAATATTGTATATCTGGCATTTTAATCTCCTTGAGGCTGGTCATAAAGGTGGCATATTTTTCTACATCTGCAGACTGAGAATGAAATTCATGAGCATTATACTTTCTACTCATGTAGAAAATGTTCCATAACAACACAACCTTTTGAATATCTTTTCATCAATAAGATTTTTTACTGATAGTCTTTGTAATGTTGGTGTTAACTACTGAAGAAAAGAAATCTTTTGTATTATTTATGAAACATAATATTTTTCTCTTACACAGAGTTTTATTGATTCTGTACTTTTACAAGTAAAATTCTTCTTTGAATTTTTATTTAGTCCACTCCATGAGATGTGGTCTTATATTTTCAGTGTGAAACTATGAAATAAAGACAAACAATAACAAATAGGAGACAGAATTTTGGTTCAATCTGAAGTAGGACAAAACTGAAAAGCAATGATTTTAACAAAAGACAAAAATGGAAGAAAAATATTGAAGACAGAATTGGGATAAGACTTTATGACCAGAGACAATGACTTCTTACTGACTATAGGCCCAGCTGACAGTGTGGAGCACTGTTAGTTAGTTCTCAGAGCCACTGGGGCTGTACCCAGCAGTGCTCTGGAGCCATGCAGTTCTGGGATCAAACTTAGGTCCCTGCACATGGCAGGTATATGCTCCACATCTTTGAGTCATGTCCTGAGCTCCTATTGTAATGATTTCTTTAAAAAATTAACATAATTTAGGTAACATGGTTATAGTACTGATATTTATAGTTTTTATTTATTTGTTTATTTTTGGTTTGGGGGCCACACCTGACTATGTTCCTCCTAGTTCAGTGCTCAGAGATCACTCCCTGATAGGGCTCAGGGGACCACTTGTGGTTCCAGGGATTGAATCAGGGATTGAACCTTATCCACTGCACTATCTCTCTGTACTCTTTATGGATCCTAGTTTCCCTGCTCAACTGTCCTATGAAAATGTTCGTGGTTTGGCTTCTGTATTGCAGGAAACATGTCACCCATACAGAAGTACACTTTCTTCTGAAAGATTGTATTTGTCCCAAGAAAAGGACCCCAAAATACTGGCATTTAAGAAAGAGGCTTTTAACAAAACAGTCAACTTGACTCCAGACACACTAGAGTTGATAAGCTCTAAACATTACACTTTTGAACTGAGATTCTTAGAGCTTCATTTTAGTATTAATAAAAAGCTATCATTAAGTATTAATTATACATGAAGATTGGGATGGGTCGGGAATCTGGGAACATTGGCAGAGGGAAGTTGACACCGGTTGGGGGAATGGTGCTGAATTATTGTAGGCCTAAAACACAACTATCAGTAACTTTGTAGATCATGGATCTTTAATAATTTTTTAAGTTAAAAACACTTTTTTAAAAAGAAAAGTTATCACAAAGATCTTTAACTTAAAAATGAATCATAATGGAGCTAGAACATTTGGTTACATCGCAAGGTCTATGGTTCTACAGGAAGTAGAGCAAGACTTAAATTAATTTTCTTGGAGAGGTACGAAGGGGCATGCTGCCCCTTACAAGAGTAAGTGCTGAGGCTGGTTCAACTCTACAAGGAAAAAACATCCAACCCCATTAGAAAATGGGGTGGTGAAATGAACAGAGACTTTCTCAAAAAAGAAATTAGAATGGCCAAAAGGCGAATGAAAAAAATGCTCTTTCTCACTAATCATCAGGGAGATGGAGATCAAAACAACAATGAGATATCATCTCATACCACATGGACTGGCACACATCCAAAAGAATAAGAGGAACCAGTACTGGCACAGATGTGGGGATAAAGGGACACTCATTCATTGCTGGTGGGAATGCTGACTGGTCCAGCCTTTTTGTAAAACAATGTGGACATTCCTCAAAGAAGTAGAAATTAAATTCCCATTTGAACCATCAATGCCACTTCTGGGAATATATACTGGGGCCCCAAAAACACACAGCAGAGACTCCATCAGCACTCGTATGTTCATTGCAGCACTATTCACCATAGCCAGAATCTGGAAACAACCTGAGTACTCAAGAACAAATGACTGGATAAAGAAACTATGGCACATCTAAATAATGGAATACTATGCAACTTTTGGGAAATTTGCCTATAAATGTATGGACATGGAGAGTATCATACTGAGTGAAATAAGTCAGAAGGAAAGGAATAAATACAGAATGGCTGCATATATTTGTGGTATATAAATATCTATCTATATCTATATCTATCTATATCTATATATATGTATTAAGAGACTAATGTCCACAGCCCAGGGAAAACAAGGACTAGGAGGACTGGCCAATGATTGGAATCAACCACAAGTACGTGTGGGGCAGAGGGTAGGTAAGATAGAGAAGAGAACAGTATGATAATCTTAGCTGGGAATGATCACATTGGACAACAACTGAGTGTTAAAAGTAGATAATATTTCTGATAATCTTTCAGTACCTGTATTGGGAACCACAATACAGAAAGAGGGGAGAGAGGGAGAAAGAGAGAGAAAGTGAGAAAGAGAGGGAGAGAGAGGAGAGAGAGAGAGAGAGAGAGAGAGAGAGAGAGAGAGAGAGAGAGAGAGAGAGAGAAGCAAAGTACCTACTGTAGAAGCAGGCTGGGGTGTGGAGGTGATGAGGGAAACAGTGAACAGTGGGGACACTGGCACTGATGCTGGGAAATGTGCACTGGTGGAGGGACGGGTTTTGAAACACTGTATGACTGAAACCTAATCATGAACAGCTTTGTAAGGGGCTGTCTCACAGTGATTCAACAACAAAAAATTTTAAAGAGTAAGTGTTGAGGGGAATGAGTTCTACCTATGAATTATAAACAAACTCAATATAGTATATAGGTAAAATGTTTATATTTCTATATGTGCAATTTAAAAAAGCCTATGCATCCTGGGGCTAGAGTGATGATTATCTAGTAAGTAGGGCACTTTTCTCGCATAGAACAGGCCCTAGTTCTATCCCCAGTACTTCATATAGTTTCCCAAATCCCACCATGAGTGATTTCTCAGCACAGGGCCAGGAGCAAAACCTGAGCACTGCTAGACTTGGCCCCCAAAACGAAAGAAAATGCTGAATTTTTTTTTCCAAAAAAGCCACTGTAGCATATGCTCTACTGAAATGAAGGTGCAGGAAATGAAGGCTAGGCACATGAAAACTAAAAATCTCAAGGGGAGATTATGATAATCACCAACATATTGGTATGGAGAAATCTCAGGATAATATCTGTGCTGTAGCTCTAGAGAGTAATTAGTCCTGATTAAAATAGGGTGTGAGGTGTCTTATATACACAGATATGAAAAGTTCAAGCAATATTTCTCAAAACTAGGAAAGATATTTGACTTTATTTGGAGAGACATTTTAGACTTTGGCTGGAGTATTAGGAAGAAAGATAATAGATTAATAGAAAAACTAAAATACAGCAAAACATATTATTAGCTGGGTAGGAAAAAAATTCCAACAACAAAAAAATGCAATTATAGTAAACTTGCTGCATTTCTGAGAAACCATATTTCCATAGTCCATATGCTAGACCTCATGTTCAATCTGACTATAATTAAGCTTATTGGGATTGGAGGAATGAGAATAAAACAAATGTAAGCATGCTAGTGGTAACATCGAAGAAGGAATTTCCTTTTGATGCAGGTCAATAAATAATAATCAAGTTGAAATGGAAAAATATCTTGAACCTTATAAAAATACAATGCTAATTGCAGAATGATGCCTACCATATCTTCTTTCAGCTAAAGGACTGGAAAATGGAAAGGTATGGGATATTACCTAGAGTTATCTTTATAAGCCAAGAAATGCTTTCATGTCTCTAAATACAGTCTGCATTTGCTTATTGATTAAGGAAAAAATTAAATAAAATTTTTAAAATCTGTGGGAAAAATCCTAAGCAGTTGATAGTAATCACTGTCACTGTTACTGTCATCCCATTGCTCATCAATTTGTTCAAGTGGGCACCAGTAACGTCTCTCATTGAGAGACTTGTTACTGTTTTTGGCTTATCCAATATGTTGATAGAAATGAAACTAAATAACAAACATACTTAAAACATGAGTTCTGCTAAAACAGAGACCTGTTTAGCTTTGTTTTCTGTAAGCCAGAATTAAAAACACAAGTGGAATTTTAACCTACAATAGTTTACAATGTTGCATAGAAACAAGTTGAATATGATGTTTTAAAGATTTTATTAATTTGTAAGCATACATATTACTTTTGATTATATTTTATACATATAAACCATGTGAATAAATGAAATATTATGAGTTAAAATATGGGATCTGATTTTATACAGAGGAGCATCAGTAAGAATTGAGCGGGCACCAGTAACGTCTCTCATTGAGAGACTTATTGTTACTGTTTTTGGCATATCCAATACACACGGGTAGCTTGCCAGGCTCTGCCGCGCGGGCTAGATACTCTCAGTAGCTTGCCGGGCTCTCTGAGAGGGGCGGAGGAATCGAACTCAGGTCGGCCGTGTGAAAGGCAAACACCCAACCACTGTGCTATCGCTCCAGCCCAAGAATTGAGAAATATAATTAATTGCCAATGACTTGCAAGATTTATTTGAACACAGTAATTTTACTTTGATTGAAGATAAGTGATAATAACCGTTTTTCGCTGACAAGATAGGGAACTGAAGTACATTGGTACACTTCATTGGACTTTTGACATTGATATATTTGCGGTGAAACTTAGATATTGTCTAGGGGAAGTAATTAATATAGTTTAGAAAAAGTTTTAAAGTATATAATTGCATAAAATATTCTAGTTTAACATTATCAGTGGAATCTAATGTCTTTGCTAATTATATATTGAAAATAAATTTTGTATAGAGCTCCTTGTGGCCTGATTTGTGTGGGATTTTTCCATTGTCTTCCCATTTTTATAGCCCCATTTATTAACTGAGAACTCACAGCATCGTGATAGTTTAGGTGACAAATTATGTTATCATCCTACTTCTCTGTTACATAGGGAATAATTCAGAATTCCGCTAAAAATGCAACTTTCAAAATACCAATTTATATTTCTGAACACCATTTACTGACAAAACAGTATGTGTACACATTAGTGCTCTTTTTTTCTCTCTTATAGGATATATAAAAAACACAAACAAAAGTCCAGGCAGATATTGCAGGGGTTAAGGTATTTGCCTTGCATG
This sequence comes from Sorex araneus, assembly GCF_027595985.1. Classification (NCBI taxonomy): domain Eukaryota; kingdom Metazoa; phylum Chordata; class Mammalia; order Eulipotyphla; family Soricidae; genus Sorex; species Sorex araneus. The sequence goes on from NC_073306.1 coordinate 196,063,824, forward strand.
TAGTTGACCCTGATTAATTCTTGTCACCATATATTATCCACTGAGCAGGGCCAGGAGAAAGCCCACAGCTTATTGTGGTCCAAAAACCAAAACCGAAACAAAGAGTTTTATGCAACCCAAGAACCCACACACAAATAAATAAGAAAAAGTTTTAATTATATTCAATAGGTAAGTTAACTTGCATCTGAAGATACTGTTACATACATTTCTTGGTGCTGTTACTCCACAATCTGCATTTAATTTTTTAATATAGTGCAAGTTCTTTTGAGAGTCGGTGTCCTCCACTAGTTCTTTATTTGTTGCAAACTGAAAGTTGTCTATTTACAAACTAAAACAATGGGGCTGGAGTGATAGCACAGCGGGTAGGGCGTTTGCCTTGCACGCGGCCGACCCGGGTTCGATTCCCAGCATCCCATATGGTCCCCTGAGCACCGCCAGGGGTAATTCCTGAGTGCAGAGCCAGGAGTGACCCTTGTGCATCGCCAGGTGTGACCCAAAAAGAAAAAAAAAAATACAAACTAAAACAAGCAGTAGTTGGACAACTTGTTTTTTTGAATGTGAAATAAATGGTTTGAAAATTTTCTAGTTGGTGTGATTGCATTATTTCATGTCCGTTTTCCCTCTACAAATAATTTTGTCTAGCTGATCTATCACTGTGTTTCCCAGGTCCCATTTTATGTTGAACTTTCTATGAGAGTACTTCTGACTTCTCATAATTCCTCTAGTACTTGACTTATTTTGATCTGTGAAGTTTTCTTTTTGTTATCTGTACCTCCTAATGTCCTATCCATACTTCCAAAGTCCAGGTCTCTTGAGCTGCACACAGTTTCTGAAACATACTAGTATATTAAATGAATTGAAGGTCTATGCACATCAGGATGTACTGTGCAATTTTGACCTCATCAGAAATGTCTTTTCTCATTGATAAACTCATGTTGGATTATTTGTACTACTTTGTCGTGGAAGGGACAGACCCATAGGAGAGAAGTAGGTCATGCATAAGCAGTGCAGTTTCCAGTAACCTCTAATTCATCAAACATACCTATTTGCCGATGTCATTTCTATTTTGTCTCTATGCATTATAGTGGGTATAGGATGGCCCTGATATCTTCACCTCTATGGCTTTGCGTATATGTGTATTTAATGGAGGCTCAAAATGAGATGAATATCTTATGTGACAAGTAGATAAGACCTACTTTAATGGTCTTCCTCACCATGTCTTTCTGCCTTTTGGTATTCTGATCATATTTTGATTGATTGGAATATTTTTATATCATGTATTATGTCTGTCATTTAATTTCTCCCTTAAGACTTAGTTTGATTTTTTTCCCCATTTGGAAGCTCTTAAATTTTCTATCAGGTTTGTAGCTCTCTTTTCTCTCTTCCTCTCTTTTATTCACATAGCTTACAGTAATTTTACTATATTGCACCTCATTTTGAATTGTGCCAACAGCTATAGCCATGCTGTGAACTTATTTATGGCAAGGGTATTTTTTTGTTTATTCTTGATTCATTTGCACAAATAGTTCAATAAAATATTCACTAGTACATGAAGCAATTCAAAATACCTCTGGGACTTCTACTAGAAAATGCAGAATTACAGGGAATATTAGATACATCTTCTTGACTACTATGGCTTAGGTGTATTAAAACCCTGGGTATAAGAAGCTCTTAGAGATGTGGATATAATTCTTTTTGTAATACAAAATGTGATGACTTTTATAATTTTTGTGTCATGTGGAGAATTGAAACTGAGAAAAATACACCATTTTTATCTTGGTAAAAAAATTTAGAATTTTACCATCAGCGATTTCTAAAAAGTGAATCATTGGATAAATTCTATGCATAAAATGTGACTACTCTATATAGTAAATATAAAGTTAAACAATAAACCTTGTTATCTTTGGGCAATATATGTGAATTTCTTATATACGGGGGTCTTGAAAGCATGATGCTGCATCTCAATTATGCATATAAATACTATACTATTATAGAATAGAATTGTGTCTGAAGATTGGCCTTCAGAAATATTATCTCTTTCAAGTGGTTGCTTTGAAAGAGTTTATGAATGGTTAACTATTGTAAACATTATCCTTCCTATTAACTAAGCAGAATTGAGTCAAATAAAAATATAAAAATTATTATGATCTTGTTTTTTGTTTACATTTTGGTCATAACTGGTGGTACTTAGGGCTTATTGCTGTCTCTGTATCAGAGATCACTCCTGACAGCCTTTGGGTAGCATAATGGGTACAGGAGATCGAACCCAGGTCATCAAGTACAAGGCAAAAGCCCAGCTTACTATAGTAGTTTTCTGGTCCTCTTGACTTTTTTCTTAATTATCTCATTATCTAACAAAGAAAAAATGAGAAAATTACAATTTAGTTATCTAGATTAGGAGACTGAAAGGACTATTTGCTTTAAACTACTATGTCACTTATTCCTACTCTTCCTCTCACTGTCCCCAAGAAATTAGGAGTTTAATTCAATGTAAGGAACCAGAAAACTTGTCTGGTGAGGTGATGGGCCAGCCGACAGTCGAACTGGTCGAGAGGGAAGGTGACAATCTTAAAGATATAGCACAAGTGGTTGAGAGGGCTGAGTTCTCATGGGACAGCAGCATTGATCTTTATTTCAGGCAGCCTTTTATACATCTCTATTAGGAACTTGGCAGGTAAAATCATTATTCATAGTTATTCATGATTATTACAAAAAGCACATGTTTTTTATTATAACAAGGTGAGGAACATAGTAGAGTGAAAAACAACTTGTTCCTAAGTCAATAATACATAGAAAAATAATCTAATTATTCCTGTACTTTCCCATAATTGCAAAATATGTAATTTCTGCAGAATCAAAATACATCTATTTCTTATTAACTTCCTTGCAGACTAGGAATGGTGAACTATTAATTTCTCTACAGGCTTAGTTTGGCGACACAATGGCCACTCCACATACGAGGGGTGGCGGGACAGAGAGCTATGCCAAGTATTCTTGACCTCGTTTGAGGCAGCTCCCAGGACTATGTCCATTTAGGCAGGCAGCTCCCCGCCTCTCCTTCTTTTTAATTTTAATAATGTTGGTGTAATTTTTGCAGCTCATTATGATGCCAAAGAGCCTTCATCTGCAAAATGCTCTTCATTAGTCTTTTGAATAAGCAAGGCAGTAATACAAGTAGAAGAAAAATCACAAAAAACAGTAATATCACAAATCCAATAACACCACAAAGTAATTTAAACAAATTTCCAGGTGTAAAATAGGAAGAAAGATGTTTCAAAAATTTAATAGGATCAATGCTTAAGTCAGTAATCTTAGATGCCTGTTGTATATTAACAATTTCCTGATGTAGGATCAAAAGATTCAAACTTTCATTGGCATCATGCCAAAGCCCTGTAACACATTTCTTCACCCATTCCCATGGATGTTTAGTCTCATTATATTTCATATTAGTCACACAAATCCAGGTAAAATTATAATGACATCGCAACTTGGATTGAGCTTTGTACTTCATTTCCAATGATTTTATCTACATCCCACAAAGCATTTAATTTTTCATCCATTTTCTGATCTATAGATTATTGCAAATTTAAGGCAACACTAACATTTTGAGATAATGCATTAACTACACGAGCGGTCTGAATAGAATGCGATAAAGCAATGCCTGCAGTAGCTGCAATGGCAATAATACTAATCAAAGCCAATAATTCTGCTATCAGCCATCCCACTACTCTTTTAGGCCTAATTAACTCATATACACTTTGTAATATAACTAAGGATTCTTCTTCAGCCCAATTATCAGTAATATTAGTGGGGACCAACAAAAAGGGAAGTTGTTTAACAATAAAGACCTATTTCCCAGCACTATTACCCATTATACAATTAATAATTGCACAATTATCACAAGTCACATTCCAAATTCCTTGTTGTAAGGTAATATTAGTGTGCCCAAACATAAATGCCCAAGGAAGTGGCACGCACACCTGAATGGATCCTTCAGTTTGAGTGGCACCATAGCCTAAAGGAAAGTCCACATTTTGTTTGTCCTGGCCACTAGCAGATGACCTGAATTGTTCCACATTATTCATTGTTCTTGCCCATGGCCAAAGCCATTCTTCAGATTCCCATTTGATGTCCTTCATTCAGCAAACCCACGGCACATCTGAGATCTTCCATTCTCTGTAAATATTGTTATCTGGCACGTGGGGATGCTAACAAACCCATGTAAGATTGTGCATTGTCCAATAGTTGCCCTTTAAACTTCTGCAAGGGGACCATAAAGCGAACAAATATGGTACAACTGTTGAGGAACATATTTCCAAATCTAAAGATGGGGGAAGTTCATCCTGAGAGCGAGACCACCTAGAAAATCCTGTTCCACTAAGAGTAACAATAGTAGTTAAATTCTTTCAATATGTTACATGATCCTGTAAACTTAAACATCCCACACTTCCACTAGCAGAAGAATTCCTCTCTAAACAGATAGAAATTCCTCAAGATATTCCAGAGAAAGAAATATTTGATTGGTGCCAAGCAATATGTGTAGCTCTCATTCCCCCAGCATACTGAGTAGCATGATTATAAAACTGAACCTGCTCTCCTCTCCAAATAGCTAACTGCAACACTGGAGGATCTGGAATGTAAGTCCGAAATGCACCTGCCCTTGCTGAGCAAAGAAACATCAGCTGTGTAGGAGGGCAGTCGTGGCCACAGATGATTGATTTCTCTTAACTTGAAAGTATGCTTGTTGTATCTGCTCCATGGTCACTGGAGTCTCGGCAGGGATGCCCAGATCCGTCAACGCCATCTGTGCAAGCTGGTTGATCAAGTTCTTCTTCTGTCTGGGGCACCAACCATTCCAGCAGCCAGCACGGCACTTCAGCATCCTGTGGAAAAACATAAACATGCCCTTGTTCCCACATTAGTGCTGGATCTGGCCCATGCCAATTCCCATCCAATGGATCTTTCCATTTTACAAGAGGATGGCTTTTTTTTTATTTTCTATGTTTTTTTGCCCACAGCTTCTGTGCTGGGGTATATCTATATTTATCAAAAGTCAAAAAATGTAAAACAAAAGGTGAATGATTTAGTAAATTCCTAGGTTGTTGGGGATATCACTCCCCCTTTTCTATTCTTTGCAACTGATTTGTAAGAGTTTGATGTGCACTCTCAACAATACCTTGTCCTTGAGGATTGCACAGAATACCCGTTTTATGGGCAACATTCATGTGCACAAAAAGATTGACAACTTTTTCTGGTATAACCAGGGCCATTATCTGTTTTTATTTGTCTTGGAGTATTCATAACTGCAAAACAAGCCAAACAATGTGCTATTCAATGTTTACCAGCTTCACCTGTTTTTAAAGTAGCATGTAAAAATCCTGAATAAGTACTTATGGTGATATGAACATTGCAAAGATTGCCAAAAGTATGAATATGAGTGACATCCATTTGCCACAATACATTGGGTAAAATACCTCTAGGATTAATCCCATAATGAGGCAATAAAGGTAGTAAAGGACATTCTGAACATTGTTTAACAATTTGTCTGGCAACTTCTCTAGGAGTATGAAACTGCTGACAAAGGCTCCTGCTATTTTGATGGTGAAGTTTATGGGAGCACAAAGCAGCTTGAGCTTGAGAAAAGAATATTTGAGTTGCCTTATCAGCCAAAGCATTTCCTTCCAAAAGAGGTTCAGGAAGGCCAGTATGTGCGTGAAAATATCCAAAATAACACGGATAAGATCGCTGACTAATGACAGTCTGAATTTAAAGAAATCCTGTACAAGATGACTAGAACTTCCAATATATGGAACAGTTGCAATAACAAGTAAGGCTTGCACCACATACTGACTATCAGAATAAAGATTAAAGGGCACTTTATTAAATAATTTAGGAGCCTGAAGTACAGCATAAAGTTCAGTTTCTTGGGCAGAAGTGCAATCTATCTGCCAAACTTTAGTGCCAGGGTTTGTTCAAGCCATGGCACCGCCATTAGAAGACCCATCAGTGAAAATTAAGCAAGCATTAATAATAGGCTGTTGAACTGTATCATGAGGAAATATAAGGGAATGAGTCACCATAAAATGTAAAATTTTGTCCTGTGGCAAATGATTAGTAATAATACCTAGATAATTTGCTAAGGCAATGGCCCATGAATCTAAAAACTGATTCAACCAATATTCCTTGTCTTCATTAAAGGGAATTCCAATTGTTCCTGGGTCTTTTCCAAAATATAAACGAGATTGTTTTTTACCCAAAGCAATTAAAGCAATAACCATTTCATAGTAAGGAGTTAAAACTTTCTGAGGAGAGGCTTGTAAATGAATCCACACAAAAAAGCTTATCCTGATATAGTACTGCTGTAGGAGTATGGGAAGTCGGTAGGACATATAAGGTCCATGGACGAGTGTAATCGAGTGTAATCACAACATCCAATGGATTGAGTCACAATTGCTTGTTCAACTAATTTTAATGCCTCTCAGCCTTTAGGAGTTATGTCTGAGAAGAATTAGGATCCGAATTTCCTTTAAGAATATCAAACAGTGGCTTAAGCAAGCCAGTAATTAAACACAAAGAAGGCCTAATCCAGTTCATATCTCCGAGAAGCTTTTGAAAATCATTCAAAGTACATAAATTATCTTTTCTAAGACTTAATTTTTGCATTTTAACCCTATCTGTAAATAGCTGATAACCTAAATAAGAATAACACTCCTTGCGTTGTACTTTCTCGGGAGCAACAGAAAGTCCAGCTTGAGTTAAACAAACTGTTAATTTTCCAAAAATAGCTAATAATTGATTTTCATCAGTATGAGCAATTAGTATATCATCCGTATAATGAATAATATAGCCAGCTGGATGTTGCTTTCTAACTGAATAACTTATGCTACAAACTTTTGACACAAGGTGAAACAATTAGTCATTCCCTGAGGCAAGACTTTTCCATGATATTTTTCATAGACTATTTAAAATGTGTTGCAGGGACACTAAAAGCAAAGCGAGGACAATCCTTGGGAAATAAAGGAATAGTATAGAAACGATCTTTTAAATCTATAATAATTTTATAAGTATTAGCTGGAATAGCAGAAGGCACAGGTAAACCAGGCTGTAAAGCGCCCATCTGCTCCATAGTTTCATTAACTTTTCTCAAATCTTGCAGCAATTTCCGTTTTCCCTTAATAACAAATATAGGAGAATTCCAAGGTGAGTTAGAAGGTTCAATATGTCCTAATTGCAGCTGTTAGTACACCAGCTGTTGGGCAGCAATAATCTTTTCTTGTGAGAGGGGCCACTGAGCAACCCACACGGGCACATCAGCCTTCCACTTAATAGCAGCAGCATGATTGCAGGACGATCCAAGGTCCCCCCTAAAAAGGCAATTTTTTTAGGTCAGGGTGCTTGGGGAACATATAAGAACAAGTCCATATCTTTCATAATGTCTCGGCCCCATAGGTTGACGGGAAGGTTGGGAAGTACATAAGGTTGAAAATAGCCCTTACATCCCTCATCATCTTCCCAAGGGAAAAGACCAGAGCTCTGTTCAGGGAAGGATGCCAGCCTAGGCCCTGTGAGCTTGAAAAGGCAACTTGTTTAGGCCAGGAGTCAAGCAAAGGCTCGAGGGCTATTACTGAAATATCAGCACCCGCGTCTAAGAGTCCCTTAAAACGTTTGCCTTGAATGTTCAAATGAAGCTCGGGGCGCTCTTCTCGAACATTCTGAATCCAATATACGGCCGAAGACCCAACGCCAGCTCTCCCTCTGTCTTGAGTAGACACGACTCCTCCTCCCGTGAGACAGGGTAGCAGTCCCAACGGTGCAATTCTCTGGCCTGCATTAATTACATGGACAGATGAGGGAGAATTCGTCAAAATTGTTATTTCCCTTTGGTAATCTGAATCAATAATTCCAGGAATAATAGAAAGACCTTTGAAAGCAGAGCTACCACATCCAATCAAAAGACCGACTGTACCAGGAGGCAAAGGTCCGTCCACTCCCGTAGGCAGAGCCTGGGGTCCCATTTCGGGAGTTAAAACTGTGTAGGGACGGACACTGAGGTCCCAGCCTGCAGGGCCTGGGGCTGGCCCCTCCTTCCAGGGTTTCCCGGAGGCGGCAGCGGGTTGCTATGGATATCTGTAGTAGATACAGCCTCTCGCCCAGTAGTGGCCTCTAAGGCATCGAGGGCAAAGTCCTGGTCCTTGTTTATCTGTTTGCCTCCGGGGTCCTCAGGATATCTTTGAGGACATCAGGCAGCAGTGTGACACGCTTTCCCAGCAAGTAAAGCAGGAACCTGGTGCACCTGACACTCGTCTGCGGCCCATATCCTTTCCACGTCCCCTTTGCTGCTGAAATAGTACTTATTTAACTGTTTTTTCCTTGCACAGCAGCAGTCATGCCCAGACCCTGGACATAAGCAGGTCCAATATCTGCACATCTGCGTATATAGTCGGCCAAATTTCCTTTTTTTCCTATAAGGACCCAATGCTGCTCTGCACGCGCTGTTAGCATTCTCCTAAGCCAATTGTTTAACTGACACTGTAGCTGCATGCTCATCAGGAATAACCTACCTGCCGCGTCGAGAAGGAGGCTCATCAGGACCCTGTCTGACTTTAGATAATCCTTCTGATTTCCTGTTAGGGCAGGGCAATTTCTTCCACGCTCTGCACGCTGCCTCCGCGATTTGAGGATAAGCCGCTGGAGGATAATTTAACGGCGCTCGATTATCAATATATTGCCCTTCGCCAATCAACATATCATAAGAAACCCCTATATTTTGAACTCTATTTTGCTGAGCATATCCTGCACAAATCTCAATGTAATCCGATTTCCATAACAAATAATCTCCCCCAGACAAACATGCCTTCGCCAGCTGCTTGCAGTCATTTGACATGAAAGCCTGAGACAGGATTCCTTCCAGCATTGGGACTGTGAGTGGGGTAGTGGGCCCCTACTGAGCGCGAGCCTGCTTGAATTCCTTGAGTTGCTTGAAAGGAATCATATCATGATATCTTTGACCCGTGGCCTGAGGAGTGAAGATGGGAAAGTTGTGAACTTCCTGAACATTCTCTCCTTGTTCTTTCGCTTTTAATGTCCCTCTCTGCATAGGGCTCAATTGCTGTTCAGAAGCTGGCTGGGCGAAATTAATTAGTGTTGGTTCCAGGGGATCAATAATTGGATCCAAGCCTGCTACAACTGAGGGAGACGGTGGCGGTGGCAAAAGATTCTTGCCAGGTTCCTCTACGTAAGGAGGAGAAAAATTAGATTTTAAAACAACAGGCTGTTCAACAGTATTTAATAATTTACAAAAAGTTTTTTCTAGATTAGCTAAGCCCTCTTTTAGAAACATCTCTGTATCCTGCATATCAGTCTCTGACTTTTGAGTACTGTCTGACTTTTGAGTACCTTCCTTCTTTCACTGCCGAATTCATGAAAACTTTCTAGGACCGTGCATTAGAATTATTAGAATTATGATATCGCGCAGCCTCCTGTTCTAATTCTTCTTGATCTAAAGGATCTAACACCTCATTATCCGATTCCTCACTTTCTTCCTTCAAGGCTGCCGATTCTATACATAATGAGTGGTAAGGATTCTCTGGAGCAGTCGCTATTAGTGGCAGCGACTCCCTACCAAGTTCCTCCTGAGGCGGACCCAGATTATCCTTTATGACTGACCAAAGTGAGACAGCAAAAATAGGCATTTTTCCAGGTCCCAGGGTATCCAAATATTCCTGGGGCCTGTTCCCTACCTGTTTCCAAGTTTCACCATTAATAGTTCCATCCGCAGGGAAGGCGGGATATATTTCGTTAATAAAATTTTAAAATATATGTAATTGCTTAGTACTAATTTTTATTCCTCTATCTCTCAAGATAGTTTTCAACCTCTGGACAAAAATTTGCTTACTTGAATGTTGACCCATAGATTCCGCTTACTCTCCACAAAATCCGTCCTGCTTCGGACTTCTCTACCTTAATCCACGGTTGCCTTATCTTCTCCAGGTGACTCACACACTTTGGTACCTCAAGCCCTGTGTTCGGGGGCCAGCCAGCCTACAGTCTACAGTCTGAACTGGTCTGAACTGGCGGAGAGGGAAGGTGAGGATCTTAAAGAGACAACACAAGTGGTTGAGAGGGCTGAGTTCTCATGGGACAGCAGCATTGATCTTTATTTCAGGCAGCCTTTGATACATCTCTATCAGGAACTTGGCAGGTAAAATCATTCATAGTTATTCATAATCATTACAAAAAGCACATGTTTTTGATTATAACAAAGGTGAGGAACATAGTAGAGTGGAAAATGACTTGTTCCTAAGTCAATAATACATAGAAAAACAATCTAATTATTCCTGTACTTTCCCATAATTGCAAGAGGTGTAATTTCCTCAGAATCAAAATACATCTATTTCTTATTAACTTTCTTGCAGACTAGGAATGGTGAACTCTTAAAGAGAACTACAGGCTTAGTTTGGTGACACAATGGCCACTCCACATATGAGGGGTAAGGGGTGGCGGGACAGAGAGCTATGCCAAGTATTCCTGGCCCTCGTTTGAGGCAGCTCCCAGGACTATCTATGTCCACTTAAGGACCCTGCATGGGCAGGCAGCTCCTAGCAGTTAGGGGTGGAGAAGTCAAGAATGTGCCCCTTACCTTTCCCTATATGATAAGAGGGCAGAAAGCTTAATCAAGCATTGTTATTTACACCACATTGCAAGTGTATCTCAAGATACCAGCCCCAATTTATTCATCACTCCAGCAGTCACTAGCCTGTCACCCGCCTTCCTAAAATATAGGCTTTCCTGTTTTCTTCTCTATAAAACTTCCTTCTCATGTCTCTGCAGAAAAGATGGTTCTTCGAGGACAGGAACCTGCCAGAGTATTGCCAAGAAAGCTCCGTCTGGATACCACCGTGTTCCTCTTCTGATTGGCTGGTAAGTGGATCATGGAAGTGAGACTTCACAGTTTTACCCATACTCAATTTTAGAGCCAATTTCTAGCTTCTTTTCATTGTTCCAGTTCAAATTCTCGCTGAAACATTCACTAAAGTAAAAATCTTGGGCAGAGCACTAATTCTCTGAGTCTTAACTTCATTATGTATTTGATAAGAATCAACTCTGTATTGCAGTATTGCCATATTAACCAAAAAATTGTATTTGAAAGAGTTTTTAGCATATGTGAATTTCCACTCCTTTATAATTTCTACGACCAGCTTCTTCCTTCATTAAAAAAAAAAACCTGCTGGTATTCAAGAGGAAAATTTAGATTATTTAGATGCCCATAATATGGTTGACATCCAAGAAAATTCTTTAGGGCAGGAGACATGCGCAGTGAGTAGAGCATGTGCCTTGCATGTGGCCAACCTGTGGGTTGGATCCCTGGCACCCCATAAGGTGCCCCAAACACTACCAGGAGTGATCCTTGAGGGCAGAGTCAGGATTAAGCCCTGAGCACAGCTGGGTGTGCCTCCCCTTTCCCCACAAAAACAAATTTTATGATCATTTTCCCATTCTGTCCATTGGACTCTGTGATGCCATGAGTAACTTTTAGGCAAAGCTTTTGCAGTCTCTGTAAGAGCAGACACAGGTGGGCACTTACTGTAGAGAAGGGCTCAGGCTCACAGAGTCTTGTTCTCAAGAAGTGAAAATTGAAAGCAAAGGCCAGGAGACAGGATGGCTAAATTCAGAGATTTTATTTAAGAGAAGGGAAAAGAAGGGGAAGAATAGACAGGGAAGCTACCAGTTGAGTTAGGGATTTTCAAGTTTAGGATCGCAGGGGCAGGTGTAACCCAGTCTGTGCGTATGTGTGTAATAAAACAATTTTATTGATAGAAATGTATTTTGAGAAGTGTAAGGGGAGAGGTAGGCAAGTGATACATGATCATAGAAGCTTCTCTAGAGTGGAAAAGGCAGAATATGGCTTTTGGGAGAAGGTCCTATATAATTTCTCCAAATTGACTTGACCTGGAATTCTCTGCACCATTTGGATGTTGTCACAGGGAAAGACTAGGACTCTTGTCTTTATATTCTCTTTATATTCTTATCATGACCTTAAATTCTCCTGTTACTTTCCTTTTCTGAGGAGTTCATCCTTCTCTGGATGGGTCTCCGTTTCATTTCTAAAGAGCTCAGGATTTGTATCTCTAAGAATGTATTCCTCCTCCCTTATAGACTCCATCAGATCTAGGAAAGTTCTTTTGTTTCATTATTTCCTAAATCTTATTACCAGAACCCCCTATCTATCTGCTTTTATATCCTTTAACCAGAGGTGTGTAGCACTGTAGCACTGTCACTGTCATCCTGTTGTTCATCAATGCTCCAGCGGGCACCAGCAACGTCTCCTTTGGGAGACTTGTTGTTACTGTTTTTGGCATATCAAATATGCCATGGGGAGCTTGCCAGGCTCTGCCGTGCGGCAGGTGGGATACTCTCGGTAGCTTGCTGGGCTCTCCGAGGGGGATGGAGAAACAGAACCTGAGTCGGCCTCGTGCAAGGCAAACGTCCTACCGGCTATGCTACCACTCCAGTGTGTATGTGAGCATTTTTCATTGAGTTTAAAGTTAAGATACGGAACAGAGAAGAGCAGGTTATGAGCTTCTTATCAAGATAAAAAAAAAACAACAACTTGGATCCTGGATATTATCATGAACTTTTAGTTTCCCTTGAAACTCCTCAATTCCTGAAGGGATCCACCCTTCTCTGGTTTCTCCCTTTTGGAGGAGCTCAGTATTTGCATCTCAAAGAAATGTGATCTTAAGGCTATTTCAGAGCAGTTACCTGGTCACTTCTTTTAATCACATTTTGGTTTCCTTAGATGGAAAAACACATTGTCAAGGAGGTCTCCATCTATCTGCCTACAACATTGTGTCCAAAATAAATGCTCAGTATTGCTCAGAAATGGATGGTCCCATAGTTTTATTTGAAAAATAAGAATAAATAACGAGCAAAGCTGTGGTGAATATGTGAAAATCGTAAAAAATTAGCAGTTTTCACATATTAGGCAGTTTCCAATTGCAAATAATGAAAACTGCTGCTAATTTCTTCAATAGAAAGTAACTTTAGTTTAGTAATTAACATTTTTTTTTTGTTTTTGGACCACCCTTGGCAGTATTCAGGGCCTATTTCTGGTTCTGTGCATAGGGATCTCTCCTGGCTGTGCTTGGGGGATAACATGGACTATTGGAGATCCAGCCTCAGTCGACATATGCCAGGCAACTGCCTTATCCACTGCACTATCTCTCCAGCATTAAGATTCTTACAAAAAAATGGGATGATCTGGAAAGGAGTTTCCAATCGAGTGGCCAATAATGCATATGCCCAGTTAAGAATAAATTAAAATTTAAAATTAATCTGCATTAACACTAATTCAAGTGATTAATAACCACAAGCGAATTGTGGCTACCATATTAGACAATATAGATTTATAGAACATATTTCTCAGGAAAATAATATTCACATTTTATTGCAGAGGTTCCCAGACTTTCACTTGCCATACACTTTCCGAAAAATATCACTCAGAACTCTTTGGAAATCTACCTTTAATCCCTCCTCCCAACACATACCCTATAAATTATGTTTGTTATAGTTTAGGCCACTGTTGTTGTCATCCCGTTGCTCATCGATTTGCTCGAGTGGGCACCAGTAACGTTTCATTATGAGACTGGTTGTTACTGTTTTTGGCATATTGAATACACCACAGGTAGCTTGCCAGGCTCTGCCGTGTGGGCAGGATACTCTTGGTAGCTTGCCAGGCTCTCTGAGAGGGATGGAAGAATCAAACCGAGGTCAGCAGCGTGCAAGGCAAACGCCCTACCTGCTGTGCTATCGGTCCAGTCCTCACATTTGAAATATATACTTCTTTTATTATGTAATCAATTAATCTAGGTTCTTCAGAGGAAAAAAAAATACATAGAATCAAAAGTAATGCACATTTACAATAAAGAACTGACTTATTAGTTATGTAGGTTGAAAAGTTCCAAGATTTGTACTTGGCAAGATCCAGGAGACATGGGAGATACAAGGTGTAGTTCCAGTATGAGATTCATGGCTTGAGCATCAAAAAAAATCATACTGTCTTGTTCCAGTGTGACCCTGGGCCGACTAGAGTCACCCAAAGGGTCAATGTTTTATATGTGGATTAATGGCTTACAGAGATTGAGGTTCTCATTCAAACTGTCAGGCAGTAGCACTGTCTGACTTCAAGTTTTTGTTTTATTTTATCTTCCATAAAGATAAACAAGAATTTTGTTTATTTTATCTTCCATTTTATCTTTATGGAAGATAAAATAAAAATAAAATAAAATAAAGATAAAACCAAATGAGGTTGAATGAGGTCCACCTATGAAACTGAGGGCATTCTGCCTTACTCACTCAATTATTGATTCACATGTTAATCCTACAGAAAAAAATAATAATCTAAACTTATATAGACACACCCAGAATAAAGCTGGGTCAAATATTGAGGTCTTATAAAATTGCCATGTAAACTTAACCAGAACACATGGAGTAAGTACTACTCAAAATTCCAAAATCTTCTTGTTTTGTTTTGTTCACTGTTGTTGTTTGGGCCATACCTAGTGCTCAGGGCTTACTCCTCGTCTGTACTTAGGGGTCACTCCAGGCAGAACTCAGGGGATCATGAGTGCCAGGGACCAAATCCAGGTCGGCCATCTACTGTTTCATTGCACCAGCCCCCTATCCCAATTTCTAAAGCAGTTAAATTATTAATATGTTGTAATTGAATCAAGTTCTCACCTTATCTGTGTTTTCTATGTTCACTATAAATTTCCTCTAAAAATGAGAAAAATTATTAAATGCAAACATGATAGTTTGTCAAACCAATGATTTAAAGCAAACTCAATGTTATGTAAAACATTGTTTTCAGATTTTGTATTTGAAAGTTGATCTTTGTAAAGAAATGCATTTTTGAAACAATACTTAAATGAATAGATTTACTTTATAAGAAATTGTGAGTTTCTTTGGGAATATTGAAGTAGTATAAATCTGTTTACATAGTGCCTTTAAAAAATTCTTTCGTTCAAAGAATCTATTAAAATATAATGTCACATTATTTGTCTGTGCAATAATTAAGTAAAAATAATCACAAGTATTGATAAATATAAAAAATATCAAACTTAAAAAGCATTTCTTGGCTGTAAACTTTGACTTTATAAACTCTACTTAAAAAAAACGATCACATCATCTCTAGATCAGTTGCTAGCCAATTTTTAATCTAAATTATTCAAGAACACTTTCAACAGTACTGGAAAGAAATGAAGTAAATAAAGGAAGCACAAAGACTATTTTCATTAATAATTGCAGGCACAGTTAAATGTAAGATTTATTGAATAGCAACTTAAATTCAAAATGAATTTTACTTTTGTGCAGTGTCATGTCATAATGTCATAATGTCTTTTTTAAATAGCAATATCACTATTTGTGTAAATTCTGTCTTTGATTGCATGCTTTATATTTTGATTCTTTTTTTTTTTCTATTGAATCACCATGTGGAAAGTTACAAAGCTTTCAGGCTTAAGTCTCAGTTACATAATGCTCTAACACCCATCCCTTCACCAGTATAGGTGTTTTGAATATACGCAATATCTATAATTTCCCTTGGCAGTACTTCAATGTAGGTTTATCTTTATTTTAACTTTTGTGCTGTTTTCTTAGAATTCAACTATAGTTCTGTAACAGCAAATTTTATCTCTGGAGATAGCACTCAGTTGCAAGGGAAAAGACAAGTTTAATGGTTTACCACTTCAGCTGAGATAATATGTACTTTGAAAAAAGCATGAGAAACACATTGCCTTATCACATTGGTACTATAGAAGGAAGGAAAAGTTTTGTTATATTTGATTCTGACTGTTTTGTTTTGAGCACTCGAATAATTGAGGAGAAAGTGCTAAACAGTGGATTAAAGCTTTTATGTGGGTTAGGTTGCTGACGAGATTTGCAAATTACGAAAAGAATTAAGAAAATTTGAAACTGCTTTGAGATTTTATTTACAGGTTTATTGCACTTTGCTTTATTGCAGATGCCTCATTGGCAGGTACTGCGTTGCTTTTTCCCCTACAAACTGAAGTTTTCTACCAATCCTGCCATGAGCACATTGGCACTATTTGTCAACCAGTGTTCACTTCCAGTCTCAGTATTAATATTTTGTTAGTTTTTCAATGCTTCAGATTTTCATTATTATTATTATTATTATTATTATTATTATTATGTTTATATAATCTGTCATCAGTGATCATTGATGCTACTACTATAATTGAGGCATGCCAAGAGCCACGTCCATAAAAGAGAGCAAATTTAATAAATAAAAGTTGTGTATATATTTGTTTTTGCTGTTTTTTGGCGGGGGGTCACATATGGCAACACTCAGGGGCTACTCCTGGCTCTGCACTCAGGAACCACTCCTGGCAGTGATTGGGGACCTTATAGGATGCTGGGAATCCAACCCAGGTTGGCCACATGCAAGGCAAGCCTTACCCACAGTACTATCTTCTGGCCCCAGTTGTCTATATCCTGTAACTGTTCTGAGTATTGCTTTGTTTCTTCCTCTTCTCAATCATTTCTGTTTTCTGAGATACATAATTTTGAAAATAGGCCAAATAATAACCTTACAATGGCCTCACAGGTTAAGTGAAAAAAAGAGTGGTCTCTTACTTTTTAATAAAAAGCTTGCATGATTAAATTTAATAAGAAAGGCATGGCAAAGCTTACATGGATAAAACCAGACCACTTGTGCCAAATGAAAAAGGAATTTAAGAAAATGGAAAGTAATATTCCAGTAAGTACACCCATGATAAGGTGAAACAGATTTATTGCTGATACATTGACTACTTTAGTGGTCTAGAGAGTTCTAATTAGCCACACCTTCCCCTTAAACGGAAGCCTAATCTATAGTAAATTTTTTGAAGGCTGAGTGGTGTGTGGAGGTTTTAAAAGAAAAGTTGGAAGGTAGCAGAGGTTGGCTTATGAGGTATAAGGAAGGAAGCCAGTTCTCTAGAACATAAAAGTGCCAAGATGAAATAACAATAGCTAATGTAGAAGCTTCAAGCAAGTTATTCAGATATTGCTAAGATTATTGATGAAAGTGGCTATACTTATATAGCATATTCTGAGTGTAGCTGAATCAAACTCCTATTGGAGGAAGGAGGTATTTTTGAGGTCCACAGTGTTTCCCAACTTGGGGGTATGGTGGACAACCAGTGGAGGGAGGTAAAAGTCTTCGGTGCTATCAGAGTATTTTTTGTTTTTTCATAAAAAGGATAAATTCATTTCCTGGTGGTGGGAGAACTGAGTATATTTTTTTCATTAAATAGGAATAGTAGAACATTTGGGCACCTATGACTAGGGCTTTCATAGCTAGAGAGGCAAAGTCTATGTCCTACATCAAATCTTCAAAGAGGTTTTATTACCTAAAGGAATGCAACTGGAATTTTAAAGTGGAAGCTAATGCTCTAAACATTAAAGCTAATGTTAACATTAAAGCTAATGTTCTAAAAATATTGCAATTCTTAATAATCATGCTGCCATAACAAAATTTGATTAATGAATCATAACAACTTATTTAGGTGAGAAAGTAAGGATATTTAATTATTTAATGTCAAGACAGACTCCAATTAGACTAAATCACTTGATTATTGCCCAGAGCAGGGGTTTTGAGGACTTCTTAATGGATTTTCTTTTTTCTGGCAATGTAACCTCTGTGGGACAAAGAGGACAAGGGCACAAGAATGGAGTTTTTCAATTAGTAACTTCACAAGCACAAACACCCAGGTACACCGAGGCAGGAGGGGCTGACCACAACGGAACTTTTCTCAGTCTCCAGAATGGGTCACACAGAGCCTCTGCCAATGACTGTCTTCCTGAATACCCATACTCTGCTCATGTGCCTAACTTTTCCATCACTATAACAATACATCAAGGTAAGAAGGCATTTTCTAATTCATAGGGTACAGGGAGAGTGAAGCAAAAACTGCAATTTAACCTTTACATATCACAATGCTCAATCTACTTTGTGTTTCTTAAGTGTATCAAAAAAATATCTGGGTGACAGAAAACAATCTCAATGATCGTTTACTGAATATTTAAGCCCACTATTGAGAATATTTGCTCAAAAGAAAAAAAGATTCTCTTCCAAGTATTACTTCTCATCAACAATGCACCAGATCACTTAAGGCTATGGTGCAGAAATAAAAGAAATTCATATTGTTTCCTGCCTGCCAATACAATACATATTTTGTAGCTGATGGATCAAGGAGTTGTTTTAACATTCAATACATAGTAGATAGAAGAGAGTTAATGGATTGGTGTATATGGCTTGCATACATGAGACCTGTGTTCAATCCTCAGCATCAGATAGTCTCCAGAGTATCATCAGCAGTGACCTGAGCTCCGAGTATAGCCCCTAAGCACTGCTGAGGATGGCCCCCGCAAAACAAAACCGAAAAAAGGAAGAATAGCAAACTCACATGAAAACATTCAGGGAGACATTTGCTCTTCTAGATGTCATTATAAATACATTTGCTAGTCATAAAGAAGGCAAAATATGATCATTGACAAGAGTTTAGAAAAAGTTATTTTTCATCCTCCAACTTTGTATTAAGTTCTACTGAGAGTCAAATGCTATAAAACATTATTGCATGCTACAAAGACACTTGGTATGTATGAAATGCAGAATCAATTGGAATGGAAAAATTTCATGGTTTTATTTTAAAAATTGCCAGTTACATCAGTTTTCAAGAAGTCAGTGAAGGCTCAGACGGTCAGTATTAGTTTTCCAGGATAATGCTGCTCGACTCAAGCACCCACTTCTGCTGTTACTGCCCTTCTTTTTCTAGACTTGTCCAGTTGGGTGAAATTATTTATGAATGATACTCTTTTTTCTTTGAATCCCTGCTGTGAAGACCTTCCTAACTACCACAACCCTATGTAAGTTTCATCTTCATTTGATTGCTAAGGAAAGTTACATTCTGAATAAATTGTTTCAGCACAAGATTATGCTTTATCTTACAGTTTTGTTTAGTAAACTTGATAATGTTTTGGCTCATCTAAAACAGTCTCTTGAAAATAGGTGGAATTATTTCTCACTGTACATGCCTTTCAAAGCTGGCAACGTGCTCAGGAAGAAGTACTCAACAAATGCTTGTCAAATAACTTACCGTTTAATTATACTGCTTCAAGAATTCTGGATGTCTTATATTGGTATTTTCTTTCCCGGAATATTGGGGAAATTAAAAAGTTACTTTCTCAGCTTCCATATTCCCATGTATCACCATGGAATATGAAAGTATTTTTTGTTTTGCATAGATATAAATATGTATATTCTCTGTTAATAGCCTTTATAAATAATTTTAGTTGATTACCATTGAGTTTGACTAATGTAGAAATGTTCTAGTTTCCTTAGAAGCAATTTGAGATAATTGTCAGACTAAGCTTAAAAAAATATGCACTAGATTTGAAGGTGGCAGTGTTAATGTATTGGCTGCACTCTTGTGCTTCCCTTGGGCTGGGAACATGTTGAACGTTTTAAAACATTTCAGCTTTCTAACTTGTAAGCAAATAAAAAATGTTCAGTTCCCAAGGGACACATTTTAGATGTGAAGTTTCACGAACTTCGTTCTGTTTTTTCCTCAGGCCCAACAACATTTAAGTGACTAGTGTGATACAATCTATAATGTGGTGGAATTACCAGATAAGGAGATTCAGAGTGATTGTTTGCCTAAACACACACACACACACACACACACACACACACACACACACACACAGTTTCAACATTGTTCCTCTTTTTGAAAGTAAATAATAAACCTTGGTTTCTGGGGGCTTAAATGCTTAAACTAATAAAATATTATAAACATTTATAAATAATCCTTGTTGGGAATAATAATCAAAATCAAGTGTTTCAATCACACATGACTGGAATAGTCCGTATTTATAGAAAAGTAGCTAGATTACTTCTCACTTTATTTGTCGCTGGAAGATTTCATGGAAGAAGTGATTAGATATGGGAAACTGGTTAATATATTTGTGTGTGTAGACCAAAGGGAGATTTCAGGGCTGGAGCAATAGCATGACGGGTAGGGCCTTTGCTTTGCATACCTGGGTTCAATTCCCAGCATCCCATATGGTCCCCTGAGCACCACCAAGAGTAATTCCTGAGTGCATAAGCCAGGAGTAACCCTTGTGCACTGCTGAGTGTGGCTCAAAAAAGAAAAAAGAAGGGAAATTTCCAAAATTAAACTGCAGCAGCAAAGGCATGACTGGCTGAAATTGTTATTTGTTGAGCCTTGTATGTATATGTATATATATATATACATATATATGTATATATATTGTCTAGATGAGTTGCTTTCTACTTTATACCTCATCTAATGTGTGCTACTCCCAGTATATCAGTGCTG
This sequence comes from Sorex araneus, assembly GCF_027595985.1. Classification (NCBI taxonomy): domain Eukaryota; kingdom Metazoa; phylum Chordata; class Mammalia; order Eulipotyphla; family Soricidae; genus Sorex; species Sorex araneus. The sequence continues at coordinate 196,084,220 of NC_073306.1, forward strand.
TAGAGTTTGAGACCTCACGAGGCCACTTCAGGAGTTCTAAAATTTTAAATGGGGTAATAGAATTGGAGCTAAATTTTTAACTGGATAGTGACTTTGGGGTCCAGAGGCATCTCTGTAGCTTGTCTTTCTCTTCCGAGATTTATTTCTGAATCTCTAGATCATGGCTGTTACTGAGTTTATATGGCACTAGGAAAAAAAAACTATATATTAGCACACAAGACTCAACCTGTAACAACATGTTAGTCATATCTTATACAAGGGCTTCATGACTCCAGGTTGTATAACAATCTTCACACACTTTCCTCTAAGGAAAATTTTTGGGATAATTTTTAGTGGATGATGACGAGCAATACAAAATAAATTACTTAGGGATGTTTTTGGAGCAGGCTTGGGTGGTGGTGGAAAAATTTGAAATAATGGTGGTGGTATTGGTGTTGAAATGTTGAATGTAATAAATTATTGTGAACAACTTTGCACTGTAGCACTGTCGTCCCATTGTTCGTCGATTTGCTTGAGCGGGCGGGCAGGTTGTAGTTGCAAGCACAGTTGTTAAGGTAAACTGGGAAAGCTTTAGTAGATTTTTAAAAAGTCCATTTTAAGACTTGTTGTTACTGTTTTTGGCATATCAAATACGCCATGAGTAGCTTGCCAGGTTCTGCCGTGCGGGCGGGATACTCTTGGTAGCTTGCGGGGCTCTCCAAGAGGGGAAAAATGATAACCCTGGAGCAAAATTAACCAAATTTTCCTTTGCCTCAAAGCTGTAAATGACTTGGTAAGGCATTTTACTGATTTTGTCTTTAGAGAAACTTTTATATATTGCTCATAGTAGAATTTTTTGTTTTACTTCTGCTAAAAGATCAACAGAACAGGGCCAGGTAGTACAGTGGGTAAGCGGCTTACCTTACATCTGACACACCTCCATTTCATCTTAGACACCCCCATATGGTCTCTGGAACCCACCAAGAGTGATTCCTAAGTTCAGAGCCTGGAGTAAAGCTTGAACACAGCTGAGTGGGCCCCCAAACATAACAATAATAACAAAAAAACAGAACAAGAGTTTTGAGTGTTTGTTGTTATTGTTCCCTTTGGCGGATCAATTTAGGCACTCACCAGTGTCTCATAGTTGATTTTACATCCTGAGTTTGGCTAAATTAATTTATTGGTGCAATTGTCAGTTTTTAAAAGTTATTATTTTGGTTCAGGGAATTAAAGAATAGGTCTATTGAACTCTTCACTGGTCAGTCTGCATATGAAAACTTACCTCCCATGACGGTTGCACTTTAAAAGGGATTAGCAAATTTAACTTTGTCTCATAATTCCAGGATTAAGGTATTTGCTTTTGTAGAAATGCAAAGTATTTGTAATGGATGAAGCAGGTCTAATATCTCTTACTCCAGATGATAGGAACAGAATATAGATGTATGTTTTTCAGAAGGGCTGGAGCGATAGCCTAGCGGCTAGGGTGTTTGCTTTGCACATAGCCAACCTGGGTTCGATTCCTCCATCCTTCTTGGAGAGCCCGGCAAGCTACCGAGAGTATCTCGACCTCAGGGCAAAGCCTGGCAAGCTACTCGTGGCATATTTGATATGCCAAAAACAGTAACAATTCTACAATAGAGATGTTACTGATGCCCACTGGAGCAAATCGATGAGCAATGGGATGACAGTGATACAGTGATGTTTTTCAGAAATAATTTCTAAGTAAGGAATTTTCTCATTATAAGAATCGTATTAAAATGCTGTTATCAGTGTGGAGAAATTAGCAAGTATTTCGTCCCTGTAAGCTTTAAGGCAGAGTTATAAATTCATATAATGTTATATCATCAAATTATTCCTTGTTATAACAGAAATAATAATAATAGAAATAATAGATAATAATAATAGAACAATAGTAATAATAGAATAAAAATAATAATAGAATAATAATAATAGAAATAATAGAAACTTATCAGTAAGCTTAAAATAGATATGTCTGTTTTATTGGTATATATTAAATAAATACAAGTTTACTTTGGATGTGAAGATCAGTCTCTTAGAGGTTCATTCCTGAAATTAATATGAATTTGTATATGCGAAACAAATTGGTAACAAGGATCTATGTGCAAATTAACGTTTGAATAAGAAAATAAATGTTCATAATTTTTTAGTAGTAAAACATTATGATAAGTTTTACTCATTTTCAGGATATATAGTAAAAATTAGTTTGCTGATTGTACAATTCATTTATTTTACCATTAAATTCCAAATAAATATTCAAATGATCCACTAAAATTTACATATTCATTTGTATAGTAATCTAGTTCTGAAAATGGAAAAACTAATTGCGTGTATAAAAATAAAGCATAAAAGGAAGCTACACTCATGTGACAATTTCTGTATGATATCACTATGACAACAGAGTATTGGGTTTGTCACAGTCTCACTTTAGCATGTGTTTAGTTCCTAAAAGGCAGATGTTTATTCTTCATGGCAGATGAGGAGCATATAATGATTCCTAAGCTACTGCATTGTTTATTCATCTTCCTTTATTTCTGGTATAGCAGTGCAAGTTATGATTTAGTGGTATCTTAGTGTTTTCACCTGAAATATACAAGTAGCCTGTTCCTTGGCACCATCACAGGATCAATTTTATATTTATGGCTGATGATTTTACTTATGTACTAGTAAGATGAACATAAAAATAAATTAGAAAATCTCTTCATTCTTGGCCAATTTCTGGAGTGAATTTGTACTCCTTAGTAAATAACTCAGAGGAGGTGATGTTGTCGGTTTTTTTTTTTTATCAAAAACTTAACAGATGTAGAGGGAAAGGTCATGTGAAAACTCTTCTCTTAGAAAACATTGCCTTCTTTATTGACATTTAAACATTTAAACACCACCAGTTCAGTGGTGGCCTCCTTGGTAACCAGATCTTATTGGAATCTCTTCCCCACCCCACTCCACCCCATTTTTACTCATTTCACACTAAGTACCAACCTATTCTAATGGTCTCCACTAAGTGCTAAAAGTGCCATAGTTTTCTGGATATCTTGTGCCCTCCCATATGGTAGTATAATTGAGTCCTCTTGTACTTGTACTTACTTAGACTTGGGAAGTCTGCTCCTCTGAAATTTCTCCTGCTCCCATATTCTTCTCAGCTGTAGATGTTAAACTTCCCAGAACCCTGAGCTATAGCTCCATTGAGGAGTCTGAATCCTTCATGCCTGCTAAGCACTGATAACTCTACCATATTCTTATATGCCAGGTCTTGGGCTTCCATTCTATCTGATGTCCATTTTCTGCACTAGTTTAGTCCATGTTTTTTTTAGTTTATTTGTTTTCTTTTGGTATTCCCTCATTGTTCTGAAAAGGTCTAGTTGAGTTTTTAATATTTGGATTTGCTTCTCAAGTTCTTATTTTCCTCAAACACCTTCAAAGAAATTATAAGAATATACATATATAGTATATGTATATATATGCTTTATAAATGTAGAATACATGTATAGAATATATGTAGAATATGCATATATAAAAATGTATATATACATATATATGGACTGGAGTGATAGCACAGCGGGTAGGGCATTTGCCTTCACGCAGCCAACCCGGATTCGATTCTTCCATCCCTCTCAGAGAGCCTGACGAGCTACCGAGAATCCCGCCCACAAGGCAGAGCCTGGCAAGCTACTTGAAATATACATATCAAGTATATTTGATATGCCAAAAACAGTAACAACAAGTCTTACAATGGAGACGCTACTGGTGCCCGCTCAAGCAAATCGATGAACAATGGGACAACAGTGCTACAGTGCTACAGTGCTACACATATATACATCTCCTATTCTATTAATGCATATATACATGTATATATGTATATTCTTGTATATACTATATATTTTATATGTGCTTATATACACATACATATATGATATTCTTATATATTGTATGCATATATACACATATGTACATATATGTATATTCTTATATATTCACTCTATATTTGTATATCTTTTTAAACTTTTTATTTTATAAAATAGTTCACAATATTTGGTTACATTTAATAGTCAAACACCAATCCCACCACCATTACACCTTCTCCCCACCATATTTCGGGTATTTCCATCCCGAACCCCAGTGTCCCAAAGCAGAATTGAAATAATATATTTTGTACTGTTTGTTTTGAAAAACTGCTGAAGGTGCTACAAAAAAGTATCCTTAGAGGAAAGAGTGTAATGATTGTTGTATTTCACCAAGGGACCATTAAGATCTTCTATAAGAGATCACTAACATGTTGTTAAAGGTTGAGCTTTTACATATACACATATATATATATATATATATGTATAAATATTTTCCTCGAAGATTGACTGCCTCCTACTTTGAACCCCATCAACTGTGGTGCGGTACTCCTGGAGTATGGGTAGGGTGTGTGGTATGAAGTGTTGTCCAGAAATAGGTTCACTCGTGGGTGACACTCAGCCCGAGTGTGTGGAGAGCAGCTGTGAGCATGGCAGCAGTTGAGTTCTGGAGGTTTTCAGCTGCTGGGGCTAGGTCCCTTGGGGCAGGGAGGGCTCTCACCCATCTCCCTCTGTGGCACCCAGAGTAAAACAGCCTGGCGTGGTATCCAGTGGCATGGTTATGGTGAGCGCCATGTTATGCTCCCTTCTGGGAGAGAAGGACATGTGAGCTGGATGGTGGCCGATGATGAGATTATCTGGTGCCAGCCAGAGGTGGCTTATGGGTCTGACTGCTGAGTTGCAGGAGACAAGAAAGGGGGGAGAAGTGGGGAAGGGGGGGGACATATGGGCTAGGATCTCTGTTCCATATCCCATTGAATCCAGAGTTCTCAGTCACAAAGTCCTTCATACCTCTTCTACCTTCTACCTTGGGGGATTCACTCATGGGTGAGGCTCAGTCAGAGTGTGTGGAGAGCAGCTGTGAGTATAGCCATTGGTTTTATTTTCCATTTTAGCAATTTTTCTTGGGTAGTGTGGCTCACAGTTTGTGCTCAGGAGATCCAAAACACCTGATGATAATTTTAAGTCAAATGTGTTTTTTTTTAATTTTTTTATTTAATTTTTTTTGAGAGTACAGTTACAGATTTATACATTTCTATGCTCATGTTTCCCTCATACAAAGTTCGAGAGCCCATCCCTTCACCAGTGCCCATTCTCCACCACAAATAAACCCAGCATCCCTCCTACCCTCCCCAATCCCATCTCCCCCCACCCCACCCTGCCACTGTGGCAGGGTATTCCCTTTTGTTCTCTCTCTCTAATAAGGTGTTGTGGTTTGCAATAAAGGTGTTGAGTGGCCATTGTGTTCAGTCTCTAGTCTACATTCAGCACTCATCACCCTTCCCCCGCATGGCCTCCAACCACATTTTACTTGGTGTTCCCTTCTCTATCTGAGCTGCCCTCTCCCCAGCATGTGAGGCCAGCTTCCAAGCCATGGAGTCAACCTCCTGGTACTTATTTTTACTATTCTTGGGTATTAGTCTCCTACTCTGTTATTCTATATTCCACAGATGAGTGCAATCTTTCTATGTCTGTCCAGTAGGTCAAACGTTTAAATGCTAAGGTGAAAAATGCAGTGTTGCTTGAGCACTTCAGTGCCAGAGGCGGCAAGGGACAATCTTCAGTGCCCTCCATAGGGTGATCATCACTCAGGGGATCAGGTGGTGCTGGGTATAGAAATGGGTATAGTGTAAGACATACACTTTTAGCTCTCTGCTGCCTCTCTGGCCCCCAAAATGTGCAGATTATTTTTTATCTCTTGTAGATATTACTAAAAAATCATTAAAATTATTTCAAAATCTTATGCTTCCTACTGAATTTGTGTGAGAACTGCCATAGTAATTGGAGGATTTGAGACAGAGGAATATCACTCGCTTTCAGAGTTTCAGTCTGGCTATTTTCTTGGGAATGAATATTTTGGTGGATGCAAAGGTGGAAGTAGGAAGAGAAGTTAGCTAACAGTTGCAGAAATTCAGATGTTTATCAGGATGGCAACCATGGAGAGGGAAGGAGTGGCTAGATTCTGGACACATAATAAAGACATAGTCAATAGGTCTTACTAGTGAACTAAATACAAGGGTATTAAGTGAGAGAGCTAAGGCTCAATATGATTAGTTTTGCTGACCGACAAATTAACAATGATGAAGCCATGATGAGATTGTAGGTTTAGATGTGATCTATTTCTTCTTAGAACAGGTTAAATTGGGGTGCCAAGTTTGATATTAAAGGGAAAATGTAAGTAGTCAATTTGATATAAATCTTGAATTTAAGAATGATACATAGATAAGACATAAATTCTATTCATATTTATTTCATGACTAAAATAATTAATGTAATATTACCTTGAATTTATTCTACTAACATTCTTTGTTCTCCCTTTAGCAAGATGACTGTTTTATAAAACTTTCTTACACTTCATAGAATGATACACTTAGAACTATTGCTATGGGCTCCATTTGTTACTTTTAGAAGGTACTTTTTATTTTAATTTTGATTCTGGATGCTGCTTGGATATTCTAGAAGCTGCTATGTTAAATATGCTATTCTCAGAGATTTGCTTGTGTTACTCTGTTAGATTTCTTTGGTTTTTAAGTTCATTACTGATCTAGTAATCGGAGGAAATATATTCCTTACATAAAAGCTTTATGAAGATAATTTCTCTTAATGTATTATTTTATTCTCTGTTATATTTGCCTATGAGCTCTAGTCTGATATTCCACAATCTTATTGCCATCACTCTAATCTGTTCACCAAGATTTAGTTTAAATAAATATTTTATTTCTTCCCCTGATATTTTAATTTAATTTTCTTTTTCTCTTGATAATAAAAGAAAACCATGGTTTAAAAAACACCAGAGCAAGACAGTTCAAGCTAAAGCTTTGTAAAATGTCACTGTAACTTTTTATAAGGAAATGAAGAAATGGGGAAATTCATCTTTTATTGTTTGTTAGTTGACAAAATCAACTGACCTCCTATAGGTGGAACTACTGGGGCAAGGTCTTGACCCCAGATTAGAGAAATTAGGACAGAACAGGAAAGAAATTTATAGAGGAAGTAAGAAGAGGTAGCTGAGAGGTAAGAGGGGTAGGTGTCAAGGACCTTGGGCACACTGGTGTTAGCTTATATAGAGCTGTGGCATATTTATATATCTAAACCACAGACCAAAGACTTCTGTAAGCATGGGACCCAAACTACAATAAGCAAACTGCATTTGATTAAAAAAAAGAAGAGTAAAATATCTAGAGATATTTATCTGGAGGTTGTCTTTGAGTTCTCATATCAGGGGAGGATCTTTTCATCCAGTTCTTTTTATCTTGAGAGTTTACTTAGGGTGAAAATATCTGTTAGCTCTGGAAATCTTTGTTTCCTTATATTTTGCACCACATCAAAATGCTCAGGCTTGCTTCTGGCTCTGCTTTCAGGGATCACTCCTGCCAGTGCTCAGGGAACCTTATAGGGTACTAGGGATCCAACTTAGGTCAACCACATGCAAGACAAGTAACTAACCACTGTACCACCACTCCAGCTCCAGCTCTGAAAAATCTTAAAGATTTTGCTTATGGTAGCACACTTGCTTATTTTACCAACAGAATAGATTATCTTGTCTACTTCCAGTTCTTAAGAGAAAAACTTTCCATTTGAATACGATGTTTACTGTGGTTTATCATACATACCCTTTGTTATGTTAAGACATCTTCTACTCTGAATCTATTGAGCATTTGATCATCTATATATAATCATTTATATATAGACTATTCTGAAATGCTTGTCTAGCATCCATTAATATGATCATATGATTTTTATCTCTATTGAGATATCAATTTTATTTGCTTATGTTGAACCATTATTGTATACATGGGATGAATCCCACTAATGAGCAATTCTCTTTATGTGTTGGGAATTTTTGTGTATATTCATTGTAGATATCAGATTATGGATTGGGAATTATGGTGATAAAGGTGTTCGATTATTTGGATTAATTTGAACAATGCTGTTATTTCCTCATTGACCATTTAAAAAAAAATTACAAAACCATTTAGCTCTGGACTTTTGTTCTTGGGGAGACTTTTCATTTGCAATTATTATTTTTGGTTTTTTTTTTGCTTTATTTTTGAGTTACACCTGGCAATGCTCAAGGGTTACTCCTGGCTCTGCACTCAGGAATCACCCCTGGCGGTGCTCAGAGGACCATAGGGGATGCTGGGAATAGAACCCCGGTCAGCCTCGTGCAAGGCAAATGCCCTACCCGCTGTGCTATCGCTCCAGTCCCTGTGATTACTATTTCTGTACTTGTAATTTTGTTTGTGATTCTGGTTCAGTCTTGAAAGTTTGTGTGATTCCAAAAAAAGAATCCATTTCTTCTAAGTTGTTCAGTTTGTTTACCAAATATATTTATGTTCTAAATAGCTTCTGTGATCCTTTGTATTTCAAGAGAGTTAGTTGCAATAGCACCTCTTTTATTTATATTTGAGTTTTCTCTTTTTCTTATTGTGCCTAGCAAGAGGTTCCTCAATTATTAAAAAAAGCATAATTGATTATGCTTTTTCCAAGCCAGTTCTTGGCTTCATTGACCTTTTGTTTTTTGTATAATATTTATGTGAAATTTTAATCAATCTTAATTCAAGTGGATGATATGTATTTCTTCCTTTTTATTATGTCCTAAGTGTTTCTAAAATAGTGATTACTAGGATTTTCTTGATAGACAAAATACTGAGAAGAAAGTCAGAGAAACAAGGAACTAAATCATTCTCAGGATTATGAGATGTATTTACTCTCTTCAAAGATTTCTGGCCAGTTTGGACTGGAATATAACCTCACTGATAGTGTCAATATTTCTGGATAAAAGTCTGAAAATAAGAAATGCTGTGGCTGAAGTGGTAGTACAGCAAGTAGGGCATTTGCCTTGTATGCAGCTGACCTGGATTAGATCACCAGCATCCCATATGGTCTCCCGCCAAAAGTAATTTCTGAGTAAGCCCTGAGCATTGCTGGCTTACCCAGGAGTAAGCCCTGAGCATTGCTGGCTGTGAGATTCCCCCCCAAAAGAAAAAAAAAGAAGGAGTGCTGTTCAGTGGCAAAAGTACTAGAAAATGGTAAGATAGGAGTACAATGTTTTCAATGATTTATAAAGAGATGTCAACTGACTGCTTATCAACTCATCCTTATGAGAATGAAACTTTCCAAAGTATGTGTCAGCTGTCAAAAGTGTTCTGTCTATTCCTAAAAACTTATTGCTGTGATTAAAGTTTAGGTTTCAGTCCATAGACTTGGTATCCTTGAGATGAATTAAGGCTTAGTGCACTGTTTTGTCTTTATCAGTTTATGAAGTTGAAACCTGTCACATAAACTGTTGCAAATTTACCAAGGTAATCTCTGATGCCTGACTGAAGAGCCAGCTGCCCTCCTTGATAAACATTCCTTAGCATAAGTAGATAAGCATTTTATCATTCAACAGATAAGCACATTGCCCTCCAGGATAGTTTTGCTCTGTGATCCATAAAAGCAAGGTTGTTGGTTTTCAAATATTTTCTTGAAAGTCAGCTTTACGAGCTATTTGATATTCAGAAGTTGTCTCTGTCCTCAGTGCAAATTCCTATGTTTAGTGCACAATAAATACTGGATAAATACTTTTTAAAATTTATAAACGAATGATTAAGAGACAAGATTCAAAAAGAGCCAGAAATTGCTAGATAAGGAGATACTTAATTCCAAACCAATAATTGGTTAACAGTCACACAATTGTTAGCTTTCAGCTATAGTAAGAATATAATCTTAAACACGACCTGATAATGTTTATCAATTTAGTTTATTGCCATTCTCATTTAAGTGACGTTCAGGGAGTTTGAATTATAAATTATACACTGACAGTGAGTTTGTCGGACAGGGTTTGGATCCAGCTTATCCCATTCAGTGAGATGAATGAGAAGGTTCCATTAAGGTCATCAGCAGCCATATTCACTGAGTAGCCTCCTGTAATGTATGTTCACATGTCTGAGACTTTTGATTCCTCTTAACCAGTTTATGACAGCCCTTACATTGTCTCTATTTTCTCAAGATTTCTTAAGACTATGCTAGCAGTATATGAGACCTGTAGCTGGGACTCTTGCCAGTTACTTGATTTGGTTTTATAAGAACTGTGAGACTAACATTCCACCATTGGGGGGTGGGGGGAGGTATACTGTGATTCTTGGTGGTGGAATATGTGCACTGGTGAAGGGATGGGTGTTCGAGCATTGTATAACTGAGAATTAAACCTGAAAGCTTTGTAACTTTCCACATGGTGGTTCAATAAAAGAATAAATTAAAAAAAATAAAAAATAAAACATTCCATCATATATAGTATACATAATGTATGTATATGTGTGTATACATATATACATATGTGTATACATGTATATGTAAGAGAGAGAGAGAGAAAGTAAAGTGGCCATCATAGAGACAGTCGGTAGTAGGAGAGCGTGGGAGAAAACTGGGGACATTGGTGGTGGGATATGTACACAGGTGGAAATATGAGTGCTTGAAGATAGTGTGACTGAAACCTGATCATTAACAGTTTTGTAACTGTGTGTCTCACAGTGATTATGTTTTTTTTTAAATAGCATCAGTCATGCTTTCAAATTAGATCTAATAGGAACAGTGACATTTCTAATAGTTCACTTTTTCTTGTTAAGTAGTAGTACAAATGAATAATCTTAGACACCCAAGGCATATTATTTTGAAATTCTTTTGGTACTTTTTCAATTTTAGACACAATCAGAAATACAAATTTCATAGTTATACTGTCATGAATTGAATAACCATAAGACTATTTTTCTTTCTGTGAAACATAAAAGTTCAAGGTGATTTTTAAAGGAAAGAAAAAATGTTGCATAGCATGTGGATGAATTAAAGATTAATGTAATGCTCTTTTAAGGAATAGATAATTGTTGCACTACTGTATTGCTAATTTTACAATATAAAGAAAAATTTAAAAACACAAAGAAAACCTACATGTTCTTCCAAAAACTAACTCATAGATGATCAATTCTTGACACATTCTTATCTTTTCTACATAAGCATATGCAGATAAAACTTGTGCTTGAACCTTCTAATATTGTCATGCTTCCTCTTCAACATTCATTAAGCAAAAGTATAAAAATTCTAAATTAAGCCAAGAAAATTAATATAAAATATGACACATTATCATATTTTAAATTTCTCAAATGTACAAGATATATATTTTAGTAGTTATGTGGTCATTTATTCCTATGTTTACTTCCATGCTATAAATTGTAAGATCCATAAAACTCCAAAGTTCCTGCCAACTGTTGGGTATCCTATATCTTAGTTGCTTAAACTGTGGATCCTGAGCCTTATGGAGTTGCAGAACGCAATGTGGGAATGACATAAACTTTGGCATCAAGGGTCGGGTAAAAAATATTTTGGCAACAGTAAAATAATTCTAAGCACACAGGAGTCAAAAATTTGATTCAAAACTACCATGCAATGAATCCAAGGTGCTTGTCGCACTGTTTGCTTGGCTATATTTCTCAGGCAAATAAAGGTGGGGTGGTTATGAGTGGAAAAGGTTTAAGAATCCTTGTGATATATCACATAGTCACTAAGAATAAAAACGTCAGAGTTAAAGTTTAGGTTTGGTTTGGTTTACATAAGATTGAGCATTTTAGAATACCCATGTCAATTCTCTTATAAAATGTGTTTTCATTCTGGGTTGGTCTGAAAACACTTCATTAATAGATGTCTGAATAATTTTGACAAGTATACTAAATTAAGGTCAATATTTTTTATTGTATAACATTAGAAGGCTGGAGCGATAGCACAGCGGGTAAGACTTTGAAGTTCCATGCTGTTTGCAACTAAAGATCTAAATATTTTATGTAGCACTGTAGCACTGTCCCCGTTGTTCATCGATTTACTCGAGTGGGCACCAGTAATATCTCCACTGTGAGACTTGTTACTGTTTTTGGCATATCAAATATGCCACAGGTAGCTTGCCGGGCTCTGATGTGTGGCGGGATACTCTGGGTAGCTTGCAGGACTCTCTGAGAGGGACGGAGGAATGGAACGCTGGTCAGCCGCATGCAAGGCAAATGCCCTACCCACTGTGCTATCTCTCCAGCTCATATTTCATGTAAATTAAAAAAAATATATGTTCTGAGTTCATTCTCAGAATTCTTGTTATACTTTCCTACTTTTTCAGGTAGCTTACTTTCCCAGTGAGGATTGCTTGCCTTTTATAGAAAATTATTTAATATTAAAAATATTTAAACTAACATTTCATAGAGCTGACTTAAAGTCAATGAATTGTTTTACTATTGTCAAAAACATTTTATCAGTACTTTAAATCTGTTTGATAACCTTCCCCGAAACAGAATTTTTATTTGGAGTTCTCTTAATTTAAGACACTATGTATAACATACCATTCCTTTCTGGCCTTTTGATTTTTCTATTAAGCAATCTACTGTGAGTCCTATAAAGTTTTTTTTTGGTTTTGCCTGAACAACAACAAAAAATGGTCAGTGATTACTCCTGGTTCTGCACTCAAGGTTCTGCCCTCAAGGATCACTTCTGGTGGTGCTCAGGGGACCATATGGGATGCCAGGAATGAAATATGTGCAAGATAAGCACCTGACCTGCTGCACTGGGACCTCCTATAAGGTTTCTTTATATCAGTCCATTCTCTTATTTCTTTTAAGAATCTTTCTGTCCTTTTTAGTTTTATTTGGAAATCTTTGAGTTTATTGGATCTGAGAGTATATAACTCTCAGAATGGGAAAATTCTTGGCTATTTCTTGCGGCAACAATTCTTTTGCTTTTTCTCCTCTTTTTCTAAATTCCTCCGATGTGAATGCTGTTCCCCCCCCCCCACTTTTTTAAAATTCAATCCCATAAACCTTTTATCTGCTTGCCTGAGCACTCATACTGGTCCAAGCTCCTTGGTTTCCTGGGCTCCTACTACAGATTTGAGTTCTTCTGGAGAATGAGGGTGTGAAGATGCCTGACTTAGTGACCTTTTTCTATTGGACTTCAGGCAAAATTTTACATTGAATTCACTTATCACTGCAAATATTTTCAGTGACGATGAGTATTGGATGGATTCTCCCTGTCTGATAATATTAGCCCTGGTTCTTACTAATGCTTTTCTCTGAACGGGAGTAAGAGAGAAAGGGCTTTATTTTCTATGTTATAATTTTTTATTATTAATTTGAATTTCTTAAAATTCAATCCGTCATTCATAGTAAATCTGACCATAAGAAATCACACTTTTCATATCTTTCTTATTTATCTTTTAAATGCTATTTCAATACATTATCTAAAGAAATTTGAAAATAAGAAAGATCTTTTCAATTTTCCAGCTGCCAAATTATGCTAGACTTTTTTCAGTATCCAGAACAATGACTGATAATTGGCGCTCAATAATAAGAGGCCTATTGAATTTTCATACTTAAGGTTTTTTAAATATTTAAGGTTTCAAAATAACCAAATGTGATTTTTATATTTAAGGTTTTTAAGGATTATAAAGACATAAAATTGCACTGTATTCAATTCGATTCTAATGCTTCGTCCATTTTGCTGCTAACATTTCTCTTTTATTACATTCTTTGATTGTTAGAAGACCTGCCCTAATAGTGCTTGAGGATTAGGGGGCCAGTGATACTTCAACTGGCAGTGTGAAATCTGTTCTCGGTTCCTATAATGCAGGGATTCTTGGGCTATATTGGGGACTGCCACAGTTATTTCTGAAGGATCTCAGGGTCCCTGAAGCACCAAGATCCTCTCAAATGTATTTTAGCACTTCAAGCTAATTTAGAGTTCGATAGGACATTCAAGTTTAAGAGCCATTTAGAAAATAATTTTAAATACAACATAAACTCTGGCAACACACATCTTGTTCTCAGTATGGTCACATTATTTAAGTATATAGGTTCTTATTCATTTTCATAGTTCTTTGTGAAATATGACAGCTACAAAGGATCAGTCAATATGCCACAATTTAGTTTAAAATACAGCTGTAGAGTGGAGGGAACAGATAATAATGCTGATTATAGATGTCTGAGTAAAAAACAGTGCTTTGTAAAATCTATAACAATGTTTATACTTAGAATCGATTTGTCAATCTACTTATTTTCAAATTGGGTCACATGAATCTAACAGGATTTCTTTGCATTTAGTTATGCCGACTACAGCCCTTATTGTTCTTTTATAAATCAGGGGGGTGCAGTACATTTCAAAACAAGTAGAAGTGTTCAGGAGTCCCAATCGTCCAACAAAGATCTCTCTATGCTGTACATCAGATCTCATAGGATGATGGAAACAAAGAGAAAAGCCTTTGGCTTAGAGGTAGCTTGGGTTACTAACGCTAAAAATATAAATTCCCAGCAAATGCAAATTCTGAGGCAATTCTGTCAGAAGACAAAAATCATTAGACATATTAGAATGGGAACAACCTCATTCTTATTAAGAAGTGAAATTTGTTGCTTGAGAGAATAAGGACAATTATGACAAAACTTACCATATTCTTATAGAGAGGAGGGAAAAAACAGTTTTGAGAAATGACCTGAAGGTTTTATTTTACCAATTACTGTGAATATTTTTTATTTTCAGATCAAACAACAAAAGATTTCTAAAAATAAAACAATAAGAAACACAGTCAGTATTGTTTTTCAGTACAGTTCCTGAATTTTCTAACAACAAAAAATTAGTGATTATATACACTTTTTATTTTTCTTTTTTTTTTCAATTGAATCACCACGTGGAAAGTTACAGAGCTTTCAGGCTTAAGTCTCAGTTATACAATGCTCAATACCCATCCCTTCAGCAGTGCACATATTCCACCATCAGGAGCCCCAGTATACCCCTCTCCCACCCCCACCCAACCCAGCTGTGTAGCTGATAGATTTCACTTTACTTTGATTACATTCAATATTTCAACAAAAAATCACTATTGTTGTTTGGAGTTTCCCCCTCAAAGTCAGACCTGTTGAAAAGGAACCATTTGATAATGTTTTCCATTGCTGACAATGAAGAGATATGAGGTCGCGCGGCTGCAATTGTGGCCACGCAGTTTTGGATTTCTGTATTTTAGTAACTAAGTCCAGGGAAATTTCTGCCAGAAATTGCATCTCTGCAAGCTTTTACTTCCTTTTTGTGGTACTCATAAAATGGAAATGCCGAGAAAGAAAAACCTTTCCCCTCCTTGTGCATCATGGGGCAGTGGCTCAGTTCACAGTCTAGAGACATTCCTGCAAGAAGCTGTTGTTGCCCAAAGTAGTTTAGCTGGCCTCTGGGATCATGCTCGTACAGCCACAGAAAGGCTGCACATGTGTGTCTGCTGTGCTTAAATATCGGGGGAGGGTGGGGCCGGTACCACCCCCATCCCAGGATCTCCCGCACGTCCCATTGCTGCAGGCTTTTACCTCCTTTTTGTGTTCATAAAATGGTGGTCGCCATGCTGTGCCCAGAAAGGAAGAGCCAAGAGGGAAAAACCCTTCCCCTCCTGGTGCAGCATGGGGCAGTGGCTCAGTTCACAGTCTAGAGACATTTCTGCAAGAAGCTACTGTTGCCCAAAGTAATTTAGCTGCCTCTGGGATCATGCTCCTGCAGCCACGAAAAAGTACACTCTTTTCTTTATGGTAAGAATGTTATCCTAGTGTCGACATCTTGAACTATCTGGTAGAGATTTAAGACTCAAACTACTCATTCCAGATCATTTTTAGGAGGAGCAGAGTAATATGGTGGTCCTCCACTTATAGAATCCTGTTCAGTCACTCGTACTCTCCAGAAATACCCTGCTTCCTTCTTTATATAAGGTGATTGATCATGATGGACTCCAAGATCAGTTCTCCTTTCTCATTTTTAACATAGAGGCTATGTTAAATAGAGGCTATTTTTCTAGTAGAGCATAAAAATGGCAAGCAAAAAAAGAATTTTGTTATAATGTAACCATAAGACCAAGGGAAATACTATATTTTTATTTTGTGCCTTTGTCAAAATTTTCATAAATTAGCCTAGAGGGAATAAAACAGCATGGCCTTGCTGATTCATACTCTCCATAGAGCAGTTCACCAGATCTGTAAGTCCACTATAAGGATGCATTATCAACCAAAATTTTCTCAGAGCTCCTTTAGTTTCCATTAGAAAAAGTGTCGACTATTAGCAAATAGAATTTTTCCACAAATAGGATTCTGGAAGTGAAGAGAATGGATTTATACTAAAAGTCCTTTGTCCTGAATAATCTGAAGTCAGGAAAAGAAGACATTGATGCTTCATTTTTCATTAACAAGACCCACAGCAAACAGTGAAATAGACTTCAGTGATGAGAAACCATCCATACTGAGGTATCTACCTCTGTGGGACATTTCAGTCTAAAGAAGTGATGAGGATGGGTTTATTTGAAAGCAACTGGCAGATAAAGAATAATCGAAGGTTGGACCAAGAGTCAGCGCTAGAGGGCTACTAGTGTGCCACACGGATAATCTCTCACACAAAAAAAAATCATAGTAATTTGGATGTTTCTCTAATCTCTCCATTTAATAAATTCATTTGACCCATCTATAAATCAAGTGGAAAACAAAGAGGAAAAGACAAAGTTATGTGATTTATCTGAAGAATAAAGCAGGCGATAAAAGAGACGATTACTAGATAGTGCTTTTAACACATATGGAGAAAAAGTAAATAATCCTAAATTGCTTTGTTCTTTTTATACTATATATTATTAGGGCAACTGAAAAATGCAAACATTATTGCCATGTCTTCAGCTTAAATTAATGGGTAATATTTTAACCTAACTTCAAAAACTTGGATCTATCCTTAGATGATCCATCAAAGTGACAAAAATCAGTGCTAGTTAACCATACTTCTGTTTGTAGATGAGTAAAAGGGAAAGGGAAAGAAAAGGAGGAAGGGGAAAAATAAATAAAATAAAAACTTTGTGCCACATAAAAATTCTGCAAAAATTTTTGATAAAATTTTTTGGAAAAATATATCACTTTCTAATAGAACTTTAAAAACCTATATTTTTGCCCAAGAACAGATTACTGGTTAAAGAAGCCATAGTATAGCTACACAATGGAATGCTATGCAGCTATTAGGAAAGATGTATCACTATATCACTGTATCACTGTCATCCCATTGTTTATCGATTTACTTGAGCAAGTGCCAGTAATGTCTCCATTGGCCCCAGCCTTGAGATTTTAGCAGCCTCTCCTTGCTCGTCTGTCCCAACAATTGGAGGCTATTTCAGGGTCAAGGGAATGAGACCTGTTATTGTTATTGTATTTGACATATCGAATATGCCACAGGGAGCTTGCCAGGATCTGACGTGCAGGCGGGATACTCTCGGTAGCTTGCCAGGCTCTCCAAGAGGCATATATATATTTCCCTGCATGATGATATGTCACATGGCTGCTTTGTGGCCGTGCAGTCCAGGAATATGTTTATCTGGAAAGAACATACTCCTGGGAAAAATGAAGCCATGAAATTTGCTTACAAATGAATGGACATGGAGAGTATCATGCTAAGAAAAATGAGTCAGAAAGAGACATAGAATGACTGCATTCATTTGTGGAATATAAAATAACATAATATGAGACTGATACACAAAGATAGTAGAAACAAGGGCTAGGAGGATTGCTCCATGTTTGGAAGCCTGCCTCATCAGCTGGAGAAGAAGCACATGGGATAGAGAAGAGATCACTAAGTCAATGACAGTTGGAGGGATCACTCAGGATGGGAGATGTGTGCTGAAGGTAGATGGAGGACCAAACATGATGGCCTCTCAGTATCTGTATTTCAAATCATAGGCCCCAAAGTAGAGAGAGAGTAAGAAGGAAATTGTTTGCTGTGGAGGCAGGGGGTGGGAAGGGATGAGGGTGATGGGAGGGATACTGGGGACATTTGTGGTAGAAAATGCATACTGGTTGGAGGGATAGGTGTTGAATCATCATGTGACTGAAACTCAATTATGAAAGCTTTGTAACTGTATCTCACAGTGATTCAATAAAACCCCTGCCCCCCAAAAAAAACCAGCAAAAACTGAAGAGGTAACCCCATACATTTAATTAAATTCTGGGGATATTAAAGTTCTAGAAATGCTAAGAACTGCTTTTTTCAGTTTTAACATATTTCCCTAAATGCTTTTATGTTCCTTCCACTCTTACAAATAAGATATTTGGGGACCAGAGAGATGGTACAGAAGGTCAGGCACCTATCTTATATAGGGACGACCTGGTTTTGATCTCAGCATCCCATATGGTTTCCCCTGCCCACCAGGAATTATCCCTGAGTGCATGGCCAGGAATGACCCATGAAAGCCTGTGGATGGGGCATAATATTAATAATAATAATACTGCCGTCCCATTGTTCATTACTTTGCTGGAGCAGGCACAGTAAAGTCTCCATTGTGAGACTTGTTACTGCTTTTGACATATCGAATATACCATGGGTAGCTTACCAAGTTCTGCAATGCGGGCTGGGTGCTCTCAGTAGCTTGCCAAGCTCTCCAAGACAAAAGGAGGAATCAAACCCAGGTCGGCCATGTGCACGGCAAATGCCCTACTTGCTGTTCTATTGCCCCAGTCCTGAATTTATCTCCCCCAGAGAATTTCCTCTGCATCAGCCCAATAATAATAATAATAATAATAATAATAATGATAATAATATAAAAAGGGACATTTTCCCAATGTCTATAGTATTTTCAACCCTTTATTTATAATTTGAAACTTTGGTTATATGAACTTAAGCAATGTAAGCATTTCACTAAAACTTTATATGACCATGTTAGAATTCACTTACCATAAGTTGAGTGCTTTTCCCAACTCTATTTTTGTAATATAAGTTTAGATGTTGAACTTGATGTCTATGATTTAAAATCTTTACACACTCACACACTCACACACATTCCTTCTACAGAGAGAATAGTTTTTAAAATACTGGAGTTGATTTCTGTTGCATTGACTCTGCTTTCTAAGAAATTTCACATAATTTGGGCAAGCAGCCAAATATAAAAGAATGCCGGGAACCATGGGACTAGCTAAATTGAACAACACATTATAGTGCTCAAGGTAAAAGTGCATGTAGCTATTTAACAGCTTTTTAATAAAGCAAATCTTTCCTCCTCTGTGATTGCGATCACAGATAATATTAGCTCATTACTGAACACCAGCAATACACATTACTAGGCTTTATATAGACTGTAAAAGTCTAATATAAATTCAAAAAAGAATAAATAAGAGTCATCTTCAAGGAAAATCTAGCAAGAGCAAATAACCTAGAATTAATACAACATATTTTATGTCATAAATATTTTAAAATTCATTTATTAATATATTTAAACATAACATTTACACATAAATATATATTCACATGTTTGTGTGTAAGGACAGCAAAAATCTCTTTAACACAAAGCACTAATGACATCTCTAGCTGTAAAATTTTGTATTAAAATAATTATCTGCTGAGTCACAAGGGTCTGATGAAGAGAAATCAAGAATTGATTAACCATTTAACCACAAACTATTTAAGATTTTGGCAGTTGAAGACCTCTGGAACCCAGTCACAGCCATGCTCAAGTCCCCTTTCCACACGTTCGGATGAACCTCAGGCATGAAGGAACCAGCAGAGGAACCCAGATGTGTGGGTCCCGGGCTTATTCTTTTTCATTGCCAGAGTAGCTTACAGCTTCCACTGGGTCCATCCAGTCTCTTTCTTGGGACTCTCCTTTTGGGGGTGTTAGGAAATAAGTGCAACTGAGGCTTAAGACAAGTGAATATGGATGCCCAGGAGTAAATATTATTTCAGAGTCAATTAACTACCACGTTACAAAATATAGCATGAACTGTCTTCCTATGTCTATACAAAAAGGATATTGCTAAATAAACCATGCAAATGATATAAAGGAAAGAGAAAAGTAATATAGGATTATTAGTGCCCAATGGAATTGGGTGTGCCTCAAGGGCACTATTATGGGAGGAACTCAAAGAACCTTATACTCCCTTTGGAAGGAGCAAGGACAACCCATTGTTATCGAACATAAAGTGATCTTCTTAATCTCAACCGTGGTGGAAGAAAGTTGAATGAAAATAAAGCTTTGACTTAAAAAAAAAGTCATAGATTTCAAGAGATAAGTGCATGGGACAAGGTGCTTGCCTGAGGTGAATATCCCTGATTTGGTCTTGATATTTCATCTGGCCCACTGAGCACTGTCAGGAGTGATAACTGAGCATAGAGATAGAAGTAAGCCCTGAGCTCTACTGGAAGTGGCCCCCAAACAAACTAGCAAAAGCCAAGGTTTGTTCCACGTGGGAAGAGTATATTTTCTACTTGGAGGATTTATAAACCTGACTCTCATTACTGTCACAGCTATGCCTACAAAATGTGTGTCTGTGCAATGTGTGGAAATAAGGTTTTGGATAGTGAATCCTAGAAGAAAACTTATGTTAAGTAGTATTAATGGCATTTAGGGCTTTCTCTGTTAACTGACTTTCTACTTGGAACTGTTAAGAGTGACTTAGTTTTCAAGCTACTTTGTTAAATATTTCTTAGTTGGAATTATCTGATGTTTTCCTTCTCACGATATTGAGTCTGGAGAAGATTGGCAAGGCAAAATGCCTATTTCATCAGCTTATAATAAAGGCATAAACTATCAATATGCTCTTCCTTACTGTTTTCATACCATTGTCTTATCGCGCATATAATTCAAACTTGCACATGTGAATGAATGTGGGTGCCCTACTGATTTTTAAGCCTACAGGATCACAGGTAATTGTACAACAAGCTGGTTAACCTCAATCTACTCCAGAAAACACTTTGCTCCCATATTTCTGGTGAGCACTTATCAGTTAATGTTACTTGATTTCAGTTTTTCTGTAGCTTATACGAAAATATTTTGCACTATGAGGACTCCCTGCTTTCTCTAATTCCAATCAAAGATCCTCAACCAGACAAATAACTCATCCTCTGCCTGCAAACAAGAAATAATTGTTTACTCCACTGCTTAAATAGGTCAGAACCATGTAATGTTTAAACATCAAAGATTTCCCTTCCCTGGAAGGCAACTAAAGGAACAATTAGATATTCATGCAGTAGAATTATTCCCTTGTTCCCAATTACATAGGTGATAAAAGAAATCTGCATAAGAAGCTCTGATGAAATTGCTGTGTCAGGTCCATTGATCAAGCAATTAGCAATAAGATCCAAGTTTTCAGTTATTTCATTGTGAAAAGAGAATGGGACTGCACATTTAGATTGCATCAACATACACATATATCTGATTTTTCTTGGTTGGTGGGAGGGCGGGGAGGCAGGGCAGGAGAGCATGTAAGGAAGGCATGCTCAGGGCTTTTTCCTGGCTTGGTGCACAGGGATAATTCCTGATGGTGCTCAGGATCCAAAATATGGTGCCAGAAAGAACCAGATCTGCTGCCTGCAAGGCAAGAGTCTTAACCCTTGTATCTCTCTGGCCTACACTGTTTGTTGTTGTTGTTTTTTGGCTTTTGCTTTTTGGGTTACACCCGGCTATGCACAGGGGTTACTCTTGGGCTTTGCACTCAGAAATTACTTCTGGCAGTGCTGGGCAGGGGGGCTCAGGCATCTACGATGCTGGGAATCGAACCCAGATCAGTGTCATGCAAGGCAAACGCCCTATTCAGTGTGCTATGGCTCTAGCCCCAAGCCTTACACTTATTTGTCTAGCTCTCCTCATGTCCTTATTTTTGTGAATTCTATATGGATATGACAAGTATGCTACACATGAATTCTGATATCTTCTTTAGTTAGAACATAATTATAGCATAGCACAGGTAATAAATATCTTTATTTGTTTTTTTTTTCTTTCTTTTTGGGTCACACCCGGCAATGCACTGGGGTTACTCCTGGTTCTACACTCAGGAATTACTCCTGGCGGTGCTCAGGGGACCATATGGGATGCTGGGATTTGAACCCGGGTCAGCCGAGTGCAAGGCAAACGCCCTACCCGCTGTGCTATTGCTCCAGCCCCGGTAATAAATATCTTTAAAGATTATGTAAATTTGGGCTAGAGAGATTATACAGGGATTTCAGTGCTTGCTTTCTCTGCCTCCAATCCTGGTTCAATCCTGGACACTACAATATGGTCCCCCAAGCACTGCCAGGACTAACCTCCGAATACCACCAGTTGTGGCTCAGAAATAAGCACTGTAGCACTGTCGTCCTGTTGTTCACTGATTTGCTCGAATGGGCACCAGTAACGTCTCCATTGGGAGACTTGTTACTGTTTTCGGCATATCAAATATGCCATGGGTAGCTTGCCAAACTCTGCTGTGTGGGCGGGATACTCTCAGTAGCTTGCTGGGGTCTCTGAGAGGGATGGAGGAATCGAACCCAGGTCAGCCGCGTGCAAGGCAAGTGCCCTACCCACTGTGCTATCACTCCAGCTCCAGCTCAGAAATAAAAAATAAAAAATACACATATTTTCCATCTGCTGAGAAAAATGGAGACCACTTTTATGAAGCATTATTTCAGAAATGAAATACTTTGAAATAAATTCAGAGCTATTATCGATCTTAAATATTTTTATTGTATGTTTGCTTCAAAAAAATCTCCTGCTCTGATACATTTTAAAAGAGGAGAATAGGGATGTATTTATCATCCAGCTATCTGGTTGATTATTATGAAGACTAATGGAACATTATTTACACTATAATGACAACCATTTAATCTAAGTAGCCAAAATTCTCCTTTCCTCACTGCTAGGTAAAGAACATTATTCATTGTTAAGTGTCTAACAATTTTATTTCTCCCTTTGATCAAAAAAAACCAGAGAAATAAAATCATGGGATACTGAAAGAATAAAAGGAAAAAAGGAAAGAAAGAGCAGTATCTCTTATATGATTAAAATTCATCATGATCAATTAGGAAATTAACAACTAATGTTGTACTTCTCTAGTGTCAATGATGTTGTTATGCATTTTATATATATACATATATATATATACTAACTTATTAAGTAGTCACAAACACCAAATGAGTAAAACAATACTATTATTGTTACCTATTGTTACCTATGTTACCTATGTTACCAATAAGGAAACAAAATAACATACCCAATAGCTTAAATAACATGCCCAATACCCACAAAACAAATGGTTATGAAACCAAGATTCAAATCTGGATACTTTTACTTTAGAGTTGTGGTCTTCATTCTGAAGTTCAGTTGTCTTCATAACAAATATTACTTGTATCAAATTAATTACATAATCTTGACTCCTCCTGTATTCCCATTCTTGACTTCCCAACGCATTGTTACTGTTACTGTCACTGTCATCCCATTGCTCATCGATTTGTTCGAGCGGGCACCAGTAACGTCTTTCATTGAGAGAATTATTGTTACTGTTTTTGGCATATCCAATACACATGGGGAGCTTGCCAGGCTCTGCCTCGAGGGCTCAATACTCTCAGTAACTTGCCGGGCTCTCCAAGGGGGGGGGGAATCGAACACGGGTTGGCCGCGTGAAAGGCAAAAGCCCAACCGCTGTGCTATCGCTCCAGCCCTCAGATTATATTTCAATAGCAATTCTGAATTGTAGGCATTCAAGAGTGCCTGAATCACTACCTACTTACATGGAGCTTGTATTTACTTAAAGAGACAGGCAAGTAAATGCACATTAGCAATGAGATGTGGCAATACACATATCCATGAAGTATTAAAACAACAAAATAAAACAGAGGAAGCATCATCTTTAGAAGCCTGTGATGATAGAGCAGGATATAAGCAGTGTTATAGAACTGAATTTGTTTTGTGTGTAGCATAGAGTAAGAATAAAGGGTAACAACTAAGCATAAAGATCAAAGGCAGATGCGAATGGAAAGTTTGGAGATAAAAAGCATATTATATCCTATTGTCAATTTAATATATATTTGTGTACATATGTATGTATTGAATGTATATATAAATTATATGTATGATTTATTTAATTTTTAAAATTTTGGCCCACACCCAGTGATGCTGAGGGCTTATTTCTGACTCTGCGCTCAGGGGTCACTCTTGGTGGGGCTCAGGCTCAGGGGACCAAATGGGGTGCCAAGAATCAAACCCAGTCAGTCTTGGTTTGTTTTTGTTTTTGTTTTTGCTTTTTGGGTCACACCCGGCCATGCTCAGGGTTACTCCTGGCTCTGCACTCAGAAATTACTCTTGGTGGTGCTCAGGGGACCATATGGGATGCTGGGATTTGAACCCAGGTTGGCCTCGTGCAAGGCAAACGCCCTACCCGCTGTGCTATCGCTCCAGCCCCAAACCCAGTCAGTATTGTGCAAGGTTAGCACCCTACCTTCTATACTATCTCTCCAGCCTTTTTTTTTTAACTTTAAAGATAATGTATTTTAACATAGCTAATTTCCATATGCATTTAAGTTGATCATGTATTCCACCAAGTGTGACCCACCTGGGTTCCACCTCCACCAACACTATCTTACATAATATGAAAATAAACTGAAATAATGTGTGTAGGAGAAAGTACCAAACATTGCTACTGTGTGATAGATTTATAAGAACAGGTCTAAGAAGACATGGCAGGAAAAAGAAAGAGAACCTTACCCCAAAAAAAGAGCACAGATGAATTAAGTGACTAGTGGGAAGGTGTGATCAGGAAAAGGGGGTAAGAGGAAATCTCATAAATTATATCTGTAACCTTAAATCAAGACTAATGAACCCCACTTGAGAAGTTTCCCTGCCCTCCATTCCCCAATTCCACAATTATCAGTGATTTAGGCAAAGTAAGATCGCTAAATTTGGTATTGGGGGTCTGCTTCTTCATTTTTTAAAAGAAGAAACCCTTTGTGTTTTGAATAGCCCCAGGAACTCAAGTGACTTGTGCACTGGACATAATCCTATGTCACTGCTTAGCAGCCTCCTAAAGTTATGACTTCCTCCTGTTTGTGGATCAGACTGGGTAAGTATGCTAATTCTTCAGTGTTTATCTAATCCTGCTACTAGAATTAAGCCTTTTTCATTAGTTTTGTAAAACTGTAACTTAATACATTCCATTTAATGCATGATTTCTCTGTTTAAACTTCCAACAAAGCAGCTTTCTGGTTTGTGTGTTTGTTTGGCTTTTTGGTTGACTTCACTGAAATTTTGATGTCAATTCCCACTTCGAGAGTTCCAGAGAGATTCTGTTTTCTTGCAAGCTTAAAGGCCTTTGTAAAGATTCAGAGATCAGGATTGATTTAAGAGAAGGACTGTCCCAGTCTGCAGCCTGATGTGATCTCATAAGGGGATCTTAAAACGTTTATTGAATGCTTAATCAACGCCAGACACCGTTCCAGACTTTTTTGCATATACAAATGCATTGAACGCTCAGATTTTCCAGTCCCTGCTCTCCTCCCAATCGTGACCATCATCATTCATCATCATCATCACCATCATCATCATCATCATCTGTATTTTACAAATGAAGAAACTGAGTCAACTGAGAACAAACCACTCTTCCAAAATATTGAAAGCAGGCAACTAACGGCGCATTCCTAACAGAGTGGCTTCTTGGCTGCACATGGATTCTGAATTTTTCACCAGGTATCCGAATACCGCTGGGCGCTTCTGTGGAATCCCAGCAGCCGGCTGGTGCCCCCTGGAGAGCGACTTTGCGCGGGGAGAGGCCGGGAAGGCAGGGAGCGCAGCGCGCGGCGGGGAGCGGCGGAAGCGGAGCCGCGGGGCGGTGGCCGGGGAGCGGCGGGCACTGTCGGTGCGCGCTGGGACGGGCCGGAGCGCCTTTGGGGTCCGACTTCAGCCCTGGTGCAGCGAGCAGGTAAGAGAAGCTCGGGTGGCGCTCAGGTTCCTCCTGTTGCCGCTCGCTCGGATGATGCCGCTTACCCACTGGGGCTCTGCTAGCTGAGATGTCGCGGTTTTGCCCTTTCGGTCTTTCTCGAAGCCCTTCCTATGCACGCACACCCGAGCGCTACAACCCAAGTCCGTTGAAGGGCGTCGCTTTGGTCAGCACTAGACTTGGGGCGAGTTTTCCGTGCAGGGGCTCTGAGGACTAGGGATGCTCGTCGTGACCTCACAGGGCTGGGGCGCAGGCGAGGGGTCAGGGATGCAGGACCAGGGGGCACTTTCTGGACCCGAAAGTTCTCCAGCAAAATCTCTCCCAGGCCAGACAGAACTTTGTTGAATCTCCTATGTAGAGCTTGCTTGGTACTAAGTTTTTTGTTTTTTTTTTAAATCCCTCCCTTTCTCCGTGAGGACTGTGAAAAATGATCTTTATATGTCTCGGGTGGTGTTTTGGACTTGTCAGAAAATTCAAATTATTTTTCTTACTTGGTTCAGAGAACTGCAGTGAAGACCCTTTGAAGAGAATTTTTAGTTCTCTTTGGTGGTGAGATAGTGTTTCCTGGCAATGCCAGTGTTAGGATCTCTTTTAGCAGACCTTCTTCCCTTAGTCAAAGTTAGGGTCTGTCAATTATCTCCCTTGTGCTGGGGTGATTGTTAAGAATGACTGCACTGTTATGAGATATGATAATTTGCTTTTAAGTGGATGGTGATGGTCATGAAATTTGCTTTTAAGTGGATGGTGATGGAGAGTACCATGTTAAGTGAAATGAGTCATAGAGGGACAGACATAGAAGGACTGCACTCATGTGTGGAATATAAAATAACATAATAGGAGACGGACACCCAAGGACAGTAGAGACAAGGGCCAGGAATATTGCTCCATAGTTGGAAACCTGTCTCATGAGCTGGGGGAGAAGGCAGCTGGAATAAAGAAGGGATCACTAAGTCAATGATGGTTGGAGGAATCGTTTGGGAAGGGAGATGTGTGCTGAAAGTAGATAAAGAACCAAATGTGGTAGCCTCTCAATATCTTATTGCAGACCATAATGCCCAAAAGGAGAGAGAGAGTATGGGGGAAAGTGTCTGCCATGGAGGCAGGGGGAGAGTTGGAAAGGGGGGATATGCTGGGGATATTGGTGGTGGGGAATGTGCACTGGTGGAGAGATGAGTGTTTGATCATTGTATGGTTGAAACTCAAACGTGAAAGCCTTGTAACTGTATCTCATGGTGATTCAATTAAAAAAAAAGAATGACTTTGAACCAAAAAACATACAGTTGTTTATATCCTCGTAGCCCTCAGCTGCACTGTAGATATTTGAAAGATTCATTTATGTTAAAGAATGAAATCTGAAGACATAAACTCTAAGATGCTATTTGTTTTTCTTAATCTAAGTATTCAGTTATTTTAATCCATTATACATCCGTATCATTTTAAATAATAACTAATAAGAGATATTATGGATTGTGGTTTATAAACTGTGGTCATATTTTCATTTCAACTGGAACTGAACCCAAAAATGCTTGTGTACAATTATTTTAATAACTATTTTTGTTTAAAATGAATTTGCAGAATTGCTATGAAAAGTTCAGATTCACTATCATGAATGTGATGTTGTATGAACAATTTTATGCTGAGTTCTGATAGAGGTTTAACTATTAAATTATGCTATAAATTGTATAAGGAAACTTTACTATGTGCTATCTTCAAAAGTATGTTAATATTATTAAATAGTAGATATTGTAGTAATGTGAAATAAGCTTCTGTTATTGCTTGATAGTGACACATGAGTTACTCATACCATTATATCCTATGCATTTTATCAACATATTTTAGTTTTTTCTAAAATCCATAGGATCCAGGAAATCTTTCTACCAACCCCACATTTTTCATTATGTCTAAAAGCAACTTTAAGCAGTTTGAATCTCAAACATGTTTTCTTCACTGATCTATTATCTCTTCTCTCTTTCTCTTCCTCCTTCCCTATATAAGTAACATTTTAATTCCTGAGAATCTTGTGAAAATATTTCAAATGCATATTTCTAAAGTATAAGATATTCATATTTTAAAAATTTGTTTTACTTATGTGATTCTTCTGAACTCACCAAATGTATTTTTACAAATGCCAAATATAATATTCATGAATTTTGTCACTGTGTTGTACTAAAATGTTTTTTTCTACTTGTCTTTGGACATGAAATAAGAACTTTTAAAAAGTTATATATATTTAAAGTTATATATATTTATTCAATTTTTAAAGATATGCTCTGATTATAAAAAAGTTATAACATCAAAAAGTTATAACATTAAAACTATAATAGCCAGATTTATAGAATGTATCTACAGAGCATTTTAAAACATATTCATTTTTATGTTTGTCATTATCCAAATATTTTCTGCAGATTTTTCTTTCCCTTTTCATTCACACCTCAGTTTTTAGTTTTCATTGTCATATAAACTAGCTCTTAAAGGAATTTTCCACTTGCTTTAGAACCAGCGTCATCTAGTGAATCCTTCATGCTGCTGAACCAAAGGCAGATATAAACATGCTTCCTCGGTGGTCACCGCAGCAAATGGGGGCTTCGACTGGGCCCCCTGTCCGTAGCGGGCTTTGTGGAATTTTGAGATATAAGCTTTCTAAATGTGAAGAATTCAGCAGGTTTTCTTCCCAGTCAAGCTTTTGTCTCTTGAGTAAGAGAAATCACTGAACTTCTTTGAATTTAAGATTTTTCCAGTGTAAAAGGATGAGTCAGAGCGTGCTTCTAAAGTCTTCTCACTCTTCTAGATGCTAAGTGGGCAGAGCACCCCAGGTGAATACGCTCAGATATTCCTCTTAGCACTTAAGCGCAGCATCCCTTAGGCAAAGCCCTGAAGAGGATATTGGCAACTTCTGGAAGAGCAATGATTAGAAAAAAATGAAAGAGATGCACTAGAGGCAGTGTCCGGCACACAGAAGATGCACAGTGTGCTTTTTAAAATTACCCATCTCTGAAAAGTATCTTTTTTGGGGCTCTGACAGAGGAAATGAATAAATTTCCTTCCCAATGCTAAGCTATGGCTATTAGCAAATACAGTACTTATGATCTGCACTGGGAACCAGGAGCTGGGAGCTCTCATGCCTCCGCACATTATAAACGCCTCTGATAGCACACATTCCCATGTTGATTCGCACCTAAAACGAAGCCTGAGTGAGTCCAGACGGCACTGGTGGTCTGCCCTATTCCCACTCTCTCATGGAGCATTCTTTAACTCTGTTACAGCTGTCATATCAGTTACATTACAGAAAGTGCATCAGAAGAACAGTATATCCCAACTTGTCAGTAACTGAAAGAAAAACCCACAAATGATTATTTCTCAAAATGTCAAGGTATCTCTGATCTGTATTGATGCTGGGAAAAATGATAAGTCCAAATATTACCAAACTGTAGTTTTTTTTTTTTTGCTTGAACTGTTGAAAGGATTTCACTGAGGTGCATATAGGACGTCTGGTTTCCATCTTGGCAAGTGTTGATGAGAACACCCTACCAGAATCTATGGACCTATTCTAGCCTCTCCAGAAATCTCAGCTGACCTTGAAGGATCTAGCAAATGCATCAAGAATATTATATCTCTGGTTGCTGTCCCAAACACTTAGAAAGCAAGTTCTCAAAGTGAAGTTTGAGACAATAATAGTTAGCCTTTGGGCAGTGTAGCTTCATATCTATTATCAGGTTTAATCCTCGTGAGTTTAGAAATTCAGTAAGCCTCAGTCCCTTTTTTGTTGTTGAAGAAACTGTTGATGAGAATCTCCTGTCCTATTTAAATATGTTAACTAGACTGAGCAATCAGGAAATTGAATTTCAAGTCCACATCCTTAAATTCTATATTGGAGGGCCCCAGGCATATAGTGATAGAAATTAACACGGTCCTTATATAGAAAACTCTATTAAACAAGAGATGCGTACTTTTTTAAAAGAAAGAATTGTTATAAATGTTAGAAGTAGAAGCCACCCGACACTTGTGAAGGAGATGTGAAGTGTTTAGAAACAGGTCTGGATATACATATTTTCATGATTCTGGGTGAAATCTCCATTCTCAGAGTAAAAATATATTGGTTTCAGCTCATTTGTTACTTGTAGCTACAAAGGAAACAGACGAAGCATGGTTGTTTCCCATTGTCAGCAGTTAATTGTCTGATTAAGATGTTTGGAGATGGGGAAGAAAACTCTATGACAATGGTGAAATGGTCACTCTGGAGAGAAGGGGGTCATGTTGGAAGGCAGTCAAGTGTTATGCATGAAACATATCAGTAACAATACTGTAAACCTCAGAACCTGAAAGAATGAAAAATGGGGATGGGAGAAAAACTGGTGAAGGGAAGTGGACACTGGTGAAGGGTTTGGTGTTGGGAAATTGCATGCCTAAAGCCCAATCATGAATAACTATAAACCACAGTGCCTCAATTTAAAAGTATTTATTTTTTATTTCAAAATACGATATTTAGAGAAAATCTAACAAAAAGTTAGGGGGCTGGAAAGAAAATCCTGGTGATCCCTGAGTAAAGTCAGAAGTAAGCCCTAAGTACATATGTGTGTGACCCCCAAACCAAATCTAAACTACCAAAAACCCCAAGAAGATAAATCTGAATTCAGACTTACAGGAACTCTAGTTACATGAAATCTTTGTCTGTATTAGAGTTTAACCCCCTGTGAACATAAGATT
Organism: Sorex araneus; assembly: GCF_027595985.1. Lineage (NCBI taxonomy): Eukaryota > Metazoa > Chordata > Mammalia > Eulipotyphla > Soricidae > Sorex > Sorex araneus. The sequence goes on from NC_073306.1 coordinate 196,114,716, forward strand.
GAATAACGAAAAAGTTCAGTTCAAGCGACTAATCATAATAACCTTGTAATTCCTTCTTAGAGTGTGAGTCAGGGATCCATCACTTTAATTTTGTTGTTGTTGTTTTAGTTTAGGAACTGTGATTTATAAGTATGAAATCAGTAGAGTTTTTGATTGGCGTTGTTCCAACTCCAAACCAGTGTCAGTATCCTTGCATCAGTGAGGGGTTTGTCATTTATACAGACTTCTTCCTCTTTCAGATATCTCAAGCCTTGCATGTCTTCACAAAATGTAGACTTTTGGTTTTTAATCTCTATAATTCATGATTTATTAAGGACTTGCAGCACCTAGGTTCTCTTTAAATGTTGCTAGTGCTCACTGAGTCATTCATTTTCAAGTGCCTATTTAAAGTTTCTAAAGTTTTATTTTCATTTTACTTCCGGTCCCTATATTCTTGGTAAATTGGCACACACATGAATGTGTAATCCCTCCGGAAATACAGCTTTTAGTCTTTTAAGCAGAATTCATCAGATTTATAGAAGGCAGAGCATGTGGTCTTGCATTACCCTGGGCCCTTACAGTCTTTATTCCAGCTTTTGTCTCCAGATTTCTACCATGCTCAATAACTTGTTGTTGTTTGGAGTCGGGGGTGGGAGGTGCTCATTTATATAATCCCTATCACAATGCCACTTTCAGCCGACTGTAGTTGATTACAACCCTTCATCTTTAGGGAAGTTGCTTTTGTCTCCACTTATTTCAACTGGAAAAGCTGCTCAAATGCTTGCTGACCTCCAGTGCAGTTGATGCCTATTCCAGAAACACAAAACCTGTAGACCACTGAAGACCAACTTACCCTGAGCTTTCTTTCCTTGATATTTTGACAGCCTATCCTAGGGATCATCACGATGTCATTTGTTTTGAGTCAGAATTCCTCTGATGCAGAAAATAACCTCCATCTCTGTGCTTCCTTGATTGTTTCCCTGAATTTTATAAAAGGAGACCCGATTAGATCTCCCCCACTTTCAGTATCTCAAATACTTATAATCTGGCACCTAATAGACAGTCAGCTAACTAATGCTTGGTGATGATTTTATCTTCATTTCTCTATCAAATTCTTTGGTGGTAATAGCTATACTCCCAGCACTTAGGATTATATCATTCACTGGGGATATAATAAATTTTTATGGAACCAATGAAATTATTTTCTCCATCATTTTGCAGAATCAGTTCAATGAATAAAACTTCTTTCTTCAAGTAAGTCCCATTTGTCCTTTGTGCTACTTTTTCTTCCCTTCTAGCAATCATACACTAATTGAAAATAAAACTACATCTAGAAGAAAATATGGAGAAAAAATTTATCTACCATTGACTGCACAATAATTGTCAAATATTTCTTAATGTATGTGTGTACTGATTTATAAGAATACTCTAGGTCTGAACATTAATAGACTAAAATTTTAAATGACATAATAATTTGTTTTTTGTCATTGTCACTGTCATCCCGTTGCTCATCGATTTGTAACGTCTCCATTGTGAGACTTGTTGCTAATGTTTTTGGCATATCGAATATGCCACGGGTAGCTTGCCAGGCTCTGCTGTGGGGCGAGATACTCTCAGTAGCTTGCAGGACTCTCCGAGAGGGGTGGAGGAATCAAACCCGGATCCACCTCGTGCAAGGTGAATGCCCTACCTACTCCAGCTATCGCTCCAGCCCAATTTGCTTTTTGATAAAGTTAAATTCATTCACTGTATTATTTTATTTTCCATCTTAAAATACATTTATATTTAAAATATAGAGGGGACCTAGAGCGATAGTATAGCAATAGAGTGCTTACCTTACGCATAGCTGACCCAGTACCCCATATGGTCCTCTGAGCCCCTCCAGGAGTGATACCCGAGTGCAGAGCCAAAAAGTAAGCCCTGAGCACTGCCAGGTGTGACCCCAAAATAAGCAGAAAAGTATATATGATATAGAATACATGTAATATCATAATAAGTGGTACTTTTGAATTAAATTTAATTGTCTGTGCCTATTTCTCTTATTCTCCTATTTCTATAACATAGCTATTGCGTTTTAATTTTCTAGATGTTCCTAATATTTTATAAAAACTCACACACACATAGTATACATATATAGATGGATACAAACATGCTTTTTTGTATATGTTTGCACATTAATCTGTCACCATTTAAAAATTTTATTTTTCTAATTAAATTTTATTTTTATAAAGTAGTTCACAATATTTGATAGCATTTAATATTCAAACACCAATCCCACCACCATTACACCTTCCCATCACCATATATTGGATGTTTCCATCCCTAATCCCAACCCCTGCCCCAAAACAGAACCAAAATAATTTATATTGTATTGTTTATTATGAATAACTCGCTGAAAATGCTCTAAAAAACTTTCCTTAGAGGAGAGTGTGTGAAGATTGTTGTATTTCACCTAGGGGCCATTAAGCCCTTCTATAAGAGATTACTAATATGTTGTTAAGTGTGCTCATCAATTTGCTTGAGCGGGCACCAGTAACGTCTCCATTGTGAGATTTTTTATTACTGTTTTTGGCATATTGAATATGCCATGGGAAGCTTGCCAGGATCTGCCATGTGGGCAGGATACTCTCGGTAGCTTGTTGGGTTCTCTAAGAGGAACAGAGGAATTGAACCCAGGTCAGCCGTGTGCAAGGCAAATGGCTCCAGTCTGTAAAAATATATTTCTTTTTAAGAATGGTTGCCTCCTACTTTGTTTTTAATTTAATTTTTTTTATTTTATAAGTTAGTTCACAATATTTGATTACATTTAATATTCAAACACCTTCCCACCACCAAATTCCGATGTTTCTACCCCATGCCCCAATCTCTGTCCCAAAACACAAATGAAAAAATATATTTTGTATTGTCTGTTATGAAGAACAGCTGAACATGCTTACAAAAAGTGTTCATATAGGAAACAGTGTGATGATTGTTCTATTTTGGCAGGAGCCATTAAGACATTCTACAGGATATCACTAACATGTTATTAAAGTTTGGGTGATGTGAGCTTTGGTATATATGTCTGAAAATATGTATATATGTATACATATTTCCTTCTGTGATTGGTTGTCTACTGTCTGAGCCCCATAAAATATGGTGCGGTAATTAAGGAGTATGGGTAGGGAGTGTCATATGATGTGCCCAGGAATATGTTCACTCATATGTGAGTTTCAGTCCAAGTGTGTGGAAAGTGGCCTGGAGCATGGCGGAAGTTGGGTTGTGGAGGTCGGCTTCCGGGGCTAGGTCTCACCCACCCCATCTGGGGTGCCCCAGGTGAAAACAGCATGGCACGGAGTCCAGTGGCATGCCTGTGGGGGCCTCATTTTATGCTCCCTTCTGAGAGAAGCAGCGGTGTGATCTCTAAAAAAATCTCTTAAAGTACTATGTTTTACAAAATTATTATAGTTAAATTTTAGACATACAATATTGCAGCACAGATCCTACCAGCAGTGTCAGTCTCCCTCCACCGGTGTTCCCAGGTTTCCTCCCAGCCTGCCCTCTTGACAGGCAACGTTCTAAGTTCAGTTGAAATCAAGAGTCTCTTGATTTCAGTGTTGTGACTCTGGGGTTTGGATATTAACACCACCTTTGTACTGGACTCCCCTGACCTGGCCCCTGTTGCTTCTGATCTCTTTTTTCCCCTCCTTCTCTTAAAACTATGCCTTTGAGGGATGGGGCAGTAGTACAGTGGGTAGGGTTCTTGCCTTGCACCTCGCCAACCTGGGTTTGATCCTTGGCATCCCATATGGTTCCCTAAACACCATCAGGAGTAATTTTGGGTGCAGAGCCTGGAGAAACACCTGAGCATTGTCAGGTATGATCCCCAAACCAACCAACCAAACAACAACAACAACAAACCCCCACAAAATAAAACTATGCATTTTTTTTAAACTCTAAGACCTAGGGAAAAATCCTTCATGTTAACTATTATCAAGTTAGACTATTAAGTGTCCTTATCAGAGTCTATAATATGGATACTAAAAAAGATAAGTTCAGCTCTAGAGAGTTATCACAGCAAATAAGGGATTTGTGATCTCCAGTACCGTGTTTGGTGGCCCAAGCATCACCATGATCCCTGAGCACAGGGCCAGGAGTAAGCCCTGAGCACCACTGTTTGTGGTCTCAGTAAACAAAAACAAACACAAAAAGATGAATCAATCAATCCTCAATAGACATTCAGCTCCTTTCCTGAGCATTTTAGTTTTTTCAATTTAATCACAAAGTAGGCGATAATACAAATAGCTCATAACTTCTTATTTCAGGGCCACACCCAGCAGGGATCATTCCTGGGGGCTTGTTGGGACCAAACAGGGTGCCCAGGGTCGAACCCAGGTTGCCTCTGTGCAAGGCAAATGCCCTGCTGACTGTACTATCACTCTAGCCCAAATACTTCATAACTTTTTAATTTTAATTTAGCCTGTTTATTGTATGTTGTCATATTGTTCCTAAAGTGTTATAAATGTTAACAATTTATTTTTCTTTCTTTCTTTTTTTTTTGTTTTTGGGTCACACCTGAAGATGCACAGGGGTTACTCCTGGCTCATGCACTCAGGAATTACTCCTGATGGTGCTTGGGGGACAATATGGGATGCTGGGAATCGAACCCAGGTTGGTCTCATACAAGGCAAATTATTGCTGTACTATTGCTCTAGTCCCAAATGTTGACAATTTTTTTTTTGGCTTTTTGGGTCACACCTGGCAATGCACAGGGGTTACTCCTGGTTATACACTCAGGAATTACTCCTGGCGGTGCTCAGGGGACCATATGGGATGCTGGGATTCGAACCCGGGTGGGCCGCGTGCAAGGCAAACACCCTACTCGCTGTGCTATTGCTCCAGCCCCAAAATGCTCACAATTTTTATAGAAAATTATGAAACTGCTCTTTACTAGTGGTCTCATGGCATAGATGCTACAACTCTAATTTTATTTGCCATATTAATTTGAATCACTTGAGAAGTTGAATATATTTTCATATGTTTGATTATTTTATGCAAATTTTCTTATCTGTGTAAAATTTTAAGCAGTTTGTTTTGATAAATTTTAAGTTATTCTTAATATTATCAATGTTCATATGTGTGTGCTTTTTTTCCGTATTGTTTGCTGACATCACTTATAACAACTTTTGATATGCACATTCAAAATATTTTAAAATCAGCATATTTAGTTTTTATTATGTAAAAATTGAAATTTTAGTGCTATACTTCTAAATTAGATGTGTTGTTTTCTGATTTTATTGAAAAGTTTTATTTTATTTTGGTTTGGGCGCCACTCTCTGTAGTGCTCAGGGGTTATACCTACCTTTGATGTGGAAGTTGATGTGGAATGATTACATAGTGTCAGGGAGTGAATCTGGGCCTCACCCTACATGGCAAGCATATGCTTTCATTCCTTGGATTGTCTTCCTGACAAAAGTTAATATTTATGCTTACTTCAGATCAATTTTTAAAACTCAATTCAGCACCCCAGTACACTGTAAAAGTGGCCCAATTTCCACCTACTTCAAAATAATTATTAAATATTTTATTCTTCCCTACTAAATTGAATAACACCTATATAACATATTGAAATTCTACATATAATAGAATATAATTCTATACTGTTGATTTTCTTTCACTGCTCTCCTTTCATTTCTAGCAAATTATTTTGACTAATTTGTCATAGAGTACTTATTTTTATATCTATAAACAATGTTTTCTTTGATATATATTTCCCATAATTTTAACTCTTTCTGGACATTTCCTCTTCTTCCTAAGTTTTTTTATATTTTACATAAATTATCTCTTTATCAATGTTGTATTGCAATCAAATTTAATTTACATATTAATTTGGATAGGGTAGATCTTTAAATTATTAACATTTTGTTTTCAAATACTTGTTTTTCATCTGATCCCCTGAGTAGTGCCAAGGGTCACTCCTGAATAGAGCCAGAATAGTTTCTGAGCAATTCTAGTTGTTATCCCACGACCTTAGTCTTATGTAATCACTGTCAATCACTGTCATCCCTTGCTCATCGATTTGTTCGAGCGGGCACCAGTAACGTCTCTCATTGAGAGACTTATTGTTCCTGTTTTTGGCATGTCCAATATGCACGGGTAGCTTGCCAGGCTTTGCCGCTCGGGCTGGATACTCTCGGTAGCTTGCCGGGCTCTCCGAGAGGGGCGGAGGAATCAAACTCGGGTCAGTTGCGTGAAAGGCGAAAGCCCAACCGCTGTGCTTGATGCCTCACAAAATTTTTAATTTATTTTCAATTTTTCAATTTTAAAGTTGACTACTGTTCTTTTTCTAATTTTTATAATGTATTTTTATAGCTTTAAAAGTTCACAATAATTTCAATAAATTCATATTGCTGATAACTACAGGAAAAATATAGGAAAGAAAAAAATTAATTTTTCTCACTTTTTGCCAAAATACCAAAGTATTGTAAAAGAAAATTCAGTCCTTATTTCTTTGCACCAAACATTTCATTTAAAACATAATTTTCTCACACAAGAAATTGTCCTCGTATAGTTGAAAGTAGTTAGTAGTTATCATGAATATTTTTCTGTTATAGATTCCTAAGAAACTTCGTTCCTAAAACAGGTACTCCTTTTATTACCTCATATAAGCTCTATGGCCCTACACAGGTATAGATACATTGCAGACCAACTCAGCTAACATTTGTGAAAAAATACCAACACAAGTAAGATGACAGTTGCAATTTATATTTTAAGATTGTTTTTCAGATAAAAAGCGTACTGTTGGGGGCCAGAGCGATAGTACAGTGGGTAGGGTGTTTGCCTTGCATGCAGCTGACCCGGGTGTGATTCCCAGCATCTCATATGATCCCCTGAGCACTGCCAGGAGTAATTCCTGAGTGCAGGACCAGGAGTAACCCCTGCACATAGCCAGGTATGATCCAAAAAGCAAAAAAAAAAAAAAAAAAAAAACCCAAAAAACAAAACCCTATTGTTTTGGAAAATACAGAAAATATAAACAAAAAGCTAAAACCCTAAATTACTACTACTAAGGAAAACTTACTCCCTACTCTGGATATTGGCAGAAAGACAGAGCCACTCTCCTGTGTACCTTCTCAGGAGAGGGCTTCATTCATTGCTCCTCTGATAAGAATAAGGGAGTCTGGGTGAAGAAAATACGAGTGGGCTTGTTTACCTGTGACTAAGTTGAGAACTTTATAATTTAGTTATAGTTCATTGCAAGCCCTTTACCAAAACTACCAAGCACATTCTCAAATTTCAACTTACCAGTAATTAAAGTTGATATTTGATGTCCTGTGTCTAACTCTAGCTCAGAATTCAGATGGACACTAAAAAACTCACCAAGCCCCCTCCCTGCTGCTCCAGTAGACATCCTTTTTAATAAAAACCCTTGTTGTTGCTCTCCTTCGTCTCTGTGATTTCATGTCTATCCTGAGAGCACAAAGTTCCCAAATCTTTAACATTGCCACACCATGCCTACCTCCCAACTACCACTATCCCTCCGTCATAGGTGGTTTGACACCCTGATACACTTTGAACCCACTTCATTTTCCCTTTTGGCAACTTCAGAATTGAGATCAGAGTCACCAGATTTTTGTTTGACTTTTTCTGTTGCCATTCTTTGTTTTGTCCACAAGTAAATAAGCAGTGGGATTTTTCTTTTCACCATTTATGAAATCTTTAGAATATCAACACTGATGAAATCTTAGAATAACTAAGTGATGTTTGTTTCTTATATTTGTCATTTTCATATAGGAACATATCACTACATATTGCTGTAGTAATATACTACTGTAGTGATGTTACATAGCAGTAACATACCACGATATATTGTTGTAGTGGCATATTGCTAATTTTATATAATAAAATATCAAAAACAGTAATCTTAAAACCCAGTGAAAGACAGACCTGGTTTTGGGCAGTGCACCCAGAAACTGATCAAATACATCTGGTGTTACATTACTAAGGGTATGCATTTTTAGCAAACTCTCTAGATATATCGCATATGAAAAGATGTTTCACAAGTTAACTTGAGTGCAATGAGTGTCAATATGTCTACTATGGATTTATGGAGTTTAATTGTAAAAGCCAGAGGAACAAGCAAGAATCAACTTTTCAATGATTTTTAAAGATTGATTTTTTCAATGATTTTAAAAAATGTCTTATTTTTTGTTGCTGTGAAGAAAAGAAGTGGCCTACAAAGAGCAAATAGCAAAGTAAGGAGAAGTGAATGAAGTATGTTTTATATTTAGAAAATAGTAAAAAGGCTAGAGACTAGGAAGTAACCACACACACACACATACACACACACACACACACCCCTGTTTTCTGGAAAAAAGGCTAAATCTTTTTAAATCTTTTTACCAGACTAATATACTGTGGAGCTCTTTGTTTGTTGTGCTTGTGGCTGTTTGCTTGTTTGGGGGGTCACTCAGAAGTGGTCAGGGTTTATTCCTGGTCTGCAATCAGGGATCACTTCTGGCAGTGTTTGGGGGACCCTATGAGGTGCCAGGGGCTGAACCTGGGTCAGCCATGTGCAAGGCAAGTGCCACCTATTGTACTCTTTCTGCCACCTTCACTGTGGAGTTTTGGTTAGAGTGCAGGACTGTTATATTTTTGTATTGTATTACTTGTCATCCCGTTGCTCATCAATTTGCTCGAGTGGGCTCCAGTAACGTCTCCATTTGTCCCTGTCACGTGCTAGTGTAACCCAATCACATCTGCTCACTCCAGGAACACGAAGAGCCTCAAACCATTCATTCAGGGTTTTAACAAAGAAGTCTGACTGTCTGGTAGGTGGGCAGCCAGGCGTTCTTTTGACATCCCATGGAATCCAGTTGGTAACAGCTCTAGTCCAGCAGTCGTCTCTAAATTGCATTATGTATCTGGCTGGCCCGTCTGATTTTCGATGCCTTGACAAACAAGACAGCGTCCCTGATTTTTGATCGTCAACAGAGGTAGAAACTCTGGATTCCTTCTCTCACTTGAGTGAAACATGATATTCCAAGCATAGCTCTTTCGATTTGTATTAAAGAATGAAATGACCTAGTTGTGTGTTTGGATTGGAAAAAGTATTCTGTAAAAACTGGATCGCAGGAAGAAAGACAGACCAATAATATGTCTTATATTTTGATGTTTGGAAAGCTTCATTATTTTATCTATTTATAATAAATTGTTAGTCTGAAACTTTTATTTTGTCCATTTATCTTATTATATTTATTTTGCTTTTGAGCCACACGAGGCAGTGCTCAGTGCTAACTCCTTGCTTTGTGCTCAGAGATAAAGCCTGGAGGGGTTCTGTAGACCATGGGGCTGCTGGGGATCAAACCTTTCCTGTTGGGCACAAAGCAAGTGCCTTACACAGTAATATTTGATATTTTACTATATAAAATGTAGTATCTCATTTTTAAAAAGCTGTCTGACACTTTGTAGCACAAACAGTAACAGTCTGGGGAGGTGTCCCAAAGAAATAAAAGAGTGTACATCTTTTGCATGAAGAGTCCCAGGTTTTCAGTGTTCTTACATGCAAGATACTGACTCCCATATTGAACCACATCCCCAGCCCTACTTTTCAAATACTTTATAAGTAAACTAATTAATATGCAACACAGTACCTGAAGCCAACTGGGAAGACTTCTAAAGGATGAAGAACTGAAGTAGGGGAAAGCCAGTAAGGTTAAGGATGAACACAGGGGCTGGGGGCTGGAGTGATAGTGCAGCAGGTAGAGCACTTTGCCTTGCACACGGCCAACTGGGTGCAATCTCTGGCATCCCAGATGGTCTCCAGAGCCCACAGTGATCCCTGAGCTCAAAAACAAAAGATGAACACAAGTGGAGGGGGCGGGCACTATTCTCTACTGGTTTGGCTGAAGCAAAGTAGTTTGTCTCAATACAAAGCAAAAGTTGTATCCTTAAAAAAAATTTAAAAGCTGTCTGTGAACTATTTGTCTAATTATCATGTACCCTCAACTATGAGCACCAAGAGTGACAAGTGTTATAGAGTAGACGAGATCAAGATGTAGGTTGAGAAAAAGTCAGTGCTTGGACCATTAAGAAGTGTTTTTGATGGAACAGATACAATAGGAAGTAGAGGCAGAAGGCTAGTTGCCGTGCATTGAAGAGTCAATGAGAATGTTACTCTCCAGCAAACATAATGAATGAATGTTAGATAAGGGAGTGGGCTGAGGCTGACCAGGTCACTTTGAGCAGAAAAATGATCTAAAATGTGTGTGTGTTTGTGTGTGTGTGTGCAAGGGGAGAGAGAGAGAGAGAGAGAGAGAGAGAGAGAGAAGAGAGAGAGTACCTGTCATAGAGACAGTAGAAGATCAATAATTTAATCATAAAAGATAATTTAATAAACTGCATGTGCTTTTGGCACAACATAATATTAATATTTATAATGTTTAATGGGTTGCCTGTAACAGACAAAATAAGTGAAAAAAAGCACATTTTTAGATTGTGATAACCAAATTGTGGTTCCTGGATGATAAGAAGAGCGTGGAAGAAATCGGTGTGGTAGGCATTTATCATGATGTGAAGCTTTACTCCTCAACTTAAATAATATTGCAAAGTGTGGTTGCCTAAATTAAAAAAATAAACTGTATATGAAAGGACAAATTATTGGCCTTCTAATTTCACAGTAATAAACCATCGAAATATATTCTTACATTTTTCTTAAAAGAAAAAAAATTATGCTCCTCTCATCAATTATATAATGATTACTTGACAATAAAATCATTTTTTAAAAATAACTTTTGGTGTTCTGGGGAGATAATACAGCGAGTATGGTGCTTGCCTCACGCAGGGCACACCCACATTGGGTCCAGGCCTGGATGTGGTCCCAGAGCCCCACCGTGAGTGAACCCTGAGCACAGAGAGGGGAGTAAGCCCTGAGCTCTGCTGGGTGTGGTGCCAAAACAAAAACAAACCACCAACTTGGTGGAATTGGAGCAAGAATTCAGGAGGTAAATTATTTGCCTAGAATATGGTCAGTCCTGGTTTGATCCCAGCACTCACAGCATATGGTCTCTAAGTCCTGCCAGAGTCACTCTGAGCACTGAGCTGGGAGTAGCTCCTGAGCATTTCAGAGTGTGGCCCAACTTCCCCACCCCCAGAAACCTTTTTATCTCCATAGGATTCCAATTTCTACTGTTGAATTTCTCTCATATTCAACCAGTCTAACAATGTGCCTTTTTAAATTCCCTTCTTCCAGGCTATCACCAAAGTAACTTTTGTACATGATAATAAATGTTTTCTTTATTGCTGGCTTATATTCACTTAGAAGAAAATTTTGTCTCTCGGCTGGAGCGATAGTGCAGCGAGTAGGGTGTTCACCTTGCATGCGGCTTACCTAGGTTCTATTCCTCCGCTCTTCTTGGAGAGCCTACTTTGCCAGGCTCTCCAAGAGAGTATCTAGCCTGCTCAACAGAGCCTGGCAAGCTATCCATGGCATATTCGATATGCCAAAAATAGTAACAATAAGTTTCACAATGGAGACTTTACTGGTGCCTGCTCAAGCAAAATGATGAGCAACGGGATGACAGTGACTAAATATTGTGGGAATACTTAGAACTACCTATTCCTTCTTTCCCAAAGACTGTGGTGACTCAGCTGAATGTTTCTGACTAGGGCCTTGAGATATTTCAAAAGCCACAATGTAATAGTAGGGGGTCAACTAGTAGGACAGCGGCCACAAACACACACAGACACACACACACTCACACACACACACACACACAAGCACGCACGCATGCACACACACATGCATGCACACATGCACTAAGCCTTTTGGCTTTTCTCTTTACAGATGACTTTCAGTGAGGATAACACAAAACTTATATTTGATATAGAATGTTAGTCCTGTGGTAAATTAAGTTCTTTTGAAATATGTACTTAGCTTCAGTAGGAAGCTAAGGAAGGTGTTGTGGGAGGGACACTGGGATAATGGGAGAGGGGGGCGGGCAGTTTGGCAGGAGGTATGGTGCTGGAATCCTTCATGTATGACCTCCTATTAATAACAATTTTTTAAACCACAATGTCTTAAATTTTTTAAAAATATTTTTTCTCTCTGATAAGTCCATGTTCTTTCTTGAACTCATCTCTCTCTCTTTCTCTCTGAATTTTCTCTTCTGGAGAAGCCCGCATTCTTCTTGAATATTTCTTTTTTTCTTCCACACACTTCTGTCAGTAAAGTTTTTTCATTAAAATCTATTTTGTTTCAGGTTGGGGAGGGTGATGCCTCACATCATCTTTTTCCCAAGAATTGTTTTAGCTATCCTTGGATGTTTGTTGTTCCATATGAATTTTAGGATTGCTTGATCCATTTCTTTGAAGAATGTCATGGGTATCCTTATAGGGATCGCATTGAATCTGTATAATGCTTTGGGGAGTATTGCCATTTTGACAACATTGATTCTCCCTATCCATGAGCAGGGTATATGTTTCCATTTCCTCATGTCCTCTTTGATTTCATGGAGTAGCGTTTTGTAGTTTTCTTTGTAGAGGTCTTTTACTTCCTTGGTTAAGCTGATTCCGAGGTACTTGATTTTCTGGGGCACGATTGTGAATGGGATTGCTTTTTTTATGTCCCTTTCCTCTTCCTCATTGTTTGCATATATGAAGGCCATGGATTTTTGGGTATTGATTTTGTAGCCTGCAACTTTACTGTATAAGTGTATTGTTTCTAAGAGTTTCTTAGTAGAGGCTTTAGGCTTCTCTAGATATAGTATCACATCGTCTGCAAATAGTGAGAGTTTGATTTCTTCCTTTCCTATCTGGATGCCCTTAATCTCTTTTTCTTGTCTAATAGCTATCGCAAGTACTTCCAGTACTATATTGAAGAGGAGTGGTGAGAGTGGGCATCCTTGTCTTGTGACTGATCTCAGAGGAAAGGCCCTTAGTTTTTCCCCGTTGAGGATAATGCTTGCCATAGGCTTGTGATAGATGGCTTCGACTATCTTGAGGAAAGTTCCTCCAAACCCCATTTTGGCGAGGGTTTTCATCTTGAAAGGATGTTGGATCTTGTCAAATGCTTTCTCTGCATCTATTGATATGATCATATGGTTTTTATCTACTACAAAGCAGTAACAATTAAAACACATGGTACTGGAACAAAGGCAGAGCCATAAACCAATGGAACAGGGTGGAATATCCCTATACACAACCTCAAATGTATAATCATCTAATCTTTGATAAGGGAGCAAGAGATGTGAAGTGGAGCAAGGAAAGCCTCTTTAACTAATGGTGCTGGCACAACTGAACAACCACATGCAAAAAAATGGGTTTAGACCTTGACCTGACACCATGCACAAAAGTCAGATCAAAATGGATTAAAGACCTCAACATTAGACCACAAACCATAAGGTACATTGAAGACAAGGTCGGCAAAACCCTCCACGATATTGAAGATAAAGGTATCTTCAAAGGTGACACAGAACTAAGCAATCTAGTAAAAACAGAGATCAACAAATGGGACTACATTAAACTAAAAAGCTTCTGCACCGCAAAAGATATAGTGACCAGAATACAAAGACTATCCACAGAATGGGAAAGGATATTTACACAATACCCATCGGATAAGGGGTTGATATCAATGGTATATAAAGCACTGGTTGAACTCTACAAGAAGAAAACATCCAACCCCATCAAAAAATGGGGCGAAGAAATGAACAGAAACTTTACCAAGGAAGAAATATGAATGGCCAAAAGGCACATGAAAAAGTGCTCTACATCACTAATGATCAGAGAGATGCAGATCAAAACAACCACGAGATACCACCTCACACCACAGAGACTAGTACACATCCAAAAGAACAAAAGCAATCGCTGTTGGAGAGGATGTGGGGAGAAAGGGACCCTCTTACACTGCTGGTGGGAATGCCTACTGGTTCAGCCCTTCTAGAAAACAATATGGACAATTCTCAAAAAATTAGATATTGAGCTCCCATTTGACCCAGCAATACCACTGCTGAGAATATATCCCAGAGAGGCAAAAAAGTATAATCGAAATGACATCTGCACATGTATGTTCATCGCAGCACTGTTTACAATAGCCAGAATCTGGAAAAAACCCGAATGCCCTAGAACGGATGACTGGTCAAGGAAACTTTGGTACATCTATACAATGGAATACTATGCAGCTGTTAGAAAAAAGGAGGTCACGAATTTTGTATTTAAGTGGATCGGCATGAAAAGTCTCATGCTGAGTGAAATGAGTCAGAAAGAGAGAGACAGACATAGAAAGATTGCACTCATCTATGGTATATAGAATAACAGAGTGGGAGACTAACACCCAAGAATTGTAGAAATAAGTACCAGGAGGTTGACTCCATGGCTTGGAGGCTGGCCTCACATTCTGGGTAAAGGGCAACTCAGAGAAGGGATCACCAACTATAATGTAGTCGAAGGCCATGCGGGGGAAGGGAGTTTTGGGCTGAATGAGGGCTAGAGACTGAGCACAGTGGCCACTCAACACCTTTATTGCAAACCACAACAGCTAAATAGAGAGAGAGAACAGAAGGGAATGCCCTGCCACAGTGGCAGGGTGGGGTGGGGGGAGATGGGATTGGGGAGGGTGGGAGGGATGCTGGGTTTACTGGTGGTGGAGAATGGGCACTGGTGAAGGGATGAGTTCTCGAACTTTGTATGAGGGAAGCATAAGCACAAAAGTGTATAAATCTGTAACTGTACCCTCACGGTGATTCACTAATTAAAAATAAATAAATTTAAAAAAAAACCAAAAAACTATTGTGTTTCACTGAAAAAATAAATCAAATGAGGTTGATTATGATTATTAGCCAGCATGCCTGAAAGGTCATTCATTTGGCCAGTTTTTAACTGAAACTGTAAACGTATAGATTTTGACACGAAGCCACTCCCAGCCCTCACTTGAAGGGGCTTACTCAGAGCAAGCTTCATCATGAACCGTCTAGTCTCGCACAGATGTGTCCTGATTTTTAAGTAGAACTTCCTATAAGGCTTTAATTTTCACTTGACCCCATTTGTCTATTATGCTATAACAGTTGTTGCATATTTTAGTTCTTTGTAGCCAATATTAACTGACATGATTTTGTTAAAAGTAGTTTTGACTCAGAAGAAACTTTACTGAGATAAGGTTTGGTTTTTGGTCTCCACCTAGGGAGTTTAAGAATCATTTATATTTTGTGTATATTATTTAGATGTTACAGCAACTACATGGCCTCTCTTATATTTTAAAAGTGCATAAGTTAGGAAATAGTAGAATAGAATCCCTTATAATCAATCATTAATGTATTTGTTAATATATATCCCATAAGAAATGTTTTCACTTTGTGAACTTCTTTAATATTCAACTGTTTTATTAAGCATTAAAACATGATCTGAAAATTTGTTCTTATTTCTTAGCTGCAGTTGCTTATTTGTGATTGTTTATAATTATTTGTGCTGAATAACTGGTCATTTATTTTATTTCAAAGTGAAAACCTGAATGTGTAAAACCATTATAGTTTTCTAAGATTATTACACAGCATTTGAAATCAATTTTTTCCTTTGTAGCTAAAAGAATGAATAAGATTCAGTAATTTCTCTCTATCTTTTAAAGAAAACTTTATTTTTCAGTAGCTATAGATTCACATGCAATTTTAAGAAGTAATATAGAGAAAGGCCAGAGCGATAGTACAGTGTGTAAGCCATTGCCCTCTATGCAGCCAACCTGTGCCCATTCCCTGGCACGTGTGGTACCCTGAGTGTGTCAGAAGGATCCAAGAGCACAGAGTCAGGAGTAATTCCTGAGCACCACTAGGTATAGCACAGGGTTACTCCTGGCTCATGCACTCAGGAATTACTCCTGACTGTGATTGGGGGACCATATGGGATTCTGGAAATCAACCCGGTCGGCCTTGTGTAAGGCAAACACCCTATCCACTGTGCTATCTCTCCAGCCCCTCTTGTTCTTTTTGATGTGTGCCAGTCTCTGTGGTATAAGAAGATAACTCACTGATCACAACTCTATTTAAATTACCCTTTTGTCAAAGATCAGTTGGCTATAATTGTGTATACATCAATTTCTAAGTTCTTTATTTTATTCCATTATTCTACGATGCCCACAGTATTTAATGAATGTAGGCTAATTGAAATAAGGATCATGCCCTAGGACAAGACCTTTTATTAACCTTCTTTACACTTCTATGTGATCTCACTTACTCATTAATAACTTTGGTTTCTGGTTCACTTTCTTCTTCTTATTTTTTTCCTTGGTGTTGTCAGAAAAATGCAGGGAACTAATTGTGATTTTTAGGTTTCTTGATCCCTTTCTTGAAAATTTATTGTTGAAAATGGTACATTGATTTTTGGTTTTATTGTTACCACAGAATCATGAAAGTTTTGTTTCAGGAAATGTTCTTCTACCCAATTAGTTTATTTTAGCACATTACTCAAGCAGTTCTTCAATTGCATTAAAATGCCTAATATAATATTTCATCAAATAGTGCTGCAAATAACCGCAATCTATACTTTTATACTTGTAGTAGAAATTAACTCAAAATAGATCATGGATCTAAATGTAAAGCTTCATACAATAAAATATCTGGAAGAAAGAAAATATTTGTAATCTTGGTTACTCCTGGCTCATGCACTCAGGAAGTAAAGTATTTGGTGGTTGTGGGAACATACTTCCTACATGGTCTTTCTTTTTTCCTTCATAATTCAGGATCTTCTTATAGTTATTCTATGCAGTGTCTGGGGATTTTAGTTGTGCTTAGGGAAAATAATAGGGAAAAATACATCTAACATGTCTTATTCTCTTGTTATAAACTCTGAATAAAGTTCTAATCTATGCCTAGACAGAGTAGCCTGATTTTGCTGGAGAAGAATCACACACTTACATAACTGATTGAGATTTTAGTTGAATTAATTCAGAATATACAGGTAGATTCACCTTGATCAGATTAGTTTTCCTTTTTTTTGGATTACAATTTTACAATGTAAATAATTTTTCATTCATACTTTAATTTCTAGTAAACATTTACACCTATTTTATTCTCAAGGATGACTTTTTAATACACTATATTTTCCCATTCTTATTCATAAGTTGTTTTATAATCTCTGGATTTTGGCCATTGATCAGATTACATGGCACTAGAGGGAGTTTGTGGGTCCAAGCTACTGGAAAACTGGGGATCTGGGTGGAGGAGGCCCCATCTCGATCTGAGCAAGCTCGGAGATCTCAGCCACGAGTCCCACATACCTGGGTTCCTCTGTTGTTTCCTTCATGGGTGAGGCCAAAATCCAGAGACTATAAAACAAAGCTCCCAGAAGAGACGGATGCATTTTCCTGGCGCACACGGCCACATTTGTGGCCGCACAACCTCTTTATTTTTAATTTTATTTTTAATTTTATTATTATTTTCCTGCATGGCAGAACCTGGCAAGCTACTTGTGACATATTTGATATTCCAAAAACAGTAACAACAATGTGCTCTTCGTATTCCTAGAACGAGCAGATGCCATTGGGCTACACTAGCACATGACAGGGACAAATGAAGACATTACTGGCACCTGCTTGAGCAAATCAATGAAAAATGGGATGACAGTGATACAGTGATATTCATAAATAATATCTATAAAGGACTGTGATCTGGTGATGTCTAATAATTATTGTCAATAAGATGAGAATCATAATATAGTTGCCATTGGCAAAGCTGTCAAAATATTCCTTTGAAGGGAAACTACCAAGAGTGCTCCTGGGGCGTAAGGAAACCCCACCCACAGATATTCATCTGGTTATACAGGTCAGTTGGTTCAACATTGGGTCCTCAGGGGTACCTGTGAAGGTATAAAGGGGACCATACAATATCAGGCATCAAATTTGGGTCTTCATGCATGCCAGGCACATTTCAATGAGCTCTCCCTAGACCCTGGACAAACAGTCTTTTATTTTTTTGTTTTTGTACCACATCTGAGGACCATAAGTGGTGCCAGGGATCAAACCCGGGGTTGACATGTTGCAAAGCAAATGTACCTACTGCACTTTGGCACCTGGACAAATAGTCTTAGCTACTTAGACAATGTTATTTCTCTGCCTAAATAATTCTAATTTTTTACTATTAGTAGGTTGAAAATAAAATTATAGGAAAAAACCTGTTCACCTGTAAATATTATTTTCTTGGCAGTATCACTGTATCACTGTAATTCTGTTACTTATCGATTTGCTTGAGCAGGCACCGGTAACATCTTAATTGTGAGACTTGTTGTTACTATTTTGGCATATCGAATACGCCATAGGTAGCTAGACTCTGCTGGGCGGGCAAGATACTCTCAGTAGCTTACTGCGCTCTCCAAGAGGGGCAGAGGAATTGAACCTATGTGCAAGGCAAATGCCTACCTGCTGTGCTTATTTAAAATAAGTTATTTAAAATAACTTTTTAAAAATAATTTATTTAAAATAAGTTTTCATCTTAAATTGTATGATACATTAGATTTGAGGAAACATAGTGTATTACTGTGATGACTGAAACTATGAAATACTTGATACGTATTTCACTTACTTATCTCCCTCCTGAGTAAAAGAAGTCTTCTAAACTTGAATAGAAACTGTACCCTAGATCTATGGTATGTAAGTGAATCTCTTTAGAAGTCAGTCCAGTCTATCTAACGTTCACAAACTAAAGATATTTCCAAGAGTCTGATATTCATTCCTTTTGAAGTTATACTGAAAAGTCTTTCCCAGAATCTTAGATGTTCACAAACATATTATCTTAATGCCTGTACCAGGATGTAGACAGTACTTGGGGGAAATACTAGAAAGTTAATTAGTTAACTGGAGGGTGTCAGTAAGAGGTGAATAACATCATTCTCAGAGAAGTAAATGACTACAAATCACATTTAAATGTTTCTGGGGTAAGTAAAGGCAAACTATATAAATATTTCTATGTTTCTGGGGTCTGAGGCTCTTATGGAATACAGGTAAGCTACCTTTCTGTTGCACATTATGCTAAAGTAAGAATCTTTCAGTCTCAATTTTCTCTACAGTCCAAACAGAGAGAGTGCCAATATTTTTTTGCTTCCAGTTACGCAAAGCTGAGAACTAGAACCTCCTTAGCCTCTCTATTGCCAGCTTAGACTTGGATAAAAGAAATCTTCAGAAATTAGAAAGCATAAAGGAAGCTGCAGTTATTACTCTTGGAAGGACTAAGGCTGATAGACAGTAAGAAGTACTCAGCTTTTCTTTAATCTCTCTGTCCTACTTTAAATTGGTTTTACCTGCAGACCCTGCAGACAAGGAGGTAGTAGCCCTAGTGAGATAATGCCTTGCCAGTGATTTTTCAGCTCCCTTTGTGGCATTCCTGTAAAGCAGTTCAACCTGCCTGACTCCCAAGCAGTCCCTTAAAATTCCAGGGCAATACCTCTGTACCTCTGTATGGGACTTTCAGGATAAGTGTCTGGTGGCTAATCTGTGACCCCCTACTTCACTAGCAACTCCCATTCTAATGCAAAGCAGAGACGGAAAGATTACCAACAGTCCATTTCTCTGTGTGTGTGTGTTTACAATAAAGTTCTATTAGAGCATAACTCTTGCTATTTTATTTTAGTGTTTAGTCAATGACTGTTTTCAGCAAAGTTGAGTAGCTATGATATTTCATTTGACGCACAATACCAAATTTATTTACTCTGTCTCTACAGAAAAAAAATTGTTGAATGTTGCTGTCAGGTATAATTCCTATAATAAGCCCTGTACCCCATGTTTCTTTTTCAATGACTAAACCCCAACAGTATACCTCCAAACAAGAACATAAAGACGTGACTGAAAACTGACATAGTAATTCTTTCTAGAGATATCTGACTCTCCATCTCTAAAAAATTTAGAAAAAAAGAGACAGGAAATTTTGTTGTGGAAAGTGGGTGAATGTGACATTTTTCTTTGCCCACTTTTCCTCCATGCCACTACTATGTATATACATGTTTCTTTTGCCCACATAGGGGTGTTCCTATTAACATTAAGCAAAGTCAGAAACTTGGTTGGAAGTAGGAGTGTATTTTAAAATGTCACCTACAATTTGAGACTAGAGACTTGGAACTAATCCGACTTAGTGGATGAGTTTAATCTGATACAGTAATAAATAGATGCGCATATTTGGAAAGTAAATGAACTCCTGATGCAACTTTAATAAGGGTGCAAATTTCCCAGGGAAGAGAGATTGATATAGAGACATTTGCATGGGATCACTTTCAAAATCACTTTTTCCAAAACAGTTGTCTTCGAGGAATAAGAATTTAGCAAAAAGATTAAAAGGCTTCAATCCAAATGAAGAATTGAGAAGGAAGGGAATTACCTTCCCTTTGAATCATTCCTTAATTATCTCAGTGGGGCTTTCTTTTTACTCACTGTAGCAAAGATAACTAGGTTTAGTTCACCAGTTTTGCTAAAAACAATGACGACTCTTGGTTTTTTTTTACCAGCATTTCAATATTAAAATAATTGAGATTCTCCTTTGGGAAGTAGTTTCTTTTCCATGTCAGGTTCAGGAACATTAACACCCCTTGGTTTTTTTTTTTTATTTCCTCATTAAGTAAAGTACCCCTTCCTGGTTTTCTATGCTGATTTGACTATCTGTGCCTGAACTGGACATACTGGGGGGCCTGGCTTTGACCCTCTCTCCTTCCTATCTATCCTCTTCCAGGTATGATATCATTAGCTTCCAAAGCTTAAAATACCATAACTATGCTAACAATTTCCCAGTTATCATATTTGCTGTCCTCTGGGCTCTCAACTCACAAAGTTAAATAAACACTTGTTATTTTCCTTTTTGTTCTAAAAGAACAGTTTCAAGCAGCATGACTTCCTAATTTAAATTAATGTTACTACCTCCCACCCAGCTCCATGTTCAAACCTAGAGTGTGTTTGCCTGCTCTCTTTCTCTCCAGTCCACTGGCAAATAGTTTGTCATCAGCAATGATCACCAACCATCTCCTCTGCATATGCTCTGTTGTAATGTATACTAAGTTATTAGCCACTTCTCTGTGAACTGAAATTTCTTTTTAACAGAATTTCCTGCTTCTAATCCTGTACCTTTCAACTTCCTGATTCATTTCACACACAATTCAAAGAAAAAAGTAAACTCTGCTTAAAAATGTGAATCAGATTATTTCTTCTTCAAAGTTCAAGTCTCTTTCTATTGAAATAAGATGATTTTTACTATGTTCTATAATAATTTAGTTCATTTTGTTTGCTCTCTTCTCTCAGTTCCACAGAAGAGCAGGAAACAGCTTTTGCAAGTGAAAAACTACAAGTGGTTTTTCATGTTTGAGGTTAAAGTATGTGGGAATTTAGATGGTGATGATACTGAAAATATATGATGCATCAACTACTGAGAATGATTTAGAAACTTGGAAAATTTATGAAGCATTAAGAACTGAAAACTTGGAAGTTCAGATATTTTTTGAAGAACTTGAACTATACAGAAATTTGCTTCAAAATTTTAGTTTGCATTTCAGAATTCAGCCACAGAATAGAGGTAGGAGGGTGTCATGTGTGTGTGTGTGTGTGTGTGTGTGTGTGTGTGTGTGTGTGTTGTATGTGTGTTGTAGTCAGACATCAAAAGTTATCTTTTTTAAAAAAATGTCTGGGATCTTCTACGCTGGTCACTGGTCACTGGGTCAATGTGAATTTGATCCAGGTACACCATATTGTCCCATGAGCACTGCCAAGAGTAAGTCCAATTACAGCCACCCTCTCCCCCATAAATAAATAAGTAAATAAATAAAATAGTTCATAATGCAGTATACATAGGATACAAAGATTTTTACCTCTTTTGCATTGGAATATGGAGTAGATTTCAGTTTTTGAGTCTTTTTTTTTGAAAAAAAATCACTTTATCATTATATCACTATCATCCCGTTGTTCATCGATTTGCTCGAGCAGGTGCCAGTAATGTCTCCATTCGTCCCTGTCTTGTTCAGGGTCAGGGGAATGAGGCCCATTGTTGTTACTGTTTTTGGCATATTGAATATACCATGGACAACTTGCCAGGCTCTGCCATGCGAGATTCTCCTGTAAAAAAATGTTTGTTTTAACATTGTGATTTACCAAGTTGCTCATGCCAGTTATTTCAGGCCTCAAAGGTTCCAACACAAGTTTCACTACCAGTGTGCCCTTCTCTGCACCAACGTCCATGGTTTCCCACCCACCACACCAGGCCTGCCCCTTTCAGGCACAGATTTACTTCCTTTTGTTTGTTAAAATACAAAGGCAAGTGGAATATCAAACCAGGAGTCAATACTAGTCCATTTGTGATCGTTGTTCTACTCAGAATGATGTTTCTGCTGCTGAGTGCTAGTTGAACCTTCTGTGCTATTGTTTCGGCTCCTTGAGCTCGGTGGTCTGCCTTGCAACTTTCCAACCAGGTCTGCTGGGATCCTACTGGGCTGATGGTGCTAGGAAATTCTGAAATATCAGACGCTGATGCACAGTCCAGGAGCTGTAGATCTGGAACAATTTGGTGGCTTGGCAGTTTCGTGGAACTCACTTGCATCTCTGGGCAAGGCTGTCAGGCGTGCATGTGGGTGGCGGTGCCTTTGGGCAGAAAGGGGAATCTTCCCCCATTCAGAGAAAGTCTCAGAGTCCCCAGCCTGAACCAGTCTACCTAGGAAGTCTGGGCCGGCCGAATCATTTTCTTTTGCAGATGTGGCACAGGGCTGCTTCTCTGCTGCAAAATCTTTAGGATTTTTACTAATTAGGGTTTTTACTTTAGGATTTTTATAAGCCTCTAAGTAGGGCTCTGGTGGTCCAGAATACGGATGTCATTAGCAACTCAGTCTAAATGTAGGCAAGTGGCATTATTCTCAGCTGTTATTGTCATCTGTCTACCTCACACTCTAATCATGCAAATTAGAAAACATTATTGCTAAATATTCCTTAATTGAGCTTAACATTTAAATATTAAAAATTAGGTCTACATTCAGGACATCCTGGAAATATACATATAGAGAAAAATTCTGAAATAAATGGATTGTTTTCTGTTTAGTAGGCATAATACTTAAAAATACATTCTTAGTATATGCTGTTTTTCAATAATGGCTCCCCCTAAAGAATGATACTAGCTAGTTTACTGCTAATGCAAAATAAATAGGAAAGTGATTGTTTTTAGAAATTGAGTTGAATATAAAAGTGTAAAAAGACATAGTGCTTAAAAATGAGTTTGTGGTAACACAAAAATATATCTTGTAGATGACAAAACTATTCATTAATCTTGCCCCAGATACTTAATTTGAAAATTGCTAAGGACTGGAGAGATAGTACAGCGGGTATGGTGCTTCCCTTGCATGAGACTGACACAATTTGATGCCCTATAGTGCTTACTGATCTCTGCCCTTCCGAGAGTGATCCCTGGTCACAGAGCCAGGAGTAATCTCTGAGCACTGCCAGGTGTGACTCCAATCTCACTCACCCCAAAATTGCTGAATATTTATACAAGTCTGAAATTTCCCCATAAACATAATGAGAAGAAGGAAATCAAACTTTTTTTTAGTACTAAAATAATTAGAGTCCATCAGAAATACCGTAATTGAGAGGAAGTTCCATCCACCATTATTTAATGTTATGTACATGTTTGGTTTGAGGTATGGCGTGTGCCCTGAATTACATGGCATTTTGTGAGAGTTCAGTTTTTAACATTCACTCATCTCTGAATGCTGAAAAACCTGAATTACAGTTCATAGCAATTTGTTCGATGATTAATACCCACTAGAGAGTCTGTGAATTACTTTACTAAAAGCCTGGGTGTTTGCCACTGTTGCTAATGGACTGGGAAAAGAATCAAAACAAATTAACATGCAAAAAGAAATTCCACTGGCCCATAGTGGGTAGTGTTTTGTTTTTTGTTTTTTAGATGATAGATAACACAGTTTTGGTTTTTTGTTTTTGCTTTTTGGGTCACACCTGGCAATGCACAGGGATTATTCCTGGCTCTGCACTCAGGAATTACTCCTGGTGGTGCTCAAGTGACCATATGGGATGCTGGGAATTGAACCCAGGTCAGCCTCGTGGAAGGTAAATGCCCTACCCGCTGTGCTATTGCTCCAGCCCTGCATTGAAAGTCATATGTCACAAGTTTTTCAACCTTTTTTAAAAAGGGTTGGCCATTAATCAATTAGGTAATGAGTGAGTGATTTTTTTGAACAACCTACTTAATTTGCAAATTGAATTGCTTATTTTTTTTCTTTTTGGGTCACACCTGGCGATATTCAGGGATTACTCCTGGCTCTGCACTCAGGAATTACTTCTGGCGGTGCTTGGGGGACCATATGGGATGCCGGGGATTGAACCCGGGTTGGCCACGTGCAAGGCAAATGCCCTATCTGCTGTATTATTGCTGCAGCCCCTGAATTGCTTGTTTAACTATTTCTACAGCAATCTATTTTTGTTTACTTATATCATTCATTATTAGCATAATGAAAATTTGTGGGATTTACATTTAAAGGATGATGAATTCTAAGAAAATTTACATAGACATATATTCTTCTGTTTTTGTTTTTGTACTGTTTGTTTGTTTGGGGTGATTCCTGCAGTGCTCAGGGCTTACTCCTGACTCTGTGCTCAGGGATCATTCCTGAGATGGTATATTTATTTTATCATTTATTTATTCATATACTTCTTATTTTGTCGTATAATGTAAAGAAAATACAATTGTTATAGATAATATTTCTATATCTTTTTATCATTTAAGTTTTCCCTCTTTTAATGGATAAATAGTACAAAATGGATGAAACTTTAATAATCATGAAGTTAATTTGCGAATACTTACTAACAAGAAAATAAATCCAGAATCTCCAAAATGATACATAGCTTCTGGTAATCTCTAGGTATATTATTTCAGAATATACTGTAATTTGCTTCATCTGGCTGATTCTGCTTCCAAAGATCTTTTTTCCAAGTTATACTGAGAGACATTGCATTGGTAGATAAAAATCAGCCATGGTAGTTATATTTGTGCCATGTACTTTATTAAAAAAAAAAACCCAAAAACCTTGGGGCCTGGGAAATCATACAGCAGTTAAGGTACTGTACTGAAGTTGGCTTGCATTTCGCCAACCCAGTTCAATCCCCAGCACCCTGTAGCCCACTAAGAGTAATTTCTGGTTGCAGAGCCTAAAGGGGGCCCTGAGCACCACGCTGCAGAGTTGGCCTCAAAACAAACAAGCAAAATCTTCCTGTCGTATTTTTGATATTCGGATCTCTTTTCAACCTTTTTTGATTCTTGAAGTACATATCTTCATGTGTTACTTTTAATACCACTGTAATTTCCAAAATAAAAATCACATATATAAATAATATCCAAGAACAGGATGAAAATCTTACATCTGCAAAAAACCAGGAACACCACTAGGATGTATGCAGTTGACTTTTAGCTTTGAAGGACTGTGTTTTGGAGTTGGGGCGGGCAGTGGAGAAGGAAGAAATAAACATCCGTTTCAATGATTTCTTAAAACAATTATCCAAAGTTAGTGGTTTGTTATTGTTGTTTGGGGAGTGATGGGGCTTGTTAAGGCCACACCTGGCAGTGTTCACGGACTCTTCCTGGCTCTGTGCACCTCAGAGCAACCTGTGGAGGGTCCGGCGTGGAATCAGATTGCAGTCACCACAGCCTCGTGCAAGTCTAGTGCCTTATCTCCTGGCACTATCTCTCAGGTCCCAGGAAAAGTTGACAAAAATGAAGTATCACCACAGCATGGACAGAAAGAAAACTTTATTTTTCAGATAAAATAGGGCTGCGAGGAGAAAGAAGATAACTAAATTCTACTGGGCTACTTTCTCATTCTCTCCTTGCAAATTCTGATCTTTAGGACATCTTGGCAGGTGGGCTATTCTTAGTGGAGGAAAATTTATATTTAAAGTAATATGAGATACGTGTTTTTTGATGGCTAGCTGGTAATTTACAACATCCTGGTTGCACAAGAAAAATATATTTTGAAGTTTGGGGTCAAAATTCTAATAATAATTCAGAAAATTCAAGGTAAGGATGCATTTTGGATAGAGAAAATGCAAATTAAGAGATAGCAATTCTTCAGACGTTACTTTGGCTACATAGACTACATGGACTGGTAGACAACTGTGGTAGGGCTTCTGTAGTCAGATGAAGGGTTTATTAAAAGTTCTATAAATCGGGCCAGAGATAGGAGATAGTGAAAGGATAAGGCACTTGCCTTACATGCAGCCAACCCTGGTTTGCTTCCCTGGACCACATATCCTTCTCCATCCAGCACCACGGGAAGTGATCCCTGAGCAGAGAACCAGGACAGCTGTGTGTAATAGAAAAACAAAAGACAAAATGGGTAAATTTTACTCCTATATTTTGATTTTATTCTATGTTACTTATTACAAGATAAACAATGTGGGGCCAGAGAGATTAGTACAGCAGGTAGGGTGCTTGCCTCACACAAGGCTTACCTGGGTTCAATCCCTATCATCCCCTATGGTCCCCTGAGCACTGCCAAGAGTAATTGTGGTATGTAGAGCCGGGAATAACCCTATGAGCATTGCCGGGTATGCCCCCCCCCAAAAAAAAACTAAACAATGTATATGAAAACTAGTTTAATACAGGTTAATACTGGTATAAATTAGTGTAATCACGTTCCTCAATATTTTGTTCTTCTCAAATTTATACATGGAAAGAGTAATTCCCAAAGGTGTGGCATTGAGAAGTTGGAAATTTAGACTATTTTAGATCATGAGGATAGGCCCATAACAAATGAGATTAGTTGTTCCTTATAAAAAATCAAGGTCCAGGATGTCCCCTCATCTCTTTTATCATTTGACATTGCAGTGAGAAGATGTCACAAAGAAGGCTCTCAGCAGACAGACCAAACCCAGTGGTGCATTGATAGAAATATAGTAGACAAAAAGAACTCTGAGGTTCATGAGATAACTAGTCTCCGGTATTCTTTATTTGTTTGTTTGTTTGTTTATTTATTTATTTTTTAAATGTAGGAGTACTGCTATCTATTCAGCCATTTATCAAGCTGATTGAACTGGCATGAACTCCACATTATTTTTTTTTTTGCAATTTTTTAACTGAATATCCGCGATAGACCATTACAAAGCTGTTCATAATTGGGTTTCAGTCATACAATAATCCAGCACTCACCCCTCCACCAGTGTACTTTGTCTACCACCAGTGCTCCCCATTTCCCCACACCGTCCCCCAACCCTCTATGCCCTACTCCCAGCCTCCCTCTATGGGAGGCACTTTCCTTCTTGCTCCCTCTCTCCTTTTTCTTTTATGCATTATGATTTGCGATACAGCTGCTGAGAGGCCATGGTATTTGTTGAGAGCATTTGATAATTTTTTTTTCGGGATAGTAAAGCTGGAGTAGCTTTTCAACTGGGAGGCAGCTTTGAGGTGTGGATGTGACAAGTATTCTTTATTTTTGTGAGGAAGGTGGTTTGGGAGCCACACGTGGCTGTGCTCAGAGCTTACTTACTCCTCTGTCTGGTCTGTTCTCAGAGATCACTGCTGGTGGTGCTCGGGGGACTGTATCAGTTGCTAGTATTGAACCCAGGTCAGCCACATACCAACCATATGCCTTACCTGCTATACTCTCATCAGTGCTCTGGTATTCCAATATGCTAGCTCAAGGGGACTAAGAGAAGGGTTGTTTGTGATTCCTGGGAGCATTAGCCTGCAGTGTTCTGTTTCACTGGCATGTCATGCGTGGCCTAAGTGCCTCACACCTGCCCACTTTATGAACAAGATAAATGAACGCTAGACATTTGGATAAGGCATCTGCTTTCTGAGCAACAATGAGTTATTTCTAGAAGTTATGCATGTGGCACTTTTTAAACCTTCCTCTAAATTCTCACAGGAAAATTTCAAATGTGGATATCTGTATCCAGGACTACTCAGTAAAGCCAAATGCTACAAATGAACAGTATTTACATAACATCATCCCAGTTCACCATGTAGACTAATGCTTGTCTTCTCAACAGCTTCCTATCTGCACTGTGGATTGCTGCTCATGCTCAATAGGAAGCTGACCCAAGCCAGAAGCTCTCACTGGGGAGCACTCATCTCCCTTTGCTGTAGTTGGGGAAAGTGCCTGAAACACACACTCCATCACAGCAGCTCAGAGATTTCATCTTGTCTGTAGATTTTATCATCAGCTTTACAGGAAGTGAAGCAACTGTTCCCAGAAATTCCCCTCCGTTCACATCTTCACTGTCTCTTGGTTTGTGCTCTTTGGTTTTCAACTTGTGAGTGTATTTTTCCTGGGCTGCATGATGTATATGTGTGTCTCTGATACCAACTCAAAACACGATTTGTATTCCTAACCTCAGAATTAATTAGTGCTCTTATGTATTGGGGGAGGTTGAACCAATAATTAGTAACAAGCTCTCAACTGTCCTTATAATGTGAATTAGGAACAGTTGTCTTGGACGCTTTTGTGCTCAAACCTCAAGAGCTGATCACTGCCCTATAAAATTTCATTTCTGCTAATGTCTCCAGCCTGTCTACATTGAGGTATATGAATTATATTTATATATGCATTATTATCTGAGCTTCTATTCATTAGCTGAGCTTCTATTCATGACTTTCTAGTAGAACTTCCTACACTACTAGTCTCCTCAATTCTTTAAGTCTGCTTACACCATTTAGTGAGATTTCTGGTGAATTTGTAAGTAGAAGTCAACAAGATTCTTAACTGAAAAAATAAAAAACTGTTATCCAAACGTAATATAAGCCCAGTTTGTCTCCAAGACCCAGTTCGTCTCAAAGTCCATCTGATTGATGGACTCTGTAAAAGTTATTGGGGGCTTGCACACTTGACAGTGCTCAGGGCTTACTCCTGGCTCTGCACTCAGGAATCACTTTGGACAGGGTTGTGTGGGTGGGAGGCAGGCACATAGGATGCTGGAAATCAAACCCAACTCTATCTCATTCAAGGCAAGTGCTCTACCTGCTGTACTATTACTCAATGCTTTAAAACTTTATATTTTTTTATCTTTTCAGTAATACTTGTAGTTGTTCCAGTTCATGGAATTCCCAGAATTTTTACAAATTTGTCTTGAACTTTAGCTGGGTTTGTCACTATCTCTCTATATAGCATGTGAGTCACTATAGTCTAATTCTTCTTGTCTTTTTGACTCAGAAGAGGAATTATCTTGCCACAGTCACTTATAGTGCTGACTTAACTTTTATTGTTTCTTAAGTTTGCCTACTCTCTCATAAGATTATGTCAATTATGCCATCAAATTCAAATAAATTCTGATAAATGGACTGGAGCAATAGCACAGCGGGTAGGTCGGCACTCAGCCGACCCTGGTTTGATTCCTCTGTCCCTCTCGGAGAGCCCGGCAAGCTACTGAGAGTATCCTGCCTGCCCAGCAGAGCCTGGCACTACCCATGGCATATTCACTATGCCAAAAACAGTAACAAGTCACAATGGAGACGTTTACTGGTGCCCGCTCAAGCAAATCGATGAACAACGGGACAACAGTGCTACAGTGCTACAATACAGTAAATGGATTGAATTTCCATTCTATGAAAATGTGAACTGTGACTGTTTTCACTAGAAAATTAGTCCAATTTATAATGACATCTCAGCTTGTTTTCCCAGTTGTGCATCTTGTAATTCTGTTATATCATACTCAGTTCAAATGTACCTCCTCATTGAATGTTTGATCATTCACATTTAATTTTCATACATTGGTCAAACAAGTTTTATATATATGTATATTTGCTTGTTTATTTATTTATTGAATCACTGTGCAATAGACCCTTCCAAAGCTGTTTGTGATTAGGTTTTAGTCATACAGCATTCCAACACCCATCCCTCCACCAGTGGACATTTCCCAGCACCAGTGTCTCCAGGTTCCCTTAGACAAGTTTTTAAAAGGGGGAACTAATGAAAATAAATAATAAAACTTTATCCATTTTCTTATTTATTCTCTTATAGATTCCTTGAATCCTGTATTTCTCACAATTTTTTAAAGAAAATGCTAGCTCTTCCAAAAGACAAAGGGCAATTAAAAATCCAGGAAAGAGTTATTTAGACAAGTGTTTCTCAAATATTTTTTCTGACTGCTGTTCGCTTTTGACTTTGTTTCCTCCCTCTGGCAATCCTGTCCTACCATTTGGCCACCTGCTCTTGTGCTATGTGCCCCATATTTATGTTACTTTTACCTGTGGCTCTCTGGAGGTCCACAGTGGCTATACTGCACCTGGCTGAGAAGTGTTAACCTATTAATATCAGGAGAAATCAAGCTCTGTTTTCATCGTTTGATATATAGCCTCTGGTTCAAATAGTTATGGAGTTTTTCATTGTTATCTATTTTCCAGGGGATCTGTATTATAAATACTTACTTCAAATAAGTATATATTGTTAAGGAATTTTCATTAAGTGTTTTCTTTTAACTATAAGTAATTTGTTGTTCTAGAGGTCCAGTTATCCCATTAATAAGGAAAACAGAATGGGCCATCACCATCTTATCTTCCCCCAAGGGCATCATTAAATATTGTCAGGAAGTTTAACTCCTTCCTTTCCAAAAGATGTGTATGAATGTATGAATGTGCAATTCACTGAATCTTTCAAAACTGCACATACCTATGTAATCTATATCCAGATGAAGGGACATCTTATTTCCAGCTCCCTAGAGGCCTCCCTTTATGCCTATTTCCAGTTATAAATAAGCTCCATCTGAGAGTAACTAGTCACCATAATGTAATATGTGAATAGAAAATAAGTTATTCTATAAGTGGTGATTGAAACTCATATAATAGACAATATGAATATACAGTGTGTATGTTAATAAACTGTGCATAAGATTTTCTGTTTGTTGTAGGAGATCAAGAAGTTTTATGAATGTAATTTTCAAATGGTTTCTTGGGATTTTGTGACTGTGAATAATACATGGTACTGCTTTTGCTCGCATATTTTAATTATTCAAGGATAGCATGCACATATTTGTACTGTTAAATGATTCAAACAGTAAATAAGCTAAAATAGCACAAAAGCTACCCCATAACTTTACCCCACAAGCCATTCAAATCCCCCAAACTAACTACTATTAATATAGTTTATATTTTCTAATATTAGTCAGATTTTGCTTTTTAAATAGATAATGTGTTACACTTCTTTATGTTTTCATTCATTTTAATAACTGTGCTTTACTGCAACACATATTGTGCACAATTGGATCTCTCAAGCTCCCATGAGCTATCTTCAGTATATCATTACAATACTCACAACTATAATGAGTGCTGAATCTTAGTTTAGTTCATTGTGTATATCCGATACTTTTAATAGCACTTCCCATACCGTCAACACAATACATATGTGTTCAATGAATAGATGAATAAATGAAAGAATGAGTGAATATTAGTGTGGCCTTTATTTCCAAGAGAATACAGAGAATTGTTTTCCTGATGGCACTGCTTATGGGATTCTAGTTCCTTCTCATTCCCTTTAGAATCTTGAAAATAAAACAAAATATAAAAAAATTCATAATTTCCTTTCAACTCATTTTGAATAACTAGTTTTTCCACAACTAGTCATTTTAACACCTTTTGAATAAATGTGAAAATAACAAAATAAAAGACTAAACTAAGAATAAATTGTAAGTACCCAACATATACTTTATGTTCAAGTAACAGTATCCCTGAGTACAATAGAGTGAAGTGGAAGGAAGGAAGAAATGGAGGAGAAAAGATGGAGAGAAGGAGGAAGGGAGGGAGGGAGGAAGGGAGGGAGGAAGGAAGGAAGGAAGGAAGGAAGGAAGGAAGGAAGGAAGGAAGGAAGGAAGGAAGGAAGGAAGGAAAGAAGGAAGGAGGGAGGGAGGGAGGGAGGGAGGGAGGGAGGGAAGGAGGGAGGAAAGAAGGAAAGAAGGGAAGGAAGGAGGAACGGAAGAAGTTTGGAAAGGCCATTATTGAAAATGTTACCATAAAACTATTAATATAGTTCAATATAATAACCATATCTATGCCCACGCATACAAAATCTTTATATATAATTGAGTATGGAGAGGAAATAGCAACTAATTCTTAGATTAAGCTCTCCATTTTGTGTTTTTCATGTTATCTTGACAAATGTAATTATAAAGCTAATAATAGAAACAGTAAAATTTATGCTGGTTCCAAAAATATGTTTATTTTATTAAATTTATTCAAAGAAGGTGAAAATAAAATCAATGTTTAAATACAGTAAGGAGATATAGCCTAAACATAATGATTATATAAAAAGTTGATTTTTTTCCAGAACAATTCATTTTTTTAATATGTTTAAATACCTAAGCATGTAAAAGAAGCAGAAAAACAATGAAATTCATAGTGATATCGCACATAAAACTTTAAAAAATGATATTTTACTAATACTCAGGATATTTACTGTGTACCTTTTACAGTCATAGATTTTTCTGTCACCAAAAGTGCTCATTGTCCTAAATTTGCTTTACTCACTCTTATGCATTCAATATCCAATATTTAAATATATATTAATTATAAATATTAAAAAATGAGGTGGAAAAGACGCTTCTGTCCCAAGCAGTTGACATGGAGTGTATTTAGTTTCTCCACTACAATATTTTAATTAATGATGTTGTGTTGATCCATTTGATAAATATATTAAGGATATGACCTAGAAAGCAAAATACAGTTTTTGGAGCAATAGTAATTGTTACTGATGGCACAGACTGCCATAATTAGTTAAAATTCTAATAATTTCACTTTTGTTTCATTTGTAATCAGGGTTTACTCCTGGCTCTGTGCTCAGAATCACTCCTGGCAATTGCTCAGGGGACCATTATGGTGCCAAGAATTGAACCCAAGTCAGCAATGAGCAAGGCAAATACCTTATAACTACACTGGCTCTTCATCTCAAAATTCTAACAATTTTAATACCTTACTTATTACTGGTTCCATGGGAAATGTACCAGTTACTATAGATGACCAATCAAAATTACATTTAAAAATTACATTTAAAGATGTTCCATTAAAAGTCTGGTACAGAGGGGCCAGAATGATAATACAGTGGAAGGGTGTTTGCTTTGCATGCCACTAACCCGGGTTTGATCTCAGGACTCCATATGGCCCTCCAAGCATCTCCTGGAGTAACTCCTGAGTTTAGAGTCAGGAGTTCTGAGCAATGAGAGATGTGGTTTCAAAACAAAACAAAACAAAATGAAAAAAAGATGGCAGTAAACTTCAGAATTTTCTGGAACACATTTTTTTAAAGGCAACAAAAACCATTAAAACATTTCTGGAACATAATTTATTTTTCTGATTTTTGATTGTATTTCTTCTTTGTTGTCTCCTTCATTTAGGTGCATCATGGATGAGAAGTGGGTCTCAAACTCTTCACAAAACTGGTATGAAATGTGGAGTATCAATGACACAGAGCAGTATTTGTACTCAGATGGCAACACAACGTATGTGAACTATTACCTTCATGACCCTCAAGTGGCAGCCATCTTCATTATTTCCTACTCTCTGATCTTCTTCCTGTGCATGGTGGGAAATACAGTGGTTTGCTTTATTGTAATGAGGAATAAACATATGCATACAGTCACTAATCTCTTCATCTTGAACCTGGCAATAAGTGATTTGCTGGTCGGCATATTTTGTATGCCTATCACGCTGCTGGACAATATTATAGCAGGTATGTTGATACATGTGCAGTACAAAATTAATAGAAAAAATGTTTGTCCTGGATCACTGCGTTCATGACAGGGTATTGTATTGGGTCACAGATTATTTAGTGTAGTCCTAGAATGCTCCCGCTATCTCCCTTTATTGGATCTACTTTCTAAACGAATAGAAATATATAATATAAAAAAAATCTATATGCAAGTTTTTAGGTAATAATAAGAACCCGGTAGAAAGTAAGACAAGATGGAGTGGAAGCTGTTACTTTTCTAAAATCCAGCTCATCAGAGAATAAGAACTGATTCCTCTTCTATCTGCATAAGAGGTTTCAGTGAACATATGTCATGATTAGATATTAAGCATCCCCCAAATTACAGGTTTTTGTGGATGCTGAACTTAAAGATAAACTTGAAATATTTACCAGTAAAATTACTTGCAATCATTATGATTTATTCAATATAATATAAATATTTAAGTTCTTGAGATTAGCTAGAGATATTTTGAAAAAATATAGAAAAGTATCCTAGTGATTTCTCAAAGGAGGTAGTTAATCAGTGACAATTTACATTTGTGACTTCACAATTATAATAGTTGACTTACTACTCTATGTGTTTCTGAGCTCAGGTTGTAAATTTTTGCACTACATTATATACATGTGAGCATATGTTAGAAGCGAACAACAGCACACACAAAATATTTAAAGCAGCATAATTATATTATAAATTATTTTTATAGCATTCAATTATCAATTGACTGAAAAACTCTCTCTTTAGAGTTTATCTCTTTCTACATCCTTTCTCAGGAGTAGAAGCAAGTGTGAGTTTAAAATGCATATTCTATTATCATATATGCATAGTTTCTATATTTTATGATATCTATCATTAATATAACTATTTCTGTCAATTATATATGCACTCAAGATACTGTGATAAAAAAGTAAAAAGCTGATTAAAATTGTTATCACTTTCAACTTCAAGAAATACCTCAACATTTCTCTCAAAATATTTACAACTATGTATATACATATTTTCTGGGTTGGCACGATAGCACAGCGGGTAGGGCCTTGCAGAGGCCAACCCGGGTTTGATCTCTCCTTCCGTCTCAGAGAGCCAAGCAAGCTACCGAGTATCCCGCCTTCACAACAAAGCCTGGCAAGCTACCCGTGGTGTATTCAATATGCCAAGAACAGTAACTACAAGTCTCACAATGGAGACTATTATTGGTGCCTACTAGAGCAAAATCAATGGGCAATGGGATGACAGTGATACAGTGATACATATTTTCTATATATATTAACCTTTTGTACCCCAACTCTGTTCCTAGGAGGCAGCTGATTTTGACATTATTTGCCTGTATTTTTGGTAATTGCTACTAATTCTTAAAAAACACATGTTTTCATGCTTGTAGTCAAACTCTAGAGATATAATTTCATTCTCATTATCTCCTATCACATAAACACAAATATGCTCTCACACTCTTTACCTGCCCTCATCTTCTCAATATAACTATATCATCATTTTTACTTTAATCACTATTCATAGCATATATTTATATTATTATTGTATGTTACCTCTTACAAGCCATTCTGTGTATTGTATATTAACTTGTATCTTATTAAATGCTATTTTTCAATACTTAGTAAGAACATTATTGTATTTTGCATTCTTAGAGTATGTGCCTGTCAGTGACGTGCCCTCCAAGCTTCTCCCAGGATTTTTACTTTTAATAATTAAGGAATTAATACTATCATTCTGGTACTAATACCATCTCATTGAAGGTTAAATTGTTAATATGTGAATTTGGGCTGGAAGGCACACAAAGCTGCATATGAGGCAAAATGTCTTTTTAAAATATTATATGTATATATATCATTTATAGATGAACTTTGCTTTCATTCTATGTAACTCCTGATTACTTAAAATTTATTGGATATGTCTTAAAATTAGCAAGACTAAAATTCTGTTTTATTTATTTG
The DNA here is from genome assembly GCF_027595985.1 of Sorex araneus. Taxonomy (NCBI): domain Eukaryota; kingdom Metazoa; phylum Chordata; class Mammalia; order Eulipotyphla; family Soricidae; genus Sorex; species Sorex araneus. The sequence continues at coordinate 196,150,293 of NC_073306.1, forward strand.
AAGAGTGATTTTGCTTAAAGAGTATGGTTTGAACTCGGGACTCAACTTCTTAAAAAACTCCTACTGAGCACTATGGCATGGTATATTAATTTGTATGTTTTCTTACCTTGTCTCTATCATGGGAAGAATAAGAAAGCCTTCAAATTGTGTTGTGTGAATTATGTATTTTAATAAATGTAGAGGACTAACTAAAGTGCTTATAATTTTGTAACTATAAGTTTTGACATTATTCTTAATGTACTAAAAGGTAGAACACTGGAGTTAATTGTGAAAATACTGAGGAATATGCTTTCATAGAAAAGCATTATCATTAGAAAACAGTTGATTTTAAGGTTTTCTATTTATATTTCAGTGAAAGTATATATATATATATTTATAATTGCTGCAAAAAAATTAACCCATTTATCTTTCTTTCAGGATGGCCATTTGGGAGCACAATGTGCAAGATGAGTGGATTGGTGCAGGGAATATCAGTTGCAGCTTCAGTTTTTACCTTAGTTGCAATAGCAGTGGATAGGTAAGTCAGTAACAAAATCTAAAACAACACAAAATGGTGGGTGGGGCGGGGTTAACTACAACCAATATACAGAACTGGAGAAAATGTACAATCTTATAAATTCTGATATATCTGCCTAAAATTGTATTTATCAAAGCTATCCTTTTAAGAACAAGACATGCATTTACCAAAGGTTGAATGATTCAAAAACATAAACCACCAAGCTTTTCATAATTTAAAATTAGATACCCTTGAATTGTACATGTCTTTGTCAATTCAGCCTGTGATAAAAATTCATTATGAATTATATGGCTTAAACAAGAACAAAAATTTACTTCTCAAAATTTTAGAGACTTGAGCACAGGACAATGGAGTGGCCATAAAAAGAGGCAAAAATTGATTTGTTCTAAACTTACTGTCTAAGTTTTAACTTCATCATCTAAACAACAGTAATCTATAGAAGTCTTTTAAATAGAGGAATGATGATTAGTTTTGTTTTTAGTAAACACTATGGAAATAGTTTAGAGCTCCGCTAGAGTAAAAGCAGGGCAGGAAAAAAAAATCACTTTATATAACTTAAATGGGAGATGGTACATGTATCGATAAAGGTGGTGACTACAAGAATAAAGAGAGGCATGGGCTGGGGAAATAGCACTAGGAGCTGAAACACATGTTTTATCTGTATGGGGCTCAGATTTGAGCCCTAGGCTGACATATACTCCCAAGCACCACTTTGAGTGACTCCTTAGCACCAAATTAGGATTAGGCCCCAAGCACCACCAGGTATGACCCCAAACTAAACACAACAATGAAAAACCAAAGAGGAAACTTGAACAGTGACCTGGGGGATATCTCCTAAAGTGAACAAAAGGATCCACAAAAGGAAACAATCAACTAGCAACATCGATATCGTCATTTCTTGTTATAAAATTATATCACCAAACAGAAAAGTCATTTTCAATGTATTCTGGTTACATTGCTAGTTAACAGTGTTACTTCATTACCTTTATTATTAATAGTGTCTAATAGACTCTCCATGGATAATTAAGTAGATTTATGTTTAAATATGAGAGATAAATGGAAAGGAAATAATTTAAAGTACCAGATTTGGCTTGATCTTCAAGCTCATGTTCTACCTAAACACATATCTCACTTGCTTGTCTCAATAAATTTTTTTCTTGCCTATTTGCACTCAGATAAGCCTTTATTTTCCTCTGAACCCACATTTCTCACTTTCCCTAACATATTTCTTTTTTTTTTAATAAAAATTTTATTTTATTACTGGAGCAATAGCACAGCGGGTAGGGCATTTGCCTTGCACGCGGCTGACCTGGGTTCTAATCCCAGCATCCCATATGGTCCCCTGAGCACCGCCAGGGGTAATTCCTGAGTGAAGAGCCAGGAGTAACCCCTGTGCATCGCCGGGTGTGACCCAAAAACAAAAAAAAAAAAAAAAAAAAAAATTTATTTTATTAAATCACCGTGTGGAAGACTACAATGCTTCCCTAACATATTTCTAAACAGGTTTCAATAAAAACAATCCTGCTTCACAAAATGATAAATAAAATACCAGATAATATGAAATTGTTGATATCAGAAAAAAATACACTGGAAGATCCTACTTTTTATATTATTTCAGTAGTAGTAGCAGACTCTGTGTCGTCTCCTGCTCTGGGTTTTGTAGCTGAAGTCACTCATGCATCAGTATATTATTTACAGCATTACTTACAGGGTTTCTTCCATTGTCATAGGGAAATACATTTTATTATTAAATTATTTTTTTCTTTTATCAAAAATTCAATGCTTTAGCCTATTTCCAAGAAACTATATATCTGTAAAGTTACCTTTAGTTTAACAGTGAGTAAATGGTAGAATTCATTAATTATAAGACCAGAGGAAATTTTGGAGATTAAGACAGAAAACTTTACATATGCAATAAATTTGAAGACTAGAGCACTGAGCTCAAGTTTACTAGTCAACATGTAGCGATACCTCAGATAAATTAATTTGGGATAGCTACTTAGAAATTGTAAGTTTCACATAAAAATTTCAAGTTTCCTTAGGGCAAATCAAGAAAGTAGTAATTCTCATAAAATTTCATTTTGTATTAGAGAATAATTAGAAAATTTAAAAGTTTGGATAGCTTACAAAGAAAAGTGTGGGTTTTTTTAAGGTATATAATGGCATGATTTTCTTCTAATGAATATAATTTGGGTCAATTATGACAACATAAAAAATTCCTAAAATTCCTAAGCTAGCAGTAAAATGCATCAGGTCTATTCTTCATTGAGCTATGATATACAGCAAAGGACACAGACATAACAGGACACAGACATAAACGGACAAACATAAAAAAAAACCTCATAAAAAATCTTCGAGCTGCTATGACCCAAACCACCAATCATGCTGACTTAAAATAATAAATGTTTATTATTTCTCAATAAATTGACTGGGTGACTGCAGTCTCCTGCTCTGGGTTTTGTAGCTGAAGTCACTCATACATCCAATTTAAAATGTTTCTATGTCATACTTGGTAATGTTCCATTAGTCAGAGCAAATGACCTGGTCAGGCACACAAGTAGTTTGGGAGTTTAAAGGGAGATTTTTAAGAATGTGAGTGATGGATGAGAAGCGCTATGTTAAGATCACGTAATTGTGGGCAATGATTTTTCACCTTTCTAAAGTCTGTCCTCTCATCTTTTAAATGAGGATATGTAGGAACAACCAAGCAAAGCAATAGAAAAGACTCGTGTTCAATATACACTTATCACTATTTCTTTAATAGTGTTCATGTACTCCACTTACTTTGAACTGAAATTTTTCTCCTACATTAATTATATAAAATTACCACTTTCTATATTAATGTTAACGTCTGTATTTTTGAAGGAAATGTGGGAGTTACAGAAATAAATTTAATTCACAACCTAATCAGAAGCTATGGGCAGTATCTCACTGATATTTGCCTTTCACTGCAGATTCCGGTCTGTTGTCTACCCTTTTAAACCAAAGCTCACTGTCAAGACAGCATTTGTCATTATTATGATCATCTGGTTCCTGGCCATCACTATTATGTTTCCATCTGCAATAATGTTACATGTACAAGAAGAAAGATATTACCGAGTGAAACTCAGTTCCCAGAATAAAACCAGTCCCGTCTACTGGTGCCGGGAAGAATGGCCAAATCAAGAAATGAGGAAGATCTACACCACCGTGCTGTTTGCTAATATCTACATTGCTCCACTTTCCCTCATTGTTGTCATGTATGGAAGGATTGGGGTTTCACTCTGCAAGAAGACCGAGACCAACAAAGGCAAACCGAGCCAGGAGCGGTGTCACGTGGTGTCCAAGAAAAAGCAGAAGGTCATTAAAATGCTGCTGATGGTGGCCTTGCTTTTTATTCTTTCGTGGCTGCCTCTGTGGACCCTGATGATGCTCTCAGACTACGCGGACCTGTCTCCGAATAAGCTGCGGATCATCAACATCTATATCTACCCCTTTGCGCACTGGCTTGCCTTTTGCAATAGCAGCGTCAACCCCATCATTTATGGTTTCTTCAATGAGAATTTTCGCCGTGGCTTCCAAGATGCATTTCGCCTTCAGCTCTGCCAAAAGAGAGGGAAGTCCAAGGAAGTTTATGTCCAGAGAGCCTGTAATCGAAGAGCTACAAACAATGTGGTTATAAATACGTTTCATCAGTTACCCCAGGAATCTACAATTCAAAACCTACACGAGGAAAGTTTCTTTTATAGGAAATGTGGCAAGAAAGCAAAACAGGAATTAGTGATGGAAGAATTAGGTGATACGACTAATACTAATATTTAAAGAAAGGGTGATAATTTTCACTACTGTAGGTTAACATAAGTAAAAACCATTGGTTGTTTCTTGTGGCTTTGTACTTCAGTTCTTTTTAAAGGAACCGGATACTAAAGACCCTCTCTGAAAGTAAGCAGAATGTTCTTGCATTTATGAATAAAATTATGCTGTATGAAATATGTAAATTTTGTATAAAATAAGTAAATATGTGACTCATACAATTTTACCTGAATAAATACATCTCAAGGCACAGTTTCAAAGCCGGAATTTTTCCAAAGCCTGAACTTTGCCATTTGTGTATGAATCAAATGCTTATTTTGCATCTATATATATATATATACTCGCATCCTCTACTTTCTTCAAATGATGGCAAATGGTCAGTTCTTTGTATGAGAGCACAATTCATTAATTTTGCCTTATTATTTGGAATTTTAGAATATATAATTATTTATTTGTGCTTTTAAAATGTACTCAATTTTCTTTCATATACGTCTGCAATAGCAAATAAAGGGCATGGTATTTCTTTATATTTAAAATTTTATTTTGTTTAGAAATAACAATTAAAGTTAGTAAAATCATAACACTATTCCATAAGAGTTGTTGCATCCTAAGTACTTTTATAAATAAAGTTTATGCCATTTGTTTACTGCATTGATGTAAGACTCTACTTTGATCCCCTTTTAAATAGAGTATCTGACACCAAAACCAGCAAATCTTATGATGCAGTTATTGGCAGGTTGGAAGATCTCATTTGAAGTGCTTAGTCAGATGTTGAACAGTTATACAACTTCTATAAGTTGGTGCAGAGGAAGACTAGCTCTCTAGATTTTCTTCTAGGACAGCATGTAAATTAGTAAATTAGTTCTACTGTTCAAAAAATTGGACCACTATTACAATCATGTAATGACAATAAATGGCTACAAATGCTAGCTTTAACTATAAGATTAGAAATTACATAAAATTAGGAATTACAAAATAATAGTTTGGCAAATAAAAATAAATCTAGATATTAAACCATTCTGCCTTTCCAGTCATTTATATATTCAAGTTAAATTTTTTTCAGTAAAATAGGACTTGAAAAATTATTGTTGAGCTTACAACTGAATTATGTGGAAGTTGAACATGTAAGTTCCATTTCTTGCAATCAGGGAGACAACTTTTTGAGATTTTGTTATATATTCCTCTGCCCCAATTTGCTGATATACTAATTAGACATTGAAGATGATTTGGCTCCAGGTGATTACTCTCTAGCGGGCATCACCACATTCTACAGAGCCTGAAACTCTTCACAACTAAACGTTATGCCTGTTCTATCTTTTATCAATTTTGATTCTTCATTACCTTTTCCCTAACTGTTGAAGAATATTTCTTACTGAATTCACCTTCACTTTGAGTCATCTATTTTTGGGGGGGGGGTCACACTCAGTGATGCTCAGGGGTTACTCCTGGTTTTGCACTCAGGAATTACTCCTGGCATGCTCGGGGGACCATATGGGATGCTGGGAATTGAACTCTGGTAGGCCGCATGTAAGGCAAATGCCCTACCCAATGTGCTATTGCTCAGCCCCAAGTCATATATTTTTCAGTTCTTCTAGTTTGCAGTCATCTTTCTGAAGTAGAGATTTTAATTGTTAGTAAAAATACCTTTCTCTCTTTAAAAAATCACAGTCAAATAACACCATATCCTGTCTCTTTGGTTATATCTCTCACAAGCTATTTTCTCTCACTATTTTTTAAACTCCATTTAAACATAGATGGTCAGCCTAGATTATTGTATCTTTTAAATTGTGATTTATTTTCTGCTTTATTCCCTTGTCTGTCTACCATTTGCCTAAGATCCATTAAACTACATCTCTCAAAAGTTTATTTATATCAGATTTAACTTTTATAATGAACTTATTTGGACTTTGTTAGTCAGCATTTATTGTTACAAAACTTACAAAATTATATATATGAAAATTCAAAAAATAGTATTATAGAATAACATCTATTTTTATAGTTTTTGAAAAATGTGGGATTATATTCCATATTTTTCCAGTAGACTTGTTGTTACTGTTTTTGGCATATTGAATACGCCAGGGGTAGCTTGCCAGGCTCTGCCATACGGGTGAGATACTCTCAGTAGCTCTCCAAGAGGGGCGGTGGAATCAAACCCAGGTCAGCCACGTGCAAGGCAAATGTCCTATCCACTGTGCTATGGCTCCAGCCCAGTCTCACAATGGAGAAGTTACTGGTGCCTGCTTGAGCAAATCAATGTACAACGGGATGACAGTGACAGTGACAGTGATTTTTTTCCATTATGCAAAAATAATACATCAGTACTTTATAGAAAAAAGCTCATCATCATCATCATCATCATCATCATCATCATCATCATCCCGTTGATCATCGAATTTCTCCAGCAGTCTCAGTAACGTCTCCGTTCATCCTAGCCCTGGGATTTTAGAAGCCTCTCTTTACTTGTCCTTTCCAATGGTGTCACATTGGAGTCTCTTTCAAGGTCAGGGGAATGAGACATAAAAAAATTTAATTCACAGCCTAATCAGAAGTTATGGGCAGTAGCTCACTGATATTTGCCTTCAACTGCAGATTCCGGTCTGTTGTCTACCCTTCTAAACCAAAGCTCACTGTCAAGACAGCATTTATTCTCCCAGAGGGAGAACTAGGTTCTAAGATGTTGTTTCCAGGAGCTTAGTCTCTGGATGTTGGCAGTTGGTGGGCTTACATGGCGTTGGGGGCAGTCCCTGGGTGTGACTGCCTAGCTACTGGAGAATAGGGAATCTGGGTGCAAGAGGCCCAGTCCTGATCTGAGCAGACTTGGATGTCTCAGGCACACCTGGGTTCCCACACACCTGGGTTCCTCTGACGGTTCCTTCATGAGTGAGGCTTGTCCCCCTAGACTGGCTGTCTTCACCGGGGCCCCTCGGAGGGGGTGGGCTTCAGTTTTTCTTCTGGCCCCGAGCAGAGCCCCAGCAGCTGAAGATCACTGGAGCTCAGCCACAGGAAAAAAGTCATTGAAAATAATTATTTGAAATAACACTATATATGTCTTTATCAGTATATATTTGAAATAACACTACTAAGTAACCCCTAGTAAGTTTCTATCTCTTGTTATTTGTGTTGATATTATACTGATCCTGAGAGATTGAAGTGTTACTCGCATTGATGTTGCAATTATACTTGCTGGTAAAAATATTGGTGCCAGCAAGAGTGGCCCCCTCACTAATGCAAAGATGAGGGCAATAGAGCGACTCATGTTATTAATCAAAAGCTCCACTTCTCTCTGAAAATGCTGAAAAGCAGGCATGCCGAAGGTAAGAAAAGGTAAAGACCTTTATCTGCTAGCAAATTTAAGTTAATAGGTGTTCCTTATATTTCTGAAATGTGGTATACATTTGAGTGTTAATTTATGTCATATTTGAGATCCTTTCTGGATCCTACACTCCTAAAACATCCTTCAAAGTCCCCACACTCACTCACTTGAATGTGTCACATCTTTCCTAAAAAGGTGACCTATAAAAGAACTCTTTGGACCTCTAGTGGCTGTTTATGTGATATCAAGCATGCTGAATTTTTATGTTTAGTAATTTGAACCACTCCCTTCTCCCCGTTAATTGATAATTTAATAGCATGCTAACATTGTTGAAAAGTAGAGACTTTCCCAGTTGAATACTATTTTGACGACATGCGATTGGTCTAAGTCATGAATTGAAATATGTTCCCTTAATGGTGGAAGTTAGCACTTTAGAGATTCAAGTCTCAATAAGTGTCACAATTTTTAGATTATTTTAATACATTAGTGTATAGTATCTATCTTATTACCACCTATCTCACAGTATTCTTGAAGTTAAATTTATTTTTTTTAATTTCAGTACTTTAATTGTGAAAAGTCATTCACATTTATTGCTTTGTAAATGTTTTTGGCATATTAGCTATTAGTTTTTGGCATGAAGCTATTTTCTGCTCAGATGGTAAATGGCTAGGAAAAGAATGGTTAACCAATATGCTTTTATTAAATTGTTGCTAGATTTAATATATTTTCCATTCAGATGATACTAACCTTTATTTTGTTTCATCCCATCAATGGCCAAGATCCAGAGACTATAAAACAAAGCTCCCAGAAGTGTGAGGCCGCATTCGCAGCTTCTCGACTTCTTATAGCCTAGTTCTCCCTCTCAGAGAACCTGGCAAGGTACTGAGAACATCCTTTCCACATGGCAGAGCCTGGCAAGCTCTCCGTGGTGTACTCAATATCCCAAATACAATAACAATGATGGATCTCATTCCCCTGATTCTGGAAGAGCCTCCAATGTGGCACTGTTGGAAAAGATGAGTAAAGAGAGGCTGCTAAAATCTCAGGGCTAGGACGAATGGAGATGTTACTGGTGCCCGCTCGAGCAAATGACTGATCAATGGGATGAAAGTGATGAAGTGATTTATTGCTCTGACTGCTTCTGTAATTGAGGAGTATTCTATGTTTCTTACTAGTTTGTATTTGTTTCCTTATTCTTTGGACATTTAAAAATATATTTTATACTATTTTAAATTTACTATAATGCACTTTTTAAATTATGAGCACACTGGCCCTCCGTAATTGGCAAAATGTTTTTTTTTTAAAGGAACATATTAGCTACCACTTCCCAACATAACCTTTTCAAATTATGGGAGGGTGATTTTTTTTTGCAGATTTACCTACTTTTACTTTTTTGCTTTCTATCTGCCTCACACCTTCATCTTGAAACAACATCTTGAACCAATATCTTGAACCAACCAAAATATGAAAAATATTCTTGTCGTCTTACAAATACACAAGCTCTGGGGGTTTGTGCTATTTTTTCTCTGTCCATCTTCTTTCTTCCAATGTTCTTCTCAATGCCTTCACATTCTGGCTCTTTCTCATTTTCAGTGTTTTTTCTGCTATTTTCAACATAAAAATTTTTATCATATAAAAATTTAATCATGTCCAAAGCACATATTTTTACTTGGTTAATATCCATACGTCCTTCCACAGAGTAAATTCCAGAAGGATAGGGACTTTTGTCTTATTTATTATATTGTATCCACTACCTAAAGGAATGTTTGAAGTGCACCAAAGAAACAGTAAATAATTATTGAACAAATTATTTATGAATATATTCTATATTTAAATTTTCATCCTATTTATTATTGATCAATATTTTACTTTCAGATACTGAAATTTTACAATTGAGTTAAAACATTGTATGATAATTAAAAAGTACATTAAGTAAAATAATTTCTTGTTTGGTCATCTAGTGTTGATGATTCTGTCTATTACTTGGGATGTATGTACGTGATTTCTCTACTAAAATTATGATTCTGGCATAAACACATTGTAATTTTTATCCAGTTTCTGTGGTAATGCTGCCTTGTAACTTATTGGTGTTCTTTGTAATTAAATGTAATCTTTTTCTTGAATATGTAAAATTATGCAATTATATCCTACTTTGTATTATACAAAGGGAATATTTATGATTATTTTAAAATAGTCTGCAAGAAATTAAATTACTTGACCCAATGCATGCACAATTCTTATTATTTTAGTGCATATTGTTGAAGACTTAATAAATACTAAGTTCCCTTAGTGGCATTAGGGTTTTGTTCATTCATACACTCCAAATATTACACATTCCATAAAATGCTTTTTCTTGTCAGTTGAGAAAATATGTATTCTTCTATTTAAGTCAAATTCATTGTTATATGGCTGAACATTAAAAGAATCTTTATTTAGTTTGACTCATTTGCAGTCACTTGTCTTCATTGTATTCTCTTGAACTTCCTTCTTAGTCAATTCTTTCTTATGTCCTTTGCCCACTTTTCCATTAGATTTTTTTTCTGACTTGTAAAAGCACTTTCTAATTCAAGCTATTAATCCTTAACTATTAGACAGGTTTCCACATTACAACATTTAGTTGTGCATGCATGTGCGCGTGCCTCTGTGTGTGTGTGTGTGTGTGTGTGTGTTCACAAATAGAGAAAAGAGGTGAAACCACCATGACAGGGTCAATTTTTTTCTTTTGCTTAAAGGATATAATTGTTAATTTCATCTAATAAACTTGGAACTTGTACTGATGTCAAAGATCCAGTTTAATGAAAACTTCATTTAGGAATCCAAGTTTCTATCTTGACTGTTCCTCCATCCTGTAAAGCAGGAGATAGCAAATCACAACCAAATCTTGTCACCATCTGTTATATTAAATTTAAAATATGAAACATCTTGCCACTCAATTTGCACTTATTACAATGACTACTTTTGTCCTACAATAGAAGTACTGACCACAAGCCATTTCTACCTGAGCAATTCTGGAAAATCTGATAGTATTTGCCTTAGAACATGCTCTTTATCGCCATTGTCAAGGTAGATTCGTAGTAAACCAAACTGAATATTGGGAGGAGAAAACAGAAGGACCAGTCAGGCAACTTATTTTCATATGAGAGACCCTGTGGAAAGTACACAGTCTCACTTACATTGAAAGGCTAAATGTGCTCAAGTAGCCACCCTTTATTTCAAAGGGAATATTGGAAATGTAGACTTTGATTGAATTTCTGTATAAAAGCAAAATTGAACTACCATTGTAGATAGAACAATTTTTAATTTTTATACAATCTAATCTTATTTTTCTATGTTGACACAAGTTTTCTTAAGTATTTTGAGAAATGAGATAGCATCATTCCTATGGAATGGAAAACAGTATAGAGACTTCTCAAAAAAATAAGAATTGAACTTTCATCTTTCTGAATAAGTTCACTTCTTGGCATCTATCCAAAGTACCCCAAGATACTACTTGCATGCATATTTTCATTCAGTGCTTTTCACAATAACCAAGGTCTGGAAACAATCCACTGCCCAGGGACAGATGACTGAATAAAGATACACAAGAAAATGCTATGCAACTAATTAAAAAATGGTGAAATCATGCAATTTGCTGCAACATGAATGGGAGAAGGGTGGCGGTCTTCAGCTACTAATTCATGGACTGGTATGCAGGAAGATGCCTATCTTCAGATATTGTGAAAGTCGATGTGGAGGTCTCGTTCTGTTCAGCAGAGAGAACCCTTCATGGGGCTGAGAAGGGGACGCAGCCAAATGGACAGACGCAGAGCCCGGAGGAGGGAGAAAAGGTGTTTATTCTATAGCAGATACAGTATTTATACCTCCCTGCTGGGAGGAGATGGTATAGTATGCATGCCGGGACCCCAAATAGAAGTGCAGGGTGTGGCATTGGCGTTAGCTAGTGATAAACAAATGCTGATAAGATAAAATCAGTAAGATTAGGAGTGGCAACCTTTGCTAGGTGTGGCATGGGGTTAGCTAGTGATAAACAAATAGTGACAGGATAAGATCAGTAAGGTAAAATGGCTCCCTACAAGGTATAGCAAGGTTGAACAACACTGAACTAGAAGTATGTCATACTCAATTATGTTGATCTCAGGGAGAGGAAAGATACAGAATGATCTCTCATATAAAAAACATAGCAAAAGAGTGGCAATTCCCACCCATTTTCTAATTCCAGTTCCAAGTCAGCACCTCAAAAGCTTCCCCAATCACTGTCAGGGGTCACTTCTGAGCACAGTTAGGAATAGCCACTGAGCACCTTCAGATATGACGCGAACCTGTTCCCACCTCCAAATATAGATGACACCACTAACAAATTGTACTGAAAAAATAAAAACATCCTTTTATACTTTAAAAAATTCTTTCAATTTTAAAACTCATACTTGGTATTGTTGTTCTATCATTTTATGATTATAATAATAAATATGAGTGATACAATTGATATAATAATTATCATAATAAATCATACTTAATAGGTTATGATTTAATATAATAATATAGTTTTAATTGAAATTTTCATAGGTTAAAATTATATTCACTACTGTGTGAATATATTATGTTAGTCATCCCAAACACTTGAGAGAGCTTCAGGACAAGAAAATAAAGGTGTGGTATTGATAAATAGTAGAAGACCATTAAATACACAACCATTAAAAAAAAGATGAAATTCTGCCATCTGCAGCAATATGGATGAAACTAGTTAGTGCTATGTTTAGTGAAGTTAGAAGAAGAAAGACAAAAACAACCTGAAATTGCCCATTATAGTTATGCAGCTAAAAAAAATGAATGAACAAAATAAAGATGACTGGTTACCAGAGAGTAGGAGAAAGAATAAATCAATCAGGTAAAAGAGATCAATTTTATTGTGAAAGAGAATTAAAATGTTAGTGGTGAGTCTGATGTAGTTTATAAGAGGTTGATTTAATATGATGCATGCCTAAAACTTACACAGTGTTGTCACACTATGTAGCTTTAATGAGCCTTGGGCAGTAGCTGTTCTTTTCTATGTTGACACAAGTTTTCTTAAGTATTTTGAGAATTGAGACAGTATCATCCTGTAGAATGGAAAACAGTATAGAGACTTCTCAAAAAGATAAGAATTGAACTTTCAGAATATAACTGAATGAATTCACTTCTTGGCATCTATCCGAAGCACCCTGAAATACTATTTTGAAAAGACATTTTCTGTGGGAAATTAATTCTACGCTACCTTACACCAGTTTTTAAAATTGAAGTGAAGGATTGCCCTCTCAAGCCCGTGTTCTGTCTTGAACACGTACCTGGCTTCCTCTCTGTCACGTTGCTTGCTTTTTCCAATCTGGAGAAGCCCATGTTCTCTTATGAAGTGCACTGCTCTTTCTCTCTTGTCCCATTTTTTTAAGTTTCATTCAACAAAAAATACCTTGCATCCAAAAATTAGACCACTGAAGTGAATATTGAAAGAACTTATTCTGACATAGTGTGTTATTTTGCTAATTGTGTTATTGTCTTAATTTGTTTCCTTGGCCAAGAAAACAAATTAGCTTGAGGGTCATTGTAGAAAAAAAAAAAAAACAACACCTGTAACCTTCAGTCTAGAATGCACTGTGTGTATAAGTGTTGAAGTAGGCTAGTATGAAAATTTGGGTGTTTTCTCAGATTGACACTTGTTTGTTTTACTGCATATACAAAGTATATTGACTCTGTCATCTATTTTGATCTCCAAGTCCAAGTTAGATGATAAACATGATAGCATTTTAGCAGTCTCCACTATTTCCAGAGACAGTGGGTGTCGAACTATCTTTCCTTCATGCTGCTTTTATACAGTGAATTCCCATTAGATCTACTTCTGTCCTTGCTCATAGTCTCTTTACTTTTCTTGACACTTTGAGCTAACTAGTGATAATAGGCAAGCAGTAGCACGGAACACGGAAAGTAATCACTTCCTGTTGAAATGAATATACAAGGGACACATGGTTTTTCTTCTTTCCATAGCAGGCTAATCACCTCCTCTCAAATTTTAGTTTAATCTGAAAAACGAGAAGTACATTAACCTTCTGGTTAACGCATTCTTATAGACTATGTTATGTATATCAGCTATATTTAATTGTTCTATATTTCGAATATTGTTTCCTAGCTATTACATGGGTTTTTCTTTCTTTGTTTGTTTCTCTGATGCCTTTTCTTGAGGAAATTGTTGGTTTGCTGACTTAATGATTATGATTTACACAGCTTGTACAGCCATGGTTCTTCCTCTTAGTGCTGAGTATACAGCAGGGAATTGGCAAGTGCTAAAATGAATTATACATAGCAACTGACTTCAGAACAAAATTGAGTAAAATCTTAGAATTGCAAACTTATCCGTGCATATCATCTTCCAGATGTTTTCTTCATAGCTTCTTAATAACCACTCTTCTGAAAGAGGGGAAAGGACAATTAGATTTTTATGGAATGAAATTTTCAGTTTTTCCAGGTTATGTTAAATATCTTATAACAACAGAAATTCACAAGGACTCTGATTTCATATAATAAACTTCAAATTAAGAACTCAAGGTAGCAAAATTAAAGGTCGCTCAGAGCGTCCCAAGACAAAGCTTAAAAATAAAATTTAGTGTGAGGCATAAACAAGCATAATGGAACAATAAAGAATATGCAGCCATAACTGTGATTAAGGCCAGAATTTTAAAATTTCTATGCTAAGGAAGATTAAATATACAAAGATAAATGAAAAATAGTAAGTTGTTACTTAAGCTTACAAATCCACCCCGAAGTTCAAAATGAACAGGATAGTAATATATGTAAGCTGCTCATCACTATACTATATCTGTAGCACTGTAGCACTGTCGTCCCATTGTTCATCGATTTGCTTGAGCGGGCACCAGTAATGTCTCCATTGTGAGACTTATTATTACTGTTTTTGGCATATTGAATATACCACGGGTAGCTTGCCAGGCTCTGCCATGCAGATGAGATATTCTCAATAGCTTGCTGGCCCCCAGAGAGGGACAGAGGAATCGAACCTGGGTCAGCTATGTGCAAGGCAAACACCCTACCCGCTGTGCTATCACTCCAGTTCTATACTATTACTATTAAAATTAAAGAACTTCAACTTTCACCTTGAATACCATAAGAACTATACCAAAGAAACACCAGTGGCTTATGATTTTATGAACTGATGCCCTTATGTCTACAGTTATTTCCCTTAATTCCAACATAAAATTAATCTAGAAGTGATTTTGTAATTACTTTTCTATTACTTTTGGATAGTTGATATAATATGTACCATGAACTCTAGTTCTGTGCTACATGTTTTTAAAGTAAAAATTGTATAGGACATATATTTGTAAATGCATATAAATGCATGCATATATATATAGACATGCACATATTTATGCATACATATACATATATACTGTGATCACTGAGCACAGAATTGGGAGTAAGCCCTGACCCAAAAACGAAACAAAAGAGGTTTAGGAACACTATTCTGGTGGTCTCTCATATCTCTCACAATCACATTGCAATTATAACGTCAAAATATGCAAACACAATGCAGACATAATAGTATTGAAGACAAGAGGGTAATGATCATATTGCTTTTTGCAAATTTATGCATGATGGCACATGTATATGATCGTCTTAATGGATAAGACACATAAGAACACTAAATACACATAGAAGAAGCTTGCAGATCTGACAAATGTTTTCCTTAAAAGCAGATTTACTAGCCCTGTCAATTCACTCTCATTTTTTATGTATCTTATTTTATATCCAATACAGAGGCATTTGCCTATAAACTACATATTTCCCTTATATATTCTGTGTATTAAAATAGACATATAGGTGTCTTAGTTTAAATGCTAGTTTAGATGCTAGTTTGAAGTGCTGAAATAAGATACTCTATAACTCTAAACATTAAATTAGAATTTAAAAAAAAAACATAAAATTGAGAGACTGAGGCCTAACAGCAAACTCACTGATGACACATCTTGGACCACAAATGAAAGACTATTTCTACTCTGTCCTGAACTTGCTACTACTTAGAAAGTCTCATACACTTTCTGAAGCCATGACTTCAATTTTTCTAGGTGTCAGTAGTTACACTTTTTTACCCCTTTCTCCAAAGATGGACATTATGAACATCTACCCTTGGCATAAAAAAAGAAACTCACATAACAACTCTTTTCTTACTAATTTTTTGGTAAGGTTTCTCTGTTTATGGTATTTCCCTGAGTATGTATTTCTTGGAGACAGGCATCCTGCATGATATTCTCAACCTCTACGGTTACTAACTACATCAAGACAAGGATACATTTTTGGCATATTGTATGGTTCTATCTAATTTTTTCCCAATCCTATAATAAAGAAGAGAGAATAAAGAATGATTATAAATATAGGGGGAAATGCCACATATAGTAACTTCAAACTAGTATAAAAGTTCTTAAAATGGCTGGAACAAATAAAGGGTAGCAACAATAATATGTACTTTGTTTTTTTTCTAATTTGCTTAGCTGTTGGGTTTCTGCAGATAATTTCATTTTTTCATTTCCTAGTTTATTACATGATCTGTTATATACTTGGAGCAATACAAGTATCATTATGAATCATTTTCATTATATCTTTGATGACTGCCTGTACATAAATGCCAATGAGGCATGCATATTAATGAACAGTCAAAGAGAAACTCTCAATGAGACTATCTGTTCACATTTTAACACTATAAAATTAGTGCTTGCTATAATTTAGTGTTCTTGGTGATTGTTTTTCATTCACTGAAACTTTATATATTTGTTATTGAACATCTACTGAATTTTGGTATATAAAATGCCACTTTGCCTCATGTTTTGATCTATGAAACAGCAAATGAAGTGATTTTCCTGTTATTTTTACTGAAAAATTAATTTAAAAACCATTTTGAAGCATAAAATAAACAGCCAACGTAAAATATTCCCATTAGATGGAGGCAGATTTCAATATGACCCAAATTTCCTCCATATCTTCCAAGTATGTGCTCCAGGCATCACAGCTGTGTGAAGCTCATCTAAAACCAACAGAACAGATCCTACCTCAGGTTTATATGGAATATGACATCTGTAGAGATTTTAATGCTGTTGCTGACAAGGGAATATTTTACTAATGGAAGGTAGGAGAGGGATAGAGAAATCAGACTAACAAAACTGGTGCTTGATAAGTATTCATTACCAAAGGCAACAGATTAGAACAGATCTCCGATCTGAGGGTAAAAACCACGGAGGATCAGGGCCTTTGGAAGCCTTTCTTCACAGCTTGATCCACAAAACAGGATCATCTAGTAGAAGTACTTCTCGGGTCCTGCCACACATACAATATTTAATGCATAAATCATTCATTTTATTTTAGTATTTAAGAATCAATGAAACACCAGAGGAATATGATCCTGTTCCTGCCACTTGCTAGAATCACCTGGATAAGTATTTCTCTTTTAAAAAATAATTTAAACTTTATAACATTACAACTAAACTATATAACACCAAGCTTCATTGGTTTACAATCTCTAAATGTGTATAAAATCCATGGATCCCATCCCTAAATCTTCTCTTCTAATTTTTCTATAATTAAACATTGATAGCTTTCTAGAGTAGTGAAAATGTCATTTTAAATAAACAGTGTAATAATACTCTTGAATACTGATGAAAAGTATGAAAACATCACAGTAATATCCTAAGAGAAAGTGTATTTCAATCAGCAGCCCAAGGGAAGACCATTATGTTGTGATTAATGACTAAGATAGTGAAATCCATGCATGTCTACTTAACAGAAATCTGATAAGCCTCAAAGGAATGTGTGCTGGCAACTTGAGAGTAAATGAAGCTGCCAAGATTCATCTGACTGATGACCAAGTCTTGTGGAGAAAGAGGTTAAAATAAAGTTAACTACAAAAATTAAAGATTTGGGTAAGATAGTTTTCATCATTTATATTTAGATCACAGACTATGAAAGTAAATGCATGTGCTCCTAGCCACCTATAAAGAATGACAAAAGAAAAACTTTGGGTTTGTTTTTGGACCATAGCTGACAATGTTCTAGAGTCACTCCTAATTTTGCACTCAGGAATTACTCAGGGGACCATATGGGATGCCAGAAATCAAACCTGGGCCAGTCATGTGCAAGGCAAGCACCCTACTACCCACTGTCTTATCCCTCCGGTTCTGGATAACAAAAAGTTTATGTCTTATAAGGCTAACTTCTGTAAGATTCATCACCTCGAGGTTGCCTGTTTAGAGAATATTTTGCCTTTCAAGAATGCATCATAGCAACTATCCTGTATAAATCATTAAGAAAACTGAATTAAGAAGAATACCAAAATCATTTCATGATGTATTATAGGTTAAAAAAAAGATGTAAGACTTAAACTTATCATAACAGAAAAGGGGCTGTTGATCTTCTTATCAATGAATGCTAATTAGGTAGAGCTTGGCTGGATTCTGTTCCATGGCTGCAGCACATCAGCGTCCCTCATTTCTCTGATTATGCAGCTAAAGTTCAATATGATTCATCAAAAACAGACCCTTCTTCTCATCTTTTGTCTGGTGAACTTTATCCCTGCGTACTATTTCAGAAGTTTTGGGGAAGCATTCTAATCACAAAAATCTAATGTGACTACTCTCTTTAGGAAAATCATTTCAGAGAACTCTAATTGGTTTCAAAATATTTGCTTAGCATGTTAGATAATTATAAAAATAAAGAAAGGCGCAAAATAAGATTTAAAGAAGAGATGAAACTATCCAAATAAGACTGTAACAGGGGCACTACAAAAGTTTAATAACTATTTTTCTGTGTTTACTGATTACAGTGATTAGACATGTGCTCAAGCATTATTTTGAATATTTATGAGAGGGAATTCTAGATGAGAGTTACCCAAATAGATGCTTGTTGGACTTTGAGTAGATTACCCTCAAAAATATGGATGGACCTCATTCAGCCAGTGAAGGCCTCAACTGAAAAAAATACTGACTTCCACAAGCAATGCTCTCCTTTACTACCAGGAAACTTTGCCTTCAGAATATAATATTGGCTGTACCCAAGTCTCCAGCCTGCCTTCTCACCCTGGAAAACTTGAATTTACCAGCCTACGTATCATCTGAGCCAAATTTGTGGGTGCTGGGTATTACTGGCCTCCCTGATTGCTATTTCCACAGTAAAAGCCAAGTGGATCTCCACAATGAATACTTTCTGGGTCTGTGAAAACCTAGCTCTTTCCATACTTGCATATCGCTGCTGGCCTCCTGATTACCCCAATGGACAATATGGAAGAACATCAGGAATAGAAAAATTAATAGAGTGAGCAAAGACAAGGACTTTGACCTAGGGTAAATTTTTAGCTAGCTCAAGAAATGCTTCCAATAGTAATTTCACAACTGGCATAAATCAGAGTGTTTAGGGGCTACCTAAACCACAGGTCAGCAATTATACCTACAAAACATACTGAATATAGAAATAGGTTGAAACTGTGAGTTTAACAAAATGTCAGACATAAGTAGTAAAGGGATAGATTCTGCCTGGAGAAGACAGTCAAAAGAGATCCACTCCCCAGTTCAAGAAAGCTCTGTTCCACGGATTATCAAGCATCTTCCTTTCCCAGAGCCTCAGCCCTTTATGCTAGGCAGGGCTCTTTGGACCTTTAGGGGAAGCTCTTGCTTTATTGTGCTGGTTTTAGGTTCTAGCCATCCTCTATGGGAATGAGGATTCAGGAAGTGCAAAACAAAAAAGCTTAGCACCCGAGACTAATAACCTCATCATTTAAACAGCAACCATTAGCTTTAATATAAGACTTGTTGATTTAAGCTGGGATGGAAATTTATCTCATATATTCCTTAGATATAAATGCAAAATACAAAAAATAGAGTGAAGAAACAGGAATTCTTAACTTGTGGAACAACATGAAACCCTAGGAAAATGTCTAATACAAATAATTAAAATAGCAAAAGAAGACTTCAGTGAATTGTCAGAATGGTGATCCCTGAATTGTGGTCATCGACTAGAAGGGAATTTGAAGAAAAATCTCAATCATATATCAGATAACTAAGCTATAGAGTAGCAGAATTAAAAGTGCATTACCGGGACTTGATAGAGAAGCGAAGAGCCAGATTAGTAATAATGTTTATGGCTTTGATATATGAATTTACTGCACTTTCAACACCACCAAATTGTCTAAGATCCTTCACCACGTATCACGCATGACCTATCAGTGGGATAGGAAAGGTCAAGATCCGGTCAAGATCCAAAAATTCATACCATAGGGCCAGAATGATAGTATAGTGGGGAGGGCATTTGCCTTGCATGCTGCCGAACAGGGTTCAATCCCCAGCATCCTATATGGTCCCCCAAGTGCTACCAGGAGTAATTCCTGAGTGCAGAGCCAGGAATAACCCCTGAGCATTGCTGGGTGTGACCCCCTCAAAAAAAGCAAAAATTCATACCATAAAGAAATGGAATGCATATTTATTCCTTTGGATAAAGTCAACACAGTTACTTCTTTAATTACCAAGTGGATAATAGGAAAATGTATCTGTAACAAACAGTGGTCTAGTCCTCTTATATGACATAAATAATTAGGTTCATCTTGAGGATATATTTGCAATGGAATTCATCATCTGCTAAGTTCTGTATAGGAATGAGATTTCTTCTTAACTGTAATATCTTTATTTAAGTATTTGTAATTCACATAGTTTCCTGATTTAATGCTTATGTAATAACAGCATTGCTTGCTTGCTTTCTCTTCTGTATATTTGGAGAGGTTTCTGGTCTGGCAAAGGATTACAGTTTGAATATATTTTTCTAATACATGCAAAATTTCCATACTGTTGCATAAAAAGCATTTGGCTTACATGGGTTGGTGTATTATTAATTTTTCACAATAAGTTGGCTAATATGAAATATAAAAACATATACATTCTAGGGGCTGGAGAGATAGCACAGCGGGTAGGGCATTTGCCTTGCACGCGGCCGACCCGGGTTCAAATGCCAGCATCCCATATGGTCCCCCAAGCATGGCCAGGGGTAATTCCTGAGTGCAAAGCCAGGAGTAACCCCTGGGCATCGCCAGGTGTGACCCAAAAAGCAAAAAAAAAACCAAAAAAAACCCCATATACATTCTAAATATAATTTGTATTGATTGTGTATTGCTTTGTTACCATTTAAAACTGAAAAAATATTAAGTTGTAAATAGTGTTTACTCTTTTTATAATGTTATTTTATATCTACTTATTTATATGTTTTCATTTAATTTGGGGGCCACAATCAGTTGTGCTTAGGGCTCACTCCTAGATCTGTGCTCAAGGATCACTTCTAGCAGGCTTGGGAGACCACATGGGTTGCTGGGGATCAATCCCTGGTCAGCTATGCACAAAACAAGCACCCTACCCACTTTACTATCTCTCCAGCTCTTATATTGCAGATATTTTGGATAAACTGAACCCTTTTTCTTATTCAAAGAATAGATGACTTTTACTATGTCAAAAATTTTCAGGATCAATTTGGGCAATTTCGGAATTATTTTTATGAAATCATTTACCCTGGAGAATATCTCAAATTACAGCTATATTGCTAAAAATCATTATAGTGGCTTTAGAAAAGCAAGAAGGTGAATTTAATATGTGAAATTGTTCACAAATTAAATAAAGCATATATAATTAGTTTTCATCTTTTCAAATACACCATTAAATTAAGAAACCGTTTACTTAAAGTTTATATTTTAAAAAATGTGGTGGAAATTATTTCTAATAAATGCAAATGTTATTAGCGTTCTGAAAATGATGCTGTGTGGCTCAATCAGAACATCCTTCTCCATGCAACTCCCAATTTGCCATTGAGTGGTCAAGTGGGTTAACGTTGAGCTAGGTAGACAGAAAGAAATTTTTAAAAATTACTTGGAGTTATTCAATGTGAAGTATTCTAGGAACTGTCATCTTTTAGTGTTTCCTCACTACCTTGGGAAGATGAAGTGCTAATTCTCCCCAACAACACTCACATACTTGTCTTGCCAATTATTACGTTGCTTTCATATTTAAAGCAATTTTTCATTTAAACTGTTATGATTTTATCCGCATAAAACACAGGTCATGGAGTAAATAGATGAAGTATATTACATTGTTTTAAAGAGAAGTTAAAGCACCCTTTAATTCACTTAGTAATTAAACATTCACATAACATTGTGAGCGCATAAAGGAAATAAAAGTGGATGAGTAATATTCTATGTTTTAAAAATCATGTAATACTCTGACTAACGTATATTATTATAAATAGGTCTTATACAACCATAAACAATTTGTGATATGTCAAAGATCACTCCACATACTCACATGCATTATATAAATTAATTATGGGATATATTTTAAACACCTATATTCAATATACTACATGTAGATTTTAGCAATGATGGTTTTTCTTTACCTGACTATAATTTTTTTAAATGGCAGTTAACTTTGGGTGAGGAGAAATGCATTTTCTTATAATCTGTTAGAATTATCACTAGGCATCAAAGAATATAATACTAAAAATAGTACTGTACTGTAGCTGAATGCCAGGACCGAAGTGTGTGTTCATGGAGACACATTCTGGGGACTCTCAGGACTTCCCCAGCTTTGCTCAGAAACTTCCAGCAGCACCTGGGGACCTCCAGCCCCCCAAGGCTACTTCATAGGGTACTACATCCTGGTCTGTACCTAGTGCCTAGAATGGAACCGGGTGTGCCTTAACCACGCTACCATCTCCCTAGATCCCCCCACCCCCTTTCTCAATTTTCTTTTATTATTTATTTATTTATTTAACGAAATACCATGACGTACAGTTACAGACTTACAAACATTTGTGCTGATGTTTCAGTCATACAATGAAGGAGTACCCATCCCTCCACCAGTGTCCTTTCCCCCCAACCCCTCCCCTAGCCTCTGTGGGAGGCACATTGCCTTTTACTCTCTATCCTTTTGGATGTTGTGGTGTGCAGTACAGGCATTAAGTGGCCATCAAGTTTGTCTATTATCTATCTTCAGCACACATCTCCCCAAAAAGCTGAATAAAACTGTTTTGATGAATACCTAAAATTTATCAGGTCTAGTCTATGTTTATCCAAGTAGGAGAGGAGCGATAGCACAGCAGGTAGGGCGTTTGCCTTGTACGCGGCCAATCTGGGTTTGATCCCTCCATCCCTCGCAAAGAGCCCGGCAAGCTGCCGACAGTATCACGCCCACCCGGCAGAGCCTGGCAAGCTCCCTGTGGTGTATTCGATATGCCAAAAACAGTAACAACAAATCTCACAATGGAGACATTATTGGTGCCCCCTCGAGCAAATAGATGAACAATGGGAAGACAGTGCTACAGTCTATGTTTATTACAAACATCACATCAAGAGCTCTTATATCTAAAATTTTAAAAAATAATAAGCTCCAGAACATATAATATTTTTAGGGTCAAAATAAGAGCTATCTTACAAATATCATCACTTTGAATTTGATCTTTCAACAAAGAGATATTGAAAACTCATTGTGAGGAAAATATTGTCCTGTAAGTTTTCCTTGGCTATTTACTAAAATAAAAATTTCAAGAGAAAATAAAAGTCTTTCTTAATAAACTATGTAATATATCAGAGATGTCTGCAATATTAAATGTTCAGAGGAATATACCTTGGGGAATTTTATCTTTTTTGAAAATTATTCTTTTATTATGGCTGACATAAATTCTTTGCCAGAAAATACAATACAAATGATCTAAAATTTCAAAACATCTCCCATCCCATGGACCGAGAATTATAACCTCTCAGTATCTGTAGTGCAAACCATAATACCCAAAATTAGAGAGAGAGTGTGGAGAAATTGTATGCCATGGGGGCAGGGGGAGGTCTAGAAAGGAGGGGTATGCTGGGGACATTAGTGGTAGGGAATGTGCACTGGTGGATGGATGCATATTTGATCATTATATGGTTGAAACTCAAGCACGAAAGCTTTGTAACTGTATCTCATGATGATTCAATTAAAAAAATGATAAAAATAATAACAAAAATTTAAAACATTTGAATTATTTAAAATAGTATATTTATAATCAGATTTCAATCTCACTTTTGTATATAGACATAATTTATGCATAAAGTATCACTGTGTCACTGTTATCCCATTGTTCATTTATTTGCTCGAGTGGGCACCAGTAACATCTCCATTGTGAGACTTTTGAAACTGTTCTTGGCATCTTGAATATACACCACAGGTAGCTTGCCAGGCTCTGCCGTGCGGAAGGGATACTCTTGGTAGCTTGCCAGGCTCTCTGAGAGGGGTGGAGGAATCGAACCTAGGTCGGCCTCGTATAAGGCAAATGCCCTACCCGCTGTGCTGTCACGCCAGTCCCTCTGTTACTTTATATTCCACAAATGAGTGCAGTCATTTTATATCTCTCCCTCTCTCTCACTGACTCATTTCACTTAGCATGATACTCTCCATGTTGATCCACTTATATGCAGATTTCATTATTTCATTTCTGAAAATCATCTTTCATCCACCAAGTCCTACTTCTGTCACTTCCCAAATATCCCTTGAGTCCCTGGCCCTCTGGTGCAGAAGCAGCCATCATTCATTCATCATTCACAATTTGTTAATCCTGGTGGGAATGTCTGTTGAGCCTTTTTGAAAAACAATATGGATACTTCTCAAAACACTAGAAATTGATTCATTCATTCATGCCCTGCCCAACCAGGATGTAGGCAGAATGCTCATATCTTCATGTCTTTATCAAGGAACAAATCTGATCACAGCTCTCTCCAGCTCAAAATTCTACAATAATTCCTATCATAGTAAAAAAAAAGTTCAAACTTTCTACAGCTTTTCCTTCACCAGCCCGGGATTAACCCTCACCTCTCACCTCTCCTCTCCTCTCCTCTCCTCTCCTCTGAAATGGAGACTGATCAGAAATACTCTAATTAACTAAGTTCAGGAGTCACAGCTCACTACTAGGCTGGGAGACCGTGCGGTGTTAGGGATTTATTCAACTTATTTTTTTTATTTAACTTATTAAGAAGATAGAGCAGTATTTTATGAAGTCAAAGTTTTAGTAAAGTATTTCAAGTTTTAATTTTATTTCCAAATTAACATTTTTTTTAAAAATGGTATTAATTAGCTAGTATGGTATTTATGTGTCAGTGTATATTTAGTAAAAGTTTATTTTGTTTCAGAGCATGGAACTCACTCAAATTACCTGGAAGGGGGCTGGAGAGATAGCAAGGTTACATGCTGCCAACCCCAGTTCAACTACTGAGCACCATTAGGAGTGACCCCTAGGCACAGAGCCATGAGTAAATCCTGAGTAAATCCTGCCAGGCACTCCCAGACCCACCTTTCCCCCCCAAAAAAACAATGACCTGGAGAAATTAAACTTATTTTAAGGTTATATATGGATATGGCATGGGGAATTGAAATTTTCAAGGAAAGCAGGAATTCAAAGTTCATAGTTCAGTTACTCTTTTTACCCTACCTAACAGTTCTTAGAATTGCTATAATTTACCATTTACTTAGCTACCTGTAGCGTATTCGATATGTCAAAAACAGTAGCAACAAATTTCACAATGGAGATGTTATTGGTGCTCGCTTGAAAAAATCCATGAACAACGGGACGATAGTGCTACAGTACTACAGTAGTACTTAAGGGAAATGATTACTTTCTTGGTTTCTTGATGTTTATATACAGATATTATTTTAAGATTACCATTCAGAGCTCGTTGTATTAATTTTCTCATGTTCTCTTGGTAAAACAAAGGGATCTAATGGATTATTTTGTATTGAGACACTCCACTGAGAGAACATTTTCTTCAGTAATTAGCTTCAGTAATCTTGAGCAGGATCATGAAGGCCCTGAATATTTTCAATAAAATGTAATTAGAGAAATTGTTTCTAAATACTTACTGAACAAAAAATTATGGTTCAATCAAATAAAATTTATCAAATAATAGTTACTACAGGTTTATTTAGAATAAATAATCAAGCATAAAATAAGTTTACTTTTTGTTTTATACATTTTATATTTAAACTATAATAAAATTTTAATACTATAAAATATTTGCATTGATATTACTCTCCATTTTATGAAAATCACTGAATATCCTTATTACATAGATAATTCTGTTTGTCAGGAACACCATTTGTCCTCCGAAAAATTAGTTGATTCCAGATCTGGGTGATAGTGCAGTGAAAACAGGCGCTTTCCTTGGACACAGCCAACCCAGGTTCAGTTCCCAGCTCAACTGCCAGGAATAATTCCTGAGCATAGAGCCAGGAATAACCCCAAAGCATTGGCCCCCAAACAATAAATAATAAAATCAAATGATTCTAAAACAGTATAACAGTATACACTGCTCTATTTTGCTTAATGATAAGGTAATGTAAGATCCACCCTTTTCTGAATTGGTTCATATGTTCCCAAATGAGAATAT
The DNA here is from genome assembly GCF_027595985.1 of Sorex araneus. NCBI lineage: Eukaryota > Metazoa > Chordata > Mammalia > Eulipotyphla > Soricidae > Sorex > Sorex araneus. The sequence goes on from NC_073306.1 coordinate 196,176,384, forward strand.
ATATACTAAAAAGTAAAAACAATGACAGCAACAACAAATTTTAATATTATTTCACCATAACATATGGCAAATAAGTGGGAATGTGTTATATTATGGATTGGAAGACAATAGTATTAAAACACTTTTTCCAAATTAGTTTACAGATCTAACATTCCAATCCATATAACAGTCAATATATGTGCTACAAAATGCTAAATATTTTACACAAATTCAGTACGAATCACAAGGCACTTTTCCACACCATCTTAAAAGTACTGATTAGAAAGAGATACTCATTACAGTATAGCCAAAATCTGGAAACAACCCAAGTACACAATCTCAAATGAATAAAGGAAATGTGGCATAGATACATAAAGAAAGGCTACTCCTTCCTAAAAAAATGAACTTCTGTTGTTCAAAGCAGCCTGGATCAAACTGGAGGAATTCCTGCTAAGTGAAATAAGTCAGAAGGAGAAATGAGCTTATTGGTACATAAAGCATGAGAACAAATAACACCAATGGAAACAAACCTGTGAATTCATGCACATTGCTCTGGCTGTCAGAGGAGTGTGTGAGTTGGTCCAGGGGGGTGTGGTAAAAGAATATGAGTACTCTGGTGTAATAGGGTTATGTCAAAAAATATTCATGATACACCTAAGACAAATATAGTTGTGTAAATTAATATTATTTCAATAAACATTCAAGTTCTCTTGAAATTAAGGTACACATAAATTAAAAAAAAAGTAATTGAAAATTGGGATTTTGATGGCATTTTACTATTCTGTGGCCAAAACCTCAGAAACACTAAGTTCAATTTTGCCAGTCATCCCTCCTGTACACTTCACTCCTTTGGGATATATATTGCAAGAGAAAAAGAAGCAACAAATAATTCAGACTGTGCCTTTTTATTTTCTTTTCTATAAAATGTGACTAGGACTAGAGTGATAACACAGACTAGACAAGGCATCTAAACTTATTCTACTCACATCAGCTTTTAGCTGAAGAAAACAACCTGAGTTAGCATTGCCAGAAATATATTATATTTGCATATCATTAGCATCATTGGTGTGTCTTTGGAATTATTTGAGAGTTTTACAAAGTAATTATTTGCTGGTAGACTTTCCTCCTTAAAAATAGTTTTATGACATTAAAAATCCCTTTTATGATATGATCTTACTGTAAAGAACCAGTTAGTTTTTGGTATTACCTAAAAAGTAGGAAAGGGAAATTAGGAAGCAGATGACTTTTTTTTTTAATTTATTCTTTTATTGAATCACCATATGGAAAGTTACAAAGCTTTCAGGTTTAAGTCTCAGTTATACAATGCTCAAACACCCATCCCTTCACCAGTGCACATATTCCACATGGATGACTTGTTTTAACTGTTTCTGGAGCAAACCAATTTATGACTGAACAAGTGGTTGGAGATAAGCACAAAGAAGCAAAATATTAAAACTATTTTTTCTGGGACTTTTTTGATCAATTGGACTTAAAATTGAGTGATAATCCAGAATTTTAGGTATTTCTCTGTGCTAACTAAATAGTGTGTGAAACACATGCTCTTTCAATTATTATTTAACAAGGTTATAAGAGATATAGATTTTAATTCCTTTAACAAGTAATATCTCTCTTATCTTCTTGATAACCTAATGTGCTAAATTAGATATCTTGACTTTCTGTTTCTACAGTAGTTTTCTTTTCTTTGAAGTTGTATTTATGACATATCTTTTTTATGATTTCTAAAATATCTGTATTCTCATGTACTTTATACTTCCCATATGGACAAGAACACAATCTTTATATCATTTGTATATTCTCATCAAGAATTAATAGATAACAAGTAGCAAATAGGTCCCTAATAATTTGTACATAAATTTATGACTCAACTTAGCAATAAGTAAAGGCATTCTTGAACGAATGAATGAATTAAAATTAGTTCTCTAAGGTTGACTTCATTACTTGGTAGGGAGAGTTCTTCCAAGTAGACCAATGACCAAATAACCAATGATTATAAATCTAGTCAATCAAATGACCAAGTTACCAATGGTTATGAGTCTAGTCAATAAATATTTCTTCTATTTGCAGTTTTCTTCAGTTCAGTGATGCAAATAAAGCTAACTTTTTAAGTGTTATATTAATAAAAATGATAGCATTTTCTAGATGAAATAAGATGTGATGCTAAAAATATATACCCCAGTTAAGTAATAATGCTATATTATGTAAGTCTTCTCTAAGTATCTGACCTAACCACAATGATTTGTCTCAGCTTAATAAATATTTGGAGGGTGCATGTCTGCCCTAGAAGTGAATTACGTCCTAAGTATTCAATATAAAAACAAAAATGCAAAACACATGGGCATGAATTTGAGGACACCCTAATTAGTGCACTATATATAAAGTGTATATAAAAATAGAGTGGCATGAAAGGACACTAGTGGCAATAATGAGTGGTGGAGGATTGTACATTAACTTAATCTATTTTATTCCTGCTAATGTACTTTCATTTTTTCCCCTTAAAACCTTACTTAGATTAAAATACTTGATAAAACCAATAGGTCACATTAATTTTAAGGTCAACACTGGTTGTGCGGAGAGAAGTTGCATTCTGAAAGAATGGATCTCCTTGGCATTTTAAACTTCCAAATGCATAAGCAATTTACATAGCTTACCTGACAGTATATCAAAAGCCATTATGGAAAAATACATGTGCTTTAAAATGTTGGCATTTAAATGTCACTTTCAGTACAGTTCTACCTAAAAAATACGGTGGTAATCTCAACTCACACTCAGATTACTAGGTAGCCTCATTAATAGGTAAGGACAGAACAGTAGAAAGCATGCTGATACATTATTGAAGCTCTTTGAGGGTCACAGAGGAATGTTTCCTAACATTTCTATGCTTTTTTAAGGTTTAGGCAATCAAACAAGTTAACTTTAGACAGATCTGTAGGAGAAAAAGACCGTTAACATCTGTATGGAAAATTTTCCTGGCTGTGAACTCAAAAGTCAATGAGATAATAGAGGGTTTATTTATGAAATTACGGAATGTTAGATGAACCTGGTGCCAAGGGGAGAAGACGATGAGAGAGGAAGACTGCATATGACAAAGGCTGCCTCTAAGTGTTTGCCCTGCCTTAGGATTGGTTAAATAGTTATTTCTGAAGATGACTTCAAATCCGGGTAATCTCCATTCATCGAGGATTTCATTATTGTAATTATTTCTCCCAAGTTCTCCAAGACCTCACTTGATCTTAGTCCCACATTCCAGGTTGATACATTTTAGAAAAAGCATGCTCTAAACATGTTAGTAAAAGACTAGGTAAATCTTTGTAGGCAGGATTAGCCCATGCTCAACTGACCAGCCTGACTCCCACCCCTCCCCCCCACATCCCACCATTTAAATCTGGGTGCAAAAGATGGAATTAATAGGACTCCTTATAAGTCCACTTATCATCAGCAATCCATGTCTTTTTGTATTTTCCCTTAGTCTGTTGTAAAATGCACATATATTCTCAAAGATGTCCCTAATAAATATTTAATGCTATTTTATTTGTTTGCTAACGTATAACTAATGCTGAATTTGTAGTTTTTATGGTTTCCTATTTTCTCACACTTGAAAACACATATAAGAACATTTGTTCAAGTAGTTAAATCATTCGATAATAACTTCATAAAGTATTTGATAACACACATTTTCTATATTTTATGTAGTTATTATTTATATCTTTCTCCCTGTTCCTCAAAATTATACTGGAATAAAAAATATTCTGAAGGTGTGGGCCACATCCAGCATGCTCAGTGCTTATTCCTGGCTATGTGCCTCTTGTGGTGTTACGGGGACTAAATGTGGTACTAAATGTTGAACTGGGGTTAGTGACATACAAGGTAAGTGGCTTAATTCCTTAACTGTCTCTTCTACCCTGTAATAAATGTTCTTATATGTGTCATATATACTCACTGTGAATTAATTTACTAGTGAAATTTTCAAAAGATATGCAAGATAAAATTTATTTTAAAATCCCAAAATGTTTTCTGGAATAGCTATAAATTTAACTTTATACCTATGGGTTACCTAGTTTATATTTTTTCACTTCTGATAAAATTCTATATTATTATTATATAATTATATATTATATATTGTATTACATATTATAATATATAAATATATTTGTATTATTATATTATTACCACATTGGAAATATAAAAAGTTGTTTTATAGCTACTGTTTTTCATAATTAAATAAACAAGAATGCCCAAAATATTAAAGAGAAAATGTTTGAGGTCTAACAAAAGACAGCTATAAATTATCTGAAGAAATGAATAGATATATCATGTTTATACAATGAGTACATGTCTCAGAGTTTCAAAATATTATTTTATTAAATGTTTTTCAAATAGTTTGATTAGTTTCCAACAAATATGAAAGTTCTGTATGTTCTCATCTGAAAATTTATCTACATTATTTTGTGATATGTGAAATGACTGTACTAAAATGTGGAAAATATATCTCTCACCAGAGGATAATATTATAAAATGAGAAAATCAGTGACCCACATAATGCTTTTTTTTTATCCCAGTGCAGACAATTTCTTCTAGTAATTATATCTACTTAAGAAAAATCTTTTTAAACTAATAAAGCTATTCCCACAATAGATCTAGCAAATATATGTAGTACCCTGAGGCTAGAAGTGAACCTTTTAAATTGTAATGTGAGACACTAATTTTGATTAGTTGCTAAAGATGTTAATGGTATTTGCTGTTGATGTCCACTCAAGCACTATTTCCTACTAGGTCAGAAACTAAAATTATTTCATTTAAAATACTACTATATAATAAAATTTGCTTTCACTCATTTAAATATATCAAACTGTATGAGGACATTAGTTAGACTTGCAAAAACTGTGAATGTATAAGCATACTGCTATTTGTCCTAGACATGATTTCTCTTGGCCTAACTTATCTGAATGGTCTGCAGTGAAGGCTGTACCAGAGAGATAGCACAGAGATAAAGGTATTTGCCTTGCATGCTGAGTTCCACCCCGGTACCTCATACCCCTGGTCTGAGCACCAGGATTAAGCTTTAAGAACTTCAGAGTATGATTTTAAAAAATAACTTAGAACATGCAAAAGTTTTGGTATGATTCTATCAATATTTTACTTGGTGTTTTAGAGATTTGATCAGATTTTAATAAAGTCCCAGCCACCTTTAACTACTGACATCCTCTTCCCTCATACAAACTCAGCTGACGTTTTCTTAATGAAATGTTAAGAACTGAACTAGAAAATGGCCCCTTGAATGGAGAAGTTTTGGTGCTAAGCACTCAGACAGGAGGATTTTGAGTTCTCCAAGATTCCATACAATTGTCACCTTATAGAAGGACTATTAGTCTTCCAAAGCTGATAATCTCAACAACCTTATGCACATAGAACTGGCAACTCACAATGAAGGAGAGTCCAGCACCCTCGCAGGCAGGCTAGGGACTCTCCAACCTGCACTATGATTGGCCTGACACTTTCGAGTTAATCATAAGAGGGCAGAAAGTGGGAGGAAGCCCAGTTCCAGCTCAAGGGATTGACTCTTTTAATCTTTCACCTCTTCATGAACTGTAGCACTGTAGCACTGTCATCCATTGTTCATCAATTTGCTTGAGCGGGCATCAGTAACGTCTCCATTGTGAGACTTGTTGTTACTATTTTTGTCATATCGAATATGCCACGGGTAGCTTGCCAGGCTCTGCCATGTGGGTGGGATACTCTTGGTAGCTTGCTAGGCTCTCCAAGAGGGATGGAGGAATCGAACCTGGGTCAGCCGCATGCAAGGCAAATTCCCTACCCGCTGTGCTATAGCTCCATATATATGTAAATAAAAAGTAAAGAAAGAAAAAAATACCAACAAAATACTCACTGAATGGGCTCAGTCACAAAGTGGTTAATGACGTAGGACAGAATCAGTGACCTGGAGGGAAGATAAACATAATCTGCCCAATCTGAACAATAAAAATCTCTTGGAGGTTCTGGAGTGATAGTACAGGGCGGGAGGGCATTTGCTTTGCACACGGCCAACTCAGGTTCACGACAGAAGAGAATAAGTTCTGATACCCATGGCAGCCTGCACTCCTGCCACCTGTTTGTTTCTATGCTAATGGAGAGCTCTTTCTTCTTTGCTCAGTAAATATGATATTCGAAGACAACTGAAGCATTTTTAAATTATTTGGCACATTGCTTCAAGAGCCTGCTCCTGCCCCAACAATAACAGAATCACCCCAAAAGATTATTTAGGTACAGAATAAAGAAACCTTATTCAATAGAAAGATACAGCTCAATTCATTTATTGAATAAATTGAATTTATTAGATCCTTTTGTTCTTCATATAATTGATATGCAAAACTGAGAGACATGTTTAGTAGCATCATCTCCTTGTAATACATGTCTAAACTACAAAAATTGGAAAATTCTATACAGAGGGGCAAAATCTTGTCCAAATTTCTCATGGCTTATTTTCAAAGTGGTTTTATCTTTCTAGTAATAGTAAGAAAATGGTTATTAAATGGTTTTATATACTTTAATGAAATGATTATAGCAATTCCTTTCATTTGAGTTCACTCAAAATATTTGTAATTCTTTCTTCTGTTGCTACAGTCACATATATATCTTGTAAATATAAAAATGTATCAACAATGACTTTATTAACAATTTGGGACCAGGAGATACCTCAAAGGGGTTGAGAACAAATCTGATACGTGAAAGGTACCAAGTCTAATTCATGATAATCTATGGCCCTTAGAGCATCACTAAGTGTGACCCTACTGACTTCCTGTTCCTTTTATGAACCCCAAAATCGTTAGTGAACCTGAGAACATAGCTGTCAGGCATAGATCTCACTGGATGTGAACCCCAGTTTCCTGACCACTGCTGGGGAGGCACATAAAATAAAACAATTTTAATAGATTCTTGTTCTGAATATTAAATGAACAAATATGACTAGAAATAATACCTTAAATGTCACTGTTATAGCCTGGCTACAGAGAATTAAATCCAATATACTTGGGAAAAATAAGTTGATATTCAATGTGTGTTGGTGAGTTCAGAAAGTAAAGGGATTTTGGGGTTGGTTATTTTTGTTTTTGTCTGTTTGGGGGCCACACTTGGAGCTGCATGAGGCTTGCTTCTGGCTCGGGGGGCCACATGGGGTACTAAGAATTAAACCCAGGTCTGCTACGTACAAGGCACACACTCAACTTACAGTTCTATCTCTCCAGCCCCAAGTACAGGTTTTCTTTCTTTAATTTGTTCCCCTTTGGTAAGTGATTAGCCATCAGCAATGATAAGATTATCCACAAATCAATGAAAAAAATTGCTGGCAACGCTGTGTTCCACCCACAGTTGAAGCTCTCTGGCCGTTTGACCAGAAAGGAGTATATGATTTTGTCTTACTTCTCTGGACCTTTCTTGGTGAAGTAAAAACTCGGCAGGTCATGTATTTTGTAAATATAATTTTAAAAGGCAACTCTGACTGGAGGACGGTTGCAGTTTCAGACAAACATCATTTTAATTTAAGTGAAAGCCCAAGACAAGCAAGGACAGGAGTCAATGGAGTCAAGCACACTTAAACTAATTTCAGTCAAGAGGAATAAATCTCTTTACATGAATTCTTGTTTTAAGATAACAAACGACAGTTTAGTCATAGCTTCCTAGATTGCATTTGCTTTTGTGAAACTTCCAAACGAGTCCACTCCTCGTGGGCACCAGCATGACGTGCAGCCAAGCTGACCAGAGCTCAGATGTGTCTTCCAGACAGGATGTACACCCCAGGGACCTGAATGTGAGTCTCTGGAAGGTTCACCTCTGATGCCACATGGCAGACGCCAACGCCTGCTAAATATTACTCCCCTTTGATTTTTAGGCATGACAGGAAGAGTGGCAGGATTATGTACTTTTAAGGACCTCTGGAAATTTTGAAATTGGAAAGAGGAATTACAGGGCCAGAGCCATAGTACAGCAGGTAGGATGTTTGCCTTGCATGTGGCTGACCTGGGTTTGGTCCCTAGCATCTCATATGTTCCCCAGAGGACCACCAGGAGAGATTCCTGAGTGCAGAGCCAGAAGCAAGTCCTGAGCAGTCCAAAAATAAGAACAAACAAATGAACATACAAAAACACAAAAAGAAAGAAAGAATGATGATTTTCCTAAATATGGGAAAATAAAATTTCAAAATAAAATTTATAGTTAGAGTTCAAAACAACATAACTGTAAACTAGTCACACTGTCATTAAATTTAGTATTCAGATATCTTAATTGAATATCTTAATCTTTTTTTAAATATTTTTTAAATTTTATTCAATCACCGTGAGATAGTTACAAGCTTTCATGTTTGGGTTACAATCTCACAATGATGAATACCTTATTCTTAATTAGACTTGCACACGAATTGAAAATTCAACTTTTTTACTTTTCAAGAATTTCAACATATATGGTGATTTCAGAGAAATTTAAACCAAACTATAAATTAGTTGAATTATCCAACCTGATGATGTTCAAACCATTTGTAAGTATCCTTTTAATGTTTTCTATTATTTATATTATGTAGGAGGTAAGTACATTTCAACATAGCTAATTTAATGTGGTATGAAGCCAGGAATCTGAGGAGTAATTTAATCTTCCTCCTTTTTCTTTATAAGCTGTAGATCATTGAGGACTTCAAAAGTCATCTTCTAAATACCTCATTTATCACTTACTTATCTTTAATATCCCTCTGATTGTCATCACCGCTTTTCAAAATTTACTGGCATGTTGTTCTGGCATGTCCTGAATTTAAAACGACCCAATAAAATAGAGACTTTCTCAGAATGTACATGATACTTCCTGTCAAAAGAAAGAATTAGATGCCTGCTATAAGAAAGACGCCCTCCTCCCGTCCCCACAACCACCACCATGTTCTCCAAGCCTGAGTGATTCCTGAATGCAGAGCTAGGAGTAAGCCCTGAAATGCCACAGGATGTGACTCAAAATGAACAAATGGAAAAAAAAGAGAGACCAAGACTGAACTGTACATTATGAAAAGTGTATGACCAAATGTAAGGAGATAGGGGTATTGTCCTTGCTACTCGGAAGATGGAAATGCTATCTGGTATTAGTTTCTTTTTTAAATGGATGGGAAAACTACACCCACATTTGAGGTATCTTTGGGAATGTTATCTATACACATTATAACTTGGAAATTGGATTCTGAATTTCAGTCATTAATATGGTCATGTTGTTTTGTAAATAAATAAATAAAAATAAAGTAAAAAAAGTAAGACTTAAGGGTGAATAGTATAAAGAGAGATTATACATATATATACACATATATGTACATATATGTTGTCATTTTATAGCCCTTTTATGGCAGCTCCCATATTCCCTTTCATTTTATGTACAAATGTAGTAAAATGGCTTTTGGAGTCTCTTCAATGAAGGTAGAAGACTGAAAGGTATGGGGTCGATAGGTAATAAATGAATATATCATGCAAACATGATGGAATAGAAAAAGTTATCTGAGAATAGAAACAAATTCCTGGAGACTGCCTTTCTGTGACATTTTTTTAAAATCCTGTGCTCTTTATTTTATGATTGACACCTGTCTACTAGTGTACCTGACAAGGTAGGATGTGATGCATTTCTCTTGTCTCTAAATTAAGCTCTAATGATTCAATTCCCCCTTGCATGAGGTAAAACTTGCAGAAACACAGTGCTGCACGGTATTAGAGAATATTTATTTATACATTTTTAGGGGTGTTCAGGTGAAAACTATGACTAGCTTTGGATAATACAAATGGTCAGAATTGAGGCGGCAGCTTAAAGAGCAGGAGTACATGGCTGGTATGGTTAGAGTGGCTGTAAATTGCTCAAAACATTAGAACAGTTATAGGAAAATATCTAGAAAATGATAGAATATAATATTAAATTAGGTATTTTAAAGTCTCTTCAGTCTTCCTGCTTTATTATTTAGTAAAGATAATGGTTGCCTAGTGAATTCCCATGGAACATCTTAATTTCTTCTTCTTCCTCCTCTTCTTCTTCTTCTTCTTCTTATTATTATTATTATATTATTATTATTATTATTATTATTATTATTTGGCCACTCTCAGTAGTGCTCAGGGCTTACCCCTGGCTTTGAAAGTACAATGGTTAAATTTCAAAACATGATATCATAATAAAATCTGTAGTAACTGCTAGCTTTTAGTTCCTTTTCTTTGTACATGCAATGTGGTTTTGATGTAATTTAAGGAGCCAAGAACATAGCTGTTCCAAGGGGGGGGGGGAAATGAGTCCATGAAAAGCCCTACTGAAGACTAGGGAGGTCAGAAGACAGTAATAAAAACAACATTTATTTCATCCTGATAGCAGGAGCAAGGAAATAGTCCCTTGTGGATGTTGATGTGACCGCACAAGCAACTGTAGCTTTATGGGATGTTGACTGGTCTAATGCTTAGTGTGTAAATGATTAAGCAGCTGTTCCTATGATCTTTCACTGAAGGTGTTCTCATTCTTAGCATCTATCATCTGTCTATCTATCTATCTATCTATCTATCTATCTATCTATCTATCATCCATCTATCTATTATCTATCTATCATCCATCCATCTATCTATCTATCTATCTATCTATCTATCTATCTGATATTAGACTCGTCTCCCATACTAAACCAGTGAGGCCTGTGCCCTGGAGTGGCTACGTGGCTGGTGGCACATTTGGGGACCTAGAATAAGAATGAGTCTTTGGTTTTGTTAATACATAAATAAACAAACAAACAAACAAACAAATAAATACACAGATGGTCTTTGGAGTTGAAAATCAGAAAAACAGTGGACTTTGGTTTTGGTAAAAGTAGTGGCACCTGGGTCAGAGAGAGGATGTTCGGCAAGTAAGGCCAGCACTGGCCTTGCACACTGCCTCGGCACCCTATGTAGCCTGCCAAGCGCGCCCGGAGTGATCCCTGAGCACAGAGCCAGGAGTAAGCACTGAGCACTGCAGGGTGTGATCCCCAAACAAAAACCAAATAGTGGAGCCCTGGGAACTTATTTGTGTTTCCACCTTCTAAATAAAGGCACTATAGTTAGTAAAGGGGAGGGATTACCACCACTGTCCCCCCTGCAGAGATGATCCCAGAGAGACTGGGCAGGGCTGAGAGTCCCCAGTGATAGAGAGAGGGGGAGAAGCTGCCTGCGGAGTGGGGATGCAGGTGAGGGGAGAGTAAGAGCAGGAGAGAGAAAGAGAAAGAGAGGGAGAGAGGGAGAAAAAAGAGGATGAGAGGGAAAGGAAGAGAGAGAGAGAGAAAGGGGGAGAGGATAATGGGGGAGAGGGAGAGGGAGGTGGAAGAAGAGAGGGAGAGAGAGACAGAGAGGAAAGGAGGGAGAGAGGGAGCAAGAAAGGGAGAGAGAGAAGAGGGAGAGGGAAAGAGGGAGAGAGAAAGGAAGAGAAAAAGAGGGGGAGAGAGGAAGAAAGGAAGTGAGGGAGGGAGATCGACAGAGAGAGAAAGAGGGAGAGAGAAAGACAGAGAGGGAGGGGAGAGGGAAAGAGGGAGGAAGGGCAGGCAGGAGCGAGGGAGGGGTGGAAGGAGAGAGGTGGAAGAACAAAAATAATTTAGAGGGCTGAGGGCTGAAGCTGCAGGTAGCTGAGGCTGCTGCGAATTGAGGCTGTGACCCGCTCTCCTGGGAGGAATGGGGAGAGCAGCTGAAATCAAGCTCCCGCTAGAGCTCCCACTGCAGCCTCCAGGGTGCCTGAGAGCTCTGGGCTGCTGTGGCCCCCAAGAGAGCAGGGGGAGCCCCCAAATAGCTAAGAGCACACAGCGGTTGTAATAAGGCAGGTGAGACATGCACCATCCTGGTGGAGAGGCCAGATTCCTCCCCAAACCCATCTCCTTGGCCGGCTCTGACTCCCAGGGCCAGACTCCCAGGACCGAGCAAGCCCAAAGACAGGGTGAAACTCTGGCACTCATACCCACAGGCCCCGAGGACGATGGCATTGGCAGGGCCTAGCAAGGTTCTAACACCTGAACTACAAAATGTTGCTTTCAATTTCAGCAAGTTCATGGATGCTCTTGAGTTTCATCTACAGATGCAACATTTACTATTCATACAGTCACAAATTAGGTGGCAATTTTTCATCTTTATAATATCTTATGAAAATTTAAGTTCACTGTTTTTTTTAACATTTTGACCCACATTAAGTTAAATGAAGTTTCATAAGAAAGCCTTTTGACAAATACAAAATGTTTTGAAAGCCTGAGGGCTCGGTTTTCAGTGGTAGTCGATTTTCTGATTTGTGTTTTCTCTGATTATTTGGCATCCCATTTGAAATAAATGTCTTTGAGGGAAATTTGTTTTCTGCCCTACGATTAATCTTGTTTCCTGCTTGTCTGCTCTTATATACGACTACTCTGAATTTAATGTACTCATCATTACGCCGTAAGTAGGAATGTAACCGCAATCAACTGTCGTTCAAGCAAGGAGGAATTCCTCTACTACCCTTTGATTCCTCCTAGAGAGTTCACAGCGAACCATGAGCTCAGTCTTTTTTTAAACTGACTGATAAGAGACAGGAAGACTATTAGGAGAAAAAATGAGCAGAGCCTAATGAAATTTTCTCAGAGAAAAACAGGAGAAAATTTTGAAATGCAACTGAATTAGATTGCCAATAGATTGATGTGGAAGAAAATATTTCCTGAGACTAAAAAATGGAGGTTTTGGGTAAGAAAGCCACATCCAGTAGTGCTTGGGGGCTACTCCCAGCTCAGTGCTCAAAGGTCACTCCTAAGAGTTGACAGGGATGGACCTTGGGCATCTTACAGACACAGCATGTGCTCCACTCCTCAGCTACCCTTCAGCCCCCAAGATACGTGGAAAGAAAATTTTGGATTTTAAGTTTGAAGGGAAGTAGACCATCTCCTGGTAAGAAACTTAAAAAAACTCCTACAAGGGTCATTTTGATTGTCACTTGTATCACTTGTCATCCCTTGCTCATTGATTTGCTCGAGCAGGTACAAGTAACATCTCCATTCGTCCCCGTTGCATGCTAGTGTAGCCCAGTGGCGTCTGCTCAATCCAGGAACACAAAGAACCTCAAACCATTCATTCAAGGTCTTGACAAAGAAGTCTGACCATTTTGTAGGTGGGGGCGCATGCGTTCTTTTGACAGCCCATGGAATCCAATCGGTAACTGCTCTAGTCCAGCGGTTGTCTCCAAATCTCATCATGTGTCCAGCCCATCTGATTTTCGATGCCTTGGCAAACAAGACAGTATCCCTGATTTTCCATCATAAACAGAGGTCGGAACTCTGGATTCCTTCTCTCACTTGAGTGAAATGTAATATTCCAAGCATAGCTCTCTCAATTCCTCTTTGGGAGACCCGAAGAGCATTCTTATCCTGTTTTTGTAGGGCCCAGGTCTCTGGGGTGTATGTTAGTGCAGGAAGAATGGTGGAGTCGAAAAGATGTGCCAAATCTGGAGGTTCTTTGTCCTCTTAACAATTTCTTCTACGCTCCTGAAGGGGTTCCACAATGCTCTCTTCCTCCTGAGCAGCTCAGGTGCCAGGTCATTCATCATGTTGAGTTCTAGACCTAGGTACACATAACTGCTACATTTGGAGCTGTTAATTCTGTTGAGAGCAAAAGGAACATCAGGAACTAGTCTGTTTCTCATGAACATTATCTTCGTGAGATTCAGCTGCAGTCTGACCTTTCCACACACACAGTCGAAGTCAGCCAGCATTCATTCCATTTGACTAATGTTTGGTGTTATTAGAACGATGTCATCAGTGAAGCGAAGGTGGTGTAGTTGCCAACCATCTATCTTTACTCCCATTCCTTCCTATTCCAGTCATCGTATGACTTTCTTGAGGGTGGCACTAAAGAGTTTCAGTGAAATGGTGTCACCCTACCGAACCCTTCTCTTTGTCGATGATAACTTCCTTGTAGAATGGTGAGATCCTGGTGGTGAATCCATAATACAGCTCATAGAGAATCCTGATGTACTGAGTATGAACACCCTGTTTGGCTAGGGCTTCGATGACTGCTTCAGTCTGAAAGAATCAAAGGCCTTCATTTAATTCATGAACCTTAGATAGAGAGGCATCCTGAACTCTAGCGAAGCCTCAATGAGCTTGGTCACCATGTGGATATGGTCGATCGTGCTGAATCCTTTTCAGAACACAGCTTGCTTACATGGTTGTCCTTCGTCTAGTGTTCTGCCAATCCTATTCAGGATGACTCGAGTGAATAACTTGTAGAAGACAGACAACAGGCAGATCCGGTGATAGTTGCCGATGTCGTGGATGTCTCCCTTCTTGTATAACAGAATGGTACTCTTTTTTTTTTTTTTTTTCCCATTGGGATGGAAACTTGCATTCAGACAGGTAGTGTATGAATAGTCGAGCCAATGTATCCATGAGTATTGGTGGCAGATTCTTCAGGTGTTTGGGTCTGACCTTGTCTGAATTGAGTGCTATATGCTTCTTTACCGATGAAATGGCGTGTCGGATTTTGGAAGGGAGAATACTGGGAGCAACATATACATCCTGCGGAATTTGGTATGTGGGCTGGTGGACGTGGCTATCGAAGAGATCTGAGTAGAAGTCATGGAAAACTTTCTCCATTGCCCTTCTGGAAGATGTGATAGATTCATCAGGACGTCCAAGGACAGTCCTCTTGGTCTTATGGTTGGTGAAGGACAGGTACATGTTACGAATACTTTTCTGGGTTTCTGCAATACTGGCCAACACTGCTGATCTCTCTTTGAGGTCTTCCTTTATTGCTTCTCTGTGCAGCTTTGTGAGCTCAAATGTTAGCTTGTGAGTGCTTAAGGCTCGCGCCAAACCACATTGGTGAATGAGCCCAAGAGTTTCTGAAGACAGGTGTCTTTTTGTGGCTTTCTCTCTCTCTCTCGGCATTCCTCACATCATAATGGAGGTGCTGAACCAGTCAATCATATTCCTCATCAATGTTGCCAATGACAGCATCTTCCCATATTGCTGCAATAGTGCCAAAGAGCTCCCAGTTGGTGGTCGTTCTGGGAGTTCTCTTCTTAAACTTTGCAGCCCTTTCTCCTTGCTCCGTGAAGTAGAATTTCGCATGAAGGAGATAGTGGTCTGGTCCTGTTTGGACTTTTGGGACAACAGCGACATGGGTCAGTCAAAGACGTCTATTGAATATGATGTGGTCAATTTTGTTGTGGAACTGTCCACTGGTAGACTCCCATGTGCAATGTTTAGATTCGGCCTTCTGGAACCACGAGTTACCATGGATGGTCTTGGTCAACATGATGAACTCAGACAGTCTCTCACCCTGTTCATTCCATTCTAGGCTGTGGGTCCCAATGTGGAGTTCTTTGGGCGACATTCTTGGTCCTATCATGGCATTAAAATCACCAACTTTGTAGGAGGTATGGTCTTCTTTATAGAACTTCTCCAGCTCCATGTAGAACTTCTCACTTTCTTCTTCATCATAATTGGATGTTGGTGCATAGACAACAAAGATAGAAACTGCCAGCAGTGAGCCACATCTATTCAAACGTAAGCGTCCTATTCAGGTTACTAGGCATTTGAATGAATAATGCTCATGGCCAAGTTCATGTTGATGAGGACACTGACACCACCAATGCCTCTACTGTTGCATGATCTGGAGGAACAGTTCTTCTCAGTGTCGAAAAGGGCGTGATTTGATCGATGCCTTCTTGTCTCGATCAATCCAATGACGTTGTACTTGGTCTTCTGCACTTGCACCATCAGGTCCTCGATGGATGCTTCTGATGCCAGTGTACATGCATTAAAAGTGCAGACAGTCATTTTAGGCCTTCTTTGTTTTGGCAGCCTAGTTTGGCCCTGAGATTTTTAGCAGCCTCTCTTTTTTCATCCTTCTCAACACTGCCATATTGGGGGCTCTTCCAGGGTCAGGAGAATGAGGCCCAGTTTTGTTACCGTTGTTGGCATATCGAATACACCACGGGTAGCTTGCCAGGCTCTGCCTTGTGGGCGGCATGTTGTAACAATCTGTGCATTGACAAACACGCCACACTCCTTGTGCATGGATGTGCTGCTCATATATAGAAAGTACCAGCCAGATTGACACAGTCAATGCAAGGAGTCTAGCCCTGCACCTGCCTGCATCTCTGGGTAGCACCTATTGGTTCACTCTTGGCCGGTTGTCACTGTTGCCATGACTTCGTCATGATGAGGTGGTGAACCATCGAGGAGGAATTTGAAGACAAATAAGACAAAATTAATGATTACCAGAGAAAAGGGCAGGGAGGTGAAAAATTTGGTAAAGGTCAGTTGTAAGGTAGAAAATGGAATTGGATTTAGTGGTGGCTTACTGTTATTCATACAGATTCTCATACTGTTATATACCTGAAACTTATATAATGTTATAAGGCATTATTGCACAATCAAAAAGCAAGTGAAAGTCCTATGAAAAATTCTCAAAAAATAAATTTACTTAGCATCTGTGACATTTTGAGAACCATTTATGGATTTACCATGCCACAACTAGAAAAAAATTGCTTATTAACTATTTATTTTGGAAAAAGAAAAGAAGCATCCCTTTCTTTGCAATTTTGTAATGATTCCGTTTGGGTTAATATTCTGATCCTGATAGTCCTATGCTGATAGTATTGCCTATGTTGTCATATTTAACTTTATGATTTGACATAAGATATTGCATATTACTTCTCAAGCCCCATCACCATTATGTTTTGCAAATTAAATACTATATAAAATCTGTAATTTAAGAACCACAGGTTTCAGTTCTCATTACTTTGCATAGCTGTACCAATTATTTTTCTGAAAATTGAGAAGCAAGCATGCTTCTATGCTGTATCAATTGAGCATAAATTAGGAAAAATATAAAAGGAAAGCAACATCTCAAAAGAGGGCAATCAATATAACAAAAACTTTACTGAACTACGCTCTTTCATTTATTTGTGGCTGTCTCCTAAATCTTCCATTTTATGAATCACACCCAATCATAAATAATTGTTAGTGAAATTAATCTCAGTGAGTAACACTGAATTCCACTTTATAGTCATCAGTTGGGTGGATCAGAACAATCCTAGGATGAAGAACATCAAAACAGTGTTTTTCAACACGGAAATGTACTTGTTTGCATGCTGAGAACTCTGCAATGCTTCCTCAAGACCATCTTTGTTGCCATGACTACAGGATGGGCCATATTGATTTGCCTCAAAGTTATTATGAGTTTGTATCTATCAAGGGACCCCAATTCCTGTGAAATCTATGTGGAAGAAAAATCTGCCCTATGGCCTATCATCATTAGAAACAGTTTTGCTATTTTAATTAAATTGAGGAAAACAAAGCTAGATGCTAATTTTCACATACATTCATCAAGACAGTCTCACTACATTGCATGATAGAATATACTTTTCATGTGTTATTCTTTTTCAAAATTGTTTTCTCTAATTTTGCAACTTATAGCACATCAAAATGAACCGAGCATAGTCACTTCAGAATATCTGAACATCTTGCTGTACTTTGTGGGTTTTTTGTTTGGAATATTTAAGCGTATGTAAAATAGGTTTGAAATAAATTAATAAAATAAAAAATGAATGAATGAATGAGGTCCATTGTTTTACTGTTTTTGGCATATCGAATACGCCATGGGTAGCTTGCCAGGCTCTGCTGTGCAGGCAGGATACTCTCTGTACTTTGCCGGGCTCTCCAAGAGGGATGGAGGCTTTTAAAGGGCGGCCTCTAATCACCATTACAGATGTTCCTATGTTTCACACCATATTTGAACCTCATCAAATATGGTGGTGCGATAATTATGGAAAATAGATAGGAAGTGTTTATGATGTGTCTGGAGTGTGGCGGCGGTTGGGTAGTGGAGATCAGCTGATGAGGAACTTATCTGGCACCGGCAGGGTGTGTCTTATGGGTGTGACCCCTGGGTCACCTGAGATTGGGGGAAACAGAGGATCTCTGTTCCAGGGTCCCATTGAACTTAGAGTCAAGGGCACAAAGTTCCACATTACCTGGTTCTTCGGGACATCACTCATGCTTGAGACTCGGCCCGAGCATCCGGAAAGTGGCCTGGAGCATGGCAGTGCTCTTCTTCCCTCTCGCCCTCCTTCCTTCCCTCCTCCTCTCTTTCTCCCTCCCTCTCTTCCTCCCTCCTCCACCGCCCCCCCCCATTTTCTCTTCCACCCTGTTTCTGACTCTCTCTCTTCCCATTCTCTCTGATTCCATCTCTGACTCTCCCTTCCAAGATTGGCATCTCTCAGACTCAGAGGGGGCTTGGGTAAACAGGCAGGGGCAGATACTGAGCACAGGAGTCTCACCCATGCACAAGGGGCTGTGGCCAGAGATTAGGAAAACTAGGATCGAAGGAGAGGAACTGTTGGGATACAGCTGGGAGGCCCAGTGGCAAGTACAGAGCACAGAGATCTCTCACACATGTCTGGAGACAGAGGAAAGCATTCATGGGACAGAGAGTGATGCAAGGACTGGACCTGCCCATCGTTCACAGGAAGTGAGTGGACTGTGTGCATGAGACAGGGCGGTAATTCATGGATAAAGGCAAGACCTGGACATTTGGGGGAAGAACCTTAACCATCTACTTTAGCTTTACAATAAACTCTAATTTCTTGACCTTTTAAGATTTTTTATGCAAGTCTTTCATTACAATTTTCAAGAACCCACCAGAGCAGGAAAATCCACGTTCACACTAGCACTAGCATAATACTAATGACATTTTATTTTGTTTATTATTTAGGAGGAGGCTTGGGGTCACACCCAGCAATGCTCAGGATTTGCTCTTGGCTCTGTACTCAGAGATTACTCCTGGAGGGGGTCCATATGGGATGCTGGGGATTTAACCCGGGTTGTGTGTAAGGCATGGAACCGACCTGCTGTACTATTGCCCCAACCACGACAATATTTTAATATATTTCACTGATATATCCTTATGTGACCCTTAGGAGCAGGTGCAAATTTCATTAACATTCTCAGTGTTAAAACTCAAAGTTGAATTGATTTATAATCTATTGAGTGCTTATGTGCGCAGGAGCATGGACATAAGCTTCCCAGAGTGCAGCATGGCCCTTACGTTCACTGTTATAAATTACACAGTGATAGCAGTGGACAAAGGACTCCCAGCGTCTGCTTTTATCCACCAATAAGAAGAGATAGTCAAGGTAACTGAGAAAGAGATTTCTTCTCCAATTATCCCACAAAAGTTCCTTATAATTTGTATATTACTGGAAAAAAAGGGAAGTTGCAGAAAGTGATTTAATTATTATTGTTTTTGTGTTTTTGGGGGGCCCACACCCAGCAGTGCTCATTGGTTGCTTCCCATTCAATACTCAGATTACTTCTGGCAGGGCTCGTGGGGCCTTAAGGGATCTTGAGGGTTGAATGCAAGTGAGTTGCATGCAAGGTAAGTGTGGTCTCTGCTGTACTCTCTCTCCAGTTCCTGTATTTGTGATTTTACCTTTACTTACTCATCCATATAAGTGGACGGCAAATGGGTCTTGTTGTTTAGGCTCAAGCTTCAGGAATGATTCTACAGGGTAGCATATCAACATTCTTTTTTTCTTTTTGGGTCACACCAAGCGATGCACAGGGGTTACTCCTGGCTCTGCATTCAGGAATTATTCCTGGCGGTGCTTGGGGGACCATATGGGATCCTGGGAATCAAACCCAGGTCGGCCGTGTGTGCAAGGCAAACGTCATACCCGCTGTACTATCACTCCAGCTCCCTCAACATTCTTGATTTAAGTGAGAATTAACACTTCGCTGTGAATAATAATTGTTTTCTTCCTTTGACTTCAGAATATTTGGTTTATGGGAAGGATTATGTAGATTTTTTCTTTAAGGAAGGAGAAGTACTACTCAAATGCAGGTAGATTATTAATAACTGAAGTTTGAAAAGTCATCAGTTTTATCTACAGCTTAATTGAAACTTAGTTGGCTGTAAAAGAGAAACTTGTCCAACCAATAGTCTTAGCAGAAAACTAGTAATATTGCCATGAGGTTAATCAGCAACTCACTAAGCACCTGCATTAATCAGATAGGGCAGTCCTAGGGAGTAATCTAGGTCTTAGGCAAACTCTGATAATTCTACAAAATCAGCAACATATTTTGCTTATAATTTTTGATAATAAATTATTTTTGTAGATTATGCTCCTCCCGTGGCACTCAATATTGTAATGAATTTTAAGACTATCTCTGGTTCTAAGTAAATTAAGGGCCCCCAAAATGTCTGGGGCCCCAAATGAATGTTTTCTTATGTTAGCAGAGAAATTTTGTTTATTCATATTACTAGATGTGTCAGTGGAGAGAAGGTAGAGTGAGTAGTGTGCATGTCTTGCATGTAGCTGACCCGGGTTCAATCTCCCGCAATTCATATGGTCCCCGAGCACTTCCTGGAGAAATTCCTTAGTGAAGAGTCAGGAGTAACCTCCAAGCATTGCACTTTGCTCCTAGGGACTCAACTCAGAAACTACTGAGATTGGTGGTGAGAAATGGTGAGGGGAAGGGGAAGGTTGTTAGAACATTGTATTACTGAAACCCAATAAAGAACAACTTTGAAACTGTGTATTTCATAGTGATTCAATTAAAAAAAACTTTTTGTTTCACAAGAAAATAAAATACAATATGAAAAAGAAAGGAAGGAAGAAAAGGAAAGGAAGAAAAAGAGAAGAAAGAAAAAGAAAGGAAAAGAAAAATGAAGAAAGGAAACAGAGAAAGGAAGAAACAAAGAAAAAGAAAGAATGAGTGAGAGAAAGAAAAAAGAAAGGAAAGAAGAAAGAAAGAAAACTGAAAGAGAAAGAAAGAAGGAAAGAAAGAAAGAAAATAGAAAGAAAGAGAGAGAAAGAAAGAGAAGAGAGAGAGAGAGAGAGAGAGAGAGAGAGAGAGAGAGAGAGAGAGAGAGAGAGACTTGAGGCCCATGACACAGAACTATCACTGTAAGTAGAAACATCTGGTCGTGATTTTGAGCAGTCATTGACTTGTGGGACACATCTGGTGATGGCCAGGGATCACTCCTGGCAGGCTCTGGACACTGTAAGGGTACTGAGGATTGAATCCAGTCTGGCTGCATGCAAAACAAGCACTTTCTCTCTCTGGACCCTGTCAGATGCTTTTGAATCTTGAGAAATGACTCCAGAATATGTTCCATGTTCTCCTCTTCCTGGTTATTCCCAGCAGCCTGAGACAGTTGGCTCTCATTGGAAGGAGATTTTTTTTTCCCTTTGCAGACTTGCACTTAGAAGACAACTCAACTGTGGGGGAAGAATCAGAGGAAGAGGAGCACCTTGACCTGCCAGAGGAATCCTTTCCCGAGTTTCTAGAATGGCTTCTGGACCTTGGAGAGGGACCTTTTCTTCAGGGCATGCAACCACATGCGGCCACATCAAGGACTGTATGCTTGCTTATAATTATGCCAGTTTGAGTGGTAGTTTCCATTGCCTCCTCGGTTATACTG
Organism: Sorex araneus; assembly: GCF_027595985.1. Taxonomy (NCBI): domain Eukaryota; kingdom Metazoa; phylum Chordata; class Mammalia; order Eulipotyphla; family Soricidae; genus Sorex; species Sorex araneus. The sequence continues at coordinate 196,197,836 of NC_073306.1, forward strand.
ACTTGAAGGTAAAAAGCCTCTGTTGCCTCCACAGAATTAATAGGACCTTCAATAACCTCTGTGGTGACTGGGGAAATCCCAGTTTATATAGACTCTTGGATGGTTTCTCTGTTATGAGCTGGAGAATAAGATCTAGAACAAGACCTAGAAAACAGTACGCACTTCCTTGAATGAGAGACAGATGGACTTCACACCGAAACTTTGAAAATGAACGAGAACAAAGATGAAGATCTTGATGCAGACCTTGACCGTGAAGAGCAAGACCCAGACTTGGGTTTGATCATTTTTGACATCTCTGGAGAAAAGGTCACTTTTCATTATTTCTTCTTTGAACAATGATCCCAGGCACTCTGGGCACTGCTACTGGCTTCTCCAATTTATAGTCGGAGGGGACCAGAGCTATAGTACAACAGATAGGTTGCTTGCCTTGCACACAGCAGACCCGGGTTCAATTTCCAGCATCTTGTACGGTCCCTTGAGCACCACCAGGAGTGATTCCTGAGTACAGAGCGAAGAGTAAACCCTGAGCACCACCAGGCATACTCCCAAACAAAAAGGAAAACAATTTACAGTCAGGATACAATTCTAAGCAATTACAGCTGCAGGCTTGTGACAGTACAGCAAGCCCCAACCTCTCACCCACCCTGTGGCCAGACTGCTGATGTTTTTAATGAATTTGTCTTTGCTACCATGTTTTAAAGTTATTTATCTTTAGAGTACTAAAACTATATCCCAAGCAAAAAATTATGGTGACCATGGTTCAAACTTGCTCCATACGAGGAAGGAAACTGGGTTATCTATCAAAAATGAGGAGTGGAGTAAATCAACAAAATGTGATTTGTGATATGCACATGATTTAATACGTCGGACCTTATATTACTCCATTGGTTACAACAATTACACCTTGGCATTGGACGGTTTTATATCCAGTTTACCAGTGAGGAATCTGAAATTTAGAGGTTATTCAAGATCATTCAGGCTTAATTGGTGGGTGGAGTCAAACCCAGGTGTGCCTTTGCAGTTTAAACTGGCAATCAGCTCTACAGTGTCCCTCAGCACGTCATGAAAAGTCCCCCAATAGGACAGTGGATAGGGTGTTTGCCTTGTATGCGGCTGACCCGGGTTCCATTACCAGAATCCCATGTTGTCCCCCGTGCACCGCCAGAAGTAATTCCTGAGTGCATGAGCCAGGATTAACTCCTGTGCATTGCCAGGTATGATCCCCTCCAATAAAAAAAAGTACCCTCTTTTACCCTTTGTATATGTTATCACCATTTTTTCCTCCACCTTATCACAGTTCTATGAGACAGACTTTAAAAAATGCCCCATCTGATACCCTATGTATATATGCTTAAAATATCACTTAAAAATTATCATGATAGTGGCTGGAGAGATAATATAGTGGGTAAGGTGCTTGCCTTGCACGGGCCTGGCCCAGGTTTGATTCCTGCATTCATTTTGGGCCCCTAGAAACACCAGGAGTAATTCCTGGGTGCAGAGCCAGGAGTAAGCCCTGAGGATTGCTGGGTGTGACTCCCCGCCCTCCCCCAACCACCAGAAAAAATACTTAAAAATTGTATCATGATATACCTCAATGTGAGAGAGAGACACTGCCACTGTATTGAAGCCATTTTAAGGAATGTCCAAGTAGCAAATGAATTTGATACCATTTCTCTTTGTATTGGAAAAGAACATAGATTAAATGATAAAATCTAGAGACAGATCCAGAGTTTGCTAACAATTTTTATTGCTACGTGCTCCCATTACAACAAACAGCATCAGTAGTGTACACTTGATAAAAAGAAATTTTCAGCTTAGTAGAAAAGGAAGCTCAAAGACCAGAAGTATAAGAAGTATCTACATCTTTACGGAGGTGTACATGTGTGACCAGCTTTCGCTATATTCCCCTGGGGGTCAGGCATATGCACATGCAAGTAAACTAGAGAGAATTTCATTCCAGGAAATTTTCTAGAAAATAAAATTATTTCTATAATTTCTACTTGCAACTCAGGGATTGTTTTAAGATGTGGAACTCAACAATTTTATTTGACTTTTACAAGTCTTGCACAAAGTAGCAGCAATTCTTGAGAGGTATAGAGTCAATAAGTGAAGTTATCAGTTTACCTTGGTTGAGATGCAAAAGTCTTGCATATTCTATGCTATGAAAGGTTAATATGCTCACAATTCAAATTGCATAATACAATTGCAGACACTCCAGCAACATACCACAGAAACAGTATGCTGAAAATGCTTTTTTTGGGAAGGATAATTTATAAAAGTCTTATCTCTTTCACATACTTTTAAAAGTTCTAATTCACCATTTCAATTAAGCAGCTAGTTACCTGAGTCCCTGCCTCTTATGTCTTATTGAAGGGGTACAACTCATCAAGGTTGTATCAACTGCACCGAAAATACAAAAAGTGTGCATCACATAAGTTTGTTTAATTTTCGCTCTTTTATTTGTCTGCTGTGGTTTACTTAAATTCCTCCTCTATACACAGAACACAGCATGCCTCTCTAATTGTATCTCTCTAGCTTACCAAATATGTCATTAATATTAGTGTAAATATTTAGTACATAAAAATACTATCAAGAAAAAAAATCAACTTTTAATAAATATCTTCAATTCTGAATTCTATATACAAGTACTTTACATGTACTCCCTGGAGAGAGCATTTCTGGTTTCACTGTGAGCAAAGTGACCTCTGACATAAATTATTAACACATTATTGCAGTCAAATGCATTGTGGTCATGAACATTTGGATATGAACCATGCGGAAAATAAATATCGTAACCATTGGCTAATGCTTTCATGAACCTGCTTCCAAAATCCCACAACCCTACTATAATTTGAATATAAATTCTAGTACAAATATACCTTTCTCAGCTACCAACAAACAATTCCCCAAACATTTTCCTTTTTTATTATTACAGTATATTGAGTATACCTGTTTGTATATGTCAACAACGGAAAAACGGAATAAAAATAACACAAGAACTTAGATGACTTCAATGGTGCCTCTTAAGGTCCTGATAAAAAGCTTTTAGTTTTATCTTCCATAGGCTTTTTTCTGATTTCTTCTCTTTCACCACAAACACACTAAAATAACAGACCTAATCCTATTTATTTTAAAGGTGGAAGGTAGTAGGAAAGCTGAAATCTATCTATAGCCTCTCTTTTTATTTTTCTAGAATTTAGGTATCACATTGTTGATTACACCACAGAACAAAATCTTCTGTATTATCAGTAGCTACAAATCTAACCTCTCTGTAATAGTCGGCTTTGAAAATCAATCCTTAAAATGTCAAATAAGGCAATACTCAATGACAGGCACCTAAAACATCCAGAAATGTTCTATAGTAAACAATCATTTGAGAACATATCTCTTAAAATAATACTGATTTCTGCAATATACAGTATTTACATGACAGCTACAACTTTCCTCATACAATATTTCTAAGATAGATAAATAGGAGTACACGTCAACGAGTTTTTTTGCTTCATTTTGAAAACCTTTTAAGTGTAAACCATTGACACCTCTCTTTTATTTTCACTGTAACTTTTTTTTAAAAACAACAAAAAAAATCAGCTAATATGCACAAACAGTTCCAGTCCTCTTTTCTGATTTAGAGAATGACCCACATGTTTAGCAACTTAACTTTCCCTCTATTAATCATCTTTGGTGCTTTCTTCGAATGAATTCTGGGAAATGAGTCACTGCTGAACAGAAGGAGGAAGAAAGCAACGAGAAAGTGAACCAGCACTTTTTGTTCTTCCATTTACAGACGAAAAATGAGTTCGATGATCTAGAGAGATTTTTCACTTTACACAAGCTCTATGCACCACGAGAAGGGGGAAACTTGTCCTGACTTTTAGCCTTTGAGGTTCACGTTCTCATCTTAACAGGGTGACCGATCTCACTGGACGTCTTTTGTCAATCATCTTTTCATCTTTCGTTGAGGTTCTTGTCTGAGCAGCACCCAGGGCGTCACTGACGGCGAGGAAGCGGGCAGCCGCCGGCTGAGAAGATGAATTGAGGTGGGCGCCCTTCGTGGGGGGCGAGAGCAGCCTCACAGTCTTCCTTGCAGTTTGCTGAGACCTCCTCTGGGGCAGGGTAGCACCATCAGGTTTACTGTTGGGTTGAAAAGCAGCATAGGCGTTTGGACCTCCCGCCGGGGAGATCCTTCTCAGAGGTTCCTTCTTCTCCGCGGGCCCCTCTGATTGGTGAGGAGCCAAAGGTGTGGGCATCAGGAGAGACCCCGGGAGGTCACTGGGGTTGAAGAGAGCATCATCGTGAGCTTCGGCAGCTTCCGGAAGGTAGGGCGGGGGCAGGGTGCTGCTGCGCTTGCTACAGGACTCGCAGCACAACTTGTTATAGCCTGGGATGGAACAGTACCGGGCCAGCACCTCCATCTGACAGAATATGGACTTGTCGCCCAAACAAGGCTCATCTGCAGAGATGAAAAGGAAGCCAGTGACGTGGATTAAACACAAAAAGAGGGAAGAGGATTAAAATCATTTATGATATAAAAAGATAAGTGAAATCTGATAGGAGCATTTGCATTCTTTTGAATGCAAATATGTGTGTATATATATGTATATATATACACATATATATTTGCCCATCTGCCCAGCCCCCCTTCTTTTTTTAAAAATTAAAAAAAAATTTTTTAAATAAGTGAATCACCATGAGGGTACATTTACAGATTAATACATTTTCGTGCTTATGTTTCCATCATACAATGTTCGAGAACCCATCCCTCCACCAGTGCCCATTCTCCACCACCAATGAACCCAGTATCCCTCCCACCCTCCAATCCCATCCCCCCATCCCAGCCCACCTCTGTGGCAGGGCATTCCCTTTTGTTCTCTTCTCTCCTTTTGGGTGTTGTGGTTTGCAATAGGGGTATTGAGTGGCCATCGTGTTCAATCAATAGTCTACTGTCTCCCTCCTTTTTTTTTTTCAAATTTATATTTTTATATTTTTACAAGTGTTGGTGCTGGCGTGGCAGTCCCAGGGGTTAAGGTGCTTGTCTTGATTCCATCCCTGGCACCACAAGATGCCCCAGCTTTGCTCAGTACAACCCTGGAGACCCTGAGCATTTGTGAGTGTGGCCCTGGGGGTACCTGAGCGTGTCAAGGTGGCCAGAGAAAGTTCGAGCACCAGAGGGTCCAAGCAATGCTGTAGCTTCAGGACCTCTCACTGGACCACTGGCCCAGGTAGCTGAGTCAGAGAATCACCAGGTTTCCCTGTGCACTGCTGGAGGGCTCCTCCCCAAGACTGAATGTTAAGGTCAATTCACTGCTCAAGGAGAGACTGGCTTATATTAACTCCCATCTATTCCAGGGCGCCTCCTACGTGGAATATCCAAACAATAAATGCAAAACTCATCAATATGGCATTTATATAATATCCTTACCTAAAATGACTATGCAATGTATGCAATGTATACATAACTTAAGAAATAGAATTTTTTTTTTTTCTGGTGAAGTTTGTAAAGAAAGAGGAGGGCCAGTGGCATGCAAAAGACCAGGGTTTGACCTGCTGGTCTTTTTACACCACAGAAAGTAAATAAATAAATACATATAAAATCAAAATGAGGGGGCCAGAGTGATAGCACAGCCCGTAGGGCGTTCGCCTTGCACGCGGCTGACCCAGGTTCAATCCCCGGCATCCCATATGGTTCCCCAAGCACCACCAGGAGTAATTCCTGAGTGCAGAGCCAGGAGCAACCCTGAGTATGGCTGGGTGTGACCCATAAAGCAAACAAATAAACAAAACCAAAAGCAAAATGAGGAGGACCACTTGGCAAGACCAAGAGAGGACTTAAAATTACCCTCACTGATACTTATTACATCCACTTCCCAAGTTGTGGAACTTGGAAACAACTTGTATTTCCTTGAGAATGATCGTACATAGCATGATATACTGAAGTATTTTATATTAGGCAGGGCAATTAGTTAGCATCTTATGTTTTAAATTCCTGAGAAACACCGCCAAGAGATATAATTTCCATCCTGTCTGAATTACTTTCTTTTTCTCTGTGTCATGAATTGAACTCGGCCTCACACAGGCAAGATGTGCTCTAGCACTGAGTCAGATTTTTGGGCTCAAGTTACTTTATACATGTCTGTATCTTAAAATAAGAAAATGGACATCTGGGGCTGGAGTTATAGCACAGCGGGTAGGGCATTTGCCTTGCACGTGGGAGACCCGGGTTTGATTCCCAGCATCCCATATGGTCCCCCAAGCACTGCCAGGAGTAATTCCTGAGTGCATGAGTCAGGAGTAACCCCTGTGCATCCCCGGTGTGATTAAAAAAAAAAAAAGTAAAAAATGGACATCTTCTTTTCATATGTTTATCATTCTAGGTCTAGGATAAGAGTACCTTACTAAGCTGTGCACTTCGTTTCCAAATTGACCCTCTCACCCCTTCCACCCCTCTCCTATGGTTCATGCTAAAGTAAGGTGTATTGGGGCTTGAGCAATAGCACAGCAGATAGGGCATTTGCCTTGCATGCGGCCAACCCGAGTTCGATTCCCAGTATCCCATATGGTCCCCTGAACACTGCCAAGAGTAATTCCTGAGTGCAGAGCCAGGAGTAAGGCTTATGCATTGCCAGGTGTGACCCAAAAAGAAAAAAAGTATGGTGTATTGTCTCTGAGTCCATGTGATACTTGCCTGTACTGTGTAAGTGTCTGGATTATGCCTGCAGACACCAGTTCACAATTTGCTGCTAATCAAGGCTAGCATATACCACTGTGTGGAGAATGAAGGAGAGTAAAGAACAAATACAATAAAAGATATGAATTCTATAGCTGTTTGCCAAGGAACAGGTGGAAAGGGCTTTCATGCACAGTTTTATAGTACAATCAATATAGGACCTATGAAAAAGTCATTACAATCATTCATGAAAATTAAGGAAGCGTGTTAGCTTCCTAACTGGATGCCCAGATTATTATAAAAACTCAGCAGAAGTTCTGCATGTGGTCTCAAAGGACTATTTACTTCTTATTGCAGTTTGGGACTCCGTTGGAAATTATTATTTGATTGAAATGTGGCTGAAATATGTGGCTTTTAAAATTCTTATAATTGACCTTGGGTTCTGATTTCAGAGCAAGAGGGCAGCTAAAAAGATGTAGAATTGCTTTTCGAATTATGTAATCTCATCATCTCTATTTATAATACAAACACTTTCTTTGGGCTTACAGAGGAGAATCAAGCACATTTCCCCCTGGGAATTGGGCACAGAAACATAAAGACCTTTATGACTTACTCAAAAAGTGCTTTGCCTCCTGGAACAAGGCTTACACTAGAGTAAGTCTCAGGGAGGCAGTAACCTTTCAGCTTCTAACCTGTAAAGTCTGTTCTTTTATCTCTGACTTGTGCTTTAAACTTCCAAATATGGACCAGAGAGATAGTACAGCGGGTAAGGTGTTGGCCTTGCATAAGCTTGACCAGATTCGATCCCAGGCACCACATATGATTCCCCGAGTCCCACCATCAATATTCTTGACTACAGAGTCAGAAATAAGCCCTAATCATAGCAAGGTGTGGCCCCCCAAATAAAATAAAACAGAACAAAAAGCCCAAATTTTCAAGTATATTTGTAAAGAAAATGAATGAAACATGTAAGTACTTTGTCTCCCTCTCATGGCCATGTATGTAAATTTAGCACACATTTCAAATTAAAATTTCTAATAATTTCAAACCTGACAATTCCTTTAAAAAATTTAATAAAATAGTAGTTTGGCAAATATTTTTTCTGAGAAAAAAGAAGTGCCATTCTGCAGCTGTCCATATATAGGCACTGGCTCACTACGGGAAGAACACAGGACAAGGAAATGACCCCATTTAATGACCCCAAACCTCACTAACTTGGAAGAGCAATGTCCACAGTTGCTACACACAGGAGAACTGCATTTAGCAGAGGGCAGTGGTGAGTCAGGGAGACTGAGCAAAGCATGGAGAGTAGGGAGGATGTTTGAGACGAAGAAGAGTGAGTGGGACCCATGAGAGAGAGAATGAACGAGATGGAAACAATAGGCAGGAAAGTAGAAGGAAAGAGGGGTAAAGGGAGACAGAAAAACAGTTGGAGCAATAGAGTCATAGGGACCAGGAGAAACTGGGGAAGAAAGTTTCGGAAGGTGAGAACTGGAGGGTGAGGGAGAGGTCAGACAGTTCCATCATCATTAGATGGATAGAGTGGGAGAAAGGGAGGGAGTGGGTGGAGAAAGGCCGGGAGGATTCTGAGACAAAAATAAAGAGGGGCAGAGACAGAAAGAAGGGGTAAAAGAGAGGGTGAGAGGGCAGGGAGCTGTTAGGAAATGAAAGAGGAAAACAGTGAAGGAGAGACAGAGATGGATGAAGAGGAGGCAGAGGAAGAGGAGTGAAGCTGAAGAGGCCGATGTGACAGACGAAAGGGAGCAATCAACACGCCACATGCAAATGACAGCAAGTCAGAGAGAGACTAACACAGAAAGTGAGTTAGAGAGGAACAAAATAGATGCAGCATGAGACACAGATATTTAAACAAAAATGGTGACGGCAGAGGAATGAGAAGGAAGACTGATAAAAACTGAAATCATCCAGTATATTTTATTTTAAAACAGCAAAAGGATATAAACGAGATAGGATGTAGAATAAGTATAGGGTGTGTATTTTTTTCCTCTTTGGGCCACATCCAGCTGACTCCTGACTTTGTGCTCAGGGATCACTCCTGGCAGTGCTCTAGGGATCATATGTGGTGTCAGTGATTGAACCCAGGTCAGCTGCACACAAGCCTTAGCCCACTCTATTTCTCCAGTCCAATAGTTGTAAATTTCAAATAACCCTGTTGTACAGATATATACTCATAGACACATATTTGACATAGTTTTCTGCATGTGATATTTATCCTTATGGCTAACATGAATGAGTTAGTGACATTTTTAAGGACTTTTGAAATTTTATACCTTTTACTGATGTGAAGGTATATGAAAATCAGAGGGAAAAGCCAGTTACTACTAGAAACATAAATGGATACAGTTACAGAAACCTAACACAGTTTGCATCACCTCCTGGTAGGTTCTCAGAAAACTGCAGCAGCCATGGTAATTAACGAGGGGGCAACATGCACAGGTGTTATAAAAAAATTATATCACTGTCACTGTCATCCCGCTGCTCATCGATTTTTGCTCGAGCAGGCACCAGTAACGTCTCCATTGTGAAACTTGTTGTTACTGTTTTTGGCATATCAAATACACCACGGGTAGCTTGCCAAGCTCTACTGTGCGGGCGGGAAACTCTCGGTAGCTTTCCAGGCTCTTCAAAAGGAATGGAGAAATTGAACCCGTTTCGGCCGCATGCAAGGCAAATATCCTACCCGCTATGCTATTGCTCCAGGGTGTATTAGGGTATTATATCAATTAATTTATGATCAATTAGTTTATGATTTTTTGGGGGGTCACACCCAGTGATGCACAGGGGTCACTCCTGGTTCATGCATTCAGAAATTACTCCTGGCAGTGCTCAGGAGACCACAGGTGATGCAGGGAATCGAACCCAGGTCAGCTGCATGCAAGGCAAACAACCTCCCCACTGTGCTATGGCTCCAGCCTCCAAGAATTAATTTACGATTTGTTTTTGACAGTCAATTTTTTGACTGGCTGTTCTTGGGGATCTTTCCGGGCTCAGTGCTCAGGGAATCACTCCTGGCAGTGTTCAGTGCTGTCGATTGAACTCAGGTCAGCTGCATGTAAGGAAAGCGTCTTACCTGTAGTACTACCACTCCAGCCCTAACACACAGTATTTTAGGAAATTTCGGGGTTTGAGTCTTAAGTACCATGGTCAGAAAGGAAATGACCCAGCATCACACCTACCGTTACAGGGAGGGAGCTGACAGGCCCTCACAGACTCCGGCTTCTCACCCTCACAATGGTCTCCAGCCCTGCACAGGACCTGCCTGACCTCCGTCCCTTCACCACAGGTTACAGAACACTAAAGGAAAAGAAAAAGGCTTTAATCAAAGATGTCTAATTCACTGAGATGGGTTTTCTTCTCTCTCCAGGGTGCGTGAACACACATGCATGCACACAACTACACACAGCTATGGAAGCATATATTTTCCTGTGGATGCTTTGCCTTTTGTAAACCAGGATACAGTCCCTTTTCTCTGAAAGCTGTGATACTACTACTGTGTCACAGGTTTAATTGTAGGACCAGATGGAAGCTCAGGGCATCAATGCACTTAAAGCAGCCTTACTTGGTACTGAATAAGCATTGGTAGTAACGGAGCCATTATTATAACACAGAGACCTTAACAACACTAGTAGGACCTATTTTCAGGTTGCAAATCATGTGGTATTGAGTGTTCGCTCTTTGACCTCATTTACGGATGACAGAATTAACTGGTATGCCACACTAATTCAATGTTTCTGGAACTACATGCTTTTGCTTCACAAATTCATTTTTTGGTTTGTTTGTTTTGGTTTGGGGCCACACCTGGCTGTTTTGGGGGCATTCTCCTGGCTCAGTGCTCAGGCATCACTCCTGGCAGTGCTCAGGGTGCTGTCGATTGAACTCAGGTCAGCTGCATGTAAGGAAAGCATCTTACCTGCGGTACTACCACTCCAGCCCTAACGCACAGTCTTTTAAAAGAAACGTGTGCACTAGAAGGACAAATACCAGAATACATGGGCTAAACACAAGCAACCACACATTGATTTCTTTTGTTTGTTTGTTTTGTGGCCACACCCTGTGATATCAGGAATTACCCCTGGTGGTGCCTGGAGATGAGAATGGGTACTGGGGATTGAACCTGGGTCGGCTGTAAGCAGCACCAGCACCTTACCTGCTGTACTCTTTCTCTAGGCGCAAGCGATATGACTTGGCTGGTCATGGAACTCCATCATTCGGACAGATACTAGGCACCCAGTTTTTTTTTTTTTTTTGGTCTGTTTGGTTTTTGGACCATGCCTAGCAGTGTTCACAGGGGCTACTCCTGGCTCTGCTTCAGGGATTATTCCTGGTCATGCTTAGGGGACCACGTAGGATACCTGGGATCAAACCCTTGTCAACTGCATGCAAGGCAACTGCCCTACTACTTCAGCCCTGAACACACAATTGTTTAAAGAAATGGGTGATGAGTAAAACAGGAGTTCTAGTAATTTGCTGCACAGGCCATGACAACAATAAGGTTCTTTGACTCTGGAATGCAGAGGAAAAAAACTGCAGGAAAGGTACCCACCTTTCCTGGAAACAGGCCTTGTAAGGTAAGAAATAGGTGTGTGTGGGGGAAGGGGGACTCCACTCATTAATTTTACATGCAAAATCTGTTTTTAAAATGTCCCTTGTTCCCCGCTAATGCCTCCAGGAATTTAATGATAATGAACCATGACAGTTGCTCCATGTACACACAAAAAAACAATATTCAGTCACACTGGGATATAGTCCACATGTTTAACATACACGCACAAGCATATAACAACAACTGAACGCACAGAAATCTCACACGCACCTCATTCCACGGCCCTGTTTTCCACTGGGCCGGGCAGGGGACCCTGTTGCAGGGCCGGCGGCTCTCGGGACGGTCGCCCACGCAGTATTTGCTGTGCACGGAGCGGTTGGTGCCGTCGTGCAGCGGCTGGAGGCAGCGGACGGTGCGCAGCTGGTAGCCGGAACTGCCACAGGTTTTGGTGCAGTGCTCCCACTCTTCTGCCACCCAGCTGGAGGGGGTGGAATCAAGATTCAACACGGTCACTGCGACAGATACTGGACCGTTCACACAGCAAACCTATCCTTTTCCTGCTCTCTGCTGCTAAACATAACGGGGTGCGCAACCGTTCCAGAGCAATTTCGGAAAAATGAATGAAGGAATCCAGCGGTTCAAATGTCTGAGGATTTTTCCAATCAGTGAAAAGCCTGTTGCTATGGTTTTTAAGATCCTGGTATTTTTCCTAGCTCTTAGTGGTTCTGAAACCATCTCTTTCCCTACAGAATGGGTGGTCTACGAAGGGTTTCTGACACTCATCTTAAGATTGTCTGGGTTGGCTCGGGAATGACGTACTTTGTCTTAGTCGCGTTGCCAGTGGTGTGAAAGGTCGAAAAGGAAACACAAACGGGAATCTACATGGTGCTTGCTGATACAAATGGATTTGGCTGAGGCTTTTTTTTTTTTAAATGAATCACAAGTTCACTCATCTTTTAATATTCTGGAATCACTGTTTCATTTCTACATTTTCTAATTTCATTGCTGTGAGGGCTATAAGACATACCCAGCATTTCTGGGAAACTCAGTCTTTCCTATTGGCTGTGATTGTCACAAAACAAAGAGAAAGATACAGTGTATCTGGGCACTGGGTAAGTGTGTAACTGCTTCCAGAAATATGCCTGGGAGGAGCATTTCCAGAGATCACTGTATCACTGTCATCCCATTGCTCATCGATTTGCTCCAGTGGGCACCAGTAACGTCTCCCTTGTGAGACTTGTTACTGTTTTTAGCATATCGAATACATCATGGGTAGCTTGCCAGGCTCTGCCCTGCTGGTGGGATACTCTTGGTATCTTGCTAGGCTCTCCGAGAGGGACGGAGGAATCAAACCTGGGTCAGCTGCGCGCAAGGCAAATGCCTACCCGCTGTGCTATCACTCCAGCCCTTCCAAAGAGATAGTTTATACTTATATTTTATATTATCTTTCCCCATATATAGGATACTAAAATATAACCATATTAAAATTTTGGCAACACTTGGTATTTACAAATAAGATTGCTCTAAATTATCAAACTGACAGTTAAGTGTATTGTGGCATCTAAGAAATTTTACTCAGTTTTAAGAGTGCCAATGGCTACTCTCAATGGATATATGCATATAAGACATATCTAATCACATACATTTTTAATTTAAAATCTTACTTTTCACATATTTGTTTTCATGAAGATACTAAAATTATAAAATATTAGAAATACTAATCTATTAGATCAAATATATACACAAATAGATGAGTAAAAGAATATGGGAAACAGGAGATCTAATAAGAAAAGGAGGTAGGGGCTGGAGTGATAGCACAGCGGGTAGGGCATTTGCCTTGCACGTGGCCGACCCAGGTTCAAATCCCAGCATCCCATATGGTTCCCTGAGCACCGCCAGGAGTAATTCCTGAGTGCAGAGCCTGGAGTAACCCCTGTGCATCGCCGGGTGTGACCCAAAAAGCAAAAAAAAAAAAAAAAGGAGTTAGTAGAAATTCCTAAGATGTTGATGATGAAGTCCAGGATGAAAGCTGTATAAAAAGATCAGGCTAGAGTTGGATCATGTTACTCTGTAGAGATGCCTCTAAGAGCTAAGTGACAAAATACATGAGCGCCCAGTATTTACTGGAGACCAGTACAGATGGAAGACAGTGAAGGTGTATATTAGTGAAAAATAGTAGAAAATGAAATACAGAAGTTAAAACTTTCATCAACTCTAGAAGAAACACAATTACAAAACACTAAGCTCAACTATTTGAAAGTGTATGTTACTAAAATAATATAAACTGAATACTTCTATAAATGCAAGATAGTTATTATATTTTGGAAGTACTGGGCAAGGGAGAATTATAGGGGGGCAATGGGGTAATTGGGGAGTAGTTGTGAAGGAATGATAAATTATCACATTGAAGATAGGAAACTCACTGTCACCGTCATCCCATTGCTCATCGATTTGTTAGAGCAGGCACCAGTAATGTCTCTCATTGAGAGACTTATTGTTACTGTTTTTGGCATATCCAATATGCATGGGTAGCTTGCTAGGCTCTGCCGTGAGGGCTCCATACTCTCGGTAGCTTGCTGGTCTCCGAGAGGGGCGGAGGAATCGAACACGGGTCAGCCGCGTGAAAGGCGAAAACCCAACCGCTGTGCTATCGCTCCAGCCCATAGGAAACTCAATATACATTAATATAAAATCTCTCCCTCTTTCCCTGTTCCCCCCAAAAGTCCAACGAATAGAAGCAAAAGTCGAATGCTAAGATGAGAACAAGTAATCACAAAATTCTACAAGCTAAATGGTTCTGTTTGCTTGCTTGCTTCTTTGTTTTGAGAAGTGTGACAATGGTAAAGGGAAGTAAACTGTAAATTTATATAATTCCCGTAAAATGATTTAATTGGTGCAACCAGGTTCATGTGTTAACTTTGACTAAAAATCAAGACAATGAAGATATAAATCTATTTAAATGCTATTATTTTATCCTGAGGATACGAAAATTAGAATAAATGCTTACAGGGGATGTGTACACTCTTGAATATTGCACATTCTTCTGATGGGCTTAGGCTTTTTGCTGGCCTCACAGAAGCTGCGATGGACCATCTTGTTGTCACTTTTCCTACGGCATCCATATTTAGTGTATTGAAAACCTGGAAGGGAAACAGAATTATTTAGCGTTGGAGTACATAGACTAAGCTAGGTATTATTCTAGGCATGGGTTCCAGAAATAAAATTTTAAATACCTCTATCTTTTTGAAATCTACATTTAACATATCATAAATTATTTAAGGAGACACTGCATTCTTGAAAACAAACTAAAACCAGGATACGCACAGACTAGAGAGATATCACTCTAAGGGGACCCAGGCAATATGCAGTGAAAAGGCTTTAACAGAGCTATGAAGACAACGGAACTGCAGAGGGCACCAAAGGATCACAGAGGAAACGGTCTCTAATAACTCTAGTAACAGCAGGAAGATTTCTTTGAGGAAGCATCAGCACTTGAACAAAATCCTTAATTTAAAATAAATAATACTGGGTAAAGGGAATGAGCACCACAGTCCTGAAGCAGAGAAAATTACATATAGAAAACAAAGGAACTTTAAATGACCGAAAGTATCACGTATCATAGGAGGTGGAAGTGGAAAACTAGACTGAAACCTTAAGTACCAAACAAGTATTTGAAGTTCAATGCCAGTACTTTTAACCATCAACTTTGATATTTTTAATTAAAGATGTGGGGAATAAATTTAAATGTAATTTTTCATTTGAAAAATGATGTAAGGAAAACAATGAATATTTGTTTACCTTGCAAGGCCAACCTGTGCTGCCACTATATTTGGTGGTATATTTGAAAACATTTTTATTACTTATACTATATGACTATTAATATGAAAAAGTAAAAATTATTGCTGAACCATTTTAGTATAAATTGTTGACAATCCATTCCTTCACTTCTAAATATTTCAGCACATAACTTCTAACAAACATTCTCCTGCATAATCAAATTTTAATGCTTAGAATCAAGGTATTTAAAATAAATATAACATTAATATCTAATAACAGAACAAAGCCAAAATATGTCAACTGTCCCTAAAATGTTTGTTCAAGCATTTTTCTACTAGTATACATTGTTTTTAACCAAGTGTAGTTTTTAACTTTCTTTTGTCTTTAATATGATTAAGATGCATAGGCCACTTCTTTTATATTATCTCTTATAGTTTGGGTTTATGAAATGTTTCTTAATGTTTAGATTTAAGTTGCTCATTTTATGTTTAGATTTAAGTTGCTCAAAAATGCTAAATAAATAAGATACTCCTCATAATATATAAAAGACTAATGCATTTGAATCAAATAATCCTACCCATTTAGTCATTCAAGAAAGTACCATAGAAATGAAAGAAGAAAATAAAATCGAAGTTTTATAGTTGAAATTTATAATATTTTCCAAAAGTGTGAAGGAAACTTACTGAGCAACGAATAGATGTGATAGGTATTAAGTCTCCCTGACAAATCTTATGACCAAGTAGATCTTGAAGGTGCAGTAGAAAGATGTATCCACATTAAATAAGAATAAGCATCTTGTAAAGAATAAAGTATTATTTTAATAATTAAAAACATCTTATGTCTTCTACCCCCAAAACCATTATGGAACTAACTTCCTTAAAAATTGTGAAATTAAATTACAAACTTATAAAAACTTTATAACATGATTCATGATAAGTACATACAAATGGTTTGTCCAAGTAATTCCTATTGTGAATTAATTCCTATTATGAATCATTAATTTTTCCTCAAAAATTATTATTGTGACATCCCCTCACCTCTGCCTTTGGGGAGAAATCTGTCTAGGTCAGCTCAGTTTGGGAGCATTTGTTCTTGAGAACTAGAAGAATGGGGGCTGGAGCAATAGCATAGCGGGTAGGGCGTTTGCCTTGCACGAGACCGACCCGGGTTCGATTCCCAGCATCCCATATGGTCCCCTGAGCACCGCCAGGAGTAGTTCCTGAGTGCAGAGCAAGGAGTAACCCCTGTGCATCGCCAGGTGTGACCCAAAAAGCAAAAAAAAAAAAGAACTAGAAGAATGGACAATGGGAAATACTGAGAATCTGTGAGAGCAATGTACTGGGTTTCCTCTGGAGAGAGCAGAGAGGTAGCATTAGAGCATACACTCAGAAGCCAGACTTCTAGGGTTTGTACACTAAGGTCTGGGCAAGTTACTTATTTTCCTTGTGCTCCAGTTTCTTTATCAGAACTAGAATAATAGTACGTGTCTCATAGAACTATTCTGAGCTTTACTGCATGAATGCACAAAGAGCTGAAACAACTAGTAGCTGAGTACAACTAGTAGTTCTCTTATTATTCGAAATAATAGAAAAATGGGGAAGAAAAAGGCAAATTCCAGAGGATACTACATTTAGTTGAGTATGGAATGAATAAAATGATTATGGTCATGTTATTACTTGAATGTCAGGTAAAAAGAAACCAAAGGAAAAGAGTAAGAGGATTTTAAGATCAATCATGGTTATGAACAAGGGACTATTCTTTGAGAATTCTAAGATTAAAATGCTGTATACTTACAGTTCAGTCATTATATTTATTTCTGAATTTGGTCTCAACTGAAGACAATCCTTAAGGTAGAAGCAGGAAGACTTCATATGAGTGACATTGCAATACAATAAATGAGTTCAATTATTACCTCCACCACAGGGTTTGGAACACTGAGACCAGCTCTTCAAAGCCCACTCAAAAGTGTCTAGTTCCTCCTGGATGACATTGTTGTTGTTGATTGTAGGAGCAGAATCTTCATGGATGATGTACTTATATGTCAGGCTAGAGCGGGTATCATTCTCCTGAGGTATAATCTAACATACACATGAAATTGATATGCAAATCACCAAAAATAAGTTTCAACCCAGATTCATCAGCCACCCAAATCCCATCACCAGTATCAACTTCCCTCCACCAATGTCCTCAGGTTCCCTCTCACACCCACTGCCCATCCTTTGCCTGCCACTGCAACAGGCACGTTTTTTCAAAAGTTGATTCACTGTGAGGTACAAAGAAGTTGTTTATGATTGGGTTTCAGTCATACAATAGTCTAACACCCAGAAGACACTTCTCTCTCTCTCTCTCTCTCTCTCTCTCTCTCTCTGCATATTGTTACTATGCGTATCACATATTATTATTTTATCATAATATGTGTATTATTATGCGTATTACCTCCTCTCAGCACTCAGTTATTGCTCACAGTGATCATTCTCACAGTGGTCTCTTTTTGTCCTAACTGCACTTTTCCACAACTTGTAGTAAGCTTCCTACTATGGACCAATCCTCTTGGTCCTCGTTTCCACTGTCTTTGGGTATAACTCTCATACTATGTTGTTAGTTTTTTTTCTGTTTTGTTTTCTTTCTTTCTTTTTTTTTTATCCTGCAAATGAGAGTGATCAGTCTATGAGAGTGATTTGTCTACCAACAAATTTTAAAGTTTGGTTGTTGATGTTTGAATCTCGTGATTTCAGCGTTGTAGAGCTGGTGGTTGGATAGATAGCCATCCCACTCCACTACACCATTGATGTGCCCAAGAACACTTGCCCCTTGCCCCACTTTATTGCTTCCCACCTATCTCTTCTTACTTCCCTTACTCCATTTTTTCCCTTCTCTGTTCTTCTTCCTGTCCTCTGGGGTAAAGGGTGATCTAAGCATCCCCCCTCCCACACACACAATAAAAACTTGTGAGCTATTTACTAGCTATGTGACAAACCAGGGAAGCTTGTTCTTCCCGGTTACGCCTTTATGTAACTAAGGCAGTAGCATAGAGCAATCTCCTGATAACCCAAACCCTAGTTAGATTTAAGCTGCTCCCACATTCTTTACCTACAAAAGAAAAACTATGAGATAATAAAGGTTGTTTATGTTTAGTCACTGAATTTGGGGTAGCTTGTTATGCAATGACACAACTAGTACAAACATACATAGACTGAAATAAGCACCTAGTATATACAAATTTTGTGTAAACACTTGTTGTTCATTTAAAATGACTCAGAAACTTAGTTCGGGTCAAAATATTTTTTTTTGGGTGGGTTTTAAAGGTTTTATGGTTTTGCATTTTACATTTAACATACCTATTTGTGCAGAATTAAAATTAAAATTGATTTATAAAATAAAAAATGGATAAACTGGATTTCCACAAAGTTAAAGACATGTTTCTCTGTGAAAGACAACACAGAGAAAAATATTACAGACTATTAAAAATTTTGCAAATGATCTTTTACAGAGGGTGCATAGACAATATATGTAAATAACTCAAAATCCAACTACAGGCAAAAAACAACCTACTCTAATAATAGAAATATTTGCACAGAGTAAGGGAAACAAAAAATACATAATAAAATTCAATGGAAAATCTGTTTTAGTTTCATGTAATATTTTTATGGAGAATCCAATCAGTGTATACAGAACCCAGTATTTATTTTCAAATAAAATAGATCAATTCCGTTTTCATCCATATTATAAATGAGCTTAGAGTACAGAATATATCAAGGGAAGCCTTTGGGGAACTATAAATAATACCACTTCTCTGGAGAAGCGAAACAAGACAGGTGCAAGCACACACCTGTTCCATGCCAAAGCACAGGAAGCAGGAGACCGAAGCAGGGCAATGCTCTTACCAAGCTGAGGTCTCGCCAGCGAGCCCACCATGGAACCTGCAGGCGGGGCACCGCAGAAGGGGTTTCACAGAAAGGTGGCCCAGAAGGCAGCACGTGTCCCCGATGGAGGGGCTGATCTGTGCTTGCCCAGGTTGTGTCCATGAGCTCAGTCCATGGCACTGCAGGATCCTCCCAGCATCGCCAGGAATGACTCCAGAGCATAGAGTCATTGAGCACCATCAGGTGTGGCACAAAAATGAACAAAATATTCCAACTATTGACCAGTTCTCCTGGCCCCTGTTTTCCAAGGTTGGAAGCTTGTCCTAAGTGGGTGATGGGGGGTGAAGAGCAGTCAGGATAGAAAAGGACCAGTATGACAACAATAGCTGGAAATAATCATTTGGAGAGAAACTGAGTGTTGAAAGTAGGTTAAGGGATATACCTGATAATGTATGAGTATTTCTATTACAAATCATAAGGCCCAAAAGGAGGGGAGAGTGAGAGAGACAGACAGAGACAGAGACAGAGAGACAGAGAGAGACAGAGAGGAAAATGCCTGCCATAGAGAAGTGGGGGAGGGTAGAAATTGGAAAAATGGGGACATTGGTGCTGGAATATGTACACTGGTAAAGGGATGGTTGTTGGAACATTATATGACTGCAACCCAATCATGAACAACTTTGTAATTTTGCATCTCACTGTGATTTAATTAAAATTTTTTTAAAAATAAACAAAACAAAACAAACACATGCATGTAGATGAATTCTAAGACAGAGAAGAGCTGTGACAGAGGAGGGGATCGTAATGAACTTGAATACATCACTGAATATTTTAACACAAATTTGGCGAAAAACTATAAAAACCTACAGAACTGGGTGCATGGTTAACCTCAAGAAGGATGCATACAAGGAACACCCACTATGCAAATCACAGACAACAGGCAGTGTAACCAAAAGGGTAGAGAGAAGTTTTCAATAAGCCAGAGAATCCTGACATGTTGCATACTGTAGCACTGTCATCCCGTTGTTCATTGATTTGCTCGAGCGGGCACCAGTAACGTCTCCAATGTGAGACTTGTCGTTACTGCTTTTGGTATATCGAATACGCCACCGGGAGCTTGCCAGGTTCTGCCATGCGGGTGGGATACTCTAGGTAGCTCGAGGGCTCTCCAAGAGGGACATATTTTTATATTTATGTACTTGTATGTAAATATAAAAACTTAGAGGATATTGCAACCCTAAGAAGGGAGGCTAATGGGCAGCAAACCATACTGGTCACCTTGTAGCCTTTTTTTGACCTTTAAACAGATCTGAATCCTTTTTGTCATTCTGGTGACTACTAGATTGATGGGACTTTGCTAATTCCAAATATAATACTTATTTTTCGGTCTGATATTATTGAACTGACGGGTGGGATCCAGGAATGTGACCAACCTTGTGAGTAATCACAGGTAAACGGAACTGCCTGCTGGGACGTGGGGAGCTTGGGAAGCCTACCCTTATTCCCAACGCTGTCAGACATTTGACTTAAGGGGCCCATCCTATCCTTTCAAATATCTTTCTATGCACAGTAAAGTTCATTTATACTGTTTCCAGTAGGGGCCAAAGAGATAGGACTGCAGGTTGGACACTTGTCTTGTACCAGGTTTAACAGGGTCCCAGAGCACCACCAGAATTAATCTATGGGTATTTCTGGGTGTGACCCAAAAATATGGGAAAAAAGTTTAAAAAATAAAAAGACAAATTGTTGCATACAGAGCAGCAAAATAAATGATCTTATCATAAACGATGAGCACTAGATGACAAATGTTATGTGACTGAAAAGATGGCTTATTATCCATCCTTCTTTATTTCTTCACAGCAGGCTGAGATTTCCTTCATTCTAATGCTCTCTGACATCACATCTGAATGCTAACGTATCCTGTTGTTTGCTCTATTGCCCAAGCAAGCATATCTCTAGTCATTCATAGTTCACTTTCTTGTATGTCCCTAACAAATCAACCCATTGGTTTGTGACTGCAACAACTCCAAATGGACCCTGTTACCATGCAGATCTTTCTACTGTGCTGTAAGCTGGTATCATCTGGATCCGGAAATCCCCACTTTAATTCATTCTCCCTTGGGATCATCTTTGCTCTTGAATCTTTCCTGAATATAGCCTACCGCAAACTAGCTGAGGTGCCTCTCAAGTAAAACTTGTATGTGCTATTATATCACACAAATCACTCTCCAAATTCTTCAAACCTCATACAATGATGTAAAACCCTCTTGAAAGCACTGGGGCAAGTGGGTGGGAGAGATAGTATAAGGGGATGAGCTTCCCTGGCATGCAGCTGACCCTGCTTCAATTGCTAGGTAGTGCCTATGGGCCCTGAACAGAAAAGGAGTAACCCTGAGTGCTTCCAGGTACGACCCTCTTTCCTCCCAAAAAAGTTAAGAACCTTAAATTTTATATCTAGTGAAGTCATCAATTAAGAATGAGGATGAGGGGCTGGAGCTATAGCACAGCGGGTAGGGCATTTGCCTTGCATGTGGCCAACCTGGGTTCGACTCCCAGCATCCCATATGGTCCCCTGAGCACTGCCAGGAGTAATTCTAGAGTGCATAGCCAGGAATAACTCCTGTGCATCACCAGGTGTGACACAAAAAAGGGAAAAAAAGAATGAGGGTGAGATAACGATATTTTCAGAAAATTAAATGCTGAGAACATTCTTAGTCTGCATACATAGAAATGAATACTCCGCAAAGATTAACAGAAGAGAGTAAGAACATCAGAGATGGTAAATATGTGAAAACATATAAAAATTCTAGTTTTTTTCTTTTTTGTATTAATGTAACATGATTACTAAAGTCAAATATCATAAAACTATAGTATCAAGTTTATAATGTGCATACAATGAAGTGTACAATGCAGTTGCCCAGAGAGAAAAGGAACATAGTAATGCCATTATAAATAACATGCAATCAATATTTAATGTTAATAGTAAAAAGATTTCCTGTTCCCTTAGTTATAAAGTTATAAACTAAAGTACATGGTGAGTCAGTAAAGTTACATACCAAAACAATAACAGGATCATGTAGCGGTCCATCGGTGTGGAGAGTTTCAATGTCATCCTCAATGGTGTAATCCCATTCCACACCAAGGTCTATGAAAGTCCTCGACCTGGCTTCCTCCCCTTTGCCATTTAAAATGTAGTGGCCTGTGGCCTGGTTCTTGATAGCTAAAGGAAGGAAAATGAGTAACTGACACATATTTTATTTGACATAGTCTAGCCCTGATGATCCATTGTAAATTTCTCCTCTTAGAAGTAAAAAAAATTCTTTTATTTTGCGCTAAAATAATTAAATGAGTTTTGTTTCTCATGTGACTCCTAGTCTCTAAATTAAGTACTCAAAAATCCTTAAGAAGCACTCCTACCCAGTCAAAAAACACAGCAAAATGATTTAATAAAAGGGAGGAAAGGGCAAAAATTCCCATGTTGAACACACCATCAAAAGATTAACTGTTTTTTAATTATCTGTTTCTAATGTATCATCATATTTCTTCAAAAAGCTGGGAATGCTTTTTTAGGTAATGGGCATTTTTCTAATAGTTCACATTAATCACCGATGGAAGAGTGGCCTCTGTATAAAATGGCTTCTTTATTGTGTATTACTTTCAAAGTAGTCAAAATATTTGCAAGTACCCCACGAGCTGAACTAATCTATAGCAGGCATAGTCAATACATATTAACTCCTATAGTTGTAAAATTCCAGGGCCATATCAACTAGTTGATGTGACTAGGGAAAACTTCTTACTAAACATCAAGCCCTTAATCTATTATAAAATAAAATTAGTTCTCTAATGAGTAAAATAACAAACAATGTAAATCTTGCAGGTGTTTATCAACATACAGAAATATGTTAGAAAATGTCATTAAGTTCTTTCCAGTTTTGAAAATGTATTAAGACATTATATCATTTATTTCTTAGTATCATCTAAATTAAGCTATTCCCAAGGATAAAATTTGAGCTTGTGTATGTGTGTGGTCCTGGTGATTGAACTCACAGCTTTACATGCACAAGGGAAAGGTTCAATCACTAAGGATAATGATTTGAATTCTAAGATTTAAAAAATTTATTACTGGAGATGTAAGTATGGTTGCCTGCTAGACTGTTACAGAATCCACGGTGAATAGAATTTAGATACTAAAAACCACCCACACTTACATAAATATATTAAACAATCTATTATAACAGCCACACATTAAAAATACTTTAACAGGGGTTGGAGAGATAGTACAATGGGTGAGGCTGGTGCCTCACATGTGGCTGACCAGGATTCAATCCCTGATCCTTGCCTGATCCTTCCCAGCCCGGAGAACCACTGAGTGTGGGCCCAAACAAACAAAAAAGAATAATCTGCCAAATTTTCTTAAGATTGACACATGATGCATTAGTTTTAGAAATCTGAGCACTTAGGTCAAGAATATGTGCAATGTTCACACTTGGACATACAGTTTAAATATAACTTCTTTAAAATAATCTACATGACTCACAAAAAGAAGAAAAGAATCTTCATTTGGAAATAATAAACGTTCATGTGAATGTATCTGCATGTGTCAGCTAGAAACTTGACACATAATAGATACAAGAAACATTCTCATTCACATGTGGTTACTGTTCAGCCAGGGAGCATAAAATGCAACAAAAGGCAAAGGCTACAGTATTGCACCAAACAAATATCAAAAATAATTTGTCAGTACAAATATGGCAAATTTTTTTGATATTATTCCTTAGTTTATTGCATTTTATTATTTTTTATCCCTTTTACTATAGAGCAAAATACACAACAAATACAATTTTGTTCAGTGATTTTTTTTTCTCCCTCCCATAATAAAGCTCTATTTTGTGATTTTTTTTTTGTTTTAAAGGATGGTTGGGAGAAATGACCAACAAAACCACATAATCAAGCATTTAGATATCATTCTGAATCTTGCATATCCATGTATATAAAAGTATATACATATAGATACACATGTACACATATATAGCAATATATGTATAAGATTTCTTTGATATTTCAATGTCTAAGTGCATGTTAAAGTAGACAGCGGGCAGAAACACTTACCAAGAATATGAGGAGAAGCCTCGTCTTCTTGGATTAACACATGTCTAGCACCAGGGGGTATATCAAACATCTTAAGGTACCCTTTGCATGTGTAGCAAGTACGGGAGGAAGCAAGCGAAGAAGGAAACAAAGGCAATAACCACGGTTAGTCTAGCTTTACGGTCTGACTACGCCTACCAGCAGAAGAGGGCATCCATAAACTGAAAGAAGCGGTTTTAGACATTACGTTCAAAGCATTGGTAGCCTTCTCTAACATTAATCATGTACCCAACCTATTCATCACTTATCTTGTATTCATCTACAAATTGTATTAATAATAGTTGAGGTAAATGCTTTATTTTGTTGTGTGTCTCTCTAGGATTTTAGTTTTTGAGTCTTCTTTTAAAGTAGGGTCACTCATGAGGTTCTTTGATGGTGGACGCACTGAGATTCTCTTTATCTTTTTATGTGAGTGCATTTGCCCAGGAGTGATTTTACAATAGGCAATTCTAATTACGTGTTTATGGTTAAAATCTGATTTAGAGTTAATATGTCACAAATGAAAATTAATCAATGTGTAATTTTTATTTTTCTTGTCAGCAATTAATTTTAAAGCTTGCGGTGGGCTATAAAATGGAAATGTTTTAAAATATAAGCTGTAGATTTGAGCTAATCACTTGGTCAGAAAATATCTGCAAATTATAATGCCTTCATATGAATCCAATGGAATCTTTCAAATTCAGCCTAATTTTTAATAAAATAAACATGTTTATTTATGTAATATACTGCTTTTTAAAAGACTAGAGATATGACCATAGTCAATGTCATATAAAACAAACCATCTTAGTACTATCACATATGCTAAAAATTAGGATAAATCACTTAAAGACAAATGATATGTTGTGAAATATCTAATTTATATATTGTAGGATTTGTTGGGACTGGAACGATAACGCAGTGAGTAGGGTGTTTGCCTTGCACAAGGCTGACCCGGGTTTACTTCCTCCATCCCTCTCGGAGAGCCCGGCAAGCTATCGAGAGTATCCCACCTGCACAGCAGAGCCTGGCAAGCTCTCTGTGGAGTATTTGATATGCCAAAAACATTAATAACAAGTCTCACAATGGAGTCATTACTAGTGCCCGCTTGAGCAAATTGATGAACAATGGGATGACAGTGGGACAGACAGTGCAGGATTTGTTGATAAAATTATCATAAATACATATTGCTGATGAATTCAGAGAGGAAATGTCACTGTATATGGACAATTAATATAAACCTATATGAAGATTCACCAACTTTTCCACTATCTAGAGTTGGCCCTAATTAGAGTTGAGTTCTGTTTTCAAAACCTGAAAAAAGGTAAAGTCAAATACATGTTTGCCTGTTTCCTGTATAAACAATGGCTAGAAGTTACACATGCAAGGTGCCAAGTATAGCAAAACAGCTTGATGTCATTTATGGATGCCCATCTTTTCTGCAGTTTCCTATAACTTACCCAATACATTTTTAGCTTCCCTTGTTTCAGCAAGAGAAATATTACGAGCTCCTTTGGGTAAAGTGAAGGCGCCTCTTGTCTTCCCTTAAATAGAATGTTTTTCATTAGTTGCAAGTTTTATGTTTACCAAAGTCTTACTGTTTCATTGACTATGCAACAAGTTTTATAGATTTTATTAAGTAAAATGTAAAACACATTCTGTAATTTTATGTCTTGAATTAAAATTCATTTCTATTAGATGTTAATAGTCAATGAAAGTAAGACTATGTGTGAATGAAAAATGATATAGGTGATTTGAAGGTGAATACTTGCAGATTTCATTTTCCAGCAACTTGAATTCTTTATGGCACCTCTTGCTTAAATGCTTCCCTGTTGGAAAAGGTTAATTAGTCTATTGAATGACTAAGATAACAACATTGGTGCAAAGAAACGGATGTTAGATTATTTTTGTATGGTTTGAATCTGTATGATCTAAAGCTTTCTTCTGTCCTTCTGACCTTGATACAGAAGCTTCTAACAATTTTTGAGATACCTGAAAAAAAAGCATCACTGACTTATATTATATATAATACAAAATAGGTGGTTATGGGGAAAAAAACTTTCCTTAAAGACTGATTCATTCCCAAAGTAAAACAAATTACTTATTTTACATCTAAAACAATAGTATAGAACTACAATGGAGAAAGCAGATTCATTCATAAGTTAGAGAATTATATTTTACTCTTTTCAAATAATATATATATATATTCCAATTTTAAAATTTCAAAGAACAAAACAATAAATTTTCATGTAGGAAAAGTGAAGAAATTATTTTTTTATCTTTTTTTTTTTTTTTTTTTGCTTTTTGGGTCACATAGGGCAATGCACAGGGTTTACTCCTGGCTCTGTGCTCAGGAATTACTCCTGGTGGTGCTCAGGGGACCATATGGGATGCTGGGAATCGAACCCACGTCGGCCGCGTGCAAGACAAATGCCCTACCTGCTGTGCTATCGCTCCAGCCCCTGAAGACATTATCTTAGAGAGAAAATGTTTAAAAAAAATGACTAGAATAAATTTAGGTCTTCCATTTGTCTTTCAATTACCAAAGAGCAAAGCTGATATGTGTGGAATTCACTTGAATTGGGTAGCTAGAGTATAATGGCAAAAGAAGTAGCAGAATCATTCTATTTGAATGCTCCCTTTTTAATACTTTCTTTTATTCTAAAAAGGGAAATCACTATATGATATTGTGCTAAAATGTAATAATTTTCTTTTGTTAATTCTTTATTGTATGATAGATTATATTAATATTTTTCTGGATGATATAAAAAAACTTCTCAAAGGAAGCACTACATTAAATTATTTTTAAATGCTAAATTGGAAATCTTTTCCAAATTAATGCTTACTGGATAATTGATTGATATTTTTACTACTGAATAAAAGTTGGCATCTAAATATTTTTTGAGAATGTCAAAAATTTTATGAAACCATTATCAATTTTGCATATTATTTGTTGATTTTTGGTTTCCTCTGTCAAAACGTTTTAAAATTTATAAAATTTAAATTCAAACATTTTATACCAGGCCATTATGTAACAGGAACCAAAGTTCACATTCCTAGGCAATTATACCAAGGGTTATAATTTGGTTCCATGTTAATTTTGTTTAATATAAAATTTAAAAATTATATAAACTAGGAACACTCATTATAGAAATGGGATTAACATTTCCATTCGGCACAAGGGACGGAGAGACAGTACAGGGGTTCAGTCATTTGTCTCACAATAGACCAATTCTGTTCGACCCCTGACATTGCACAGTCCCTTTAGCATTGCCAAAGATGATCCCTGAGCACAGAACCAAAGTAAGCCCTGAGCATCTGCATGTGGCCCAACAGTCCTTTTTAAATAAGTAGCTCAATAAGTAGAAATTAAAATTTAAAGAAGCAAAATTTTTTGAAATGATATGTCTTGTGATTTTTCTTAAACATTATGTTGGTAATTTGTATGCAGCAGAAAATGTAAAATAAGCATCTTTTTCAATAATTATTTCTAATGTCTTCAATTAAAAAATATAAAGGAGCAGGGAGATAGTTCAATGACCTGGAGAGAACGTGTCTGGTAGGAAGGGGGTTCGGGTTCTATTCCCATCACTGCACATTCCCCAAGCACCCCCCAGAGCATCTCCCGAGCACCATACTTGAAACAGGCCCTGAGCACCTCTGGGGGGCCCAAACCAAAGCCAAGCAAAAATAAATACAAAGAAGCAAAACAGGTTTCACTAGTAAATAATTAACTTTCAATTTATCTGTTTTATGTAAGTTTAGTAGAAAAATTTTCCTCGGAGGCCTAGAGCGATAGCTCAACACACTGATTGGCTGCCTTGCATGCAGAAAGTCCAGTCTGAGTCCCATGATTGGCGTCACATAGTCCCCATGTACTGCCAGGAGGGACCTTGTACTACCTGTCCGCATGTACTACCAGGACAGAGCTGGGAATCAGCCCTGAGCACTGCTGCGTGGGGTCCAAAAACCAAACTCCAAAAAGTACTATATAATTAAAAAATTTTAAATCAAACAAATTGTTAAGGCACAGTGGTTTTACAAAGACACTCACAGCTGAGTTTCAAGCATCTAATGTTCCAACACCAGTCCCACCACTGGTGTCAACTTTCCGTCACCAGTGGTCCCCAGTTTCACTCTCACCCTCCTTCACAGGCACATTTTAACACTTGGTTGTTATCCTTCTTGGTTCTATCATCTCTTAAAAAATTTTATGGATCATGGATGCTATGGAATATTAACTGCTAAAGTTGCTAATTAAAAATATAATCTGGAAGCAAATATGAAGAAAAGCAAAACTTTTTAAAACATCATTTAGAGAAACTGCTATGTTCTGAAAAGAATCATCAAAACCCAAAAATTTGAAAGAGAAGAATATGAAATATAGGAGAAACTTCAACTTACCAAGCTTCCGAGGTGTTCTGGTAAATGTTCCTTTTACGGTTCGGCAGTGGGAATTATCTCCTCCACAGACACCACACTTATCTTCAACTTTATTAGAACCAATTTCTTTATCACAGCCCACTTTCTGGAGAGAAAAGTTACATGCGGCTAACTTTGTGTGCCAAATCAAAGTCAGCATACTAGAGAGTGATGAACCAACTTAGTCATGAATCCTCTGTCAATGCTGCACCCAACTTTTACTCGAAGTCATAGTTTTTAACAACTCAATCTCTCAATGAACTATTATGAAATCAAATGACTTAGGATTCCAGTTAAAATGAATCCTAAGAAGAATTTCTCCTAGGCGAATGGATATGCCCTTTATTATATAAATGGAGGGAAAACGAGAGAAAAGATAAAATACACACAAGGCTATAATCATCAAACATTTATTGTGTACAAATGTTGCAGTTAACACTGAGAAGAGTTCACTACAGTTAAGACTTGTTCTGCCCTTGTGCTCCTATTTATAAAGATGAATAATGAAACAGCAAGATAGACATTGGTACAAGCTTTATACGTTGGTTAGGGATGTGACAGAAAATTTCACAGAAGTAGTGAAGATTTTTTTTATAGAAACCGAGTGTGGAAAGGCATTTTGGGAATGCAGAGGGATTAAAACAGAGCCAGAGCAGCTGATTATTCATGGAAAATGGTTCTGGGAAACAGTAGTTAAATCCATGGCATGCCAGTGTTAAATGACAGGAAAAGAATAGTGAACTATTCACAAAATAGGAACCACAGAGGACCTTGATGCCAGGTTTACATTTTCACATTAATTAATCAAGAAACTAGGTTTACTGAATTAGGGCAGGTCCTGAAAGTAAGTCAGTGTATAATAATGACACAGGATACACCATCACACTTATAAGTTTGGCAAAGTATAAAATGGCATAAAAATACTTTTAGTGTACTAGATATTATGGCAGGGAAATAAAATACAGGTTTTACTTTTAGTAACACTTTTGGGGATTTATTTGGTTAGATTTGGGGACAAGTCTGGCAGTACTCAAAGCTTACTCCTGGCTCTGTGCTCTGAGTGAACTCCCCCAGGGTTCACTCCTGGGGGACCATATGGAATGTCAGGGACCAAACCCCGGTCTGCTGCAGTAAGGCAAGTACCCTATCTGCTGTACTACTGCTCCAGTCCTTAGGAAAAATTCTGTTAAACTAAGAGGCATCTGTGTACTGCAATTCATTAGTACAATACTAGTGGTGCAGAAGTGAAAGGGAAAAAAAAAAGATAAAACTAATGTATAAGTTAACAGGAGTAAGTTATATCAATGTAACATGTGAACACGAACAAAATTGTATTTTTTTTAAAAGAGAACTGCATTTGTCCTTAGAATTTGCTGCTTAAAAATTTTTTTTAAAAGAAACATATTGATGGGAAAGAGGACAAAAGATGTTTCTGTTACCCTCTAAGACAAAGATAAAATGCATTTAGTGCTAGAGAAATAGCTAAACAGGCTGAGAGAGTTATTGCCCTGGATGGAGATTCTCGTGGGATCCTTGGCACTGCTAGGAATAACCCAAAACAAAGAGCTGGGAATTATCCTGAGCACCACAGGGTGTGTTCCCACCCCCCAACAACCCCTAAAAAAAAAACCAAAAGATAAAATACTTTTAGCATTAACAATAAAAAAAAACCCTGTTTTTAAATAACTACTACAAAAATAACTGAAAGCGAAGACATTATTCCCAAGTTGTATTCCCAGCCTAGAGGCAACAGAGTAATTTAGAAAAGCATTTGGCTGGAAATTAGGAAAATTACTTAAAAACCGATTCTGCCAGTGACCAAGAATTGATATTATAAGTGCAATTTCATCCAAATTTTAGCTACTGGTCTATTTGTAGACTCTCTGGATATAATGTGATTTCACAGATCAGTAGAAGTTATTTTTTGAAACTATGTAGATGAACTATAAGTAGAATAGCATACTTCAGTAGTAGTAAGCTCTTACGGGGGTGGGGGGGGAGCTTGACTCACCACGCACTCTCCCCGTACGCATATGCTATACGGATCTTTGTAGGAACAGCGAGTCCCATCATGTACCAGTTGTTTCATGTAAGCGACATCGCCGGTCTCTTTGGATTGACAATAAAGGTGGCATCTTTTCTTGGCTGCCAAGAAAGCAGAAGATTAAATCAGCTACTAATACATGGAGGTATGTTTCAACAGTCACGAGTTTGTTTTCTTCTTGAAATATGAAGCCGTTTCAGTGCGGTTTTCTGAAAACAAAACACTGAATAAATAAGTTAGTAAAACGTAGGGGAAAGGTATGCGTATTTGGCTGAGTTTTTTTAAACTCGGGTGTTTTTAACTAGGGTGACCAAATTATTTGACATCTAAACTGCTGTGCTTTGAGAGTGAAAGGAGACTCTATTAATAAGTTTACAGAACAGGCGTAAACTGGAACTGTCCTAGGTAAATATGGTTATATGGTCACCTTAGACTTATTCAAAGGTCTTCAGTAAATTCTAGCACAGAACCAATTTAGTTTTTATGATACCTGGAGAGTTAAAAGGGTTTCTCTTTCATTTGAAGCAATGCCTTACTCTAGTTTTTGGATCTTACAGGTGCCCATTGATTTAAAAATGTAATATATGTGACAGCTCCCCAGAGAAGCCAAAATAATATATTTCTTCTTAATGCACTGTGACTTTGGATTCCTAAAATTGCATTTTACCCTTACTGATTTTGTTTGTTTGTTTAGGGGCCTCGCCCAGCTGTGCTTAGGGTTTACCCCTGGCTCTGTGCTAAGGGACCAATTATGAAGGTGCTTCAGTGACCATATCAGATGCTGGAGATCAAACTGGAGTTGCCTGTGTATAAGAAAAGAGCATTAACCACTGTATTGTCTCCTGGCCCTGCACATTCTTTTAAAAGAGTATAAGGAACTGCAGAGAGAGCACATCGGATAGGGTGTTTGCCTTGCACGTGGCTGACCCAGGTTCAATCCCTGACACCCCATATCTGATCTTTGCCAGAAGTGATCCTTGAGCACAGAGTTAGAAGTAATCCCTGAGCACTGCCTGGTGTGGCCTTAAAACCAAACAGTGAAAAACGCTATTAAGTTGAATTTAGCAGTGTCTTAAATCACAGGATGATCAGTAAAGTATATTATTCATCCAAATAAAAGGCAAGGTGGTAAGATTCCAATTGAAGAGATCTAACTGATAATTCTGGAGGTTAAAAAAGATCTAATTGAAAGGGAATTTCTCTCATGCATTTTGAAGAACTAGTATACAATATCACTGCATCACTGTCATCCCATTGTTCATCCATTTGCATGAACAGGTGCCAGTAACATCTCCATTAATCCCTGTCTCATGCTAGTGTAGCTCAATGGCATATTGGGGGCTCTATCAGGGTCAGGGAAATAAGACCATCGTTGTTACTGTTTTTGGCATATACCAGTACACCACAAGAAGCTTGCCAGGCTCTGCCGTGCAAAGTGGCATACTCTCCTTTCGGTAGCTTGCCAGGCTCTCTGAGAGTTAAGGGGGCCTTTGAGGTGGACTCTAATCACCTTTACATAAATTGAAAATATACCTACCATTTTGTTGAGTTTTTTTTGTCTTCACTCAACAAAAATTAAAAAAATTCAAAAAATTTTTCAACTTATAATAATTAATATTAAAGGAAACAAAACAAAAGCATAGGTATAGAGTTCTATTCACAGCAGTAAGCATGTTCATCAAATTATACTACACTGAGAAAAAAATCAGCACATTTAAATATAAGTGAAGATATTCCTCTGAATTCCAGTTTTCACTGAGCATGAAAGACCACCAATCACTTAGTCCTTTTCTTGTACATCATTCTGTATCCACATTCTCTGTATTCTCTAGTATACAGTACACATGTAAAATGTTATAAAGTATCATTCGTTATTAAATATAGTCTGCTCCTTTGTCCTTATTTAATTGTAAAATCTGACAACAGTAACAACTATTCTTTTCTCCAGCTATTCAGAATGGAACGAGCATAAAATTCCAAAGCGTTTAGCAGCAGAAGGATTCTGGTGGAAAAAGGAAACTCAACATCACTCCAATGTGTGACTTTCCACTGTTCTTTTCAGAGGTGTGTGGTAGCGTGTTTTGCCAAGACCTATTCCACAATCCTCACATCTCTGAAGACAGAAGCATGTTTGCTTTATCCTTGGCAACCCGGGGGGAACTAATGTAACTCCTCGAATCATCAAGTTTTCTAACTTATCAAGTAGGGCTCAAGAGCCCCAGCAGCGTTGGCAGTTTGAACTTTAAGATCCATGCAGCAAGCCAAGAATGGGTGAATACTCACAGTCGGGATGTTCGTATGGTAACCAGTGGTGTTTGCTATTCTGGTATTCAAAGTGGGAGTTTCGCTGCTGGCACTGCTGAGCTCGGAAGTCCTCAAAGTGTTTCTGGCATTCTTCCGTACTACAAAGCTGGTACTCAAAATTAACACCAGGACAATCCTGACCGCCATTGATGGGCCTAGAGAAAAGACAACATTTGAAAAGGCCACTGGCTCGCGCCCAGAACTGAAGCTTGCAGACACAGCGCTGGAGGGCTGAGAGCCAGTTTCTGAGCTGCCAGCAAAGTGAATGAACTTACACTTCCTCACTGCAGTTCCTGCCCTAAAGCACTATCCTCTCTCTGGGATGTGGTAGGGGAGGGGAAGGCATTAAAAAAAAAATCTCATTTAAATCAACTTTCCCAACAGTATGTAGAACAAGAAATGAAAATCATATACATGGATTTTGGAAAATTGTATTTTCTACCATGTGCAAAATACACATATGCAACCCAAAGAAACTCTGACCAAATACTGTGCCTCAAATGTAAAATGAGAATAATAATCACATTGTCCTAAAAAATCAGTGGGCTAGTGGGCTGGAGTGATAGTACAGCAGGTAGGCTGACCTGGGTTCAATCCCTGGGATCCCATATGGACCCCCAAGCAACTCCAAGAGTAACTGCTGAATGCAGAACCAGGAGTAACCCCTGAGCAATTCTGGGTGTGACCCAAAAAGCCAAAAAAAATCAGTACTAGAATTAAATATGTCAGTGTATTTTTTATGGAGGTGACATTGCACTATAAGTATGCTTCATCTGCTCATCATTAAAAAATTAGCATGTGTATACTATAGTATTACTTTAATCATGAATAGTCCAATTACATTCTTCACTATACAATTAAATGCTTGAAATACTAGATTTCTCTATTTCTCTTCCTTTTTCCCTTTCAGTACTCTTACAGTCAAAGAGGTTACTGTATATGGAGTATGTCTCTGTTGACTGATTTCATGAGGATAATGCCCTCCTCCAGGTCCACCCACATTGCTACAAAGGGCAGGATTTCCTCTTTTGCTTGTTATAACTGAATAGTATTCTAGTGTGCATATGTGCATATGTGTATTTGTGTGTATTGTATTATGCGTAAAGGATCACAAGCCCTTTATCCAATCATCTGTAAATGGGCACTTCAGTTATTTTCCTTCATATACAGCATCTGGTGATATCCAATTGCTTTTATAATAGTACACATATATTACTATATTTCATAAAGTTTTCATTTTTTGTTACTAAGACGGTCATGTCTTCCTATGAAGGCAGTTATTGGACTCCAACACTTTTACAAAAGAAATGCTCAGAGTCATTCTCCTGTGAGAGACAGAGAGAAGGGGTGACTCACATGGAAAGCTCTAGACCAGAAAAGAAAATGTCCTAAATTTTATATTATGATTCTTTCCCTCTGGAAAACAAAAGTTTTCTGAGCACACAAAAGGGATTCAGTACATTTAGTTTCAGTGAATGAAGGACAAAGTCTCCCCAGTTCCCTGACCCTTTGCTTGCATTGCTTGAAGAGTTTCTCGCCTACCTGTGGAGTCAGAGAGCCTCGGAGGTGGGTGCTGCCGAGCACTGAGGCAGGAGCTTCCTGCTGCAGAACTAAGCACCAGTACTAGCTCCTCAGAGCACAAGGATCTGCTTTCTAACTCGGCTCCTTAACTATCAGTTTCTTCAAGTAGCTGGACTCTTTCCCAGAGCCTCTCACCCTCTTCACTGAGAATTCTTTTCAGATTGATTGTCAGGGATGTATACAACATACACATGTATTTTACATGTACTTCGTGGAACAGAATATAACATCCTTATGTTGAAGAAGCAGTAACCAGGTTGTAGGAAGGAGCCATACTCACATTGGGTTATTGCACTGACGTGTTCTGAAACGAACCCCAGTTCCACACGTCCGGGAACAGGAACCGAACTTGGTCCATGAGCCCCAATTGCCATCTTGCTTTTGTTGATTAGCATTCTTCCACATGCAATGGCCCTTGTAGCACCACTTAGGAGAATGACAAAAGGCAACTATGATAATTGAACATATGCTGAAAGTTGTTTTATAAGCACCATCAATTGAAAAGTTTACTTTCTTTTATCTCTCTAGTTGAAAATGTATTGAAAATCATCCCAAAATAATCATAACAATAAGGTACACTTTAAGAAGAATAATTTCGGCATAACATATAATTTTACACATAAAAATTATAATAAAGGAATAGCACTCAGAAACATTTCTAAATGACATATTTAACAGCATAAAATACCATAAAAATAACTAAGCATCTAACTTGCAGCTATTTTTCATTTTAGTCCTTGTCCACGAAGTACATGTAAAATATAGAACTTTTTATAGTACATGTAAAGTATTATAGAACTTTTAAAGGGAAATATACATTACACATATAAAATATTATACATTATACATATATACTTTTTCTACAATTATAAAATAATTTATATAACTTATCTAATATATACCTAGTTGTCACTGTATCACTGTCACTGTTGCTCATCGATTTGCTTGAGCAGGCATCAGTAACGTCTCCATTGTGAGACTTGTTGTTACTATTTTTGACATATCGAATATGCCACGAGTGGCTTGCCAGGCTCTGCTGTGTGGGCAGGATACTTCAGTAGTTTGCCAGGCTCTCAGAGAGGGGCAGAGGAATCGAACCCAGGTTGGCAGTGTGCAAGGCAAACGCCCTACCCGCTACGCTATTGCTCCAGTCCTAGTTGTCAAAGAACTTTTATATATACGTGTGTGTGTATATATACATATATATATATATATATATATATATATTTGTCCACAGTGATTCTGAGAAACAGATAGGTCAGCTATATTATATTTAACATTTCATGAGGAAAATTGGAATGTGAGTAGTATACATTATTAGTAGTGTTAAATATTTATTATTAATATAAATTAAGTATTTAGAAGCCTATTAGTATAGAGCCACACAACTCACAATGCCCAAAAGACAGTAGAGCTCTAAAGTATTAGTTCTTTTCTCTTCCATCATTTTTGTTTGTTTCTGTTTTGGTTTCGTGTTTGGACCCTACCACCTGAGCTCAGGGTTTCCTCCTGCCTCTGTGCTCAGGGGTCACTCCTGGTGGGCTCGGGGGACCCTGTGTGGCACCAGGGGTTGCACCCCGGTCAGCTCTATGCAAGCCAGCCCCCTATCCACTGTGTTATCCCTCGGGCCCTTCCCTTTGATCATTTTGATTTGTTTAATGAAATATTAAGCATTTCCTAAAACTTAACTGATAAACTTGAATATCACACAAATATATTTAGAGAAGTTGGGTGTTCATAGTTTATTCACATAATACTGCTCTTATAAAGCCCATATAAATCAACTAATTTTTGCTTTTTGATTTTTTTCTTTAATCAATTACTGAATTTTCCTGAAGCAGCACATTAAATATAATGTTCACTATTATGTTTCTAACACTTAAATATAAATAAAGGTTCTATTGTAATTCTCACTGTAAGTACAGTTTATACACCTTCGAGTCTGAAAGGACTTCAAAGAGCTAGGAGTTTTTTAAATCTTCCTTGCAGCTTTTGGCCCTGCTTACAGTACCTTCTTTCTAAACCAGTCGAGGCACTTCAAGTTGAGTCTTAATATGCCTGTGTTTTGGTTTTGGTGATCTTTGGTAGCATAGCTTGGCATGGGGCCAGTTTCTGAGCATTCGATCTTGACTACACAATTAGAGATTTAAAACTTCTGGGCATCTTTCCCCAAGAAGCAAGGCCAAATACTCTGAATAAGTTCACAGGACTTGATTTTTGTACAACTCTCACAAGGAGAGGGGTGCCAGCAAGTAAATCAGATCCCACTAGCAGAGGCCCAGTCATTCTGCTGAGCTTCAGCTTCCTATTTTCAGGAGCGAGAGGAATGGCGGTCCCAATGCTGTCAGATTCTATCACTGTCACTGTCACTGTCATCCTGTTGCTCATCGATTTGTTCGAGCGGGCACCAGTAATGTCTCGCATTGAGAGACTTACTGTTACTGTTGTTGGCATATCCAATACACACAGGTAGCTTGCCAGGCTCTGCTGCATGGCTCGATACTCTCGGTAGCTTGCCGGGCTCTCCAAGAGGGGCGGAGGAATCGAACTTGGGTCAGCCGCATGAAAGGTGAATGCCCAACTGATGTTTGTTATCTTGCATGGACTAAGGTCTTCACATATGTGATTAAATTAAGGAGTGGTGAGATGGGGAGATTGTGCTGGGTTATCTAGGTAAGCTCTAAGTCCATCACATGTATCTTTATAGGAGACAGAAGATTCGCATATAGAAATGAAGGGGCACATAGAAGTGAAGGGGCTAATAAAGTCACGAGGGTAGATACTGGAGATTAGAGTAATGCAGTCACAGGTCAAGGGATGCCAGCTGCTAAAAGAAGCTGAAAGAAGCCAGGAACAGCATCGCCACAAGAATCTTGGGAAAATATGGGGTGCCTGGTCCTATCCACACAT
Source organism: Sorex araneus (assembly GCF_027595985.1). Taxonomy (NCBI): domain Eukaryota; kingdom Metazoa; phylum Chordata; class Mammalia; order Eulipotyphla; family Soricidae; genus Sorex; species Sorex araneus. Next base: position 196,235,092 of record NC_073306.1, read on the forward strand.
TGATTTTAACTTCATGAAACTGTTTCTGGACTTGTAGCCTCCAGAACTATGACAGAATAAGTTTCTACTGTTTTAAAACACCGTGTTTGTTTGTGGCCATTTGTTCGGGCAGCCATAGGGGAGAAAAAACGCTAGTCCATTATCATGGACTGAAGCAATAGCACAGCGTGTAGGCGTTTGCCTTGCATATGGCCGACCCGCGTTTGATCCCTCCATCCCTCTCAGAGAGCCTGGCAAACTCTCCAGATACTCTCGGGATACTGAGGGTATCCCACCCGCATGGCAGAGCCTGGCAAGCTACCTGTGGTGTATTTGATATGCAAAATAACAGTAACAAGTCTCACAATGGAGATGTTACTGGTGCCTGCTCGAACAAATTGATGAACAACGGACAGTGCTACAGTGCAGTGCAGTGCATTATAATGAAACTATAGTGTCCATAAAAAACACAATGCAGATATTCTCATAATATCTCAGGTTTTTAAAGATGATTATTATACACCAGACCTTGCATCTTCACTGTAGAACTACATATACTCACTTTTCCAGCAGCACATTCAGTTCCGTCAAGTGGGGGACCCTTTTTAGTTTTACAGAAGTAAGGATTATCAGGATGGCTGCACCAGAGCTGTTTACATGGGTCAAAGGTTCGGAACTAGGAGGAAGAGAGATGATCAAAATCTCAATCAAACACAGATAGAATGGCAAAGGAGCCTAACCCTGTTTCTCTACGATAGTACCTACATCCCACATTTCTGGATCATTTCATTTCAATTTAGTGCAAAACTAAAAAAAAAAAAACACCATTGGGGTGAGATAGCATAGGGGTTAAGGCTGTTTCCTGGCATGTGCTGGATCTGTTTGGTCCCCTTGAGGACTTCGAGGTGTGGTCCAACCCTCACTCTTCACAAAAGAAAAAAAAAATACTGAGAATTCCAACTAGCGAATATTTATTCTGATATTTTCTAAAATATCAGATAATAAAATAATATAAATGATTTGCCTGAAATTCTCTAACTGGTTTTTCAATATTTCTCCATATAATAGAATTTTTAAGGACAACTTTGTAAATCAAGCACCTTAATAAAAAAATTAAAAATGAATAAAAAGACCCCCTAATATTATAATCATAACATAGCTGAGAACAGCATAGTAGGAGGCAGCAAGCAAGGAGATATGGATTTAATTACTGTCCATTGTTTATGTTCCTTGACCAATGTTTTATTTTATGTTATTATTTTTAGCAAACCAAATTTAACAATATATTAAATGGCAACAATGCATCACAATCGAATGTGTTTTCCCCACATTTACACGGGTGATGGCTCAAGAAATAAGATCAATAGATATGATGTACCATATTAATAAAAGTAAAGATAAGAATTGTGGTGACATCCACAGATGCAGATAAAGCATTCAAGAAGAAGACCAATGTTTTAATTAATAAATACTTCACAAGGGTCTTGGACAAGGGCTTGAGCACTTTGGTGGGAGGGCACAGGGCTAGTCGTGTACACCAAGACCACAATGTCAACAGTAGTGTAAGCAAGTTAGCATAATTATAATACATCTAAAGATTTATAAAGTAAGCAAATAAGCAAAAGATATATTAAACTTGGTTTCAATGGTTTGGCAGTTCTCAAACTATAAAAATGCTTTCTCTTTATCTCTGAAGGTAGAAATTCGTCAGCTGATGCTAATGGGCTGACAACACAGAAATTCCCACCTTCCTATCCAAGATATACATTCTATTCCAGGGACAAAAAAAATCACAAAATATTCATGCAGTTTATTAAGTATCATTCAGACTTCTATCTGGTACTCAGAACAAGCCATGATTGAAATGTGTGTCACAAGGCAGGGCTGTTATTATGGTTTCAGTGAGACAGCAAAAGAGTCAAACCAGAATCACTTTTGATTTTCTTGCTGTTAAGAAAGTTTTATGTTTTTTGAAGAGATCATAATGTCTACGCCTACATGAAAGCACATACACATACTGTGCATGCTCATTACTTCCCTTCTTTCTTTCTAATGTAACCATCACACTGTTCTTCAGATCTGGAATTTTTGTTCTAATTTTTCTTAGTTAGGGTGGAAATGATATATTTTCACAGCATTAAGCCAAAGCTTTTGAATAGCCATATCTAAGTTATTACTCGGGTAATTAGGAGCTAACAGTGGATACAGTGCTGACAGTTTACAGATAGATAAATTGGCTGCAGATATCTGTCCCTGGACTATTTCAAATGGCAGATCAGCTTCTTTCCAGTGGAGGAAAAAATGATTTCTCTTTTGCCTTAACATATACACTTCACTGCAAATATAAAGCCCCTGTTTTCTCTACCATGTTTTAAAAATAAGCTACTAGTAATTAAATAGCATAGTATTGGGATAAAGACAGACCTGCAGAGGTATATACCAATAGAGTAGAATATACTGACACCCCCCCCATATATGATCATTCAATCTTTGATAAGGGAGCAAGAATGTGGAGCAAGAAAATCCTCTTTAACAAATGGTGCTGGGAAAACAGGACAGATACATGCAAAAAATGAACTCAGACCTCTATCTAACTCTATGCACAAAAATCGGATGAAAATGGATTAAAGACCTCAACATCAGACCCAAATACGTAAGGTACATGGAAGAAAATGTAGGCAAAACCCTTTACACTACTGAAGCTAACGGTATCTTCAAAGATGAAATGCCACTGACCAAGCAAGAGGAAGCAACAACAAACAAATGGGACTTCATTAAACTAAGAAACTCCTTCATTTCAAAAGAAACAGTGAACAAGATACAAAGACAGTCTATAGAATGGGAAATACCCTTCTGATAAGGGGTTAATATTAAAGATATCCTGGCACAGGTAGACTTTACAAGAAAAAAACATACAACCTCATCAAAATGTGTGGAGGATAAGCGAACAGAAATGTCCACAAAGAAGAAATTCAAATAGCCAATGCGGACATAAAAAACCCCTCATCACTAATCAACAGGGAGATGCAAATCAAAACAACAATGAGATATCATCTCACACCACAGACAATGGCACACATCCAAAAGAAAAAGAACAACCAGTGCTGGCACAGAGAGGGACACTAATTCACCATTGGTGGGAATGCTGGCTGGTCCAACCTTTTTGTAAAACAATGTGGACATTCCTCAAAAAAAAATTGAGCTCCAATTTAATCCAGCAATGCCATTTCTGGGAATATACACTGGGGCCCAAAAATACACAGCAGAAATGCACTCCTATGTTCATTGCAGCACTATTCACCATAGCCAGAATCTGGAAACAATCTGAGTGCCCAAGAACAGATGAACGGATGAAGCAAGTCTGGCACATTTACACAATGGAATACTATGCAGCTGTTAGGAAAAAATGAAGGTATAACATTTGCCTATAAATAGATGGACATGAAGAGTATCATCCTGAGTGAAATGAGTCAGAAGGAGAGGACAGATATAGAATGACTGTATTCATTTGTGGTGTATAAGAGAAATATACAGTAGAAAACTAATATCATTTGAATCTACCATAAGTGTGTGGAGGGGGGAGAGGGTAGGTAAGATAGAGAAGGGCCCAGTATGACAATAATAGTTGGAAATGATCATGCTGGACAAGAACTGAGTGTTAAAAGTAGATAAATGGGTATACATGATAACTTTTTCAGTTTCTGTATTGCAAACCACAATTTCCAAGAGCAGAGAGGGAGAGGGAGGGAGGGAGGGAGTGACTGAGAGAGAGAGAGAGAGAGAGAGAGAGAGAGAGAGAGAGTATGTGTGTGTGTGAGAGAGAGAGGGGGGCGAGAAGTGCCTGCCATAGCGGCAGGCTGGGGGGTGGGTGGGGTGATGGGAGAGAAACTGGGACACTGGTGCTGGGAAATATACACTGGTGGAGGGATGGGTGTTGGAGCACTGTATGACTGAAACCTAATCATGAACAGCTTTGTAAGAGTCTATCTCACAGTGATTCAATAAAAAAATCTTTAAAAAAATAAACTACTAAATTACTAAATATCAATGTGGATATTTAATATCTCTAATGAAATATATCTCTAAGAGAAACAGAAAATACTGGTTTTAGTCCGTCAAGCATTTACTATGCTTTATTTACTGGTCTTCTTTCATCAAGCATGAATTGTGTTTCTGTATTGTGTTTAGCCATTTAGATACATTAACAATATAATACTTACACCAACCCTGTGTGATAAATGTTATCATAATCCACATTTTATACTTGAGGAAATTAAACCAGAGAACTGGAGTAAAGTAAGTAAAGTCATCTAGAAAGTGTCAGATTCAGACCTGAGGACTCCCAATCTGAATGTGGAGACCATATTTTTGTCATGCCATACAATCTTTGATTTCTCTTGGTCACAGTTACATGGAATACTGACCAACTAAATAAATAAAAATGAACCATCTGAAGCGTAAAATTCATCTATTCAGATCATCAAAACAAAGGTAATAAAACAAACATAGTTTTGGGGTCTGTTAACAAACTTGCTTTCTGTGTCCAGTTCCCTTATTGAGTGGGCCAACGCTATAAGCAGATCTCTTAATCTCTGTAAATCTTGGGATTTTTCATTTATAAAGTAAAGGTATACCAACTCCCTTCTAATCTGTCACTGAATTGAATAAGATAGTATATTTAAAACATTTAGCTTTTGTCATAGTGACACAACAGACAAAAATCACTGGTAGATATTCTCATACTAGCACAAGTGAATCTTTAAAATTCGCCACACAACAGTTATGCAAATAGATTTCAAGATGCAAAGTCTAAACTGACTGTGAGCAACATACCGCAGTGCACATTTTATAACCAACGCCAAAGTCAAAGCGACATTGTTCATCCATTGAATAATTAATTCCGGGAAGTTCTGGGAGTTTGGGCCAATTATGTTCAAAAGGATCATCAAGGAGACAGTCATAGGAACTATGGGAAGAAAAAGACATTGCATATAGTTAAATGTCGATTTAGAGCAGGATGACAGAAAATTATTCTTGGGTTATATACTCTAGAATTTCATCAGATCACAAAATAATACACACTTTAATATTTTGGTGGATCACACTTGGCAACGCCCAGGGGTTACTTCTGGCTCTGCACTCAAGAATTACCCCAGCTAGTGCTTGGAGGACCACCTGAGGTGCTGGGGATCGATCCCAGGTGGCTGTCTGCAAGACAGGCACCCTACCCGCCACACTATCTCTCTGGCTCCAAAAATACACATTTTAATATGTTTTTTGTTGGTCTCAGTTTCATTTTGAAAGAAATCCTTGATCCTATTCATGCTGGGAAAATAAACCAAGAAAGGCTTAGCGGTACAGCAGAGCTGAGGCAGGCCTACTCCTGGCCTTCGTCAACATTCTGCTGCCACATTCCCCAGCCTGTGTGACAGGGCAGATCCTGAAACCCCTCCTGTTTATACAGACATCATATGACCAACTTCTAATGAGCCTCAAATTTGACCCTACATTAAGCATTCCAAAAATAAGTCAAGTTTTTAAGAAAATCAGTTTTAAAGGAAAGACACTTTAACATGCCTTATGTTTTATTTATTGATTGATTTTTGCTTTTTTGTGTCACACCCAGCGATGCACAGGGGTTACTCCTCGCTCTGCACTCAGGAATTACTCCTAGTGGTGCTCAGGGGACCGTATGGGATTCTGGGAATCGAACCTGGGTTGGCCGAGTGCAAGGCAAACACCCTTCCTGCTGTGCTACCACTCCAGCCCCCAAAGGCCTTAAGTTTTAAACTTATGACTTAAAGTAGCGTGATTGCATGATGTAATCTTGGGGTCAAAGGCTCTGAGTCAGAAGGAAATATTTATTGTAAACAGCAGCTTTCATTTACCAATATTTTTGTGATGAGCAAGATCTTAAGAATCAGTTTCCTGTCTGAATTTCTGCTCTAAGATGGCCGTTTTCAGGACAAGCAGGAAGGGACTTACTGAATGTATCTCTTCAGCTCTTGGCCACTGCATCGGGACCAGTGGTAGCGGTGAAAGGCTGCTTGCACCAAGGGAGCCATGACGCTTCCCATGGCGGTCTCATCGCCACACCTGTTGCCTTGCCCATCGTGCTCCATTCCTAACCTAGAAGACAAAAAGCAAAGCTCCCGGGTGAGAATCGCAGGGGCCACCGCTTCATTTCATCTCAATTTTGAAGATGATGACAAGGCAGTCACACATTTTCCAAACTACGTGGCTTTTATTGAGGAGTGACACGCAGTGAAAGAGACAGCAACTTGCCAAGAAACGCTTCTCTGGTTCTCTAAGTGTCTGTAAGCCGGTCACTCATTTAGTTTTAGTGAATGACCCCTTGACTGTTTTCACAGAACTCACACTTGGCAGGGAAGAGAGTTACGTGCTGGCATGCACTTTGCCCCAAATGGGAACAATACTGAGAGAAACTGGGAAGAAAAGACTTTTTTTTTTTTGCATTAAAGCTGTGACTTACACATGGCCAGTTTCATGGGCTACTACAAAAGCCGATGAAAAACCATCCTCGTGATTCAGGGTACAACTTCTCACCGGATGACACATGCCAGTGACTGGCGCATATCCTGTGGAGAATAACAATTACTTTTATTTTCACTTTACGAGAAAAGCCGTTAAGAATTACTACTGGACCTTTGCCTGGGGAGAGTGGGGGATTCTTCCAGGAAACAGAGACAGTATTATTTTGCTGCTAACATTGTGCCATGTTCTCTTGGGAAAGCCACAGGTAACGGGGCCTGAAGAGATTCAGAGGGTTGGAATTTTCTCCTTGTCTGAGTTAAAGAGCTGCCTGAGGTTATCATTCTTTCCTGTCCACCAACTCACTCCTGTCGGGTGTCGTGAGCAGTCCTTCAATCCCATGGAGGGGCCAGAAATTCCAGCAATTTGGAAAAGAAAATCATAAATATACTTTCTCCCCCAAAATCTACATCAAAAATTATTAGACAAATTGAAGCTGACTTTGGAAGAAAATCTCACTGGCAGTGCTCATTTTTCATACCTCTCCCTTCCCACTTCAAATAGCTAACGGGCCACATTTTACAGCATCCTCATCAGACCCCAAATGTACACTATTATTTGAAAAGCAAGCAGAATCGATCGTAGTTTCTAAGTGGCATTTAACAATGTGAATCCGACAGAAGCTACTGGCAAGAAAAGAAAATAGAAGCATGGCTTATGTGGTGAAACGCAGTGGTGCCGATGTGAGTATTTGAACCAAGTCCCAGATTGAGAATTGCTTTTGAAAAGTCATGTCCTTAAGTTGTTCTTCTACATATTAGTGGAAATACCTTGCATTCCCGCAGGTCCAAAGTCTTGTCTAGTTAAGAAAATTGCATGGTCATGGTGTTCAGAGTGTTTGGGATCAGATTTTTGTTGCTGGCAAGCCCAGCGGCACACATTTTCCAGGCTCCTCGACGGGTTTCCTCTTTCTATAAGGCTGATTGACTGCGAGAAAACAGCACATTAAAGACAAACATAGCACTTTATCCAAAGCTACCTTAATAACTCTTCTGGAAGTGTATGATTTGGGACTTATTTCTACATTTACTTTCTAAGTGCTCTTGTAGATAACAACATGATGATCCTTAATACCCACGTGAAGGGCGACTGGCCCACTGAGGAAAATATGTGAGACTGAGATCAGCTACTGAGCAACAGAATATTAATTCTTTAGATAAGCATAAGCACTGAATATTAATGATTTGCTGGTTCAACTTATATTTAGTTCCTTGGATATTAAGGACAAAGAGAGGGAAGAATCTGAATGGAAGATTTTTTTTTTATCAGTGATAAGAGTATATGAAAGATTTTTAGTTTTGAGTAGTAATGACTAAAAGACAGGCTAACTTCACTAACTTCAATTCTTAATCCAGTGCCTTAGACCACTTGGCCACACTATCACAACACTATCTTCATTTCTATTAGACAGCGTTAAATAAAGCAAATGGTATCAGTAAATAAACAATTCATTATTTGCTCAAATTTGCTTAGAGATATTGTGACAGTCTTTCTTCCCAAGTTCATAAGAGGAGTCTATGTAGGGCATTATCTATCCTGTATGTTAATAATAGTCATAACAATTTAGCTATCTCTTTGCTAACCCAGTACTTAATGTTTTAAGACATTTTACCTTTGCATAACCCAGCATTATCATGCGTACCAGGACCACATTTATATGTACTCCAAGGGACTCGTCATGGTAAATTTCATTTACCTAGAAACAAAAGGCATAATTAATGAAAGAAAGTCAGGACAAAATAAATTATACAAAATGCACAAGTAAAGGAATGCGCCATTAATACCAAGAACTAGATTCAAGCCACTTTAAATTTAATTTAATGGGGTAGGAGTGATAGCACAGAGGGAAGAGTATTTGCCTTACATGCAAACACTGGCATGTTCAATCCCTGGCATCCCATATGATCCCCTGAACCCACCAGAAGTGATTCCTGAGCACAGAGGCTGGAATAAGTCCTGAGCATTGCTGGGCGTGACACACAAAATAAAACAAGTGAAAGCAATTTATTTTAAGATGAACTGTAGACAATGCATATATTTAGCTTTGGAATGATTCCTGACTAAATGACTTATTGATTTTGTAAACTACAGAATACCAAGGACATAGAGAATATGCACGTATATTATAGACTATTGTAGAATTAGAAAGAATCCATACGTGATATAATCCACATTCAATATAAGAAACCAAGTCACAAGAGAGTGACTGCTAGCCAAGAAAGGCCCACAGAGGGAAAGAAAACAGACTCCAGGCACTTGCCCAACAGAGTGACCGCCTTTGCAACCATGGTGTTACCTCTGTACCAGGGACCCTCTGGAAATGGGGCCAATATGCAGAAGCTGTGGTGATGGATCTATGGGTAGGTTAGTAAGGAGCCCAGAGGATAAACATTTTGATGACTGGGGGGCTGAAGTGATAGCACAGCGGGTAGGGCATTTGCCTTGCTTTAAGGTAGATTATAATTGTACTATGTAACTTAGTAAGTGAAAAAAAAATCAGTGTGATAAAGGTTACTCAAAAAGTTGGAAAATATTAGTAGGAATGGTAAAGGTGGAATTGCCAAGCTAAGGTCTTCCAGGAACAGAGAACCAACATTTGTCATGAAAACTGAAAGAATATGGAAAACCAACTGTAATTCAATTTGATTTTCAAGAAGTTTTCATGATAAGCACAGCAAATTTACAGAAGAAGAACAGGCTAGTCTCATAGGAATAGGCTTTTAAAAGAAATTAAACTCAAGAATGGTAGAATGCTCTGAAAAATAAATTCATAATCATAACACGGTGAATTGTTACAAAGGCCAAGAAATAGACCAAGAAATCTCAGGTGACACGTTTCCAGAATCTAACTGAAGTTTATGTCCATCTTTTTCCTACATTTTTTTTGATGGAGTTGGCTATTTTGTTCATACTAAGTTCTACCAGCATTTAATTATCTTGAATATTAACCATCTGCAGATGAATATCAGGCAAATACTTTCTCCCAGTCTATGAGGCATCTTTTAATTCTAGTCACTATTGCTTTTGTGGAAAAGAAGCTTCTTAGTTTGATGTATTCTCATTTGCTTATCCTTGTTTTTGTTTGCTTGGTCAATGACATTGAATCACTGAAGACACTTATAGATTCAAAGATATACAGATGGCCAAAGGACATAGAAAAAAATCGTCTCATCACTTATAATCAGAGAAATGCAAATAAACGCAAATAAAACAGATATCACCTCACACCAGGGACACTGGCATATGCTGTAAAGAACAAAAACGAGCCGTTATTTGGGGGATGTAGGGAGAAAGGAGCCATAGCACAGCGGGTAGGGCATTTGCCTTACATGCAGCCAACCTAGGTTCGATTCCTTCGTCCCTTTCAGAGAGCCCGGCAAGTTACCGAGAGTATTATGCCCGCACGGCAGAGCCTGGCAAGCTACCCGTGGCGTATTCGATATGCCAAAAACAGTAACAAGTCTCACAATAGAGACGTTTCTGCTGCCCGCTGGAGCAAATCAATGAACAATGGGTGGACAGTGCTACAGGGAAAAAGGAACATTTATTCACCATCCATTGCCCGTGGAAATGTTGACTGATCCAACCATTTTGGAAAACAATACAGACATTTCTTAAACAAACAAAGAAACAAACAAACAAAAAAACTAGGTATTGAGCTTCTTTATGATCCAGAAATTCTACTTCTGAACATTTACCCAAAGGGACCAAAACCTATAGTAAGAAAAATCCATTTGCACTTCTATGCTCACAATAGCCATAATTCACCATAGCCTTAGTCTGGAAACAACCAAATGACTAAGAACAAGTGATTGGATAAAGGAACTATGCTACATAAACACAATGGACTATTACTCACCTATAAGAAAAGATGAGATCATGCAACTTGCTGCTACATGGATGGATCTTGAGAGTATCATGCTGAGTGAAATTAGTCAGGAGAGGAACAGATACAGGATGATCTCCCTCATATGTCAGATATATAGAAACACAGAAAGGAAATAAAGGTTTAAAGGTACCATAAACTGAGAACTGGTCTTAAGTAGAAAGCTAACCACCCTGGGGGGAGGGAGTAAGGGGAGGGAAAAGACGCGGAGGGGTGGGCACTGGAACATGTTCGAGGGAAACAGATACTCTTGAGGAGGGCGTGGCTTTATGCATGGAGTGTTTTATGAGTGAAACCCTATTATTAACAGTACTGAAAAGCACAGTTTCTAAAATTAAACAAAATTAAAAAAAAATCTAGTGGAGCTAAACAGAACACTTTCAAAGCCAAGGTATTAAATGTAGACCAAAGGTATATTTATTGGGTTTGTAAATTGAACAAAATGGAAAGAACAGCTAAGATGGAGGTAAAAGACATAAATAAAATTAGTATATCTTAAATATTTATAGTTTAAACAAAGGGCTGGAGGGATAGCACAGCGGTAGGGCATTCACTTTTCACATGGCCAACCCGTGTTCGATTCCTCCGCCCCCCCTCGGAGAGCCCGGCAAGCTACCGAGAGTATCATGCCTGCCTGGCAGAGCCTGGCAAGCTACCCGTGGCATATTGAGTATGCCAAACACAGTAACAACAAGTCTCACAATGAGAGACATTACTGGTGCCCGCTTGAGCAAATCGATGAGCAAGGGGATGACAGTGACAGTGACAGTTTAAACAAAAACACGATTCTTTTTAAAGGGAAAAATGCAGGTGCATGTAGTTATATTTACAAATATACATACAAACAAATATAAAAGAATAAGACCCAATTTAATATTTGTATTAGGTAAGCCAAGAAGGTTTCAAGAAAAATCTGCAGTGTTCTATTGCATTGCACAGCTCTACAAATAGCTCATGCTCAGGTTGTCCAATACAGCCAGCACTGAGTTATTCTTTATTCTGGACTGCATAAAAAGAGTGATGATAATGTAATGAGAGACTATCAAAGCTCCAGGAGTCTAGAAACTGTGCCACATAAGGAATGGTTGGGAGGTCTTTAAGGCTAAGAAACTAAGTGCTTAGACACCCTAACACCAGACACTCACTGTCCAAGCTGACATTTCGGTTCAACCTCTCATTGCTTATGTAGTCTTCATCGCTGTGAGACTGAATTGAATGAATATAATTCATTAAACCTCATAGCTTAGGCAAGAGCTAAATGATTAAACTCATGAGCACAAGTTACTCAGAAGTCTTAAGTGAAGAAGAGGGATATTTAAATCCTTAGGGTGTTGGAATGAGAAAACTTAGAAAGGAAATTTAATGGCTGCCATATGAGAGAAATATTTGATTTCTTCTTTATAGCTGGAGCAATAGCACAGCAGGTAGGGCATTTGCCTTGCACATGGTCGACCCAGGTTCAATTTCTCTGCCCCTCTTGGAGAGCCCGGCAAGCTACTGAGAGTATCCCGCCCACATGACAGAGCCTGGCAACCTCCCCATGGTGTATTCAATATGCCCAAAACAGTAACAAGTCTCACAATGGAGATATTACTGGTGCCCATTCGAGGAAATCGATGAATAATGGGACATCAGTGCTATAGCGCTACTATTTTTTATAGCTACAAAAAAATTTAAGACCCACGGGTTTACATTAGAAGAAAATTTGAGATAAAATCTGTGGTATATTCTGGCCTTTATGGTCATGGGCAGTTTCTTTTATCTACTTCATACTCCTACTTCATACTGCTTAAATGAAGAGCATATTGCCAGATCCAATTTCTGGATAATTGACTGATAAGAAGTTTCTACCATTATAATTCCAATTTAAGTACAAAGTTCAAAGAGACCTGTCATTAGCATATTCATTCAGAGACTCCTGGACACACTAAGAGATTTAAGGAAGGCAGCAGGTTACAGACAGCACCAAGACTTCCTACTCTGCATTGTGTGAACTTAATGCAATGGAAATGCAAATATACTTAGTATTCTTTTTTTGGTTTACAAAAAGGCTAAAAAAGCAGTATCAGTAAATAAGCAAAACACTAGAACAATAAACTAAACTAAAAATAAGCTGTTCCGTGAAAGTACATTATCTTCTGGAGGAGAGGTAATAAGTGTGAGAAAGAACAATGGTCACTTTTATGTTGCAGGAAATTATAGACTCATAAAATGAATTAAAAGGGGGTATTAAGAATAAATATTCAGTGATGCTTGAGTTAGCACCGGATAAATTCATTTGTACTTGGTAAACTTTGCAATCAATATGGCTATTCTTTTCCATGTTACTCCATTTTATGATACAGGAAAAAATTTAATTAAGTTAAAACAGATAAAAATAAAGAGGAGATATGGGTGAAATCAAACACACATTGATTTTTCTTTAAAAAGAAGTTTTTAATGCACAAAAGGAAAAGGAGAGAAAGCAAGAAGGAAAGTGCTTCCCATAGAGGGAAGCTGCAGTAGGGGATGGGGTGTTCGGGATGGTGGGAGAGAAACAGGGGACAGTGGTGGTGGGAAATGTACTCAGGAGGAGGGATGGGTGACTGAAACATTGCATGTATGAACAGCTTTGTGATAGTCTATCTCACAGATATTCACTTAATTTTTTTTTTTAAAGTAATGTGGTGGGACTGGAGTGATAGCACAGCGGGTAGGGCATTTGCCTTGCACTCGGCTTGCACGCAGCTGACCTGGGTTCAATTCCCAGCATCACATATGGTTCCCTGAGCACCGCCAGGAGTAATTCCTGAGTGCAGAGAGCCAGGAGTAATTCCTGTGCTTCACCAGGTGTGACCCAAAAAGGAAAAAAAAAAAACTAAAAAAGTAATGTGGCATTCATGCCCAATTCAATCAGTTTAATCAATGGCTGAATAAATAGCAGTACTCATACACACACACAAAAAAATGTTTTGAGAGTAGGTGATTCACAATGCTATACACCCTGCAGATGGCAGTATCGGCATTTTAGAAAACATGAAGGAGAGCTGTGCAATACACCTGAACCTGTTTATACAGCTGGTGGTGTCTACCTTTCCCTATATTTATATACAAATAAAATAACTTTAAAAGTAAATAAGAGGGGTGGGGAGAATAAAAGTAAACAAGAATTTAAAAATATTCAAGCCTTCCAAAAACATTGAGTCATTTGACTCTCAGAGAAAAAAATAAAGATATCAAAGGCACTTTTATTTAGATTGTTCTGCAATGCCAGCTGATTAAAATGCTGTGTAAGAGATACAAAGATCATGGATACAAATTAATCATAAATTTTAGCAATCAACAAATGATACATGGAAAGAAATAAAAGCTTATAATGCCAAATGAACCAGTGAATGTCTGGATAAAAAAAAAATCTATGCGTTAATAAGGTAATTTTGCAATATTTGGTGGCCAGGAAAGCATATTCCCTCCAAAGGAATAACAGCATCAGACAGCCAATGTTATATAGAGCTTTTCAGAGCATGTTTTAAATATTTGATCTATGTTAATTCAAGTAACCCGTGCTGCAACTTTAGAGATATCATTTTTTTCTTTATATCTAAAGAAGCTGATTTCCTTGAGAAGTTACTTACACTGCTTCAAGTCATACAGCTTCTACACAAAAGAAAGAATGAAAAAATTAGCAGTCTTACTCCAGAATTCTTAGTTTTTACCATATTGCTACATTTCTATAGCACACAGAACTCTACTATGCCCAGCAAATCCTACTTTAAAGTAAGCAGTGGTGAATGATTAACGAACCCTAAATGTAAAACCTAATGTAAAAACATTAGGAGAAAGAACTTAAAACCTTCACTTCCCTGGGCCAGGGCAATAGTACAGCGGGGAGGGTATGCCTTGCACGCTGCTGATCCGGGTTCGATACCTGGCGTCCCACGTGGTCCACTGAGCACCACCAGGTGTAATTCCTGAGTGCAGAGTCAGGAATAACCCCTGAGCAACACTGGGTGTGGGCAACAACAACAACAACAACAATAACAACACACACACAAAACTACCAAAGAAACAAACAAAAAACTTCACTTCCTTCTATTCCATAATCCTTCTTCATATAAATTTAAAAAATGAGAAATTAGACTCTGAGTTTACTACAAATAAGGACTTTATAATGATTGATATAGTGGGACTCTACAAAAAACGCTGCGAAAATAAAGAGGGGATAGAGAAGATCACTGGAGAAAGAGATTGAGGTGAAATATTGAAATTTATAGTGTTATGAGGGGTTAGAAACAAATCCCTGAAAAAGAGATTGAGATAGAAATATTGACATCTGTAGTGACTGTTTTGAACTTTAAAAAGAGCATTAAGTATTAACATTTTTAAAAACTAAGGACTTAAGACTACATAAGAAAATCAAAATTTGTGCAAGACTCAATACCCGTTTCACAAGAAGAGGCAAGCTACGAGAGGCAGGGTAGATTTTCTATGAGTTGTTCACGGTTGAACTCAGAGTCCTTATTAAATTACACAAAAGAAGGGGGCAAACAGAGCATTAATTCAATTTTCAGATGACCTTAAATTGGAAGAGGTTGCCAATAATATCGGTGTTGATGGGGGAGGTACAACCAAATCAAGTATTCCTTTCCTTGAAAGGAAAATTCCTTCCAGGTTTGTTCCCGGATGGGACAATTTCTCCCAGGACATTTCCCTGGCAGGACAATCTGACCTGCTTTGTCAGACTAGCTGATGAACAGCTTTGTTTGGCTTTTAACAACCAACCTTCATTTTCCTTTCAGATCAGAGAATTAAGTCTTGGGAGCCAGTGTTGCTCAGTGGTTAAGCTCGGGAATTCTGCAGCTAGACTTCCTGGGCTCTTAATAATGATACTTTATTAAGAAGATAAGGCATGTTCCTTATCTTCGTGCCTGGATTTCTGATGTGCAAAATAAGGTCACTGTAGCACTACTGTCTTTATAGGATTGTTGAGAGAAATAATAATTTCATACATACACAAAGAGAAATAAAAAGGGAGATGGGGGAGAGAGAGCTTAAAGTGACTTGCCTTGCAAATAGAGGAAAAAAATTATTAGCCATCATCAGAACAATTATTCATATAAAAGCAACTAAGTGGAACAAAGGTATAGTTTTTAAAGATACACTCAGTAATGTAAGTAATGACAAGATGATTTTGGAAGGATATAATTCTAAACTGGACTGAAGAAAATGTATTACTCTATCCACAATTATCCAACTATCTTTCAAAGCACTAAAAGTTCCAAGCATGTACCTACTGTATTTGGGTTTGCATCTTTCAACCTTATATTCCTTTTACCCAGAATAAGATTATTTTTCCAAACCAGTCAAATCATCTTCCTTTTTTTTTTTTTTTTGCTTTTTGGGTCACACCCAGCAATGCTCAGGGGTCACTCCTGGCTCTGCACTCAGGAATTACCCCTGGCCGTGCTCAAGGGACCATATGGGATGCTGGGAATGGAACCCGGGTCGGCCTCGTGCAAGGCAAACACCCTACCCGCTGTGCTATCACTCCAGCCCCTCATCTTCCTTTAATGCTAATCACAGATTAATAATTAGTGAACGTATGACAGTTTTATTAAATACTGTCTGGAGTCTCCATGTGCCCAGTAGTCTAGGAGTCAGGTCCCTAGACTAAGTAGTATTAAAAGTAGCAACAACAACAACCATAATAACAATGTAGTTGGAGACTGTCTTCATTGTGAATATATTTACTATGTAAAATAGAATAGGAGCACAGAAGCATATAAAAGGCATGAAAACAAAATTATTTCAAATGGGAATAGGTGCTGTAAAGAACCAGGTTGAACAATGAGACAAAGAGGGTAAAGAAGAATTTAATTCAACAGTCAGAGCAGGGAGATGTAGGGACAAGGATATGGGTGTGTATCTGTTTGGAGGATAAGCAATCCCCCAAAAGGGAGAAAAAGTATAAAAATTAGTATCACTTGTATCACTGTCTTCCCGCTCATCGATTTGCTTGAGCGGGCATTAGTAACGTCTCCATGGTGAGACTTGTTGTTACTGTTTTTGGCATATCAAATATGCCACGGGGAGCTTGCCAGGCTCTGCTGTGCAGTGAGATACTCTCGGTAGCTTGCCGGGCTCTCCCAGAGGGGCGGAAGAATCAAACCCAGGTTGGCCACGTGCAAAGCAAAAGCCCTGCCGCTGTGCTATCGCTCCAGTCCCATAAAAATTAGTGAAAGCTAAAAACCCTGCAAAGGAGATATCCTTACCACTCCTTGGGAAAGCACTACTTTAGGAGAAAGTGATATCCAGAAAGTTCTACCATTTCCCTCAAAAGTGATTAGCAGGACCCAAATTCAAAAGTCTATGTCATACCAAAGCATGTTCCTCCCTTAGAGATAACTCACCTCTCTTTCTTTTTGTCAAAGTGCTAAGTTTCTAACTCTGTATAAGAACCATTTCACTTAAAACATTTACTCAAAAAAAAAGTGCATATCTCATATTCAGTTCCTTCCTTATCTTGGAGTTAGTGTTCTTCTTTTATTAACATTCTCAATTTTCCTTCATAATGAAAAATAATATGCCCAATTTACAACCACTGTGCTCTTCAATAATACTATTCTGCTCTTTAGCAATATTAGCTTCTTTTTTTCTACCTGCACTGACATCAGTGCCTCAATGTTTTGTTTGCTTCTCTGCAGACTTTCCCAACAATATTTTATCCACGGTTGTTTCTGCAGTTAATATTTAAGAGGCAGTTAATACTGCTGTCTAATTCTAGTAGTAGATATATTTGAAAGCATGTACATATATATGCACTTATATATACACATATATGTATATTTATATATACACATATATGCATATATTATAGATAATATGTATGTATATACACACCTATACATGTTATCTATGGATATCATATTATAGTTTAAGACTAAATCATTTGTGGTAGGTTCAAAAAATGAATGAAAGAGCAAGTAAATAAAAAATCTTTTGAGTATAAGAATGAAATAGTGTTTACCAGATGGGCAAAGGAAAGCAGGGTGGGTAAAACAAGTTAAAGGAGACAAATGTACCATGAGGGCCTGAAATGAGGCTTTTGATGGTAACCACAATGCAATGCACATAGGCAATAATTTATAAAACGATACAATTAAAATCAGCATGATGCTATAAACCTAATGTTTCTTCAATATAAATTTAATTTAAGCATAAAAATAATTTTTATAAAAGAGTAGATCATCCGTTTTTAGGTTTAGGGAATCCCCACCAGTGCTCCGAGCACTGGGGATCCCTCCCAATCATACTTGGCACCCTGGACCAGGATCTGCAGTGCACTTCATGATGTAGCATGATATGGCTTAGACCCAGTTCAAGAACAATACCCAACAATTATGGGGCATAGTGGTTGAGCCATGCAATAAAACTTGGGGCCTCACAAATTCGAGGCATGTTCCTTAACTCCTAAGCTATGTCCCTGCCCACAGATGGTATTTCAATAAGCCTGAGATAGTCCTTCTGTGTTAAGTTGCCTATATTTCTTTTAAGGATCAAAGAAACTTTGGGTAGACCGAGAATAGACAAGTGAGTTACAAGGTTTTAACAAAATCTTCTGGCCCTTAAAATGGTAGAAAAACATGCAAAGCTCGTGTAGAATGCATTCCTTTTCTTCAAAAATGAGAAAGGTGATTCCTTCAACAAGCTAGAAAGCTTTAGGGCCCAGTGTTTTAGGGCCTTGGAGAAAATTAAAGGCTGGAATAAACTTGGGTAAAGGAATTTAAGCAAAATTAAAAGCAAACTCTGGGGCAATAGCAGGGTGTGGATGTCACATCACATACATTTAATCTGTGATGTTGAACTCTCTCCTAGGGCCACAGTAAGAGGACAGTGGGTAGGATGCTCGCATGCAGCCAAGGCAGGTTTGATCTCCAACATCCTACATGGCCACCCAAGTGAGCCAGGAGTGATCCTTGAGTGCAGGACCAGGAGGAAAGCCTGAACACAGCCTCGGTGTGGCCTAAATCCAAAACAAACAAATGCACAAACAAAAAACTCTCTCTTAGAAAGACCAAACCCTGTATGTTTACATAAGAAAGGACTGGACTGACGTGTGTGTTCATTTCAGTTTGTCTCTGTAAACTCATACATTCATACAAACTGGGCATAGTCAAACAGTTAGTTGAGGAAGAAAGTGTAGTGTAAACCACAAAACATGTGAAGCCAGCTTGTTACTGGATTGCCCCCAGTTCTGGCAGCAAGAAACCCAGTGTCTACCAGAGGCTCATCCTCCAAATTATTCTAATACATCTAGGATTCTCTTTTAAACACGACTAAGCAAATCACTAATCATCTTTAAAACTCTTTATGATTCTTCATTAGCAAGGTGAAATATGAACTCCTTAAAATGGCAAATATTTTTCTTGTAAAGTTAGTAACACCTGTTTCCTCTAGTCCTATCTTCTAAATCTCCTCTAAAAAACCCAAAGGCCAGAAACAACCATTGCTGGCAGGGATGTGGTAAAAAAGGGAGCTCTCATTCATGGTCAGTGGGAATGTGCTGTTTCCATAGAGACAGTTGCTACAGAGAATTCTCAAGAAGATAAAAACAGAACTAACACATGATCCATCAATTCCATGCTTGGGCACACCTGTGTTCACTGTACCACTATTTACAATAGCCATGATCTAGAAACAACCCAAGTCCCCAATAATTGAGTAGATGAAGTCACTGTATGTATATATAATGGAATACTACTCATCTATAAGAAAATAATTCTTGCCTTTGCTACAACTTCAATGGAAAAAGAGGATCCATCTTAAGCAGACCAGAAAGAGAAAGACAAATACTGCATGATCTCACCTATGTGGAAGATTAAAAAAAAATGAAGTGAGAGAATAGATAAGGGCTTTAAGCCTTAACACTCAACCAACAGAACTGAATTTATCTAGTGGGACCGGAAAGGAGGAAGGTTTGTTGAGGAGGATATGGTGATGAATTGGGGAGACAAAGAGCCATATAGAAAGGACCTAGAGATAGTGGTAGAGGGATGTGTGCACTTTGGTACTTTGGTGAAAAGTATGATGCAGTAACACTGAATGCATAAAGCATAAATATTAATGCTAATGAGAAATGCTAATGAGAATTTGGGTAGAAGGCATTCTTTCAAGTGACAGTTTTTCACTCAACAAATCCTAAGATGAAGGTATAGACTCAATTCTCTTTAGGGCACTAGAGACTTTAATAGTACAACAGCGCCAGATCACTTCATCACCTTATCCAATGATAAGAAACTTAGCACAGATACCAAAGTGTCGGTAACAGGGAATAGTGACACAGACAGAAAAGAAATTACCCTCTTAACCACAAAATCTGCCTCGTCACATTATCAGAGAGATTCAAATGAAATGTATTGTCTTATTTGACGCTCAGGCAAGTCAATGAATTTTCTTCTCAATAACTTGAATAATATTCTACTAAATCACAAAGATAAGTACAAGAAACACACCACTGTTTTTTTTTTCTTTTTTTGCAACAGACATGCAAACTGCCTGGCTTTCATATAAGTGTAGCCAAATTTAGGTAGAAAAAGCACTGGGCTGAAGGCACTCGGATCTATATGAGCCAAGTCCTAGTTATGCCATCTACTATTAGTCTTCAGACTGTGGAAACGTCACGTAAACTCACCAATGATCATTTTTGGCAAACAGGGACTAAAATGAGTATGACTGGAGACTAGGAATGTTATATAACTCAGGTAAAGTATACAAGATGACACTAAACAAAGGTTAAATGTTAGTTGGTATAGTAAAATCCTCATCGTCAATAATATTAAATCTCTTTTATACATTTTTTAATTGAATCACTGTGAGATACACTATTACAATGTTGTTCACGATTGGGTTTCTATCATATGATGTTCCAACCCCTTTCCTTCACCAGTGTATATTTCCTGCCATCACCCAGTTTCCCTCCCGCCACTCTACCACCCCAGCCTGTCTCTGTGGCAGGCACTTCTCTCTCTCTCTCTTTCTCTCTCTCTTTCTTTCTCTCTCTCTCTCACTTGCTCACTTTCTTGCTCACTTGCTTGCTCTTTTTCCCCCTTTTCTTCTGGGCATTATGGCTAGCAATACAGGTACTGAAAGGTTATCATGTTTATCCCTTTACCTACTTTTAGCACTCAGTCCTTGTCCAGAGTGATCCTTTCCAACTGCCACTATCTTAGTGGCCTTCTCTATTCTAACTGCCCTCCACCCCTCTCTCCACTCCATCACTTATAGGAAGCTGTGAATCAGTAGAACTCAAAGTAGATGGTTTCAAAATTTTTTCTATGATTCTATTTCTAAACAGGGTGGCACAAAAATCTACTTGTTTCTAGATTGCAGCATCCATGTAAACTAACATCATCTAGTGCTGTTCAAGTCAGAAAAGTGTGAATCCCTGGGATTCCTCCCTTTCTCTCAGAGGCCTGTGCCATCCACCGAATCAATAGAGAAGTCTATTGATTCCATCATAAATACATCCTCGTTACTGCAATCACCTTCATCCAATAAATCATCATGTATTTCCTAAACATGAAGACAGATTTCTGGTTATGTCTGTCTTCCTGGTCCCTAAGCCACCCCAATAGAGTTTACAACTGAGGAAATGACCCTCAATGGATAACTGACTAATTCTTTTTAAATAAAGTTCAAGCTTACTCCCTTCTTGTAAAAGGGAGTAAGCTTTTATCTTGCATAAAAACCTTATGCAAGATCCACCTGGCTCCTAAAAATAGACTCAAATCACAATGTCTCTTTTAATAACTAAATTGCATGCCATTGTTTAATGGCTGGTTCTTTCTATTTAAGTTTAATTACATCTTCAATTCTTCGGAGGATTTCTTGACCTTTATAGTTTTGTATAATCTCTTTGAACCTTTTGCACTTTTAGTTCCCTTTCAAGTAATTTCCCATTCTTTTTATATTTCATATCATATATATTATGTTGCTTATGTGATTTACTCACCAATCTCTAATGTAGGGATGGACAGAAAATAAGGTCTTCATTTTTATCACAATACACTTGGTATCTAAAGTTAAATATTTATTAATAGTTGACATCTATTAAAATCTTATAACCTGTGTACTACAATGCATAATTTTGATATACATATGAAACTTAACCATGTACAGCAAATTTAAGGAATAAGTAATCTCTACTAGCATGTAGCCAAGAGGTTTATTTATTTTATACTGAGAATGATTTGTGAAAGTTTCATAAGATAATATTAGTACTGCTGTTGAACAATGAAATATTGCCAGAAAAGATAGAAATGGGAAACCCAGGGAGAAAGAAATAAGAGAAAGGATGCGGTTATGGAGAGACCAAAGAATAAAACCATGGAAGTGGATTTTATTGGTCATGACATCTACTACCCATTGCTTTGTTCCTGTACACAAGAGAAATTGTGTAAATATGAGCTTTTCTGAAACTGATTATCTTATTTCTTCTGATCAACAAAGGTCACACTAAGTGTCCGACAGTGTACTGCTTCTTTCCTCATCTAAAAAATGAACAGAAATTTCTTCTTGAGCCCCTTCCAAGTGGAAAATCTCACTTTTGGCCTTTCTTTTATACTACATCCATTGTGAGGACAGAAATCTTATTATTGCATCATTAATTTTTTTATTGTTTAAAAAATGAATAAGCATATGGAATTTTACTTAAATAACATTAGTTTTACATTTTTCCTAGAAGTTATAATATGTGTAGATTTCAAATTTTGATACTAATTTATTGATATAATGATATCACTGTCATCCCATTGCTCATCAATTTGCTCAAGTGGGCACCAGTTGGCATATCGAATATGCCACAGGCAGTTTGCCAGGCTCTTCCATTTGGGCAAGATACTCTTGGTGGCTTGCCGGCCTCTCCAAGAGGGCGCAAGAATTGAATCTCGGTTGGCTGCATGCAAGGCAAACACCCTACCCGAGCTATACTATCGCTTCAGCCTAATTTATTAATGTTCATTAAAACCAACAAAATTTATTTCACAGATGATTAGACTGGGAAGCAAGTTAGGTAGTTTTATTTTAGTTTTAATCTTAGAATATTAAAACTTCTCCTATCTTTCCTTTATCTTATCACAAATGTTAATATTAGTACAAATGTACTGCAAGAGACAAAAATAGGGTCATCATAACATAATTATGTCTTCAGAGATCATAATATGTGTAAAACTTAATATCAAAAGAGAAGTATCAGTAGCTAGTAGATAAATATTAACAAGGTATTGTATTAGCTAAGAGAAATTCTCAGTTCCAAAAGGATGATTAGAAGGAACATATATTTTATATATCTATTTAATTGACTCTCACTTAATAATTTGGTAAAAATATATCCAGTAAGCATGGCAAAATTTTACAGCACCAGCCTGTACTTCTTTCGAATAAAGCTAACATAGTTGTTTTCATGCTTGAATTTATCAAATTCTGTGCTTCTCTATCGGAACCTGCCAAGAATTTCTTTATGTCATTGCAGTATCTTAAACATATTAATACCCATCTATTGTTGATTCAGAGACTAGGTGTTTTTCAGACAATGAAAATAAACACTTTCTAGGGAGTTACATGATTGCTATTTATCTTTTCCTCTTTTGCATTCATTTCCTTAACACTACTTATATATAGCTACCCCTGATTCATTAACTCTACTTGATGCACTACTTTTTTCTTTTATAATCCACAAGCATTGATCATTCTTTCTTCAGTTCTTTGGCTACTTTTTCTCTCAGGCACATAATTTTTGTAAGTTTTCCCACACAATATCTTTTCAGAACTTTCTATTCCAAATAATTGGTCCACTTTCCTGCAGCATCCTTCTTATCTCTTTTCCTTCTTGGCAGTTACTACTACTTAAAATTAAAGATTTATTTCCAAGTGTGTAAGTTTATAACTTTTGTATAAGTTCCAAGAGGGCAGGAAATTTTTTTCTCTGTTCATTACAGTATTCCTTATGCCTGAAACAGTTCTTGCCTATAGTTGGTAATAACTTAGTTATTATAAGACAGGCTCCAGAGATAAGATTCCTAGAAACCTAATCATGTTACAAAATTATAAAACCAAAACTTCTTAATGTTCTAAAATATGATATGTGATCATATCAAACAACTTAAAATGTATCATTTATCTTCTATTTGTGAAACATCAAAACTTGTCAAGAATCTAAGAGTGGAAATTAGTCATGCTGTCTTAAAATATGTTCATACTTATTTATTTCTACTTTATGGACAAGACTTGGAGATACTTCAAGTTCTTTAAAAATAAGAAAACAATAAAAATAAAAGGAAATGGGAGGCATCTAGAACTATCCTTCACTGGTTCACAAAGGAGCCAAAGACATGGAAGGAAGAGGGTACCCCTTCCAATTAATGAGTCATATCAAAATCATCTAGAGCCTATTTATACATGGTCATTTGGGCCTTAGTTCCCTAAAGGAAAGCCCTAATTTACTAAGTTGCCTTTCTTGTGTACAAACTCCTCAGATATGCACAGAAAATCACCCATAAAACAATTGCATTCATATGCAATTACCATTATCATTAGGCAATGGGTGAATAATCTCTGCCCCAAAATGTGGTTAGTTAGCATGAGCAATTTAAAGCAGCATAGAAAAATTATTTTACATTACTCTCAACACATAACAGTATATTTTAAGTTGTTATATTACACTTAAATCATGTGCTTAGATTAGAAAAAAAAACATCAAATTTTCAAAATAAACTACTCTTCCCAATAACCCTTTCTTCTCCTTGTCCCTTTTTTTCTCCTTCTCCTCACATCTCCCTGTTGTTGTTATTTTTGTTTTGTTTGTTTGTTTTGCTTGTTAAAGCAATAGTATTAATTCATTCTCCATCACAATTTCTAGGGGCAAGGAATTTGGGGATGATTTGGCAATGTTGCTCTAACTCTGTGTTAGATCTACATCTTGAATAACCGATCACCTTAGCTAGTCACATAAGGTGGTTGGTTATTCAAGATGTAGATTAGATTCCACTCCAAAGGTGGCTTACTGAACTGGCTGACAAAGTGCTACTTACTGGCTGCTGACTGAGACTTTAGATTTTTCTTCACATGATCGTCTCCATAAAGTAGCTTGAGTGTTCTCACAGTCTGGCTACTTCTCTCCTCTAACACCTTCCTTTCCCCAAATGCATTGGCTGAGATTTTTCTTCGACCATTTCTCTCAATGCAATCAGTTTTTGTCTGTGCCCTGGAGGGGACAGGCTTTGCTTTATCTCTCTCAGTAATAGGTGGCATTAGCTTTGTGAGAGCAAATGATCTGAATAAGAAAGCAGGGCTTTGTGTCTATGCCCATTCTCAGTTACTCTTGACAACAAAACCAGCTCAGGGAGGTTAGCACTCTTATTTCTTCCAATTCACCCAGGCTGCCGGGCTGCTCAGGTCCAAGAGACTGAGGACTCTGGCTACCACAGTAACCTAGTCCATGTTCTGTATCAATCTCAGCACACTTTGAAGTATTTTCTGCCATGCAGGAAAATCAAGGGTCCTGACTTGGGAATAGGAGACTGGAATCCTTAATTGGATCTCCCACAAACTGGCTCTTTCATTCCTGGAAAGCCCCTGCCTGGGTTTGATTCATAGTAGATACTTGCGAAATCTGTAGTTCCTTCCTGATACACAATCAGCTTCCTATTTCTTTTTCGAGTTGAATTGGGGAGAAAGAACAGATTGTGGGAAGGTCTCTCAGTTCTTCGAGAAGAAATGTGAATGGCTTGTCTTCAAAACACTTTCTCAGTTGCAGGCATTCTATTCTCTGTCTCCTTCCATCTTTAGACTCTCCTGGCATCTTACTGGGCTGAAACGGAGGCATTGAGAAGTTGCTTCTCCTAATACCAAGGAATAGCAATAGTACTCACCTTGCAGTACTAGGAACAAACCGGAAGCTAGAAATACCTCCCATTCCATTTTAGGCTACTGTCTCCTTCACATTTTGTTTGTTTCAGCACAGGGGAGGGATATCTCACTGTCCACTACCTTGATACGTTCACCAACCAGAAAACTCCGTATTATCTTCTTTCAGTGTCCACCCTCACCATGTCATAATTAATTAAAAATGCTTTTACAAATCTTGCATAATTTTACAAATTCACCTCAGTTTATTAACATTGTAATATCAGTTTCCTCTAAAGGAAAAAAAAATGGCGATAATTCCTATGTGGCAATATAGCAATATACTTTTGAAAATATGACTCAATAGAGACCAATTTACTTCTTAAACACTGCCTTCCTCTGTCATTTATTTCTTTGCTGAGTATTCAACTAAGGTAAAGTGTCAGATGAGATTAAGGAATTAAGCTCTTAATCAAGGCAAGGAGATAGACTTACTCCCTCCCCACTTTCTGCCCCATACCCAGTGGTCTGCTAATCAGGGGTGACTTCTGGCTTTGCCATCAAGGGTCTCTTCTAGAAGTGCTGAGGGTTATACCCAGGGTTTGTATGTGCAGACACATCTCCAGCCTGTTGAGCTTTCTCCAGGGGCCCAAGAGAGAATGGTATCAATTTTCTTCCACCACTTCTGCCTAAGCCTATGTGACAAGTGAAGAGCACATCTGTGTTTAGGTAGGGAGGACTCTAGTTTGGTCAGAATGACTTCAGAGGACTAAGGGAAGTCAGGAAGCTCTGCAGGCATAGGAGATGACATTAACGCAACACTGCTAGCTAAGAAAAGGAGCCGAGTTGCTTGGCTTCCAGTTTCTACGAGGCAGTTTCATTTGAGTATCATTATTGCTTTACTTCTTGCTTCCAACTCTTACCTATTTGATAAATTTGAGACAGGTAATATTAGTGATTTGGATCTAACAGTCTGGAAAAGGGCAAGGAATAGAGTACAGGAGGTGAGGTACGAGAGGAAGAGATTCAGTCTTCGATCCTTCATCCTTCAAGCTGCCTATTGGGCAAATTATCCAGTTGAGAAGAATGGGTGAGGCATGAGTAAAGTTGTCTGACTTAGAATAAGATGTTGAAACCTTAGCACAAGTTTACGTTTTAGATTTGATTCATCATAACCAGAACTTTGGCCTCTTTTCCTAAATCCCAGTTTAATTTTCTCAACACTTGGCCATTGGATGATTATTATTGCATCTCCCTTTTAAAGTCTTATAGGATTTATAAACTAGTACCTCCAATATGTCTTCATGATAGCAAGCTTTTCTAGTTCTATTTTAAACTTGCTCACGTTATTTTCTTTTACTACAAATTTTGAATTCTGTGTGGATAAGTTTTGTAACAAATTTCTGCTGTATTACCCCAAGAACCTGTTGTGTTTCTGATTACCAGTTGGGTTCTTAATAAATCTGTACTGATTGACTTCGCTCTTAGTGGCAGAAGAAAAACATTTCAGAGGCAGAATGAATGAAGCAAATGGGAATGGTGTCTCTGTAAAAATTTTTGAACTATAATACTTTTTGTGTGTGATACTGGGAAACAAACTTAGGAAGAAGATGAAGGATGAGTTCTACTGCTGAATTATACCCCCAGGACTTTCTATAGAAATATTTAAGTTCTAGATAACTTTGGAAGTAAATTCCATGTAGAAAAATTAAAACGTAAGTTTGTACTTCCACATATGTACACAACTCTTTTACATGTGCATGTCTTGCATATACTCAATTTCTCAACATCCTTAGCAAGGTTATTATTAATCTTCTCATTAAATTTATGGGAGATTAGAGCAAACATGAAGAGGTTATAACAATATGCTCATTTCATATTGAACAAGTAATACAAAAGCAACCATTAATAGTTGAAGATCTTCATACAATTCACAGGGATAGTGCCACACCAGCAGGACCTTGAGGACCACTGGAGGTGGCCCAATCCTCATTTCAAATTTTTTAAAAGTAATAAAGAACAAACTTAAAGATCCCTCACTTTATGAGGGATCGCATAAACTGCAGCATATCACTGTGCCAAGATTTGAGTATATTCTGAAATGATTACCTTCATTAGTATAATGAAATGACATTGAAAATTATAGCTCTTGCTCAAAAGTTCTAACAATAAGTTTGCACAGAGCCATTATCAGACCTAAGTCTGTCTTTGTCTTCCTAGAAGCAGATGGTCTGAAATAATTGTCATCCTTCATTGTCTACATCAAGGCAGGTAAATGCAGTCTTGAGAGTTTTGATTTTCCTCAGAATGAAATGAAAATCAAACATCAAATTTCCATTCTTGTTTTCCTCTAGAAAACTAGATGATTAACCAAAAACAAACAAAAAACAAACCCCCAAAAATCCACTTTGCTTCACGCTTTCTTTATTTTTGCTTTTGTGTATGTGAGTTAGTCAGAAATATTTGAATTTGATGGCATTATGTGCACATTTTGGATGTAAGACCATTCTGGGAAGTATTTGCATAACTTTGAAAAGATACCAAGAAAAAAGAAGTGTATTGGGACCTGGGAGATAATACAGTGGGTAAGGAGCTTGCCTTGCATGCAGCTGACCCAAGTTCAATCCCTGTCACCATATAAGATATAAGGTCCCTTAAGACCATCAGGAGTGATCCTGGAAAACAGAGTCAGAGTCAGATACAGGTGTAAGCCTTGAGCACCACCAGGTGAAGTTCCAAAATAAAAGAGAGAGAGAGGAGAGCAGAGAGAGAGACAGGGAAAGAGACAGAAAGAGAGACAGGGAGAGGGAGAGGGAGAGAGAGAGAGAGAGAGAGAGAGAGAGAGAGAGAGAGAGAGAGAGAGAGAGAGAGAGAGAGAGAGAGAGTTGAAAAGTTCCGATTGGAGCCATCACTCACAATGTTCATCAGGGTGAGGAGGTAGTTTTGCACATGTTCTTTGCCATGGAAACGGACCACAGAGTCATCCACACCCAGCAGCACCTCGATGTTGTAATCATTTTCTCCTGCGTGTCTTCGGTGTCTCATTGTCTCATTCAGCTGCTGGTCAATGTTGCTATAAAGAGTTCCAAGGTCACCAAGGCCTTCCAGATCTGAATCTATTTGACAAACAAAGAGAACTCAAAAATTTCCGTTTCTCTCAATGGACATTCTAAAGAATTTACCGTACTCATAGAGAAACTGACTTTTAGTTGATTTTTAAATATTAAGCTTATGTATATGGTCAGAGACATCCTAAAAATTTAATGTAAGAGAGTAACACAGGAGGTAAGTAAAAGCAGAGACCCACACAAAACTGAATATTTCATGGGGATGAGTATATTACTCTCTCTTTAGTTGTATCCCCATAGTAAGCATATAAGTACAGGGAACATGCTGGTTAAGTGATCAAGTAAATTTTAAAAAAGAGCTAATTGAATTGATAAGTTTACAGTGTATTTCTGTTATTGTAATCATGGAGGGTAGAATTTGTATTTTCTGTAAATTTATATCAGTCCTTTCCCTGGTAGCCATACATTAAAAACCAAATTACAGCATGGAAACACAACAGCAATTAGTGTTATGATTCTAGGACACCACATACTACTTTATTTCTTCTTCTTACAGTCATCTAATGAACGTTACAAAATAAAAAGTGGAAATACCAGGAATAATCACTTACTACTCTCTTTCTCCACACCTGTGCTAGTCACTATCTGAATAACATGCTATCTTAGTTGCTATAGCTCTCAATCTAATAAACACCGAATAAGGAGTAAGAAAATTACGATATCAAAACAAAAATTAAAATTCACAGAATTTATGAAGCTAAAAAATTTAATTTGCATTTTCAAAATGAACATTTCATATCAATCATTCCATCTGCCCATATATACTCACATAAAATACATGACACATACAAGGGAGAAATACATGTAAAAAATCCATGTAAATCTACTATACATCTATCAAGAGAGTAAAAAGAGCATTCCCAGTTACTAATTAGATTATTTCCTTTATATTACTATAACTTTGGTGGAAGTACTTTGAAAAACTGAAAAATAAAAGATTTGACTACTAAAAGAAAAAAAGCATTATTAAAATTCCTAATATAAAACAGAAAGTATATTTATTTCCATTTCAAATATATAAAGTCTGGAAAGGATTTTATTTTACAAACTGCCTTGATGTCTAAAACAGCCACATATCAAAAACAAGCTTGACAGAGCCATTTCTGACTCATGCTTTACATGAAGGTTTATTTAGTGCTGTGCTTCGGCCCGTATGCCATTTGAATCAGTGTTGGACATTAATGAATAGTCATTTTCCTTTCCACCTTCGTGGTTTAGTAACATTTTGGGTAAAGGAGAAAGTGTCTCGTGGCTAAGAAGATTGATGACTAAACCCTGGCCACAAGGGGTTAGAAGTAGTAGTGTAGAGATGCCATTCATGCCCTTTCTAACTTAAAAAAAAAATTACACACATATGTGTATATATACATATATATGCATGTATATAAATACCAGCACCCTCCGCTACAAATATGGCCATAAGTCCTGGATATGACTACTTGGTTTTGAAAGCTATATTGTAATTCACCTTAACCCAAGCTCAACTGCTAGATCATTATCGGAGAATTTTCTCCTCATTGAGAAATCACACTGACTCCACAATACATAAATAACTCCTACCACTATCCACATCAAACAGAAAGTTTCCCTCAAAAGTTGTTTTTAAGAGCTAAAAACCCACACTGAGGGCAAGAGACGACACCTGCAAACAGCCTTATTTTTCAGCCTCGTCTTTTTGCATCACTACAAACAATTGTGATAGCTAACACACAACTAGAATTTCATCTGGGTTTCTAGTTGTGAAAATGTCACTTTTTCTTGACAGAATGGTTAGAAAGTATCCCATGGAAATATGCTAACACTGGCATTATATTAAATTTAATGCAGGAATGAAGACAGCTAGGGAGCTATTTCACAAAGAGAGTTCATTCTGCTCTAAATCATCACTGTCTGGGGCCTCTGCATCCTTCTCTATGGAGGGTAAGTTCGGATAGAAAGAGTGGTAGTACAGTAGCAGGGTGCTTGCTTTTCATGAAGCCAACCCACATAAGGCCCCAAGCCCCCCCCCAAACCCCCCCAAGCACAGAGCTAAGAGTAAACCCTGAGGACTGGAGCAATAGTACAGCAGGTAGGGTGTTTGATTTGCACGTGGCTGACCCAGGTTCGATTCCTCCATCCCTCTTGGAGAGCCCGGCAAGTTACCGAGAGTCTCCCGCTCGTATGGCAGAGCTTGGCAAACTACCAGATATGCTATTCGATATGCCAAAACAGTAACAAAAAGTCTCACAATGGAGATGTTACTGGTGCCCGCTCGAACAAATGGATGAGCGAGAGGAGGACAGTGCTACAGTGCTACCTCAGGGTCTGGCCCAAAATCCAAAGAGAGATTCTCTTCTTTCATTGCATGAAGAACTTTTTTTTTCTTTCAACCACTGCCTTTATTCAATGCTGGACAACACTTTCTCTGATTTCTAAATTGGGCATAGAATACATTTTGCCCAATATTTTAAAGAAATAGAGCAGAGTAAGTTCCTGTGTTCTTAATTTTAACATGGAACATTAACTACAAACAATTCTGAGAGTTTTCCATATCTTTAATCATAATGAAGATAAAGTATGCAAGATTTGTAATCTAAATTAAAAATGAGTAGTAGCAAGGGCTTTGTAATGAAACCCACGTGACTTCCAGCCCTGAGACTACCCCATCCTAGCAGTGGTGATTTTCCTTAAGACACCTAAACCTCCTGAGACTGCTCTTTCATCTTTAAAATGGAATAATAATACCTACTCTGCGGGCTTGCTGTGATCATATAAGCAGTGATTATAAAAACATGTGCAGAGTGTTTAGACATACTTGTTGATGAAAAGTGATTGTACTACCAGTATGATGACAAAAGTCTTCTATTTTTTTTCACTCTACATACAATTACATTTTAAACAGAAACCTTGATTTTATTTTAATTTTAATTTTTTGTGGGGGGGGAATTGGGCCACACCCAGCTCTACTCAGGACTCACTCCTGGTTCTGTGCTCAGGGTTCTGTGCTCTAGGGATGCTTAGGAGACCATGTGAAATGGCAGGGATTGAACTCCAGGTCAGCCGTGTGAAGGCAAGAGCCCTACCCACTATACTGGCCCCAGAAACCTGAATCAAAAAAATTTTCCATATATTGTCGGTATCACTGTATCACTGTCATCCCGTTGTTCGTCGATTTACTCGACTGGGCACCAGTAACTTCTCTATTACACTCAGCCTTGAGATTTTAGCAACCTCTCCTTACTCATCTTTCCCAACGATTGGAGGCTCTTTCAGGGTCAGGGGAATGAGACCTATTGTTACTGTTTTTGGCATATCAAATATGCAAGGGTAGCTTACCAGGCTCTGCTCTGCAGGTGGAATACTCTCAGTAGCTTGCTGGGCTCTCCGAGAAGTATGAATATAGGGACAGAAAAAAGAGCAGTAAAGGAACTTTGCAAGAAGCCCTACAACTTCCTGGAAGCTACAAGGTTGCCAGGATGTGTGTTTTCTTCAGGGCAACAATTATTTATCTAGTACTTTGATAGTAAGAGGGATGCAGGAGGGAATATGTGTTATGTTCTCAACTGAAGGAACTTCCTTTTCAGTTATTCTACTGTAAATTTGAGCAAACTCATTTAAACATTAACATAACCCTATAAAAATTAATTAGTTAGTGTTTTTAAAAATAGAAATGAGGAAAAAATATATAATTAGAGAGAAAATCTAAGCTAATAACTTTAGAAAGAATGAGAGTAACAATATCTCCTGCAGAGTACAAAGTAGACACAAGGAGATTAATCTAGAGTGTTTGCTTTCAGTAGTAAATAAAATTAAATCTAAAAAGATGAACTTTTTAATAGATCAAAACTTAACACAAAATTGAAAAGACATAGCTTATACATGGTAGTAATATCCACACAATGCATGCTTACTAAAGAGTCAAACGTGGTAAAGCATCGAAAATAAAGAAATTTCAGCATCTCCTTAGTTATTATCCCTGGGAACTATGGTTGTACTGAATTTATATTCAAAACATAGGTGCATTTATGTCAAGTAGTAGCAGACAATTATATGTGCTTGAATAACTTTCACAAATGTTATTTGTAGCAGATCTATTTAGTGTTCTAAACAATGTCCTATAGTGATAACTGACACCTCCATAAATTTTAAAAGCAGACACGCATTTTGATAAAATTTTAGAAGTCTGTGGATCTAATCCTACCTAACACCATATAGGTATAGAAGCCATCAAAGATAAATATCAAGATAATCAAGCCCAAACACTCCCTAGAAGGTCTGTGTGGTGCTAACAATTGAGAGAAATTGCAGAGGACAGTAAACTAATTCAAGAGACAAAACTGGGTAACATTTTGTATTGGATAATACAAATTACAGCTCTTTAGTGGTTCCCCATGGCCATCATGGTGATACACCTAAGTTAATCAAGGAAAATCAATTGGCCATTGCTGAATATGACTCAAGAGAGTGATTGGTGCTATGAAAATTAAAAGAAAGACTCAGGATTGGGACCATAGCACAATGGGTAGGGCACTCGCCTTGCACGTGTAAGATATGGATTCAATTACAGGGACCCCATAGGGTCCCCAGAGAAATATCAGGAGTGATCCTTGGACACAGAGGCAGGAGTAAGCCCTGAGAATAGCCAGGTGTTGCCCCAAAACAAAATAATCCTCCAACCCCCCAAAGTAAACCACAACAGAAAGACTCAACATCTTGAAAAAAATCTAGTAAAAAATGTCCTGCAATATATAGAGGTGCCACCTTTCCCCAAGTTTTGTTTCAGAATATTGCGTATTTTCCAACTCAAAGAACTTTTAAAACTCAGAGTACATTTTAAACCTCTCAGAAATAGCAAAGGTAAATGCATCTTGATGTTTAGAAACAGTTTTCGATTTCTTTTGAAAACACAACTTTAAAAAACTTACCTTAGGAGCTACTGGAAAAAAAAAAGCATTTCAAAAAGCTTTTACTTGCAGATTTTTGTGTACTTCATAGTTTCCTGATTGTTATATATAAACTGAGAAAAGTAAAAACTTTACTATAAGGTCTGTTTTTATTGGGATGCGATATGTTAGGGGCACACAATCAAATTATATAAATATAGTGTTAGAGTAAAAATAGGATATTCAGTGTTAAATATGGACTGAGCTTGCCAAACATATAGATGGCATGTCCTCTTGATTTTGAACACATGTATACAATACATTTTCAGGATAGAACATAGTGTGTTTAATAATATGCTTAATATGCTTAATAATATTTAGTGTAGTATTAATGATATTATTCCCATGCTTGAAAAAAAAATCCTATGGTACCAAAAAATTGAAGAAAAAGATAAAATATAAAATCGGAAAGATAAAAGTTCTGACTCAAATACACTTGGAGTAGGAATGCAATCTTCAGCATACAGTGTGACAGATGTGGTAAAAATCAACCACCCATATTTAATCTCTCCAATATAAGAAGTAAAAAGGGGATTTTATTTGAGGTGACAATAAACCAACTAAGTTATTTCCAGTCTTCCTTGCCAGTAAAGGCCAAGGAATACTTACTATAAGGAAGCAAAGGAGATAGAAGTAGCTGGGGTCTACACAGTAGATTAGGAGTTAAGATGTTTGCCTTGCATGTAGCCTACCAGGATTTGATCAACTGCACTGAAAATGGTCTGCTGAGCAGAGTCTGGAGTGACTCTGAGCACAGCGCCAGGAGTAAGCTCTGAGCACCTCTGGGTGTGACACCTCTTCCTACAAAAAGGAGAGAGATTTAAGCAGAAGCACTGCTTATACTTAGGTGGCTTCAATGGGCTGGTCCAGAAGGTTTTCACAAAAACTCCTCAAAGGCATCTGAGTCCTCTTGGTAAATGTGCCTTTCGTCGGTCCCCTCACTGCTGTTTCTAACTGCTCGAACATGGACATGGTGGCAGGAGTTTCATGAAGTGATTGTGGAATCGAGGCATGTGCTGACGATGGAGGGTGGCTCTAATGACTGAATCTGCCCACGTCATGCAGTGGAGCTGGCATTTCTGCCCTCAGCCTCCTAGCACTGTGAAGAAGAGCACTTCCACCTGAGCAGCTGTGAATTGACACAGAATCTCGCCCTAATGCATATGACACTAAAAGCATTAATTTCATTGTCTGCACTGACCTACACTCTATTTCCCTTCGGGAATGCAAGTTCATTTTCATGTTAATGAGTGAATGACAAATTGAGACTCATTTCACTTACATGTCTCACAGCAGCTTCTTTATAATTCAGAAAATAAGAATCATACTGGATTTAGAGCAAATAAATGTGGAACAGGGATATATGCGGAAACTTGACATACTTAATAAACAGAAGAGTATTTCGAACACTAAGTGACTTGAATGCCACAAACTGAATTTTCCAACAGTGGGTGGAGACTTCAGGATCAAAGCTAAAAGTATATGTAAGATCCAATCAATATCATCTGTTAACATGAGAAACACAGAAGATATTGTGTTTCTTACACAAAACACAAAACACAAATTTAAACAACTGTGCAGGACCTGTTCATATTATTCAATAAATATCTTTCTACAGATATCTTTTTAGTTTATATATGAGCAATTTCTAAAAAAAGATTCAACAAAAGAATACCTCTATGTAAATAGGGTCACTATTATACCAAGATAGAAAATGATTTTGTAGAAAATAGCTGATAACTTCATCAACTGAAAAATTATATAATTATAGTCAAAGAATTGTATTAGGTCAAATTATGGTATCAAATCTTAAGTTTCATTAAGTACCTTACTTCATTTAAAAGGGAAAAGAGAAACCCTTGAATGAATAATCCTTTCTGTGATTTTCACCAAAATTCCAGCAAAGTATACAAGTTTCCTTTGTTTTCACTATCTTCGTTATCAGATAACAGATGGTGTTTTCAATGAAAAACATTGTACCTATTAAGTTAAAAAATGTTTTTATGCTTTGAGCACCTCATCATTAGCAAACAGATTAAAAATTCATCACAATTTGACTAGCAACAAACATTAAATTTGTCTGGTTGCATTGCTCAAACTAAAAGACATTTCTGGATGGAGAGAAATGTTTCTGAATGCTATAAACTGCATTTGGATTTCTGAAGTTCATTTTATCTGGAGACATTGGCATTGGGAAATGTACATTGGTGAAAGAGCAGGTGTTGAAACATTGCATGACTGACACAAATTTGTAAGTGTATATCTCACTGTGATTCAACTAAAAAATACATTTTTTAAAAAGTCATTTTATCTTCCAAATAAATGAAAACTGTTAAACAAGGCAATACCATTTACATGGCTATACAAATATATGGTCATGCATTTAGGAATAAACAAGAATAGACACTAAAAAAGTGCCTTAGTGTACAATATATAGATACTTCTGACCTTTAATTTTCTATGAAAATTTGAAAAATTTTAGCTGCATTTAAATAAAGTGTATATAGCAATCTGGGAATATTTAAGTTTGTATTACAAGAATTCCTGAGGTAGAATAATTCTTGGGTTAACCAGTTTGTCAGTAGAAAAGTATGCAGAATCTATATTTGGTCCATATTCTGCCATTTTTTTTCTTGTTTGAAGTAGAACAGATTTTATGTGGAGGTTTTCGAAGGTGAGGAGGAAGGGAGGGTGGGAGGGCTGGAGGAAGAGAGAGAGCAAGAGAAAGAGAGAGCAATAGAGAGAGAGAGAGAAAGAGAGAGAGAGAGAGAGAGATGAAGACCACATGGGCACAAGCAGTACATGGACTCTGACACATAGGCATTAATTCTGCCATTCTTGATGTACAAACTTTATCTTCAGATTATTTTGATTATTTCAAAACGACCGTGCCAGTTCCAAAGTCCTATCCAAGTACAAGTCTCACAATGGAGATGTTACTGGTGCCTGCTCGAGCAAATCAATGAGCAACAGGATGAAGTGAAACAGTGATACGGTGATCCAAGTACAACAAATGGTATCTTCATGCATGTCTTTCTAGGGCTAGGCATTTTTCCCCCCAGATGTCAACACCCTTTGATGCATGTTAATTACATGTTTCATTGGCAAGAACTGAACATAAAAATCATTCACAGGGAACAGATACAGAACAGAATTTCAATATCTGTTCTGTATCTGTGAATATTTTTTACATATACGTATGATTCACTTCTCTCAATCAAATGTTTGAGTGTGGACAGGGTTGTTAGACAAAATATAGGAGTCTCTTTTAATTTCACGCCAGAAAATATTTTGTTTCATTCATGGGGACCATGTGCAGTGATGTTCTGAGGCTGCTCCTGGCTCTATACTCAGAGATCTCTGCTCGTGGGGTTCAGGGAACCACATGGAATTCCAGGGACTGAATCCAGGTCAGTCATGAACAAGAGAAGCATCTACCCATTGTACTCTCTCTCTGGCCTCTTACTTTCTTTTAATTTTCAAATTTAAGAGAAACAGCATCTGAAATAGATGCACTGTAGCACTGTTGTCCGTTTGTTCATCAATTTGCTTGAGCAGGCACCAGTAACATCTCTATTGAGAGAATTGTTGTTACTGTTTTTTGGCATATTGAATATGCCATGGGTAGCTTGCCAGACTCTGCCGTGCAGGCGGGATACTCTCGGTAGCTTGCGGGGCTCTCCGAGAGGGATGGAAGAATGGAACCCGGGTTGACCACGTGCAAGGCAAATGCCCTACCCACTGTGCTATCGCTCCAGTCCTTAAATATATGAATGTTCCAAATATTGTGTCATCTATGCCTAGTGCTAAAAATGTAGCTAACCTTTAAAAATTATAACTTAAGTGAGAAAAATTTTATTTTATTTATTAAAATTGACAACTCTAGGTGTGTGGCCACTATCTTTCTTCAGATAGTCCATATACCTCTCTATATTCAGTTATAGCAGTAGGTATTGACCCAGGCATGTCAAAATATCATATTCCATTTTTTTGTTTGTTTGTTTCTAGTAAAACATTAATGGATGGACAAATTACCTAAATCACATCCATGGAGCTACCACTTCAGACAGTTTCATGAGTATTTACTAGCAAAGAGAACTCACAAAATATTTCAGCAACTTAGGTTTAATAATTTATAAAAATTATATTTGTGTATGATTTAATGCAAGAAGAAAATAAAAACCACTAACCAAGGAAATAATTAATGCTCCAATGGATTAAACCATTATGGCACCTTGGTGTTTTCTGTTACAAGAGTCAGTAAACTATGAGTGATAGTAAAGGGGGTAAAATGTGACCAATCCCACTCAGTATTCCCACCTCAGCCATACTCTGTACTGCCAGGAGTGATCCCTGAGCACAGAGCTAGGAGTAAAGCCTGAACACAGCTGTGTGTGATCTCCCAAAAGCAAAGATAAGTAAACTATCACCAATTCATTGTCTTCTCTCATTGCTCTAATTTTTGCTTTTGCTTTAGCCACCAAGGTTTCCAATACTGCCAATATTTCATGCAAATACAACTCTTCCTGCACCAGGACCTTCTCTAGAGGATCCGCTTTCTCTGCCATTGTCCCAGCGTCTGCCTCGTCCTAATCTGACCCTCATCCCTTCTTTGTGGTACATTCTTTACTTGAAGACCGGAATTGGGTTTCCACTGTCTTGGGCATTTGCAATACCTCTACTTTGCTTCTTTATATGCCACAGAGAGGTCATTCTGTGTCCATCCCTAATTTCATTCACAATGATACTAATTGTGAATTAGTATTCACAATTTCATTCACAATGAAATTTGAATAATAATAATAATAATGTCATATAATAACACACTAAATTATAGTAATAATAATTAATAATTGTGTTAATTATTAATTCATATCAATCAATAATTAATAATTGTATTAATAATAAATTTGAATAATAATGATTTCATTCACAATGATACTCTCCAGGTCCATTCACTTAGCAATAAATTGCCTATTTCATCTTTTCTCATAATTAATAAGCTCAGCTATCGGAGTCAATCGTTCTAATTTTCCTTCCTTTTTTTCTTTTAAATTATGCTCAGAATTATACATTCTGTTCAATTTCTCAAGTCAACTCTTTTGTTCTCTTTCTTTCATTTATATCACGCACTTTGTTACTAGGATCTGTAACCTAGTTGGATTTCTTTTGTTGCTCTTGTTCAGTTAAAATCACAACTTAATTTTGGAAGACAGAGTTTTCAAAAATTTTCATATTTTACTACTCTATTTAATAGTATTTTAAACAACATTTATTTTCCTTTTGACGAAATTACAGTTTTACTTATGGCTTTTGTAGTCGAGCTCCGCTAAATCCTAGTAAAGAAAAATCCTTGTCACATCCAATTCACTAGATTACATTTAATAATCTCACACTGTTAGGAGTTAAAATTTTTCTAAGTAAACTCAACTATATAAAAAGTGATATTGTTATTGGTTTCAAAGTTCAAAGTATTTTCATCAATAGCCTTTTTATGTATCACTTTATTAAGGGTCTAATATTACATCAACTCAAATTTCCACAGAAAATTTATAAATTATACAAACATTTTCTCAAAATATAGATATATAAAATGATTTATAAAAATGTAAGTAAGTCATTGTTGCCAAGCTATGAATGTTCACTCCTGCCATTCATTTTTTCCTGACAAATATTTGAAGAGCAGGGTTGCATGAAATGGAATAAAACAGTCACAAGGCAGACACCAGGGCTTGCCCACGCAGAATTAATAGTAGGGTAAGAATGATGAAGCAGGGTGAGATGGCTGAGAGCTGCCAGGCGGGGCTGGGGGCTTCCGAGCGGGCTCCTGACCACGGGCAGCGGGCGAGAGGAGAGCTTCTCCACGTGGGGCGGGGTCTCCAAGGGGAAATGCCAATTACCTGGAGAACAGGGAGGGGTCAGGCACTGTGGGCGAGATGGCTGAGAGCTGCCAGGGGGACCATATGGGATGCGGAAGATAGAACCCGGGTCAGCCGTGTGCAAGGCAAATGCCCTACCTGCTGTACTATCGCTCCGGCCCCAGAATGTGATGTTTAGATGCAAGGTTGAATCTATATGTAATTCTCTGTGGTGCTTTTATGGTTAATGATAACAGAGAGCCTTCGATAATAAGGTTTCCATGTACTAGCTGTGATGTTGTTTACTAATTTCCGGAACAAGAGTAATTAATATGGTTATTTCACAGTCAACATCATTCAGATGTCCATATGTCTGTACTCCTGCGGGGAGGGGGGGGAGTAGCTGGAACTCTACACCACCTAGAATTCCATGGGGGAATTTGGTTTCATCAGTTAGATGGAGAGTCATGTGCAATTTGAATTCAGAAGTAGTAAATGTGATCATGAGATACTAAAGGGATCAGGATTTTCTACAGTGTGTGAAGAGCAAAAAACCAACTATGGTAGAAGTAGAAAAAACAATTATACCTGCATTATTTTCTCCTGCATTCCCCAGGAACTGTGTTCAATTTAACGCCTTGCTTACATTTCCATATTACTGTTTCTCTAAGATTACTTACCATTAATAAACTTTTAGGATTTTGAGACTCCACCAGGGATGAAAGATCATTATTTATTTATTTATTTATTTATTTATTTATTTATTTATATTTTTGGGTCACACCGGCGATGCACAGGGGTCACTCCTGCCTCTGCACTCAGGAATTACCCCTCGAGGTGCTCAGGGGACCATATGGGATGCTGGGAATCGAACCTGGCTTGGCTGCATGCAAGGCAAATGCCCTACCCACTGTGCTACTGCTTCAGCCCCCTGCATTCATTTTTTTTAAAAAAAAAGTTTATTGAACACTTGTTATATGCCAGAAGCTATTAAAGAAGAACATGTCAGAGAAGAACATCTTTGGTATCAAATTCAAATTAAGGTAACACTGCAATTTGTAAGTTCTCCACTATCATGATGTGAGAAATAACAGCAGCTGGCCAGGTAGATCAATCTGTTCTATCACTCTGTGAACTATCATCCAGGAACTCAAATGTCGAGGTTACTTTTTCAATTTTTCCAAAAAATTAATGTGCACTAAATTCTTTACATTAAGTCCATTTGTGCTTAAAATAGCTAGAGTGGTTTCAATTTCCTGGAACTGAGCCTTGATATATTATATGGTGATTTACTTAACAAAACCAAGCCTCTAAACCACAGCCATATACTAAGAGGGTTGGGTTATCCATAGACCTGCAAGAGCCTTCCTACCTCTGAAATGCTGCCTCTGTTAAGTGTTAAGTCTGTCAAGTCTGCTCTATACCCGCATTATTCTCTCTTGCATCCCCCAGGAACTGTGTTCAATCTGACTTCTTGCTTACATTTCCATATTATTGCTTCACTAAGATTACTTACCATTAATATACTTTTAGGATTCTGAGACTCCACCAGGGATGAGAGACCATGCATTCATTTTTTAAAAAAGTTTATTGAACACTGATTATATGTCAGATGCTATTAATATTTTACAAACTCCTTTACTTAGTCTAAGCTTTTATGCAGAGAAACTAATACTAGAAATACATTTCGTCTTGTCTGATTTGCAATTTATAAGGGTCACTACTCAACTGGTATCTTTCCCTATCTCAATGCGATTTGATATTTTATAAAATGTCAACACAGGAAAATGTCAAGATGTACTAGAATTTATGATAAAAACTATGAACACTACTTAAAGACACTGATTCAAGGAGCTGAGGAAAATGTTTGCAATATATATCTTAAAAAATTTCATACCTGGAGTATGCAAATACTATAAAACACTATTATAGATAGGCAATTGTGTTTTTTCTGTATCACTGTCATCCCATTGCTCATCAATTTGCTCAAGCAGGCACCAGTAATGCCTCCATTGTGAGACTTGTGGTTACTGTTTTTGGCATATTGAATACGCCATGGGTAGCTTGCCAGGCTCTGCCATGCCGTCGAGATACTCTCGGAAGCTTGCCAGGCTCTCCGAGAGGAGTGGAGGAATCGAACCCAGGTCAGCCTCGTGCAAGGCAAATGCCCTACCCGCTGTGCTATCGCTCCAGCCCGAATAGTGATGATCTGAAGTTATTAACTTTGGTGATATTAACCACCGGTTAAGCATTTAGGGGAGGAGATCAATAGGAGAGGAGATCAAACACATCAGTAAGGAACAGAAGGGTCATCAGCAAGTGTTTTTTTTTAATTCCTTAAAAATATACTGCACTTGAACCATACCTATGTCTCAGAGTCACCGCGAGATAAGCTCACCTACCGGACTTATTCCAGAGACTCATAATTAAATTTAGAAAGAGATCAACTAGACGCAAACATTTCTCAGATACCCAGTCCTGGCTGAGAGCTCCAGGGTGATCTTGCCCTACCAATACCCTGGCAGCCATATTCACATCCCAACAGCTGCTGCCACATCTGCCCAATTAAATGTTCTGGACTTTCTGGAGCTCGAAACTCCAGGCCCTAAACCCTGCAACACTAACAACCCAGTAGGAACACACTGGGTTGGGAATGTAATGTAGAAGACATTGCACTGGGTTTGGATGGGAATGTAATGTAGAAGACAACTGATCTTGACTTAAAAAATAACATTAATAAAGAAGACTTAGCTAGCAATATCAACTTAGTAAACCCTCAGGTTAGGACTTATTGTCCCCATGATGAGATACTACAATTTTCCCAAACTTACTTTTACTGAGATACAAGTTGGTCATTCCATTAATAATTTAGTGGTAACAAGCAATACACAATAAATTATTATGGTCGTGTTATAGGTGAGGCTTGAGGGACGGTTGGGAAGATGGAGACAGTGGTGGAGCGAAGGTCACAGTGGTGGTGGGATTGCTGTTGGAATATTGAATGCCAGCACCAAACCATCATGAAACAACTTGTAAACCACAGTGTTTAAATAAAGTGTGAAAGAATTTTAAAAAAAAACATTATAGTTGGGCTGGGGAGCTAGTATAGAAGTCACTTGCATTGCGTGCAGTCAACCCTGGTTTGTGATCTGGCATCACATATGGTCCCCTGAGCACTGCCAGGAGTGATCACTGAGGAGCCTGGAGTAAGCCCTGAGCCCAGCTTGGTGTGGTCCAGTCATCCCTCCCCAGGAAAGAAATGCACACAAAAATAGTCTAACAACCACTGGGTATAGAGAAAGTTTCTTAAAAATTTTAAATAGGAGGAAAATGAAAACAAAACCAGAAAACAAAATGTGCATGTAGTACAATGCCTAAAACTAGAAAATAAGGCTTTCCTATAAAGCATTGGTAGAGTTGTCTGTTGTGCAGAACATTTTATTGACATATTACTTTGTATACCATTGAATACAATCTACTAAGATTGAATATAAGGTATATAACCAG
This sequence comes from Sorex araneus, assembly GCF_027595985.1. Lineage (NCBI taxonomy): Eukaryota > Metazoa > Chordata > Mammalia > Eulipotyphla > Soricidae > Sorex > Sorex araneus. The sequence goes on from NC_073306.1 coordinate 196,277,804, forward strand.
CCTACTCCCTAGGAAAAAACTGGGAAAATTAGATTACATATTCACCTATCGTATTACAAGTCCAGGAATATTCACAGCTATTTACGGTATAGAAAATTGGAAGACAGACTGAGTGAATGGATTATGGTAAATGTGTAAAATGGAGTGATATAAAGAAATAAAACAAGAATAAATTGTTAATGCATAATGCAGCATGGATGAACCTCACAGATAGAATGCTGAGTAAAATAACTGAAAGATAAAATAATGTTATTCAATATATAGTATATTTTATATATTTATTATATGTGCAGAGATGTTATTATTAAAATGTCTACTACTGAAGCAATAGCACAGTGGGTAGAGTGTTTGCCTTGCACGTGGCCAACGTGGGTTTGATTCCTCCGTCCCTCTCAGAGAGCCCAGCAAGCAACCAAGAGTATCCCGCCAGCACAGCAGAGCCTGGCAAGCTACCCGTGGCATATTCGATATGCCTAAAACTGTAACAAGTCTCACAACGGAGTCTGCTCGAGCAAATCAATGAACAATGAGATGACAGTGCTACAGTGCTACTACTCTATGTTCATAAAATTAAGAATAGTATTGGTCTTTTGTGTGTACTTACCAGGAGATGGATAAGTTTAGTTTTGGAGATGCTGGAAAGAGTCTATGACCTAATAGATGTGTCTTTATTTGCAAGAATTCTTTGAGTTAAAAAATTAAGGCACAAACTTTACTGTAGTATATTATTTTGTAGAAATAACAAAAACATAAAACTGAAATATCAATTTTTTCTATCAAATGTCGGTGCCTTATTTCACACATGACCACAGAAATATGAAATCTAGAAGAAGGTCATAAAAATCCTCAAATTTGAAATGATGCAAAATAATTTATGTAGGAGTGTCAAAATTTCCCACAGACTAGATTTTTTTTTCTCTCTCACAAAGTGACCTGATAACAAAAATATTCTATATCAATCCACACGCTTTTATTTGTGAGGGTAAAACATATAGTTAATATAAGCTGAGTTAAAGAACAAAGGACATTTGCTAGATATTTGCCAAAGTATAGCTATGAGATCATTTTTCAAAGGCCTCCTCTCCATACTCCTGACATAAAATAATGGCCTTCATATTGAAGTATGCTGGGCACTCCTATAGTATAGTTATAAGTCTTTAAATAAAACCAGCTGCCATTCTAGCTAACATTAAAGTAAAAAATTATACATATGATTTTTCTTTAACATTCATATAGATTAAAAAATAACACTTAATATTATTATAGAGTTTTTACTATATGAATTCTGGAGTGGGAATGTAGAATCTGCATTTGAAATCCTAAATCTCCTACCTTCTCTGTGTGCGCGTATCAGCTGATATTATGGAATGAAAGTTACAAGTTTCAGGATCACAAATGCGGCAACTCAGAGCACAGGCCTAGCACTGGCCTAGCACAGGCCCTGGGTTCCATCCCCTGGCAGCAAATGCCACTCTCACAGCACTTCTTTAGAAGGTTCTGCAAATACAGATATATCAATTTCTCTATGAATCTATATCTATGAATACATATATCTATGTATCTATGTATCAATGTACCTATCTCTCCATCTATCTATCTATCTCTATATGTTTGGGGGCCACACTTGTCCTTGAGATTACTCCTGGCTTTGTGCTCAAGGATCAACTCCTGGTGGTACTCAGGGGACCACACATGTGATGCCAAATATCGAACTCAAATTGGCCACATACAAGGCATGGACATTATCTACTGAATTGTCTGATCTCACTGGCAATCAAATATTTTTTAATAAGAAAAAAATGAAAAATTCTCTTATGCTATTTTGAGTTGCTTGAAGAATAAAACCTAAGATAATAACCAATACATTACACATGTTCTTAACTACCCTTCAAAAGCATGATATACTTTTATCAGCTGTTTGGAGTTCATTTTTATTAGTCACATTCAGTATAACAACCTTAATTTATTAGATAATCTTAAAGGTACATAACTGTGATAGTGTCTTGAATATTGGTTAAGAATTATTATATTCACAAAGTGACTTGTCACCAGATGAGCTATTTTTACAAATGAGACGTACTTTAGACTGGGAGCCAACACATTATGACTTTGACACATATAAAATTTAGGGTCAACTAAATCCAATTTTTTTTTCTTCTTGGGTCATGCCCAGCGATGCTCAGGGGTTACTCCTGGCTCTGCACTCAGGAATTACTCCTGGCGGTGCTCGGGGGACCCTATGGGATGCTGGGAATCAAACCTGGGTTGGCTGCATGCAAGACAAATGCCTTATCTGCTGTGCTATTGCTCCAGCCCCCAAATCCAATAATTTTAAAGGCCTGTTGTGTGTTATTAAAATATGAGAAAGAAATTACAATGTGTCTTACCTGGGCCAAATGAAAGTCAGAGGAGCCAGGCATTGCAAAAGATACAGAAAGCAGCTGGGGGGAGGTAGTATAAGGCTTATTGCACACGTCTGCTTGTGTGTGGGTCCCCATGCTTGGTCCCAGGACCACAATTCCCCGACTCCACTATCCAGCACTACTAGCTGTAGTACTGGTGGGCCCTGAACACCATCAGCCTGTGTACAGCTAATAGTTCCCACACATACACCCCCCCCCAATAAGTAACAAAAAAAGAAAACAGTTAAGAACAAAATTAGGAAAATACTTAAGAAAAGATGAAGAGTTGAGACTAATAAATAAACTGCTATTGATACTGGACAGTGACTAGATGAAAATCAGAAACTTCTGGCTAATTTAAGTGTGATAGATCTCTTAAGATCCCAGGGAAAGAATATGGAATATATATCTAACACAAATATATATAAATGTATATGGTAGAAGTATATGGATACAGCAGGAAACAAAATTAATATAGTATGTTTCACAGTTTTACAGTATGAGAAATGGGAAATGTCTATTTTGTTTTATTTCTGCAACAAAATAAAATGGAGAGGGCTTCCCTAGGCCTCTAAGTATAGTTGTGACAAATAATGACTTAGGATTATAGGTAATTTTGTTTCTTCTCAGAGCTATTATTGGTCAGGCTGTCAATATTTTTATTATACTAATTAATTATAGTCTATGAGTTAATATTCAAGAATATTAGTGTAATGAGCATAAAAATTAACAAATGCTAGGTATCACTTGTATCACTTGTCATCTCGTTGATCTTCAATTTGTTTGAGTGGTCACCAGTAACGTCTCCATTTGCCCCTGTCGCGTGCTAGTGTAGCCCAATGAAATACTAGGTAATATAAATGTATTATGAAGAAAAAGTTATGTAAAAAATATATGTTCAATTGCAAAGGTTATGTAAAAAATATATGCGCAACTGCAAAATCTTTCAAAGAAAGACATAAGCACAATTTCCTTCCCCCATATATTGAACACCATCTAATTTCAATGAACTAGTAATTCTATGACCATGTCTGGTTTAATAATAACATGCTAGATAATCTGATAGCAATGCCGGCAAAAATAAAGTTGGTAAAATTAATAAACTATAGCCAAATATAAATAATATCACCATTGATATTTTCATGTACATAATGCCATATTTTCATTGTATAATGAAATACATATATATATATATAATAAAATATCAAGAATCTTCCTAAAGGGGATTACAGAAAATAATGGAGAAAATAATTACCCAAACTCCCAATGTGAAAGCAGCAATTGTGACTTGATGATCTTACTAGGTTACTGATGCTGAATGACAGTCCTAATTTTTCCAATTTTTTGCACTGGAGGAAGGCTATATAATTATGAGATCACTCTGACTGCCTCGATGGCATTTGCTTTTGTTTATCCCTAAAGAGATAAATGTGTGTGTTACAAGCCGAGGAAATTAATTGCCTTTCCACTATAAATAGAATGTTCCCTTGACTTTTCTACTCTCTGACAGTGACCAATAGGGAAATCATGCCGAAGCTTAAATTAAGCAATGCTGCAGCATGTTGGAAGGATATAGTCCCCTGACCTGAAAGCCCATATGTCTCAGAAACTTCTACAAGAGGTAACAAATGTCAAATGGAAATTTCTATTTAGTGATATTTTCTTCTCTTAATTTTTTGACAGTTTGACATAGCAAAAATAGCTAGTGTAAATATGCTTACTCTTCTGCATTTTTTTCATGGAACTAAAGAAAATCATTCATGTGAGACTAAGCAATACATTTGCTGAGCGATATAGTTTTATAACAATGAATATACATTCCAAAAAAGACTGCTAGCAGTTTTCTGGGTTCTGGCAACACATACACGTATACATACATCAGATAAAAAAACACTGCCAAATATTTTGCTCATTGGCATAATAAGAGCTTTCACACATAAATATTTTCTTATACCATTTTAATATGAGGATTGTGTAACAAAAATTTGCCACTGAACTCTTCTTTCAAAATATAATTTAAATGCAAATGCAGATAAATAGTTTTTGCTTGTAGGAAACAAGCACATTTTATATTTCCCACTTCCAAGGTTTTTTAAATTCTCATAGTTGAGTTTTAGGCAGTCACTTCCCTTCCACCAACTTCCCCAGGTTCCCTCTCACTCCTAGCCTACTTCTGTGATGGGCACATTTTAAAATTTGTTCTAGCTTGAATTTTTCCCTGTTTAAGATAACTGTAATTAACAATAAAATCAGTACTACTTTTTAAGCACTATCATAAAAGTTTTACTATATTAACTAATCCTCACATCGGATAGGGCATTTGCCTTGCACTCAGCCGACCCAGGTTCGATTCCTCCATCCCTCTCGGAGAGCCTGGCAAGCTACCGAGAGTATCCCACCTGCACGGCAGAGCCTGGCAAGCTACCCATGATGTATTCGATAGGCCAAAAACAGTAACAAGTCTCACAATGGAGACATTACTGGTGCCCACTAGAGCAAATCGATGAACAATGGGACAGTAGTGCTACAGTACTACTAAGTGATAGTGCTACAGAACTAATCCTCAGAGCAGTACTCTGTAACAAATAATATTCATCTTATGAAAAAAGTGAGCCAGTATCAAGGATCTGCTGAATCACACAACTAAGCCAAAGAAGGGGTGTTTGAACTCAGCAAGTCTAGCTCTAGAGCCCTGCCTTCTAGCCCATGTGTTATTCTACACTGTTCAGAGATAAAACAGCTTGAACTCATGCCGATTAGATAACAACACTAGTAGTATTAATCAAATTATCCATAGTCTGCAAAGAGTACATTAAAATGATGGCTCAGCTTTTAATATTTCAACAATTACTAATTTATATATAAAGGCTCCTGATCACAACAGAACTTGCACAAGGCCATGAGAAGTTAAGAAATCTAGCAGTCCATCAAATTAATAATCAGAAGTAAATGTACAAGGAAACAGTAAACATTTAAAAGCACCTGTTCAAAACACAAACTCTTATCTGTGCACACATATACACACAGACACGCACACAATGTAAAGAAAAAAAAAGATCAGATAGCAATGTACTAAAAAAATTCCTTTTCATGGTTCTTGTTTTGCTAAAAACTTGATTATGATAGCTAAATAAAGCAAATGTGCAGACTGATGTGCAATCAGTACAGACTGATGCGCAATTTTAAAAAAAATAGTTAATTATTGATGTATTATTGATGTATGAAAGAATAAAGATCACATCACGGAGATAATTTAGAAAAAGACCAACATGAGAGGACATTCTTCATACATCTACAGACATTTCCTATGCTCAATTTTTGTCTTGTATTCCCAATTTTTCTGTACTGCAATTAGGCAATGTTTCTTTTCTATTTGTATCACAATTCCTACATAATACAAGTTACATTGGAAAGTATTCAATAGTAATAGTTACTGAGTTTTATGTTAGCAGAAGCAATGAAACACAGGAAAGCAATACTGTCTTCTTTCTGATGAACAAAGTTGTTTCAGAGGCTAATATCGATGAGATTTGATCACAGCATTGCATAAAGTACACAGAGCTGTGGGTGTAGTCGTAAGTGTGAGTATCAACTGGAGAAGGAAACAGGTATTTTCAGCGCTATGGGGAAAACTCTTACACTGAATTTCAACTACTTGCTTTGTATTTTTATTTTTAGGTAACTATTTTTCATAGGGCCAACTAAGTGGGGTTTGGGACTTAGGACACAACCTCTGACTATACTTGGCCTCAGCAGTTTGTTGCTCAGTCCCACGATGTGGTATGACCTGCTTCAAGTGTAGATGGACAAAGAAATACACCTAGTAATGCCTGGAAATAAACTTGGAGTCTCAAGCATGTCCGGCATCTGTCAACCTCTTTACACTATCTCTGGCCCCTGTGTTAAATTAGTCTAGGTGGTCAATAAATATAGGATAAGATGCCTTAACCGCCATCAAGAAAAAAAAACACAATAAAATTTTACTATGCCTATCCCAAGAATGGCTAAAATTAAAATAACAATAGTACAATCTGTTGGCAAGATTGTTTAACCAAGTAAACTTATAGAATTTATCATAATTGCATACACTTTAGAAGTCAACTGAAAACTAGAAATATATGCCACAGAAATCTCACTCCTAGAAAAGGTTCCATCAAAAAGATTTATGTATATGCAACTAAGACATGAACAAAACTATAGTATTTATAAAAACGAAAATGGGATCAGCATTATTTATTAAAACAGTGCAATATGTGAGGAAACCATGACATATACATGTAATGGAAAATTACACAGCAAAATGAAAGAGTTACATATCTAAACATGTATTTCACACAAAAAGCCATTTAAATGATTTAAATGATTTTATTATAAGTTCAAAATCAGGCAAAATTAATGGAGTGTTTTAAACCAAATTATGGTCAGGACAGTGTAAAGGTAATAAATAGCTAAGTTGTAGAACTTTGTCTGAGAGTAGATATTCTAGAGAATTAATCAGTAATATGTAACATTCACACAGACACCAATGATTGGTTCCATGTCCTCATTTTCCCAGGTGGAATGTGTATTTAAAGATCTGAAATATGTGGCTGGAGCAATAGTGTAGCAGGTAGGGTGACTTGTCTTGCACAAGGCTGACCTGGATTCAATTCTTACAATCCCATATGGTTTAAGGAGCACCGTCAGGAGTAATTCCTGAGTGCAGAGCCAGGAGAAACACCTGAGCATCGATGGGTGTGACGCAAAAAGCCAAAAATAAAAAGTAAAAATAAATAGCTAAAATAAAAATCTTAAATACATTTTTTAATATTATGGGTGCTTTAGAAATATAAAGAAAAATTTACACTATATGATTTTTCTACAATATTTTTGTGTGGCAAAATTAAAAACATTTATTTAATAATACTAATAATAAAAAATCTAATTGGCAGTTTGGTTGTTCTACTGCAGTGTTCACAAAAACCTTCTTTTTTCCCCCAGTACAGAATTCTCTGTTATTATTTTCTTGCTGTGCCTTGAATCATCCCTGCCAAGAGTTGTTTTTAGCATTAAGTAGCTAACCCAGAAGTAAAGAAAACCCATGGCAAGGAATTATCTTCTTTCAGGACTGTACTAGATTTATTACACACATGAATTATTTAAAAGTTGGATAATTTTATGCAGTTAAAGGAAGACAAAGTTAAAAATAGGAGAAAGTAAAAGATGTCACTAATTATTAACTAGGCAATATGAAAATAAACACTTCTATAAATAGATTTTTATATTTTTTTCCTTACACTAAATTTGCTTCCACTTCTGTTTCTTCCATCCTTTCCACACCGGCAGATTATTTATTGCTATTTCAGTTATACATTTCAAGAGAATGAGGTGACTGATTGTATTTTTTCATAGTTACTTGATTTAAATGCTTGAAAGGAATTTAGTTTTTGAATTGAAATGTTACTATGACATCAAAAAAATACAACAAATGGCTAACAAAAATGCTCTCAACAACACCTTTAATTTTAGTTAATTATAAAAATCTTAAAACTTCTGGTTTTAAATATTTAAAGTAAGCATTTCTACAAGCTCTCATTACCTAAGATTTATTGTTCCAGTTCTTCACTATTCAGTTAAAAATGGTTTCCCAGATCATTGATAAAGTTTTGACCTACTGGCCTTGAAATGACCAAGTTCTTCCTTGCTATCTATTTCTTGCCAATCCCTTCAACTTGTTCCACTGCTAGTTTAATCTTACCCTTGACACTTTGTGCTAAGAACTGTCTGCCCCACTGTGATGACTGTCTGTGCCCCGTCAAGCCTGAGCAAACACTTTATTTCATCCCTGAGTTAGTACATTGCCGCAAAAAATTGACTTTACCAAAAGGAATTGCATCCAGGCTATCAACACACTTCTGGATGTTTAGCCCTGTGGCACTGTCTTTGCGTTGTTCATCGATTTGCTTGAGCAGGCACCACTAACGTCTCCATTGTGAGACTTGTTGGTGTTTTTGGCATATCAAATACGCCATGGGTAGCTTACCAGGCTCTGCCGTGCTGGTAGCTTGCTGGCCTCTATGAGATGGACGGGGGAATCGAACCTGAGTCAGCTGCGTGCAAGGCTAACACCCTACCCGCTGTGCTATGGCTCCAGCCCTCTGGATGTTTAGTCCATTCAAGTCTACAAATATTTCCTGACTGCCTACTATGTGCCCACTCTTCTGCCAAGTTCCAAAGAGGGAATGAGTAAAGCAGAGAAATACTTGGTCCTTAAAGAGTTGAAACGAAAAAGCCAGATCTTAACTATGGAGGGTCAGATCCTTGGGGGAGGCACACTAGTGATGGGTGTGGCGTTGAAATTATGTCCATGGAAAACCATTATTTGTAGTATTATAAACCAAAACTTTTAAAATTAAATTTAAAAATACCTACAGAGGTGTATAATTCCAAACTACCAGAAGTGCTGGGAAAAGAGCTATGTGGTACTCAGAGTACTTAACATATTGACCTGAGCCTATACTCGGCGTCATGAAGGACTTCCAAGTGACTCAGCTCAGATCTAGCAGATTATAATTAGGCAGGTGTTGTATGAGACAGAAACTTGCATGGCAAAATAAGAGTTTACAATGACAACAAGTCTCACAATGGAGACATTATTGGTGCCCGCTCGAGCAAATCGATGAACAACAGGATGACAGTGCTACATCCATGAAAGGATGGTATTTTCTGTTGGACAATTATTAAATAATTCACTAACAATCAGGAGATAGGGGAAAATATAAAAATTTTGACAAGGCAGACTAAATTAAAACATATCACAGCACAAGGAAATGTGTCACTCTAAAAAGAAAAGTTATTACATCTGTCTTCAATTTTGCCAAAATTTCCTCCATGCTTCTGAAAATAAATGAAAAAACAAAGAATTCCGTGTTATGAAAAGAATATCATGCAACATAAAATGTTATAAGGAGAAATACAGATGACATAGATGAAAACAGCAAAGCTAAATCTCAAACTTGTATGGAGAAGGGAGTAGAATATCACAGAACCAAGATATGAGCAGAAACAGAAATATAGAAGCACATTAAGATAGACATCGAAAAAAGAATTTTTAGGTGACATGTGAGTGCAACTTTTAAACATGAAAATTCATTAAGTAGTTACATTCAAATAACACAACAAATTATGTTATATACAAATGTAAAACACAAAAGAATAATCACGTGAAGTTGGTTTTATTCTCAATGTCACATATGATTCATTTTTCTCATTTTTTCCTTGCTTTATATTTAAATTATAATCAAAGTAAGTTTTATTATTGTATTATAAATTGTATTATAATTTATCTTCTCTTATTTGGATTGGAGCGATAGCACAGCGGGTAGGGTCTTTGGCTTGCACACGGCGGACCCAGATTCAATTCCTCTGTCCCTCTTGGAGAGCTCGGCAAGCTAATGAGAGTATCTCACCCACAAGGTAGAGCCTGGCAAGCTACCCATGGCATATTCGAATGCCAAAAACAGTAACAACAAGTCTCACAATAGAGATGTTACTGGTGCCCACTTGAGCAAATCTATGAACAAAGGGACAGTGCCACAGTGCTACAGTGCTCTTATTTGGAGATAGAATTATGATAGAATCTAGCATTACTCCCAAGACAGATACTCCCAACTGCTTCAAACCAGCGTGCCCTTCATTAGTAGCAGTCACTGCATAAGCAGGGGTGAATAGTGAATTTGACTTGATTCCCAACGGAACTGCAGATACTGCAAAGACCTCTGAAACGATGCGTCTCCTAGGGAGGAGTGTCTCAGAATCAAAGGGAGAACCTGGAAAAACACCACGGTAGATAGGGTCCTACCTTCAGCGATGCTAATTCGGTGGGCTTTGGTCAAGGCCTAAAATGAATTTCTGTTTAGTTTCTAGGTGATGCTGAGGCTGCTGACCTGGACTCACAGTTCGAGAATGCCTGCTCTGAGGCCGCGCCTCCTCATCTGCAACATGACACGCGGATTGCTCAGGCACAACGCTTGCAAGTCAGTGTGCTGATTTTGTTGACTAAAAAACATATGCCTGTGAGAAAGTAACAAAACACCTAAGAATTTTTCCTATCTGTGACCTGGATAAACAGGGATACAAATATTGAAAAAAGAGACGGGAAGACTAAGTAGCAAACACTGTTAGCATGCTCTCATTGGGAGCTGAAGCACTGAACTGCTTTCATACCAGCTGAGATGTAGCTAATGTCCAAGTGACCCTCTGAGCACTGCATGACTACAGAGATGTCGGGAACAGCAAAGGGCTGCCAACACTTGCCTCAGTTCCTGTACCAGTGTGTGTCCTAACTGGTGTGTACTCATGCCATGCTGGTAATGGAGTGCTTTCTCCACAGTATCTTCAGAAAGGAGAAAGAATGGAAATGTTTCTGGAGCCAGATAGGAATTCTTCCCAATTACTGGAGAGAAAATCTTGGACCTTACTTTGTTCCTCCATCGAATTGTTTCGGTCTGCTTTTTGCACCACACCCTTTGGTGGTCAGGACCTACTCCTGGCTTTACACTCAGGGATCACTCCCGCTGGTGCTCAGGATGCAGAGGCTCAAACCCGGGTCGGCTGTGAGCAAGGCGAATGCCCTACCTGCTGTATTGTCTGTCTGGCACTCTTCTGCTGAATCTTTACTGCATACAGTTCCAAGAGAACGGCGAGGGGGAATGGAGAAAGGAGAAATTCCAAAGAGGTAAACGGATTTAAGATTATGGATAATTGGATAATAATATTTCTGCGTGTTACTCAGAGAAGTCGAGTTCAAAAGGTTTACTGAGATTGCTAAAGGCGCTAAAGGGCAGGAAGTCTCTGAGCGTGACTGGGCTACACCTGCCTCCGATTCAGCACTCTTCGGAGTAAACTTTCTTTCTGAATGTGCTGAAACAATGCCAAGTTGCCATCTGGTGTGACCCAGATTTATTGCCATCAACTGTACACCCTGAGCTGCCTTGGAATTCTATGTGGCCTCCGAGATTGCAAATTTTGCAAAGAAATAAAGAATTCCTACTTTAGAGCAGATTCAGTGTTGTCTGTACTTGTGCTTAGAAAAATGGTGCTTTCATTACTTTGGTTGAAATTTCTTAGCCCAAAAAATACATTCACTAGTAAACTATCAATACCTAGAAATAGCGACTGAGCTCTCTGAATGTCTTTATTTACCCCTGAATAGATTACTTCAAACTGACCTTTTCCTGCATACTCTGTTCAGAATGGTCAGATAAAAAAAAGTAGAGTTGTGAAAAACACTCCTGAAATGTCCTCCGGAAGTATCCTCTTCTATAAAGAGAACTGAAATGAACAATGTATAAATGATCCCACCTCAACTTATAAAAACTCCACTTGTACTAAATTTAGCTCACCCTCTTACTAAAGCTCCTTCCTGGGTTTCCAATGGAAACAGTGGCAGTTCTTGTATTCACCTTCACTGCATCTATCAAACATTGGGTACAATGAGTGAAGCATTTGGTAAATCACATGCACCTTCAATCTCTGTTTTCAGTTCAGTATTTACTTAAAGTGTCCATTTCCTTCTTCTATTTCAGTAGAGAATGTGGTTGGAACATTTGTGGATTCTAGTGCATTGAAGAATAGGTATTTCTAAAGGTTGGTCAAGTACTTCAGACAAAAGGTATGTTGGCATGCCTCAAAAAGCTAGAAATTGAGTTTCCATATGACACAGCAGTACCACTTCTGGGAATACACCCTGGGGTCCCAAAAACACACAGCAGAAATGTTATTTACACTTCTATGTTCATTGTAGCACTGTTGACAAGAGCCAGAATCTGGAAACAACCCGAGTGCCCAAGGACAGATGACAGGTTAAAGAAACTATGGTACATCTACACAATAGAATATGATGCAGCTGTTAGGAAAAATGAAGTTATGAAATTTGCTTATAAATGGATGGACAAGGAGAAGATCATGCTGAGTGAAATGAGTCAGAAGAAGAGAGACAGACATAGAATGATTGAACTCATTTGTGGTATATAAAAAAATAATATGAGATCTAGAAACAGTCAGGGGGAGGGTGGCTGGGGAAACCGGGGACATTGATTGTGAGAAACGTACATTGGTGGAGGGATGGGTGTTGGAACAATGTATGACTAAAACCTGACTATGATGAGCTTTGTAACTCTGTATCTCACAGTAACTCAATAAAAAATAATATATATACTGTCACTGTCACTGTTATCCCATTGCTCATCAATTTACTCGAGCGGGCACCAGTAACGTCTCTCATTGTGAGACTTATTGTTACTGTTTTTGGCATATCAAATACACCACGGATAGCTTGCCAGGCTCTGCTCTACGGGCGCAATACTCTTGGTAGCTTGCCGGGCTCTCTGAGAGGGCTGAGGAATCAAACACAGGTTGGCCGTGTGCAAGGCAAATGCCCTACTGCTGTGCTATCGCTCCAGCCCACACATACACACACACACACACACACACACACACACACAGGTGTGTGTGTGTGTGTATTGCTCCAGCCCATATATATACATATATTATACATATATACACATCATGTTAGAACTGGAAAAATAAAATAAAAGGTATAGCATGGATTATATTAAAAAGAACTGCTCTTATATAAGAAAACTAAAAAAAAATTACCACAGACTTAAAAATGGAGAAAAATCATAAGATCCAGTAATAGAAGATATACAGTAAAAGCTGTAGCACTGTAGCACTCGTCCTGTTGTTCATCAATTTGCTCGAGCAGGCATCAGTAACTTCTCTATTGTGAGATTTGTTGTTACTGCTTTTAGCATAACAACTACACCACGAGGAGCTTGCCAGGCTCTGCCGTTCGGGCGGTATACTCTTGGTAGCTTGTTGGGCTCTCCGAGAGGGATGGAGGAATTGAACCTAGGTTGGCCGCATGCAAGGCAAACGCCCAACCCACTGTGCTATGGCTTCAATTAAAGCTCAGTCTCAATATGTGAAAAGGTGAAAAACTAGCTATGTTTTTGAAGTGTTAATAAAATCTACAGTATCATTTTCTTTGATGGGATCTTTTATTAACATACTTAATAGAGCACCACAATTTATAATAGCATTAATATTAGTGCTTTTGATATAAAATGTTTCTGCACCACACCTACCACCACCAGAGGGCCACCAATGTCACCAAGTATATCATTAAAATGATAACAGAATCTATTTCAGACATATTATTGCTTCACTTATTAATTAAGTCACTAAACTGTATGACCTCTAAGAGCAAGTACCAAGTTTGTTTGATTCATGACTATAAACTTAGTTCTCAGTAGGTAAGAGATCATTTGTTTTTTTCAGTAAATATGTTATTAAAACACTTATAAAGCATGCAATACAAAAGGCACATATCATACCAATTGGAATCTATAGAGAAAGGAAAAAATGGAATATACCTTCCATAGAATTAAATAAAGCTCTATAGATAAAGTGTTACCATAATGTCCAATACATAGCAAACTTAAGTACATGTTTTTCTCTAGATGCGAATTGAGTTAAGCTTCTCCATAAATAAAAGTCTTCTAAGAATCTAAAGTCCTTTCCATGATTTCAGCAAAGTTCCAAAGCCAGAGATTGTACAGGGATTAAGCATTTGTCTTGCATGCGACTGACCCCTGTTCAATCTCCAGTTCCACATATGGTCCCCGGAACACCTGTAAGAGTGATCCCTGAGATCACAGACCCAGAAAAAAAGTTCTCAAGACCTATGGGTATGTCTTCCAAACAGAAAACAAACAAAAGCAGAGTCAAAGTTAATGCTTCACTGTTTGTTCTTATTCTACTTCCACAAAATGTCTCAACATTTTGACATAACCCCGAGTTTATTCCTTCCTTGGCTCCACAGAAAGATAAAATATTTAATAAAGTGTCAATGCATTGAGGATTTTCAAGGAAATGGAACCTTGTCCACCATATTCTATCATTTCAGGGTGCACAACCCCTTAACCCTCCTTTTTCTCTATCTTTTATGGTCTTGCACCAAGCTAATTCATCTTTTTTTACATAGGAAAATTTTTTTTGACACTCAGTTCCAGTATGATCTCCTCTTCTACCAAGCAGACTCTTTTTTATTGTATTATTTAAATTTTTAAAAAACAATTTTGCCAACAGAAAACCAATATATTAAAATTTTACATATTACAGCAGAAAAAGAATAACAATTTATCTGTCTAGATAAGTTACATCAATAATAACTACATATTATTAATTATCATCCTAAGCAAAGCTTTTCACCTAAAACTCAGACTACAGCCAGATAAAGCCACTATATAGAAGGGTCCTTAATAATAAGCCTGTAAAGGAGGACTGGTCCACAGTTGGAAGCTTGCCACAAGTGGTGCTGGGGAGGGAAATTAGGACAGAGAAGGGACCAGTATGACAAAGGTAGCTGGAAATGATCACTCTGGACAAGAACTGTGTGCTGGAAGTAGGTAAAGGGACAAACATGATAACCTTTCAGTACTTGTATTCCAAACCATAATGTCCGAGAGAGAGAGAGAGAGAGAGAGAGAGAGAGAGAGAGAGAGAGAGAGAGAGAGAGAGAGAGAGAGAGAGAGAGGGAGAGACAGACAGACAGACAGACAGACAGACAGACACAGACACAGACAGACAGAGACAGAGACAGAGAGAGCCTGCCATGAAGGGGGGCTGGGAGGATAACAACTGGGGAGACTGGTGGTGGGAAATGTATATTGGTGAGTGTACAGAGGAGTGTTGGAACATTGTATGACTGAAACCCAATCATGGAAACCTGAATAGCTTTTTAAGTGTGTATCTCATGGTGATTCAATTAAATAATAATAAAAAAAAACTGAGATGCTATGTAAAAAGGAAGCTCTTATTATTTACTGTTAAAACAGAAGTACATTCACCATTCACTCATATTGGATGTTTGAAACCATCATCCCCATGACTTGAAATTTTAATTTGTAGTTGCAGAGGTTATGATGAGTATCACTATGCCATTATCTTAGCTTTCTATTTTCCATAGAACAAATCTCCCAAAAGAGCAGTTTAAATCAAGATCCATTTATTAATCCAGCTTTCTAGGTGAGAGTCTGGGCAGGGCTCAATTTAGTTTTGTTTCAATTGCAGGTTTATGCAAAACTGAAGTGAAGATGTCAGCCATGTTGAAATTCTCTCCTAAACTTTGGGTACTCTTTCAAAGTCACAGGTTGTTGTTCCTTCCTGTAGTTAAACAACTGAGGTCCCTGTTGCAAGCAGTTAGTGGGAGGCTCTAATTCCTACAGGCTTGCTTTGTTTTTCCTCATGTTTCTCCCCACAAGCACTTCATAACATGGAGTCTTTCTCCCATTTAGACCAGCAGTCACTTAACACTTACACTTTGTTTCTTTTAATTAAGTGCTCTGATGACATCCAGTACACCCAAGATAATCTCCCCTTTGGTATTCCAGATTGCAACATGTTTAGGGAGAAAAGATTATATAATATATACAAACCAATAGTCAGAAATCCTAGGGCCATTTTAGAATCCTACTCCCCATAGCAAATATCCTGAAAATGATGTAGCACAAAGCTAACAGTCTTCCTGAAGGTAGGTATCTTGTCTGGAAAGTTCAAGGGTGAGGTGAAGTGGCTAACACTGTAAAATGAAACATCTTCCAAATACTTCACATACTGGACTCACTGGCAGATAATTTCTCTCTTAACAAGAAGTTACCAAGATAAACTAAAAGTTTTGGTAAATAAGGTTATTTAGACCAGCTAAATAACTAAGGGATTGCTTGGTTAGCAAAATCTCTTCCTTCGGTAATATTTCATGACCTTTAAGAAATAAGCTCAATTTAAAAATCACACAAATCGAAGAGCATGTTGAGAGACTAACTAGGGTGTCCACTGGAAGGGCATGGAGACCACCGGAAGGAAACAAGGTCAGAAGGAATCTAGGGTGAGAAAAAGATGGGAAAATACTGATCTAGAACATATGAACATTTGATTTTTAATCACAAATATTGGATTCAAGTTCTTCAAATATACATTATTTGTTACAGAATTCAAGGAAGTTAATTATATCATAATTCACTTGTTTACACAAAAATTTAATTTTAATTATAGTAATAAAAATGTCTTGATTAAAAGCATAAGGAAAAGTACAGTTGGGTGCAGTGCTTGTCAACAGTCAACTTGGTTTGACCTCCAGCACCATCCTTGGTAACCTGTGTTCCACCGGGAGTGACCCCTGAGGGCAGATCCAAGGGCCAACTCTAAACACAGCCAAGCGTAGCCCCCCCAAATAAACCAAAACCCACAACGTATTGGTTATCATAAATACCATGTGGTTGACTAATCTTTTAATATAGTACAAAGTGGTCTCTGCATGTAGTAAGTATTTATATTATCAGTATTATCATTAGCACCACTACCCCTAATTGGAATATTTAGGATAAACATTGTTTTATCTACCTCACTTTTCTTCCTTCTTTTCTGTTCTCACTTACAATATATATTCCTCATCAATGGATTGGACATAAGTAACCGGGCAAGTTGCTCTGTAACTATGTAGCAATAGTTGATGAGAACATAGCAATAATGGGTGAGGACAAAGAATGCTCAGACAAGGAACATCAAACCTGAATGTGTTTCACTGCAGAACTACTGGATACAACACCCAAATACAACTGTTGAAATTCATAGTATTCTAAAGAATATATTGATATGAATATTCTAAAAGTCATCAGAATGTCTGCCCTAAGAAGTTGCCAGCGTACCCAAAATACCAACTGAATTCCCTGGTTATGTAAATTAGTTATGATGGAAAAGTTCAGTGGGGCCCACCAACTCAGTGCCTTCTTATAAACATTAACAACTTTTAAGATTTTTCTATACTTATTAGTAGTTTAAAGTTTTCAAGGACCTACAGAATTCAAGAGGGATGATTCATTTCACTTCATTTTACTCTACACTCTAGGCTAGTTCAGAACACAGATGGGATTTAAAGGATGATAATGGGTTTTTTATAAAAATTGTAACATGGTGATTATAATTAGAGCTGTTCCAGATATTGTTTGCTGATTGGATCAAATTAACAAAGTTGGTTTGACCTAATATGCAGCTTTCACTTGACACACATGATATATTTTATCCTCTAATTACAACAAGAACACAACCAGTAGATTTTTTTTATAAGGCCATCAGGATACCACAGTCATTTTGTCTCAAAGATATTATAAATTTCTCTCAAACAATCCTACAGAGTATCATTCAAGTCTAAAACCTTAAATTTACATTGCTGGTAGGAATAATCTAGAGAGTCAGAAGCACCAGTTATTTCGTATAAGTTTATAAACAATAATGTGCCAATGATTGAGAAATAATTTCACAGAAACACGATCTTTTTAAAAAAAATTTATTAGAGAATCACTGTCATGTACAGTTACAAACTTATGATCTTTTGTGTTTGCATTTCACTCATACAGTGATCATTTACCCATCCCTCCACCAGTGCCCATTCTCCTCCAAAAATACGATCTTGTCATCTCACTACAGATTTGTTGAGGGGTAAACGGGGCACACCCAGCAGTGTCAGGGCTTACTCCCAGTGGGCCTGGGGGACCGTATGGTGTGCTGGGGATTGAACCTGGGTTGGACACATGCCAGGCAAAGCTCCCTAGTAGCTATACTATCTGCCTAGCCCTTCAGTGCAGTTTTAGGTCCCATTGATTTAGAGAGCGTCAGGATATTTCTTCCATAGTGAATTACAAGTTGCAGCTTCTTATACACTCGCGCCCAAAGCTTCTCTGACTTTAATAGTGACATTTATCATGAACTTCATCTTCATACAAATTTCGAAAGTTACCAGACTAGGGTGGGCTGGAGCAATAGCACAGCAGGTAGGGCATTTGCCTTGCACGCGGCCCACCCAGGTTTGATTCCTCTGCCCCTCTCGGAGAGCCTGGCAAGCAATCGAGAGTATCTCACCTGCACGGCAGAGCCTGGCAAGCTCCCCATGGTGTATTCGATATGCCAAAAACAGTAACAAGTCTCACAATGGAGACGTTACTGGTGCCCGCTCAGGCAAATCGATGAGCAACTGGATGGCCAGACGGGGGCCTGAGAGATAATCAGAAGTTAATGCACTCCCTAGCATACCAAATGGTCTCCTGAGCAAATGTCTTTAAACAAATAGTTACATTACTGCCTATTTGCCAATTTATGTGTTTGAATCTGCTTTGTAAACTGGGGGGGTGTCAAACTGCCTGCTTAGAACTTTGAAGAAACAAATCAATTTTGAGAGGACTTTTAGGTTTGTCACTGATGAATTGTGGCTCATTTTAGCTATATTTTACAACTTTAATAAGCAAGAAGCATCTCCAGCTTTAGTGTGAATGCGCTAAGGTGAATATAGTACTATCAAATTTTCCCACCGAAATAAACTTGAATTTGGTGCCTCAGGGCAACATAGTGGTATTGGACAAAGCACAGAGGGTCAGTCAGTCCTTCCTAGCTGATGAAAAGGCTGACACAAAAATGCTATCTATTGCTTCTCCACAGTATATAATTAACAAAAGATGAAAAAAAGTAGTTTTTTTTTATGAGTTCCTTAAGAATGTTATTTAGCAACATCAGACAGTAAAGAAGCAATTTTCTAACATCAAAGTATCAAGCACAAATCCAGGTAATTGCCAAGTAATTACAGCCAATCTGTCTTATTTTTCAGTGAGATTATTTTTTTTTAAAAAAAGGTAACTGAAAACATTACTGGAAGAATGAATCATTACTGAAGGAAAAGTCATTCCTATATTCAGAATACCCACCGCTGACTAGATGTGTACCAATTCTTGCTTGCATTTTTATCTGTAGAAATTATCTTCCTACTCAGTCCAAACTTTTCTATCAACTTGCTATTTATCAGAGACAAATAGAAACAAAGCTAGGTATACAAGCAAAGAAGAGGTCATGAATAATTAGATCATTAGGGGATATTTTTCCAGTTGTCATTATGAAAACCAAATATAATGATTTCACACGAATCACAAAATCCTGTTGATGGTCGATTTCTCGAGCAGGCTCAGTAACGTCTCCATTCGTCCTATCCCTGAGATTTTAGAAGCCTCTCTCCACTTGGCCTTCCCAACAATGCCGCATTGGAGGTTCTTTCAGGGTCAGGGGAATGAGATCCAGCTGGTTACTGGCTTTGGCATAGAGATACACCATGGGAGGCTTGAAGGCTGTCCCACGTGGGCAGTAAACTCACAGTAGCTTGCTAGTTTCTCCCAGAGGGACAAGTAAGTTATAAGATATCGCTTCTGGGAGCTTGCTTTTAATTCTCTGGATGTTGGCCGTTGATGGGATTATACACACCTGGGTTCCTCTGCCGGTACCTTCATGCATGAGGCCATCCAAACGTGTGGAGAGGGGCCTCCATCATGGCTGTAGCTAGGTTCCCGTGGTCTTCAGCCGCCGGGAGCTCTGCTCGGGGCGGGGAGGGAAGCTGGAGCCCATCTCCTCCGAGGGGCCCCGGGGAAGACAGCCAGGCGTGCGGGCAAGAGACTCTCTGCATAAACTTTCTATAAACTTTCACAGAAAGGACATATGATTTAAAAAAATGAAAAAGAATAAAGAAGGGGAGGGAAGAAAAGTGCTAGAGAGCCATGAAGGAGAGAGGAAATGGAGAGGTCCTTTTCCAATCGAAACAGCTAGGATACTTTATTTAATCTTACATTTATGCCAGAAAAAATTCTCATGATTTTAAACTTACTTTCTCTATGAAATGGTAATATTTTCCATAAAGGCCATACTCTACATAAAAGGAATGTTATATTAGAAAAACCCATAGTGCTTAAATCTTGATAAGTTATAAAAATAATTATTCTAAATTGGATTGTTGCATCAATGACCAATTTCTCCTCAATTCTATAGAAAACCAGTGAATAAAGAAAATGCTGGGGGTGGTTAATAGACCATAATAAAGTAGTAGGAAGAGAAGATAGGAGAAGAGATATGAGAGAAGGAGAATAAATGGAAGGACTTAAATACAAAATTCTGGGCTGGTACAATAGTACAATGGGTATGGCTTTTGCCTTGCATAAAATCAACATAGGTTTGGTCCCAGGCACCCCATAAGGTCCCCCTAACCTTCCAGGAATGATTCCTCAGCACAAAACTAAGAGCAAACTCCGAGACCTGCCAGGTGTGTCCCCCCCACAGCCCCCCCACACACACCAGAGAGAGACAGAAAGAAAGAAAGAAAGAAAGAAAGAAAGAAAGAAAGAAAGAAAGAAAGAAAGAAAGAAAGAAAGAAAGAAAGAAAGAAAGAAAGAAAGAAAGAAAGAAAGAAAATGTAAAAACAACAAAACTTTGAACACTATTCCAATAGTGATTTATTTTTTTTTAACTAAAAAAGAGCTGGTTATCACTAACAATGAAGAAAATAGTATCAACTTTTATAAAATATTATCCAAAATACTGAATCATGGTGAATAAAATGTATCCAACATACCTTGAAATAAAAATATGGCCTTTTGCTAAAGAAGAAGGCACCAGTGTGGAAAATAAAAAAGACCCTTACAGCCATCCTAAAGGACCAGTTGAGAAAGACATTGAGGCAGGAAGGAGGCATGTGGGGAGGGAGGGGGTTTGGGCTCAAAGAAACAGCTCTACAGCAACCCAAATGTTTCAAGGGAAATTATTTTAAAAGCCTGTAAGACTCATGAATTGATCACAACTCTTTATTTATTTATTTGTTTGTTTGTTTGTTTTTCATTTGGGGGCCACACCCAGTAGTGCTCAAAACTTACTACTGGCTCTATGCTCAGGAATCAGCCTAGTGGACTTGGGGGACCAAATGTGGTACCAGAGATCGAACCCACATCAGCTACATGCAAGACAAATGCCCTACCAGCTGTATGATCACTCTGCTCCCTTTCTCCCTTTTTTTAATTAAAAAATAATTTAAGAACAGTGATTTACAAAGTTATTGTGACTTAGGCATATAATCTTCCACCACCAATCTCACCACCAGTGTCAACTTCCCTCCACCAGGAAAAATATTTTCGCTAGAGGAAAAGGAATGTTACATTAGAAAAGCCCATAGTACTTAAATCCTGATAAGTTATAAAAGGGTTTCTGTGCTCCCTTGCCTGCCCCTCCCTCCCGCCCTCTTATACCATCAAATCCCATAACTCCTCGCCTGCTACCTTGACAGGCACATTTCAAAATTTTGTGATTGCATTTAGATCTTACATTTTCAGTGTTGTTCATTCTATGCTTTGGATATACAGTGATACCTTGCAGGCAGCCAACCCGGGTTCGATTCCTCCATCCCTCTCGGAGAGCCGGCAATCTACTGAGAGTATCCTGCCCACATGGCAGAGCCTGGCAAGCTACCCGTGGCATATTCAATATGCCAAAAACAGTAACAACAAGTTTCACAATGGAGACGTTACTGGTGCCCGCTCGAGCAAATCGATGAACAACAGTAGGACAGTGCTACAGTGCAGTGCTACCACACACCCACATAGCCAGTATTCCTGAGGCACCTAATTCCTGTTCCCCCACTACTTTCCTTTCTCATCTTCCTTTACCCTCTGATTTCTTTCCCTTTCTGTCCTTCTCCTTCCTATACTCTGAGGTCAAAGGTGATCTTGCTGCCCCTCACCCCTTTACTATACTGCATTTCCTAATCCAGTTATTTGATGTGCCAGAGATAAGTGGGATCATCCTGTGTTTGTCCTTCTGGCTTACTTCAATCAACATAGTATCTTCCAGATCCAGTCAGATTGCAGCAAATTTCAGATTCATCATTGCTTGTAGCTATTTAGTATTCGATTGTGTATACATATCACGTCTTCATAATGCATTCATCTGTTGATGGATACTTACACTGATTTCATATCTTAACCATAGTAAGTGCTGGGATGAATAATGGTGTGCATATTGTCTTTGAATGAATTTCTTTTTTTTTTTGTCTTGGAGGTAGATGCTGGGCCATTCGGCAGCTTAATTCCAAGTTACTGAGGACACTCCATACTGTTTTCCACAGGGTATGAACCAGAAAACATTTCCACCATTTGTTATGAGAGTTTCCTTCTCATTTCATCCCTGCAACATTCCCACTACTTTTGATAGGTATCATCACCTGTGTGAAATTATATCTCATTGTCACCTTGGTTTGGATTTATCTAATGATAAAGGGGTTCAACAGGACAATATCATTTTACCAAAACTCTACAGTGTGACCCTTGAGAACATCATGCAACCACAGGAATGGGAAGGAATGGGAGTAAAGATAGATGGCTGACAACTACACCACCTCTGCTTCGCTGATGACATCATTCTCATAACACCAAATATCAGCCAAGTGGCATGAATGCTGGCTGACGTTGACTGTGAGTGTGGAAAGGTTGGACTGCAGCCGAATCTCACCAAGACAATGTTCATAAGAAATGGACTAGTTCCTGAGGTTCCATTTGCCATCAATGGAACAAACATCTCTGAATGCAGCAGTTATGTGTACCTAGGTTGAGAACTCAACATCACAAATGACCTGGCACCTGAACTACGCAGGAGGAAAAGAGCAGCATAGAACGCCTTCAAGAGAGTCAAAGTGGTTAAGAGGATGAACTTCCGACTCTGGGCACATCTTTTCGACTCTACCGTTCTTCCTACACTAACATACACCTCAGAGACCTGGGCCCTATGCAAACAGGATGAGAATGCAATTCGGGTAATCCAAAGAGGAATCGAAAGAGCTATGCATAGAGATCACGATTCACTCAAGTGAGAGAAGGAATCCGGAGTTCCAACCTCTTTCTATGATCGAGGATCAGGGATGCTGTCTCGTTTGCCAAGGCGTTGAAAATCAGATGGGTCGGACACATAATGCAATTTAGAGACGACCGCTGGACTAGAGCTGTTACCAACTGGATTCCACTGGGATGTCAAAGGACCATGTGGCCGCCCACCTATGAGATGGTCAGACTTCTTTGTCAAAATCCTGAACGAATGGTTTGAGGCTCTTTGTGTTTCTGGAGCAAGCCGATACCATTGGGCTACAGTAGCATGTGACAGGGATGAATGGAGATGTTACTGTTGCCGCTCAAGCAAATGGATGAACAACGGGATGACAAGTGATACAAGTATACAAAAATTTTCTAAAAATATTTTAGAATAGTAAGGATATGAGGAGAATATCTGAGGTCTGGGTTTTGTTGGTTTATTTTTTTTTCTGGTTCGGGGGCCATAGCTGAGTGTGTGCAGAGCTCACCCCTGGCTCTGTGATCAGGGATCATTCCTGGAAGTATGCAGGGGAACATATGTGGTGCTTGGAATAGAACCCAAGTCAGATGTATGCATGGCACGATCCTTGCCTGCTGTACTATCTCCATGGTCCTGAGAATCTGAGTTCTGATGAATATTTATAGTCACCAAACACTATTCTAACACAAAGCCACAAAAATTCATTATGTATTCCAGAAATATTACCCACAAAATAAAAGAGGAAAAATGTCTATGACTGCAAATTTCAATAGTTATTTCCTTATAATTTACTTGATTTTTCCTAACAAGACAAGAAAAAAAAGGGAAAGACCAGATAGATATGTGCCAGATGTATGAGCATACAAGAAAGATGGAGAGAGATGAACAGGAGGGGAACTTGTACAAGGAGAGTCGTAAGGCAAACTGGAGTGGGAAAAGAATGAATGAGAGAAAATGGATATAAATTTAAGCCACTAATTCAGATGTTTTCAAATCTAAAATGTGCAAGAAGTACAAAAATCTTGAACTTTCAAATTTTATTTTTTCATCAGCCTCATAAAAATTGTAAATTTAAATTCTAAAAATAATCAAGAAAAGCAATCAAAACAGAATTTAACAAGACCTGAGCAGCAAAAATTTGCAGAATGACCATAATCCTATGTGTTGAGGAGAAATTGTGTCCTACGCAAAGATCTGCACAAGGATTACATCACTGGGCCAAAGAGTACAGTGGATAAGGTACTTGCTTCACATGGGTCTGATCCCTTTCAAATCCCAGCACCAATATGGTCTCTGAGCACTGCCTGGAGTGATCCTTGAACAAAATGCCAGGAGTAAGACCCCGAGCACAGCCAAGTATGGCCCCCCCCAAAAAAAACCCAATCATCCCATTAAATATTAAGCTGCCACTTTACAGCCCCTGGGGCTTTATACACCTACTATTATTGTTTAAAATAAAAATAAAAAATAAACATATCTTATAAAGATGGTGTTGATAACATACCAGGTCCTAATTACACTTAAATCACAAACAATCCAATGAGGAAGCTATTGTTTTGGATATTTTTTCTATTTCAAATGTACAGAAAATGAGGCACAGAAATTTTAAGTAGAGTTTAATGTAAAGCCCAGATTGCCCCAGGCAGCCTAGATCCAAAATGCTATTTTTAACTTTATTTATTTTTCCCATTTCATTTCCTATTATCTAATACTTTATAAAAACATCATATTAAACCAGAAATAACTACATTTCCTATACTGCTTAGTCATAATTTTGGCACAGCTAATGTTATTATACAGAAAAGAGCAAAACGGTGTGTTTCTCCTATGCAAACTTCAGTGCCGCCTCTCCTAGCAACATTCTGAAGCAGAGCAGGAATACCTGTCTCGGAAAGTCCTTCATGGTCTCTGCTGTTCTATAACTACCAGAAAGTGACTTTAAAAAAAATTAGTAACTTGTTTGGTCCTTTTTCTACATAGGACAGCAGAGACCTTGATAACTTCTCAGTCTCTGTATTGCAAACCATAATGCCCAAAGGTAGAGAGAGAGTATGGGAAAAATTGTCTGCCATGGAGGCAGGGGGAGGGTTAAGATTGGGGGGGGTGGTATACTGGGGACATTGATGGTGGAAAATGTGCACTGGTGGAGAGATGGTTGTTTGATCATTGTATGACTGAAACTCAAACATGAAACCTTGCAACTGACAGTGATTCAATAAAAAAAGAGAGATATAAAGCAAAAAAAAAGAAGAAGAAGAAGAAAAGAAAGAAGGAAAAAAAAATAAGTGACTGTTCCCTGATAATTAACAGGCTTCCCTAACTTCCTCATGGTGAACTCCTTTTCCTGCGATCCTAGAAAAATGAGTTGTGGAACAAATGTTTTGAAGCTTGCTGTATGTGCTGGGTGATGGAAAATCACGATGAACTCACAGGGATAACTGACTGCCTTACAAAATAATACTCAGAATTACAGGGGCCCAAATAAGGGCAAGTATCTCCCATCTCACTGTAGTCTATGCTCATCAGACCACTTCTGAGGTACCATCTCTTAGATGC
This sequence comes from Sorex araneus, assembly GCF_027595985.1. NCBI lineage: Eukaryota > Metazoa > Chordata > Mammalia > Eulipotyphla > Soricidae > Sorex > Sorex araneus. Next base: position 196,303,501 of record NC_073306.1, read on the forward strand.
ATTCCTTGGTTACAGGTCCCATCTCTTAAATGAATTCCTTGTCTTCAAGAGACTGTGCTTAAAAACATTTACCTTTATTCTTCATATTTTCTGCAAAGGAAAATATTCCATCTATCCATTCCTACTACTTTCTAATGGCCTGTAGGGTTTTTGGATTAGATTTGGAATCTTCTGTGAGATATGATCTTTACAGACTTGAATTCAGAATAACCAGGACAACATGAACTAAAATCCTCGCTACTTCTCTCAGACTAATAAATTTTTTTCACTATTTTCTTCTCTTAAGTACATATGTGACACATGAATGCATAAATCCAATAAAAACAGCAATAAAAAGGAAAATGACACCTTTTCTTGCCATTTCATCTCCCAATTACTATTTATTCCCAAAGGAAATCATTATTTGTATTAATAATGGCACAAATTTTGTCAAGAGCTAAATCTTCTTACGCTCAAACATAATATTTTGACTTAAAGTGACAAAATACATGATCAACCATTTCCATGAAGAGAATATGCAAAGAAACTCAGAACAGGGAAATTGAAATCCAAAGAGATAATTCAGCTCAAAACAATAGAATGGAATATGTTTATTTTCAGAAAATAGGTAGTGTCTCTTAAATTGATTAAATGATTGCACAGCATAGAAAAAAGAACTCCAGTACCAACTTTTCAGTTTTCACATACGACTTGGTAAAATTATCAACACAAACCTTGTATTACATTTTGGAAGCTTTTTTCTTTATTAAAGAACTCAGTTGAAATCAAGCTCCTTTCAAGCAAAGAATGGTAGTAAATTAAAAGTAAACAGTCTAAACTGTTTATATGGGGACATAAATACTAGCTCCTTCTTTTTTCTCATACTGATTTTCCCACAGGAAGGAACAGATTAAAGGGTGGATTACTTGAAGCATTATAGAGGTCTCTAGACTGACCCCACTCTTAGAGGAAACTCTTTCAGAGGAATAATGCTATAAAACACAGTGAAAGCCCAAGAAAACCCACAACTGATCGCTTCAGAGGGCCCTCATTCATAGTCCCCATTGACTGCCCTGGCCTCTCGGAGGGAATTCAAAATAATTCACTGCCCACCATAATACTGAATTCACAACAGAGAGGAAAAAGGGTGATGGGGCTGCTTTGCATCTGTTTAATTTTTTATAGCAATGTTAAGGGGGTTAATCTTCTACAAGTCCAGTCATATGCTTTTACAAAGGGCCAAGAAAAGAGTCGCAAAGCCTGCCACGACTCAAAGGGAGGCTCTTTGTGTCTTCCTTTCTACACTCTGTCTGACAAAGAAGCAGCCTCGGTTCCAGGGCTTTCTGGCTCTTGCCTGCTTTCTGAAGTCAGCGCGGCCCCAATGATGTCATTGCTTCTGAAGGCCACTGTTGGCTGAGATAATGAAGATCTCGCAACCCAGGGCACTATCATTTCTGTGGCATACATTCCCTTTACTTCCCAGTAGAAAAAGACTCTTCTTGTTGGGAGAGGTGTCATAATTGATCTTTTGCACATTGGAAAGATAGTATTTTGGAACATGCTTCAAACACACACACACACACATTTATCTTTGATTTTAGGTAGCAGATGCTGTTGGAATAGACCAGTTTACTTATATTTAAGAACAGGAAATGATGTTTTGTTTTGTTTTTTATAAGGGAGAGGTACATTGATGAATATTCCAACATTAACAACCTAGTAGTTTGTAGACATATACATCATTATAAAGTGAGATCCATTTCTCACCTATTGAATTCCAAATATTTGTAAACATATGCAAAAGTAAACTATTAAATAATGCTTTAAAGACGTTTGAGGGCAGTGCTTGAAATAATGGATATTAGCAGCTGGAGTGATAGCACAGTGGGTAGGGCATTTGCCTTGCACATGGCTGACCCGATTCAATTCCCAGCATCCCATATGGTTCCCTGAGCACCACAAGGAGTAATTCCTGAGTGCATGAGTCAGGAGTAACCCCTGTGCATCACCGGGTGTGACCCAAACAGCAAAGAAAAAATTAAATGGATATTTGAAAAATAATGAACCCTTGAGAAAGTAACCTTAAAAGCTATAGAACCAATATAGAACTAAGAAACAAGGAAAAAATATGCAAACATATAAAATTAAATGAAGGAGCTTTTGCACCTTATAACACCCTTAAAAACTGACTCAGCTTTACAAAACACAATTCCATTGGAAAAGAAAATTGTGTTCACATCTTTTTGGAAATTTTGTAGAACAATAAATTTCTTAGAAGTGAGCATTTTCTCAGAGCACTTCTGATTTTTATCTAATTTGTCCTTCAAAAGGCTCTTTTCTATTACAAGTCATGTTTGTTCTGAAAAACTAAACTTTCTTTAAATTACTTTAAATAAGAAATTTGAAGGAAATAAAATTTTCATTTTATTCTCACAGAATAGTATAAGATATGGGAAAATAAAAGGTTATGACTGACTAGAATAAGCAAACAAACCTTATTATTTAACTAAATTATCTCATTTAGTTTTCCTATGTGAGATAAATATTATTGCATATACATATGAATATAAATATATATTGTATATGCAGATTCCCTCCCTGCCCCGAGCAGAGCCTCGACAGTTGAAGACCTCCGGAACCCAGCCACAGTCATTTTTAAGGCCACTCTCCACACATTCGGACGAGCCTTACACATGAAGGAACCGGCAGAGGAACCCAGGTGTGGGGGACCCGGGGCCTAGCTCTTCAAGGCTGCTCGGAGCAGGACTGAGCCTCTTCCACCCCTATCCCCATTTTCCAGTAGCTAGGCAGTCACATCCAGAAACTTCCCCCAACATCGTGTAATCCCATCAATGGCCAACATCCAGAGAGTATAAAATCAAGTTCCTGGAAGCTTAAGACATCTGATAGCCTAGTTCTCTCTCTTGGAGAATCTGACAAGCTACTGAGAGTCTATTGTCCGCACTGGAGAGCCTGGCAAGCTCCCCGTGGCAAATTCATATCCCAAATACAGTAACAGATATATATATATCTCTTGGAGAGCCCGCAAGCTACCCGTGGCGTATTTGATATGTCAAAAATAGTAACGATAGGTCTCATTCTCCTGACCCTGAAAGAGCCTCCAATGATTGGGAAAGATGAGTAAGGAGAGGCTGCTAAAATCTCAGGGCTGAGTGTAATAGAGACGTTACTTGTGCCCGCTCAAGTAAATCGACAAACAACGGGATGACAGTGTTGCAGTAATACCTATGAAGAGAAATACTCCCTGCCATGTATAAAAAGAGGAAGGCAAGAAACTATGGTACATTTATACAATGGAGTACTATGCAGCTATTAGGAAAAATGAAGTTGTGAAATTTGCCTGTAAGTGGGTGGAAATGGAGAGCATCATGCTAAGTGAAATAAGTCAGAAAGAGAGGGACAGACATAGAAGGACTGCACTCATATGTGGAATATAAAATAACACAGCATGAGACTAACACCCAAGCACAGTAGACACAAGGGTCAGGAAGACTGCCCCATGGTTGGAAGCCTGCCTCATGAGCTGGGGGAGAAGGCAACTGGGATACAGAAATGATCACTAAGTCAGTGATGGTTGGAGGGATCGCTCAGGATGGGAGATATGTGCTGAAAGTAGATAAAGGACCAAACATGATGGCTCTCAGTATTTATACTGCAAACCATAATGCCCCAAAATAGAGAGAGAGTAAGAAGGAAATTTCTTCCACAGAGACAGGGGGTGGGGTGGGGTGAGGGTGGCAGGAGGGATACTGAGGACATTAGTGGTGGAAAATGTACACTCGTGGAGGGTTGGGTGTTCGATCATTGTATGACTGAAACTCAACCATGAAAGCTTTGCAATTCTATCTCATCATGATTCAAAAGAAAATAAAACAGAAAATAACAGGAAGGCATGATGGAAAAAAATGTGTTTTGGGAATTTAGAGATAGTAGAACCCAAGTAAGAGAATGTGAAAAGTAGGAATGACGAATGAATTATGGGAGATTAAAAAAAAATAGAGAGGCTCCAGGTCACAAAGGACAATGTTAAAAAAAAATAAGCTAAGTTTCTTTTATCCAATATTAAATGGGGGAATGAATAAGGAATTTTAGAATAAACAATGACAAATATTTCAGTTTATAAAGATCATTACATCTCCAACAAAATGCAGCACTTCTAAAGCAGAAGTACACCTGGGCATCTATGCTGCAAATATATATGGAAATAGTTACTGGATATGGAGATAATGTAGAACCTCTTTCAAGGTTATCTCTATTACATTCTTTATCACTTTTGCCTCTATACATGTCTCATAATATTTCTTAGTAACATTCCATAATTCATAAACTATAATAATAGCAATACATTATGTGTGTGTGCATGCGCACGCACTTAAATGGAGTGACTTAACAACTCCCCAAGTTTGGTAATGTTCTATTTCTAAAAATCAGAGAGAATGAAAGTTTTAGAAGCAGGAAAATAGAAGATTGCTGCAGTATCTGGAACAAAAATTGATTGGGCTCTGAACAAAAGTAATTTTGAAAATAACATCTTGGTAATCTAGTATTAACTGACATTTCCTGAGACGAATATGAGAAAGAATACAAACTTATCTTGGCAGTGGGACAATAAGGAAAAAGGAACAGATGTGAGAGACATTATTAGTTGATCACCCATCTTATATAGGGCACCTTATCATTAGCAACATCTTGAGGTGGGCAGAATTTTTATTTTGTAAATTAAACAATGATAGCGGGAACTGTCCAAAATGCCTACGGCTACACAGTTCATCAGTAGCAGGGGTTCTTATGATGTGAACACAGGTCTGTTAAGCTCCAAAACCCATGCAAGAAAAGACTTGCGTGCTCGAAGCCATAAACAGAGCATCTTTTTTTGATAAAACATAGGATAAAAATAATTATGAGGTAAAATGCATTGCTAAATGCTAATAAGAGAAAGAAGACACGGGGGAAAGAAAGCAGAAATAGAAAGGAGGAGTCTACAGTGAGTGTGACAAAAGCTAAGAGAGAAGAGGTAGAACAGAATGGGTTCTGAGAATAGAAGTTTGTTGACATTTTTCAACATCTCCCAGTATCTTTAAAAAAACTGTTTATGTAAAGTGCTGAGAATATAAACCAAGTACTAAAAAGAAAGGAGCAAAACAAGCTATGTTCTCTAGAGAAATTTGGCAACAGTGTCTTAGCATGAGAATCAACTGTTCACACAACGATCAATATTTATTGAACAGTTACTCTATATGAGACTCTGCAGTGATCCTGAAAAACAATATTGGACAAAGAGAAAAAAATACTATGATACAGTTTATACTGTATCATACTATTATTGGAGATGCTAATTTTAACAAAAAGCTTAGGAAAGAATTATTGAAACTGTTAAGTTATATTCATTGCACAAATTCTTGGCCTGAGCTGTCCAATACAAGAGCAAATAGTTACATACAGTGTTTAGAATATAAATTAGTTAAAGTTAGGAGTTGAAAGATAGTATAGCTGGTAATAAGGCACTTGCTTTAACATGACTGATCTGGGTTCAATCCCTGCCACTGCTCACAAGTAGGAATCACAATTCCTACTATCATTGCAAGAAGTAATTTCTGAGTACAGAGTCGAGAGTAAGCCTGGAGGATCTGGCACAAAAGCAGATTTTTAAAAATAAACTAAATTTCAATTATTTAAAAACTCAGTTTTTAGTTACTCCTATTACATCTCAGTGCTTCTTTAGCTGACGGCTACCATATTTAAGATCACAATAGAACATTCTTATCATCACTGTGAAAAAAAGTTTGGTTGTAGAGAAATTTCTTTCTAAGAGACTTAAAATAGAAACAGAGGATGAAAATCAAAAGTGATGAGAACATATAACAAGACACATGGCCAGAGAAAGAAAACTAATGATCCCTATAAGATTATAAAACTATCACAGAGGAAAAATAAAATCAAGATAAAAGAAACTATTTTTATTGCTAAGTGTCAGGAATAAAAACTAAAAGCTTTCATAGAGATAATGAAATTTATTGAAGAAAAACATAACTTTTGAAATTAGTGCTATTATTTTCACTGCCTCCAAGAAAAAGAAATTAAGTAGCTAATAAGTTACTGGATATTCACCCAAACCACAAAGACACTTATTGTTAAGTAACAAGGGATAAAACTATAATAAAGGAAAAATTACTGCAGCCCTAAATGCTTAGACACAATAAATTTGGTTGAAATAATTATCAAAATGACCTTGAGGTAATCAGATTTATGTGTGCTGTTTTACTTTTAAATAACAAATATCGTTCACAATAGCATTACCATATTATCCTCATTACATCTTTACCTAGACTTTTTTCTTCCTCCTTAAGAATAAGTTCTTTGTACCTAGTCATCACATTAAGAGGTGAGGCAGCTGTCCTCCGATATTTATTTACTCACTTACTTATTGGTGTCTGGGCTGGGGGAGGTTGCAAACTATAATAAAGGAAAAATTACTGCAGCCCTAAATGCTTAGACACGATAAATTTGGTTGAAATCATTATTATCAAGATGACCTTGAGGTAACTGGAACTGAAGCTTACTCCTAACTCTGTGTGCAGGGCTATCTCCTGATGGTACTTCGAGGATGGTATACATTGCCAGGGATGGAACCCAGGTCGGCAGCAATCAAGATAAGAGCCTTTTCCGTGTACTCTCTCCCTGGGCCCCACCATCAACATTTAAAAGAAATACCTCAAAGACTTCAAATTTCATTAATATATCTAAAGCCACAATATGTGTTTTCTAGTTCAGCCATTTTAATGTCAACTGCCTAATGTCTAGATTTAACTGTTCGTCCCCTTCCTAATATTTATATTATACACTTTGGCAGGATGTCACATATTAAGTACCCAAAAACCCAAATAAATTATAAACTTTTAAATGTCAGAATATATTTTATATGAGTCATAAGATAGGTGATTTGTTGTGAGCATGCTAATATCATATTATGTCTTTATGATAAATTGTAAAGGCAGTATCAAAAACATTCCACCTCTGATAAATGTCAGCTTCAATCTTGGTTTTCTTACAAACTAGCTGAAAACTATGCCCTCTTTTTTCTATTTTCTATTCTGTGAGATAATAAACAGTAAAAGGGAGCCAGAGAGATAGCACAGCTGTAAGGCACTGACTCTGAGACTCTGTCTCAGTAGTCTCTCCCCTGGTCTCTTCCGATCTCTCTTCTGATCTCTCTTCTGATCTCTCTCTCCCTCTGGAGCCCTTCTGCTCCTCTCTCTGGAGTCCTTCTCGCTCTCACTTCTGACTCTGACCCTTACCTCTTACTCTGACAGTCTTAGTTTATGTAGCAATCACATAGGGTGGTGATACAAAGTAGGGTTGAACAATAACAAATGACCAAAGAGAGGTGAGGCCACTCCACCAGGAGATTAATTCAAGGATAAAATCTGATCTAAAGAGATTACTCCTGATTACTAGGAGATCCACTTAAGGGTGGGATCCCATCCAGGGTGTGTTGCTTTCTTCTCTCCTCAGCTAGTAATCCACTTAAATAGTTGTAGTAAATTTACTTCTAATATTTCTAGCAATGTCATTCTGTATGAACACAGTAAGAGATGTATCAAACTTAAAGTTTGGTTCTTCCTGAGGACATGTCACTATATATTTCAGACCACGGTCCTCAGGTCAGGTTAGTCTTCCTAACTAACCCTTGCAGGGGCTAGATCTAGTTGTTATTTTTGGATCATGACAGCATTTGTCTATGACCATGTTCTTGTAGTTGCATATTGTGGCGCTTTGGTCTAGCCCGTTTTGATGCCAGGGTAGCTCACAGCTTGCTCTGGGTCCATTCTGTCCCTCATCAAATTGCCACTGTGCTTCTCTCACCATCTGTTGGAAGCCCCTTCACTCAACCCCTGTTTTGCTAACCTCAGTCCTGTGGTCAGAGTTCAAAAGTTTGCTGTTGTTTGGTTTTGCGATCCCTTTTTGTTTGTTTTTATAGCCCACATATGAGGTAATCTGATAGGCATTCCCCCTTCACTGTCACTGTATAACAGTCATCCCATTGATCATTGATTTGCTTGAGCGGGCCCAGTAACGTCTCCATTCATCCTAGCCCTGAGATTTTAGCAGCCTCTCTTTACTCATCCTTCCCAATGGTGCTGCATTAAAGGCTCATCAGGGTCAGCAGAATGAGACCCATCATTGTTACTATATTTGGCATATGAATATGCCACGGGGAGCTTGCCAGGCTTTCCCCCATGTAGGCAGTAAACTCTCAGTAGCTTGTCAGGTTCTCCAAGAGGGAGAACTAGGCTATCAGGTGTCATGTTCATACTTCCAGGACCTTGGTTTTATAGTCTCTGGATGTTGGCCATTGATGGGATTACACGGTGTTGGGGGCAGTTTCTGGGCATGACTGCCTAGCTACTGGAAAATGGGGATTCTGGGTGGAAGGAGCCCAGTCCTGATCCGAGCAGCGTTGGAGATCTCAGTCCGTGGTCCCACACACCTGGGTTCCTCGGCAGGTTCCTTCATGCATGAGGCTCGTCTGAACATGTGGAGAGGGGCCTTGCCTAGGATGGTGAGGCATTCCTCGGCATTCACCGTCCTAGGACTCACCACCCTAGGCACTCCCCCTTATGATTTAAAAAAAAAATATTAAGTCACTGTGATTTACAAAATTAGTCAAGTTGAGTTCCAGGCATACAATGTAGTCTAACGCCAATCCTACCACCAGTATCCGAGTCCGTCTACCAAGTCCCCAGTCTCCCCCCCATTCCTCAGCCTCCCTCCTTGATAGCACATTTTTAAAGTTTGGTTGTACTTTGGAGCTCCCACTTTTGTGCTATTAGTTTTGTGGTTCAGACACCTACACTTACCAGACCTCTGGACCTCTACATCACAGATGTGTCCAAAGCACCTGGTCCCTGGCCCTGCTAGCTCTCATCTACTTCATTTTACACTCCCTCTCAATTTTTGTTTTTCCCTGCCCTTCTCAGTTCTATAATCTAGGCTCCAGGGCAATCTAGGTAACCCCTTTGATAACTTTCAATCAATTTTTTTTCATTTGTAAGTAATTCCTCCCAGTACAATTTTATATCATTATTTGAAAGAGAATTGACATTTAAGAAATCACAATATTTTTCTGAGAGTACTCCAAGAAAAATATGAACAAATTAATTTAATTTCTCAAGTACCTGTTAACCATATACAATGTTCTTAGTATCTATTTATCTATCTATATATGCTTTTTATTCTGCTACATTCTTATAATAAAACAATATAATGACAAGGACGCTATGAAATGAAGAACTGTTTTATTTTCAAAGATAAATAAATAAGACTGATAGACCTTTTAGACTCACTAGGAAAAAAGAGAAAAGTCTATTAAATTAGGTCAGTAATTAAAGAATGAAATTACAAGAGATATTTAGAAAAATAAAAGATCATACAAGCTTACTACAAACTTCAAGCAAAAAAAACTATAGAAATAGATGAATTTTTTAAATCATACAACCTCACATGATTAAATCAGTAGAAGAAAACCTGACAGGGAAATTGCAACTAAAGAAACTAAAATAGTAATTAAAAATCTTCCCAAAGTCAAAAGTCCCAAGTCCTGACAGTTCTCTCAAACACTCAAAGAGACTTATTTCCTAGACTCCTAACATCTTCTAAAATATCCAAGAAACAGGAATCATTCACAATGGTTTCTGCAAGGCTGACACCACTTTATTGCCAAAATTAGACATAGATATTAACTAAAAGGAAATTGCATACCAATATATCTGATGAACATAGAAGCAAAGACTCTAAATAAAATGTTAATACAGCAAATTCAACAATATATCAAAAGGATCTTATACCATTATCAAGTGAAATTTGTGCTAGGCATACAAGAATGTTTATCCATTCATGATAAAAATGCTCAATGGGGATAGAAGGAACTTACTCAAGCGAATAGATACCATATACAATAAACTCAAAGCTAACATCATACGCAATGGTGAGAAACTGAAAGCCTTCCTCTGAGGCCATGCACAAGACAAGCACATCCGCTTTCTCCACTATTGTTTGACATCATATGGAAAGTCTCCACCACAGCAATTAGTCAAATAAAAGAAATCAAAGGCTTCCAACTTGGAAAAAGAAGCCTAATTATCACTATTTGCAGATGATATAATATGATATGGTAACATACACAGAAGACCCACAAGAATCCACCAAAACACTTTTAAAAACAAGAAACTGTAGTTTTTAAAATTTTAAATAATATTACCTCAAATTTAAGTACCAATTAATAAACTAACAAAAAATGTTAAAGACTTAAATTTAAAACAAAAAAGGAACTACTTTATTTACTACTGAAAGAAATAGGACACTCCTCAAGAAATGCAAAAAATAATAAATCTGACATTTATAGACTAGAAGAACTAACATTATCAAGTTTATCATATTATCCGAAATGTAATAAAGATTCAATGCAATCCCTACCAAAATCCCAAAGGCATTCTTCAAGGATATTTAACATAAATGTTAAATATTAACATTTAAATATTAATATTAAAGCTAAAATCATAAAACTCTCCAAATAGCCAAAGCAATTGTGAATTAAGAAAGGTGGCATTTTATGCACAAAATTTAAACTATACTCTAAAGCTACTTTTGATCAAATCAGCATGGTACTGAAATAAAAACAGACTTCTAGTCTAGTAGAATAGTATTTAGAACTTGGGAAGTAAACCCTCAGAAGGAGCTAAGAGGAAGGAAAACCAGTTCAAAAAATAGTGTTGGCAAAATTGGTTAGCTACTTGGAAAAAAATTTTTTATAAAAATAGACTTTACACCATACCAAAGTTGATATGTATCAAAATGTATCAAAAACAGATATTAGACTAAAAATCAATAAAATACATAGAGAATCTTGTATCCCAAAAGAAATTCATTGTATTTCTCATTCTTTAGTCTTCTACTTAGGACCATGAATAATGTCCAATTTTAAGCTGGATCAAATAGATAAGATTCAAAAAGCTGAGTTTCCCTCACAGATTATCTTTGGAAAAATATTCTCTAAGTATTTTAACAGTTGGGATAACTTCCACTGGCTATGAAATACCATTGTTGAGGCCTCACCACCAGTACAGCGGGGAGGGCATTTGCCTTGCAAGTGGCTGATGTGGATTATATTCCCCATCCCACCCCAGTATTACCATGAGTGGCCCCTGAGTACAGAGCCAGGAGTAAGCCCTGAGCACAGCTGGATGTAGCCCAAAAACTACAACAACAACAAGAAAGAAATACCCTTCTTAGATATGTCAGTTAAAGTAGAGGAAGACTTTGGGAAGAGGGCTGAATAGAGAACAAGTGTGGCTCAATTTTAATATACAATATTTTGTAATGATAAAGATATTGGTTGAAACAATCCCTTATATTCTTCCCCTATAGTTAGTAACATAAAGGACATTCTTAGAGGACTAAAAAACAAAGCACAAATGATTTGCCATTTCCAGTTAGCTTATTCATTTAAGTTAATCTTTAAGTTTTAGTCACTGAGTCTCAGGTAAAATCTGCCTTTATAGATAGTCTACTAATTTTTCCTTCTTTAAGAGTCCAAGAAAATGTCTGGAGACCAAGTTACTTTTTTCGAGAGAAAGGGATTGAGCTTATATGAAAGGATTTTCTGGGACTGGAGCAATAGTATGGTAGGTACGGTGATTGCTTTGCATCCAGCTGACCTGGGTTTGATCCCCAGCATCACATATGGTCCCTGAGCCCATCAGGAGATATCCCTGAAAGCCAACACAGAAATAAGCCCTGAGCACAGCTGAGTGTGCATCCCCCATACCCTCCCCTCAACACCTCTGCTCGATGAAGAAAGGATTTTCTAAATATTATTTCTCACATAGCATGTAAACACCATGTCTGGGTACTTTTAAATTTGTTTTCACTTGGACCTTTCCCAAATGAAGACCTGACCATCATCCTCTGAAGTAGTTTTCAAATACAGTAAGTAACAGGCAAGCCTCACCCTTTTGATTTTGACCAGTTTCTGTGACAGGGAGTCACAGTGAGTTTGAGCTCCCCCCAGTTCCCTTAAAGGGGCACTTTAGTAGAAAAGGGCATAGAATTAAAGTATCATCGAGGACTTCCAAGGTGAAAACATTTCTTCTTACGCTATGTTGGAGAAGCTAATTGAAGAATACTTCATGGACTCCTAGCACATCATGTGGGTTTAGCCGAGGAAACCACGACTCCCCTAGGTTCCTGTGCAGCAACAATGGCAGCAATATCTGAGTTTTCTGGGGATCTGTCAGCAAGGGCTGATGAACAACCGTCAACCACAACACAAGCTGAGACTGCATCACATGGATTGAATAGAGTCCTAGCAAAAATTGGGTGGTCTACTGCAACAGTGAGAGCAGAATCTGGTCTAATAGAGAAAGATCTGCAGGGAATGCTAGCAGGACTAGTGGGGCTGGCACTCAGGGATTATCAACCCAGTATAAGCTACTCAGCCAAAGTCCACAGGTGATTATTACTATAAAATTCTTCTAAAAAATGAAAATGTGACAGATTCCATAGTCTAAGTTACCAGAGTTCGCTTTGCTCCTATTTTTGTTCATTTTCTACAGTATCTGGTCTAAATCACTTTTATTATCTTCTTATCCCAATTTCATTTCAAACACTGAACCATATTTAAAGTCCATAAATTCTCTTTTCCACTGATGTCATATCAATAACTAAACAGTAGTGTAGCAGCTCTGAATTCTCAATGCAGTTCATGTCTTTTTATATTTCCATCTTTATTAGAAAACAGATGGAGCTCCATGTATAAAACTTTAACCCTACTCCATATATTTCATAATCAATATCCTTCAGTAAATCTATTAATAATAAGGTAGAGTAGGCCCAGTAAATATTTTAACAAAGTAACTAAAGTATTATCCTTTTTTTAACACCTAAAAATTCTTTACCTATCACTCTGCTTCTTCATTACTTTATGCAAACATCAGTTTCATAAAGCAACCTTTAATCTTTTATTTTTGTCAATAAGTTTTAGAAATACATAAAGTATTAAATATATAAACCAATCTAAAATAATTTTATAAATATGATGAATGCTAACAGGAATCCAATAGTAACAGCCTTGACAAATGGTCAATCCCTAGATTATATGATTAGCTAAACTGTACATGATGAAAAATTCAGCATTTAATACCACCTTGGAGAGTGGCTATTATTTGATGAACCTTAATGGTTTAATAATACTAGGTTCCAAGCTTCATTTAATAAGAAAACATCTTCTAAAATTAATCCCTCTTATTTGATTTGTGGAGTGTTGGGATAGTGGGAATACAAAGCCTACCAATGTTCCCCCTTTGATTGGGGCATAGGTCGTGAGAACTTCCAAATACAAAGGCTTAGAGCACCTACTCATGTGTCCATAGAATGAAGGAAGGACTCTGCCTAGAAACTTCGTAGGGTAACTAAAATAAGGAATAGTCTTCCCATTCTTCTGGTTCTTGTTTCATAGTTTCATTCCCTGGCAACCAGGAGCAACTCCCAAATCATTTCTGACTTGTCCATGTTTCCCACCTGGGACAAAGACACTCCTTGGCAGCACCATGACAACCACGCCAGCGACACAAGCACTTGGGTTCACGCAGGAAAATGAAAATCCTGAAAGGAAGCTAGGAGATAAAGGCTCACTATTCCTTGTTTCCCACTGGTAGGAAGTAATTACAAAAATTACCTTAACACAAAGCTTCTGGTGATTCAATAGTTGTAATTTGAGGGGAGAAGCCTTAGGGCCTAGGGATTAAATTAAAAATATGAAAAGCTAAATGACATCATATATGTACAGCTCCCCGTTCTCCTTAACCAACACAAAACACACACAAAAAGACTGCCTAAAGCAAAATGTTTTTAATGATGACAAAGTAGACATTCATATACAGGGGTTATTTTTCAAACCTGGGTTTAGACTGATTTAACATGGAGGCGAACTTTACAACACAAATGATTTATTAGCCATGTTGTCACTAAGAAAATTTAAAAAAAAATAACCAATAAAATACAATTTTCTCTGAACTAAGAGTGCCAAAATCAAGACTTGATTTCCACACTCCCAAAGCAAAATCCAAAACACAACTCAAATACCCACCCCTGGCCATGATGAAGTAGACAAGTTTATTTATCATAAGCAAGCCAAGTTTATGTTTGTTGTTTAACAAAAGGATGGTGATTCTTTGCCAGAAACTGGGAGCACTATGTGTTAAAAACAGTGACCAGTTCTTCAATGGAAGAGACCATTATTCATAATGTTAATACAAACCTACTCTACATTTGATTATTAAAGAGTAATTCTAAGACAGAACACTACATCCATTAAGTTTACAAGCTCAATATATTTTCAAATAGCCCTGCATATTTTTCTATATTTCATAAATCTACAACTTCCCTATTAGGTACCAAAAGAAAATCTGCGCAATATCTTTTGAGGGTTTTGTTGTCACTAAGTCCTATCATTCAACATATTATTTCAAAAGGTACAAAGCTATCATTTTCACTGGCAATTCAAATAAAATTAGAAGATAAGGGAACAAAATAGACATTTACATTCAGTGAAGGAGAATAGCTTGGGGCTCTAAAATATAATAATAAAAGCACAATTTTGTTTTGAAATTTGACTTTGCTGTATTTTTTTAAAACAGGACATAAAGTCATCCTCCTATTTCATGCGTTCCCAATTTTGTACCATATGCAAATTATAATTCTCATTGATGCAAAACTGTATGGGGGGGAAGAGGAAGGCAAGTGGAAACGTTCCAAATATGAAGCAATAACTGACATGTGAGGCCTAAGTTAATCTCTACCCATCTTTATCACAATGTACCTTGGAACATAATTATGAAAACACACAATGCATTTTTAAAATTCACCCATTGTTCCAACCTATTTTCTACTCCTATTAGCAAAATTATACCTACTTGTCATCTTCCACCAAGGGTAATGTATCTATTTTAAATACTAAGGTTTCAAAAAGATAATTTTCTAGTCTTCTGGATCTGAAGGGCTGGAGCAATAGCACAGCGGGTAGGGTGTTTTCCTTGCATGCAGCCAACCCGGGTTTGATTCCTCCATCTCTCTTGGAGAGCCCGGCAAAGCTACTGAGAGTATCCCACCCGCGTGGCAGAGCCTGGCAAGCTACCCGTGGCGTATTTGATATGTCAAAAACAGTAACAACAAGTCTCACAATGGAGATGTTACTGGTGCCCGCTCAAGCAAATCAATGAGCAATAGACTGACAGTGATACAGTGATACAGTGATACTAGATTTGAATTCTAACTTTATTTTCGATATCCACTCACTCTCCTGCTCTCAGGATCTGTCTATCCCAATACCTACTACATTAAGTAATTCAGTTTTACTTCAATCTCAATACTATTTGGTCTGTTACATCTCAGTACCACTCACCTAGTTCAAGTTATCATTGTTTCATATTGAACTGCTTAGGAGGTCTCCAGAAAAATATTTGGCAAAGTTTGGGGAAACACATGGTGCCTGGATCAAAGCTGAGTTGGCTACATGCAAGGCACATGACTGAAGGCTTATATTATCTCCCTGGCTCAAGCAACTGATGGTTAGGAGCAACAACTTTTTTTTTTTCCTGCCTTAATCCATTACCATTGAAAACCTCTTCATAATACATGTTACGTAATTTTTGCTACATGTACTATGATTTGATCTATCTATAATTGAAAAATTCCAAATAGTTTTGGGTGTCTGCATGTTTTAAAAAAAACAAATAAAAAATAACTGTGTTGATACTAATGCTGCTGGAATTGATCCTGTAAATAATTTCTTAAAATAATATCCTAAATAAACTTAAACCCATTAAAATCTTTTAAACTCTTAATTTTGAGCTATTAAATTATTTTATATAAAAATGCAATAAGTCTTAAACTAATATTTCTCAAATTTCCAAATTTCAAGAAAAAAATAATCTTGTGTTATTCCAAATATATAAATCATGCTTTTTGTAAAACATTAAATCATTACCTGGGAAGGCATATTAATTATTAGTAATGTACATAATAACCAAGCCTATCAAAAACATACAGCATCTTACTACCTTAATCAATGTTAGTCAGTGTTCTGATTAATAATGGCATTTTTAAAATACGAAAATATAAGTAAGAACTAGTAGTAATGTCTTCATAACATGAAAGCATTAAAGCTTAACTGTTGAACTTTAATAGAAGTCAAAACATATAAATTCTTTGCACACAATAACTAATATTAATAATTAAAAGCAACAGCAGAGACTGATTGAACACAAATGGTTTCAAGTTTTAACATCAGCTAGAGAAAAGACAATTTTAATGTAAAATTTAAAACTATAAATGCACATCAGGGAAGCAACTCACTAGAATAAATAAAATCTATAACATTTGCTCCTCTATGGTCTTGAAAAGGCAAATTAAATTTTCTAATTTATAAATGTAAACGTCTTTTGCCAGCCCTAGATTATACAAAACCACATGCCAACACATTCTTCCTACTGATGAGAGAACTGTGCTCATCATATCTTACAGGGAAGATGGGTTCTGCAGACAGCTGAAAGATGCCTACCTGCGTAGTGGAAGTCTTTGGACATGTCGATGGGGGCCCGTTCTACTGCTGATCTCTTGTAGACAACATGAACTCTTCCTTTTTCTTCCTCCATCTGTTTGCCTCTTTCCAAGGGTTCAATGAAATACTCATCATTATCACTTTTGATCATCCCAGCCTAGAGAAAGCATAAAATATATTATGCTTTATAAATATAACTTTTATAAATATATATAATTTATAAATATAACTATTAAGAAACATCTATAATTTTTAGTTTCCGAGCTTTTAAAATAGCAAAAACCTAATTTATAAAACAATATTTCTCTATTTAAGTCTAAACTTTGAATGCTTAACCTATTAACAAATATCAGTATACATACATAGTAGAAGTTCATGCATGATAAGAACAAATTCATATGAGGTTGAATATAGAACTTTACAAGGAATAAGAAAATGATATACTATATACATTTTAACACTGCAAGGGAATTTATTTTTTAATTTATTTGCTTTTTGGGTGATACCCAGCTATGCTCAGGGGTTACTCCTGGCTTTGCACTCAGAAATTACTCCTGGCGGTGCTCGGGGGACCATATGGGATGCTGAGAATCAAACCTGGGTTGGCCGCATGCAAGGCAAATGCCCTACCCGCTGTATTATTGCTCCAGCCCCACAAAGGAATATCTTTACACATTCTATTGGAATTTTATCTCTAAAAGAAATTGCATGGAAGCTCATAAAGCAAAATGACATTTCCAACTTCCCATAATTACCTACTGCTGGGCTGCTGTCCATGTATATTTCTATATTTTCCTTACAATACTAGAACAATGAGTTCCACAGTACATATGGTACACAAAAATTAAGTCTGTGTTTAAATATCTTTTTTTGGTGAAACCTAATACTTCATGATTCAAGATACTTTTTCCTCCTCAAACTTAATCTTTCCAGTTAAACTGTTACCTTTATATTCAATTCCAGTTTTACATATTATCTTTTTCTTATTATTTTTCATCTTTTATTTAAAAATCTCCAGGTCTATGACTTTTTAATAAATAATGAAGAAAAACAATGGTTTTGCCTGATTTCTTTTACTATCATGTGGATATCACAGAAAAATAATTACAGCTCCTATTTCTATTCTTAAGGTCTTATAGTAATATATAGTACTAATTTAAATATGCCTAGTTGAAAACAAAGTCGATGAAATAAGATATTGATGTGGACAATAGAAGAATTCAGAAAACATATATCAGATCTACAAGTAACTCATATTTGTATTGTGTTGACCTTAGTTTCATCTGAATTTTTCAAATATCAGGTTGTGTGGGATTATTGGCTTTCATTAAACAGAACAAGGGGATAAACAATATTGAATAACAACAAACTCTTAGTTTTGAATTTAAAAACGTATGAATGAACCAAAGGAGGAAAGTGGGGAAGCAGGATCACCCTAGAGTGACACAGGGATACTAGCGTGTCATAAGCACATTGATGATGGTGGGGCACAGTAATTTAGTACATAAACATTAACACTATTATAACAATCTAAAATATAATAAAATAAATAAACATCAGCAAAGGTGAGGGGATTCATCCAATCCCTCTGTCACTCCCGTCCTGTGGTCCAGCAAATGAGTCCATCTTACCACAGAGCAGACGTTTTCAGCAAATATGCCTCTGACTATGGTTTTCTGTTGTTCTGACATTTTGTCTCCCCTTTTCATTCTGATACTGCTACTAGGTACCTCTATTCTCTTCTTGCTCTGTGTGAGTTTCACAGGAAATCTTAGAATCGATGGTCTCTGCACATGTTTATCTATACAATCTGGGTGGTGTGCACATATAAACTGCTCTTGATTCAATGTATGAGAAAATACCCACCCCAGCCCTTTCACCATGCTTAGTCCTTACACTCTTGGACAAACTTCTAACCTTCACGTTGAAGAATAATAATTGAATCAGTGGGCATTTATCAGTAATCCTCCAATATTTGGAGTTCTTCTGGCCTATTATCTTTATGCTGTCACTGTACTTTGATATGCAATTGTTCATAGTGCCCTGATATTATCTGTACCCTTCAGAGTTGCTTTTGTTTCTAAAATTAATTCATCTTTTA
This sequence comes from Sorex araneus, assembly GCF_027595985.1. NCBI lineage: Eukaryota > Metazoa > Chordata > Mammalia > Eulipotyphla > Soricidae > Sorex > Sorex araneus. Next base: position 196,322,217 of record NC_073306.1, read on the forward strand.
TATATATGTTTATATATATATGCAATTCCTGATGTTTCTCTCATGAATTTCAATGGTCGTCTTAATCTCCCTCACACACTGGTGTAAAATCTTACATCACTTATATTCTTACATTTCTTCTATCAGCAATTTCAGCATCACTGCTTTTATCAAATCAGGCATATGATCATAATGCATATCCAGAAAAATAAGCCCAAAACACAGAACATATTGTGAAAACATGTCAATATCTTATCAGGCTTTAACGTCCAGTTCTATCATCACCAGACAGTTGGTGGCAGGCAGCTAGCTGGCTTCCTCTTAGAAAGTACACACCACACACACACATATACACACACTCACACGTGTGCACACACATACACACACACTCACAAAGTGAACTGAAGTTCATCCATAAGGAGGCTTAGTTTTCATTTTTTATTACAGTGCCTTATTTTCCCCAAATTCTCTTGATTACTATATTCCATGAAGTTTCTTATATTTTTCTCTTTCAATTTTCACTTCTAATTCCTTTGTTACAAATCTTTTTTTCCCTTAGTTACAAATCTTATCACTGGTGCTTAAAGATATATAAACTGCCTCCTCTGTTGAATTTACCATAAATCACAATGTTTCTTACCATAAATCAAGCTAGTGTAGAATTCTGAATAAAACTGGCATCAGTACAGTAGTTTCAATGGACAGTTACTACTAGGGACACTTGAATGCGGTGGAAGAGGCCACTCAGGGATAGTCCACGTACTCTTCTAAAACAATTTGTTTTTTGTTTGTTTGTATTTTTCACTGTCGACTGAATCATTAAATCCCAGACCACATACTTGCCCACTATATCACAATTAAAACTAAATTTCATTAAATTAAACCTATCTCTTAGAAAGCAGTAAATATTTTAAGGCAGTGTGAAGCGATAGCAAATACAAGGCAAGGTATGGTTTCACACCTCTAAGTCTGTGAACAAAAAAATTCAGGAGCCTAACTTTAATTTCATTAATGTAAGCCAAGTTATTTTTTAAAGCGTGCCTGATATAGACATTGTACTAGATATTACAGTGTATAAAAATTCTCAAACAGATGATTCATTTTCCCTCTAATTGAGATCATTCTAGTCATATACCTAAAATATATCCTAACAATACTCAATGATGTTCATGTGGAAATTGCAAAAACATGATAGAGAAGTTCAGAATCAAATCAAGTGACATTTCACATACATGCTCAATCCCCTAGCACATAGCCTAACCTACTAAATCTATTGATCTCAGTAAAAGCCATTAATTTTATGTTAAAAATGATCTAAAGTCAATTTCACTAAAATCTCCTGAGTCCCCATCACAGTGGGACTTTGCTTTGGCCACTAATATTGTCCACAATAGCTTATATTCTCACACCACACAGGAGTCAAAATTGTTCTCTGAAACTATCACATTAATTTAGTGCAATCAGAATGTGGTAGAAATGGACTGAAAGTGTTGAGATCAACATGAAACATGCCTTTGTCTTGCTTTCCAAAATGCCTTGAGTAGTTCTAGATCAATGTTCTGAGTCACACATTCATACAAGTGCACCAGCTGAGGGTGATGACTCCACCTTTGTCTAGTCAGGATGAGAAGCCTACATGAAAGGTTTGAGTCAGCCCTAGTGAAGGTATTCATCATGACCATTTATTTCCTCCCCTGTGTAGGATACCATGGCATGGTTCCCAGGAGATTGTGTGCCTAGCAGACTGGAGTGAGAGCACAGCAGGTAGGGTGTTTGCCTTGCATGCGGCCAACCCGGGTTTGATTCTTCCATGCCTCTGGGAGAGCCCAGTAAGCTACTTAGAGTATCCTGCCCACATGGCAGAGCCTGGCTAGCTGCCCAGGGATTATTCGATATGCCAAAAACAGTAACAAGTCTTACAACGGAAACGTTACTAGTGCCCGCTCGAGCAAATTGATGAACAACGGGACAACAGTGCTACAGTGCTACAGTGTATGCCTAGGAAGATGGGACAAATGAATTTTGCTGCACTCTCAACCTCAAATTAAATATCAACCATTTGCATAAAGCATTTCAATTTGGCTCTCACTGTATGTAAAAGAAAGCTACAGTCCACGGACTTCCCTATCGACATCATTTGGCCCCATTTGTCAGTTGATATAATTGTCTGCTCCATCCATCCCTGGACCTATTGCTTCCAAATAAAGCAGATAAGCTGGCAATTGATCATGTTGACTATTCATTATCATTCGCCCACCATTAGCCTGTGTCTCAGCAATACCTCTAATTTGTTCTGTTCCATATGTATCCCAAGGGTATAAAACAATACCTGCTACAATGATTTTGTTTGATTAAAATAAAATTAGATGGCATGTAAAAATAGAGGGTGGGGTGGTACAACTCAAGGTCACTCCTAAGTTTGGAAGTTGCTGAGTAAGAAATTAAAACTTTCATTTACAGAAATAAAAAAGAGAAAGCTGGTTGAAAATGCAAGGAAATATTCCTTAAATTGAAGGCATGCTCACTGGAGATAGTTGTGAAAGCGGCTAACATGTAGAGGAGAACTGACAGTGGTTAATCGGAAAGATGTGCAGAAGCACAATTATACTAGAACTGGGATTCATCTTCTCAAAGGTGATAGCTACAGTGTTTGGATGGGAAACTCAGAGGAAAACTCATAAGCAGATTTGACATCAAGCCATTGGAAAACCTAGGGAAAATCTTCACAGAATATTCACTGTATCACTGCATCACTGTCATCCCATTGCTCATCAATTTGCTCGAGCGGGCACCAGTAATGTCTCCATCTTGAGACTTGTTACTGTTTTTGGCATATCGAATACACCACGGGGAGCTTGCCAGGCTCTGCCGTGTGGGCGGGATACTCTCGGTAGCTTTCTGGGCTCTCCGAGAGAGGGGCCGAGGAATGGAACCCCAGTCGGTCGAGTGCAAGGCAAATGCCCTACCTGCTGTGCTATCACTCCAGCCCTCACAGAATATTAGGATATTCTATATATAAAATTCCTCAAATCTAAACCCCAGACCACTCTGGGTACCACTTTGGTGTCTCCTAGGGGTTTATATCATGTTATTCTTGCTCTGGCGCAGGATGTTCACTCCAGCAGGCACTACTTCCACTCTACACAAATGTCTTTTTTAACTTTCCTTTCCAGTGGGTTTTCTTTCAAGGCATAACTTAGATGATATCTATCACTCTCTTATAATACAAACCTGCATGTAAACATGGGTTTTGTATCATGCCCTGTTATGTCCCAGAGTTGAAAACCGTACCTGGCTCAGAATATGCGCTTCAAAGGACAGGAGAAGAAACTAATGTAAGAAGTGGACAGGAAAGAAAAAACAAAGATCTTAAAAGAAAATGAAAACGGAAGAGTGAAAGAGATAGGAGGACATCTGAATAGAGCACCATGGTCACCTAAAGAGAGAGTTTGATTAAACTGTATGGAGAAGAAAAGAAAAAAATAAAGACCATGAGAAATGAAATAGGCAGGAAAAAGTAATTAGGATAACAAGGAGTTGAAAAGATATAATGAAGAGTTCTACAAAGAGGCAAGGGGAGGGTACAGGGGGCTGCCTGGCATGCCGGAGGCCTTGAGTTTGATTCCTGACACTCGGGTGGCCCCTGAGCCACACAGCGGTGGCTGCGGTGGTGCCACCATCATCATTGGCAGCACATACAAGGACATGCACTGAACCAGGGTGCCTCATACCAGACTCAATACCACCAAAAGTGGCTCCAAGGACCCTCAAGCACCTTTTGAGAGGCCCAAATAAAACAAAAAAATAAATTAAAAATGTATATGGAGGGGATGGGCTCCAGCTTCCCTCCCCACCCCGAGCAGAGCTCTCGGCGGCCGAAGACCACCGGAACCTAGCTACAGCCACGTTGGAAGCCCCTCTCCACACGTTTGGACAGGCCTCATGCATGAGGGTACTGGCAGAGGAACCCAGGTGTGTATAATACCATCAACGGCCAACATCCAGAGGGAGACTTAAAAGCAAGCTCTCAGAAGCATGTGGCCACTTTGCAGCTGCGTGATATCTTTAGCCTACTTCTCCCTCTGGGAGAAACTGGCAATCTTTTGGAGTTTCCTGCCCACACTGGACAGCCTTGCAAGCTTCCCATGGTGTATTCATATGCAAAATCCAGTAACAAGCTAGATCTCATTCCCCTGGCCCTGAAGAGCCCCCAATGCAACATCGTTTGGAGTGCCAAGTCGAGATAGACTTCCAAGATCCCAGGGAAAGGACAAAATGACATGTTACTGAGTCCGCCCAATAAATTGGTGACTAACGGGATTTTGTGATCATGATATGGAGGGCCATAGAGAGAGGGCAGTAGATTGGTCAACTGCCTTGCATTGGGCATACAAATCCCTGCCATCCCATATGGTCCCCTGAGCATGGCTGGGAGCAATTCGTGACCACAGTAACCCCTAAGCCTTGTTGGGTTTGGCCCCAAAACAAACAAGCAAGCAAATATGGCAAGAGTCTGCTGTAAAATCACATGCATTTTATATGTTAGATTATTTGTAGCTATTTGCAGACTGTAGCAACAGCACAGCAGGTAGGGCATTTGTCTTGCATGCTGCCAACCCAGGTTCGATTCCTGTGTCCCTCTTGGAGAGCCCGGTAAGCTACCGAGAGTATCCCGCCCCCACGGCAGAGCCTGGCAAGCTACCCGTGGCATATTCAATATGCCAAAAATAGTAACAATAAGTCTCACAATGGAGACATTACTGGTGCCTGCTCAAGCAAATCGATGAACAACGGGATGACAGTGCTACAGTGCATTTGCAGCTGTGGAGTTTCTTCCACCATATTATATTAATTTTTCTTCCTCAAGTAACTATCCAAATAGAAGTGACTATTTTCAAAGAACTTGAGTCTTTAAGTAAAAATTTTTGGTACTTCATGAGAGGACAGAGCAAATCATCAGAATTGATGACTGAATATGGAAGGGCTGGTACGATAGCACAGCGGGTAACGAGCTGGCCTTCCACGATGCTGACCAAGGTTCGATCCCTCACAACCCATATGGTCACCTGAGTCCACAAGCTTTGTCCCCTAAGCTCAGAGCCAAGAGTAAGCACAGAAGCATGGCCAGGTTTGCGCCCCCCCCAAAAAAAACCCAAAATTTAATAAATGGGTTCCCTTGGCTTGCTCTTCAGGCCCAGTTCTTCCTTAAACACACATCTAGCCTGTTTTTCCCTATTTCTTGGCTCGCCCATGCACTCTGGAGAAGTCTGTGTTCTCTCTTGAACATGTAACTGCTTGCTCACTCACCTCACAGCTTTCTAACTTGTTTTAATAAAAACTATCTTGTCTCACACACACACACACACACACACACACACACACACACACACACACACACACATGAAATAAATATTAAAGCCTCTTTTATCCAGGGCCAGAGCTATAGTACAATGGGTAGGGCATTTGCCTTGCATATGCCTGACCTGGGTTTGAGCCCTGTCGTCCCATATGGTTCCTGGAGCACCACAAAGAATAATTCCTGGGTGCAGAGACAGGAGTAACCCCAGAGCATCACCAGGTGAACCTAAAAAGCCAATAAATAAATAAATAAATAAATAAATAAATAAATAAATAAATAAATAATAAAGGTTCTTTTGCCCACTGTGATAGTCATTTTGGTAGGCATGGAGCCAATGAATATTTTTGGAGAGTCAAAGACCCTAAGTTGTCACAACATAATATTAAAGAAATCATACTACTGCTCTCAATCTCCAGTTACAGTTCTCAGGCTTATAACGGAGTAATTAAAGAAATAAAGTTTATGTGTACATAACTAAAAAGTCCCAGACCACCGCATTCTATGTACTAGCTCCATAGGCTGTGCTGCCAAAAACATTTCTACTTTATAAATTTTAATTTAGAAATAGTTAATCACTCTAAGATTACATATGGCCCTAAGGGAGTCTATTTAAATAAGTGCAATCAGTGCTATTTACAGTCGCCAAGATCTGGAGACGACTTAAGTGCCCAACAATTCTTGGAGCGTCAAATGAGCGGGTGAGTGGATAAGGCAGATGTATGTGATCTCTTCTTGGGATGTCACAACAGAATACTACTCAGCTGTCAGAAAAGATGGAATCTTGCCTAAAGGAGTCATACTAAGCAAAACAATTTAAAAGTAGTAAAACAACTACTAGATGAGCTCACATATATGTGGTGTAAAAAGAAAGACAAACTATACAATATCCAGTGAGGACAAATACTTACAGAGTTTGATGACTGGACTGAAGTACCAAATTATAAAAGAGGTGAGCTGGAGTGGACAGCAAAACTCCAGTGGACAGTGGAAGGGAGAAACTAATGGATCAGTGGTGACTCTGATGTGTAACATTGTACCCCTGAAATACACTATTGTAAACCGATGCTACTTTAATAAAAATTACATTCACTCATACATGCCAATTTAAAGATACATTAGTATCCCAATTTGAACATGCAAACATAGACATACATCAAAATTAAAATAAAAGTTATAATAAAGAGGTATAATAATTGTAATCAATATTTAATGCTACTTAATTGATGCATGATATTTTATGATTTTCACTTTATGATACAAAGATCCTTATACTTAACACTTAACAATTTCCAAAAATGATAATTTCTATTATTTATTGCTTTTGTAAAACTATTTTCCAAGAGTTAGCACAGATTGTTTTAACATATTTTATAAAGTATTAAGCACTTTACATTAAATATATTTAATTGTGCTTAAATTTAGGCTTTACATAGACCTTTAATAGCACTCTGAAGGGAATATTTCTAAAACGATGATCTATGCTAAAAATCCAGATGCGGAATTCCCCTCTCTCATCTGGTCAACTCTTCGAGCCGCATCATTCAACTCGAACACTGCCAAGAATTCAAAATTAAGCCAAATAGCATCTAGTATAAAAAAGAGCTATCATAACGGCCATATTCCTCACGAGGAGGGATCTTAACAGTCACATTTAATATTCAATTATAAAACACCGGGGTGGATGGTTTACTAATCCCAACAGAGTGCAAATGGTAATAATAATAAGGAGCATGGGATACAAAGTTTCATGAGATAATGTCTATGAAATGCCCAGTGTTAGTCATAAAGTTCAACACTAAATGTGAAACTAGCATTTATATGGCAATAATAATAAACATTAATCAATCACTAAGGAAAGACCAGATTGAATTTATCTAATTAAGATGGAAATAAGTACAAAGAAAATTAGTAGTTACTAAAGTTTGTTTAAAATTTTTATGACAGCTAGTCTTAAAAATATACACTAGATTGGCCAGAGAGACAGTGTGGGAGTTAAGGCACTTGCCTTGTCTGCAGAACACCCCAGTTCAATTCCCAGAAAAATATATTATTCCCAAGCACTGGAGTAATCTGTGAGTCAGGAGTAAGTTCTGAGTACTACAGGTTGGGGTGAAAACACTACACTCACACACAGGCACACACATACACACACACACGCACATGCACACATACAGGCACACACACAAGCACATGCACACGCAAGCATGCGCGCACAGAAATCTTTCACTTTTATTATGACAGCTAAATATTCTTTTACTGCAGCTACTCTAAGCTGTTAAAGAAGAGAAGAGACAGGTAACTTTGGATAGAGAATGTTTGAAAAGAGATGCCAAACATGCATTACTTGCAGCTAAAGCTGACATAGTAGAATTTATTTTTTTCTGAGTAAGTTAAAATTTAATATTAGATTATACCATAGTAAATCAGAAATAAAAGCATATTTTAAATATGAAATAAACTAACAATGTAATTAGAAAAGACAGAAGACTCATGTGTGTGTAGGAAGCTAATCTGTGTGTGAGAGAATGGGAGAAAGAGAAAATATAATATTCATTGTACCTTAGTGATATAAAAACTCCATCTTAGCTCACATGTTTTATCATCACCATTTCATCTTGCTGCTTCCTCCGATATTTATTTTATTTTTACCAAAGTCTAAGTATTAACTGGTCCCTATTTTATCATTAGTATATGTAATTATTATACTATGAATATGATTTCCTAGGTTAGCTAGATTTGGGGAGATTTCAGTGATATTCCTTTATTTATTTATCTTAGTTTAGGGGCCACATCTGTGATGCTCAAAAGACACTACTCTCAGTGTGGTACTCAGCAGCAGCTCCTTGGCTGTGCTTCAGTACCATGAGGAGGTGGGGATCAACCCTAGGCTCCCCACATGCGAAGCATATAGTCCAGCCCTTTCAGGGGGATACCTCTTCAGGTATATTCCCCAATTTCGTACAGAGAGGTGGTGGGGAAAGCAAAACAGCTGAGAACTACTAAAAGCAGTGAAAACTGATAAACGCATGACATACTTTATTTACTTGAATTTAATAAATGAATCATTTTGGATGCATTTAAAGTGTTTCTATGGAACATCTTTAAAAGAGCACCTCCCATAGAGGCAGACTGGTGGGTAGGAGGCAAATGGGGGGTTGGGGGGGTGATTGGTGGAGGGAAGTGGACACTGGTAAAGGGATTGGTATTGAAAACGCCTGGAATTCATCACGGATAACTTTGCAATGTCACAGTGACTAGATGAAAAAAAAAAAAAAACTAAAGTGTTTATAAGAAATAAAAAGTAGCAGAAATATCCTCCAAGACATGCCAATTACTCAAAAGCCTTCTCTAATCCAAAACCAGAAGCAATTTTTACCTTTCCTGGATTCACTGCAATTAATGTGTATTTTGAAGGTGCTTATCACTACATCACAATATTTTCCTGTTAATTATTTGGGTTGACTGTGCTAGTGCATGGAAATTAAGATTATGCTGAATAAGATGCCAATTGAACCAAGTATAAAAATGATTAAATTCCATATATATAATTGGGACTAGCTGACATTTCATTCAATGAGTATTCTTTTGATAACTTCTAAATCTCAATAGATCATAATTCTCTCAAATTGCTAAGCATTATGCATTATGAATAACACCCTCCATGAGAAGGATAAATTAACCCTACATTCAGGTACATATGATGCTCCAAATTTTAGGGGAAATGATTCACTTATCTTGACTCTCAACTAATTGCTAAAGAAAATGGATCTGCTCATAATGGCACTGACCAGCAATATTTCAGTTTCTTAACTAGAGAGCAGAAACACAGTTCTCAGATACCTGATCTCAGCCCCATCCTCCCCTCCACTGGGGAGAGCACAAACACAGTCCCCCACGACCACAAATTATGTTTCCCACATTTGTGGAAATCCTAGGGGTTTACTTAATTTGAAATAAGAAAGTGTATTGTCCTTAAAGTATATAAATTACAGGACTAAACTGTAACTGAATGAAATGAGAATAAATGATCAGTTTATAACTGCTATGAAAGTACGACAACTCACATCTAAATATTGCTTTTCTTTAATGATTACAGTGCACAAAGGTAACACAACATTAGATATATAAAACACATTTATTTTTCATTTGCATGTTAGTTCCATATCACTGTGGATTTAAACTACGTTCGTTAATGTGCATATTCAAAATACAGACTCAAGAATCTTGGCAGGAAGGCATGGTTATTTAAAAAAAAAAAGCAGCATGAGTATTTATTTCCTCTCATGGTTTTTAAAACATATACAGTAATTCAAATTACAACATTAACAATAACAATAATGACATGGTAGCCCCCCCAAAAAAAAGAAAGTGGGTCAGGAACAGTAATTAAAGAAAGAGGGGAAAAAAACAGGTAGAGTAGTCCAACTAGACTTTATGCACCAATTTCAGAGGGGCAGAAAATAAGAGAATAAATATAAGTGAGAGGCAGAGAGAAAGGCCAAAGATTTCTGAGGAAGACTATTGATCTATTTACAGTAAAAACTGCTTTACATCTTCCTCCTCCTCATGTAACATATGCTGAGTAGAGATATCCCTTAACAATCACAATAAATTTGCTGTGAAATATTTATCAAAAAGGTAAAAAAATAAATAAAAAATGACAGAAAACAGAGTTGAATTTTTCCCTTTGTGCAAAGATGCAAGGAAATTTAAAAGCTAAAATTGTGATATTCATAAGTACCCTACAATTATAACCGTTTGTTTTGTGTTTGTGGACCACACCCGGCAGTGCTCAGGGATTACTCCTTGCTCTGCACTCAGGAATTACTTATGGAGGTGCTCAGGGAGACCCTATGGGATGCCCGGGATTGAACCTGGGTCGGCCACATGCAATAAAGATGCCGTACACACTATAATATCACTCCAGCCCTGCACCCTGCAATTTAAAAGTCAGAGTAATAATTGAACAACACAGAAAGAAATACTGTGTTCATGGGGTCACCTATCACTAAGGTTCTTGTATAATTACAGAGGAAACAGTTGTGGATACAAAGTAGAAAAGAGGAGGGAAAAGGCAGTGAGGAGACTGAATCTGAAGGTGTGGAGGGCAGCTGATTTACCATAGCTTATTGTCATGAAGACTTAAAACCTCTAATAAGGTGCTAAAGATGCAGCTCAGTGATAGGGTCTGTCCTGCAAATGTGAGGGTCTAGTGCCAGCATCTCATACACACACACACACACACACACACACACACACACTTAGAGTAAAATGGTTTGCCTACATTTTAAACATAGCACAGCGGGTAGGATGTTTGCCTTGCACTCAGCTGTCCTGGGTTCGATTTCTCCACCCCTCTCAGAGAGCCCAGCAAGCTACTGAGAATATCCTGCCCGCACGGCAAGAGCCCGGCAAGCTCCCCGTGGTGCATTCGATATGCCAAAAACAGTAATAACAAATCTCACAATGGAGACATTACTGGTGCCTGCTTGAGCAAAATCGATGAATAACAGGACAACAGTGCTAACTAACTATGGATTTAAATATTTTACACATTAAAGAAAAGTTTCGTTCCTTATCATAAACAGACTAAATCCTTCCCTAACATGCATGTTTTTGATTTTTCATCCTGAGTTGGTCATGGATGACATGTCATCCCACTGTTTTCATGAGAGGTCATCATGTGAGTAAAGGCACACAAGGACATCTTTAAGAAAAACTATTAGGTAATATAAGCTTTGATAAGACAAAAAATGCAACCATTCATTTTATTAATATGATTAGTTCAGAAAACCCAAAGATCCTTCCCAACTGCATGCTGAGCATTTCTGTCATTATCCTGCCACTGACATATCTAATATCCAGACTTACAGATAAAAATGGACCTATCACATTTAAAGAACATAAGTAGTGACCCAGCTTGATTGAAGATTTGGGGTCTGGCCACAGATTTCTATTAACTAGTATGACTTTTGAAAAGTCATTTAAATTCTTCAGTGTTCCATTTCAAAAATTTTTTAAAGTTATGAAGTTTTAATAGATATTTCTAAAAATGACTTTGAATTAAATTACCTTCCAATATTATTAGAGCTCCCAGGAAAGATATGAAAAGCATATCCCTGACAATATTCTACAACCTACTTATTCCCATGATAAATAACTTGAAATATAATCATAAGGCTAATATAAAGTAGGTCACAAGGCAGAATGTGCCAAAGAAATTAGGTCCCAACCTCAGAGACTTTTCCATGTTCTAACTCCAAAGTCTGATTCAAAAGGACTGGAATGGAGATCAGAAGTAACCAATTTTAACAAGAAGTTCAGATGCAGCAAATATAGTAGTCTGGAAATTATCATTTGAGACAAACAATATGCCACTCAAAGGAATTTGGGATATTTACTCTCATATAGTAAAACGTATTTTAACAAGATGACAATTGAAAGAAAACACAAGTAATGGAATCTGTGAATTAAACTGAATTAATTAAAATGCATCACAGTCATCTATTAAAGAAAAACCATACATTTCTTAGGCTTTTAAGATCTTGTAGAATGAGTTAGTATGTGTTACATTAACATTTAATAAAAACAATTTAAAATCATATGCATTTACTCAGTAGAAAGCATGCCTCTATTAAAATACAGCTGTCACCCAAAAGAAAAAAACTTATAAATTCCAACTACTATAATGATATGAACATATTTTTTATATTGGAAATTACTCGAAATAACATAATTATTCATACTAAAGTACTTAATCATTCCAAGCCTTCTTAAGGCAAACTGATGAATAAGTATTAAAGCTAGGAGTATGCATTATACTACATTTTGAGGATAAATAGAAAAGATATATTTATAGTTCAAAAAATAATAGCCTAGATCATCATCAATTAGTAGAATTAAGCTTAGTAATGTGATATTGGCAAGTTCACATCATGGTCAATGTCTCCTAAGACAGTATTTCTCAGAGATCAAAGTATAAATGAGTCAACCGAATATCTCATCAATCTGAGAACATCGGTGGAAGAAAGCTGACAGGGATGGTGGGGTTGGTGATCGAATACTGTATATTTCAACTATGACTAACCTTGTAATTCATGGTGCTTTACTAAAATAAAACTTTGAGAGCAAAAAAGAGAAATTTCCGATTCAATATTCTGTACTTCCAGTCAATTCTCTAAACCAAGATTCTAGGGCATTTCACTCCCATTGAATTGAACAGACAATTTCATGAATTAGACACAGGTCATTGTGGCAGATTTTATTCTCAAAAAATGGCGGCACTTCTCTCCCAAGAGTTAAAGCTTAGCTTCTCTCCCCAAAATCCAGGCCAATCTTTGTGACTCACTTGTATTCAAAAGAATGTAGCAGAAGTGCTGCTGTCCCATTTCTGTGTTTAGGAGGAAGAAGCCTAGAACGTTCTGCCTCAGTCTCCTGGAATACAGGTGCTTCTTCTCAGTCTAATTACTATAGTGAGAGAAGCCGAAGTCGGCTGCAGAGGTCACTGGTAGGCACTATGTAAGATCACCAATCCCAGCCATCGGACATTTAAAAAAAGAAAACTGCATACAGTCCCAACAGTCAACCAGTCAAATTACTCCCAGAATCTTGAGCATTGCCAGATGAGGACCCAGACATTCCCGAGAAAAGACAAATCGTGCCCCTTGCCCTCTGAATTCCTGACACAACAAGTCCAAGAACATGCTGTCAGTTTTTGTTTGTTTTTTCAACACCCTAAGTTCAGAGTAGTTTGTTAAACCACAAGGAAAAAACTAAAAGAATTAAGTTCAAGTTAAGGTGGAATAAGAATACTTAGTGAATAAAAGCAAATACTTGATCCTTGGATATTATTTTTTAGTGTGATAAATTTGTCTGACGGAGAGAGGAAAGATCTGGAGATAAGAGACTCTGCTCCCGAAACTATGGTAGGAACTTCAAGGATAATTCTGGCGGGATTAGAAAATTATTTCTAAAATCAGGCAAGCAAATATAATAGAAAATAAAGGGGAAATAGTAAAGGAACTTGGAGTCATCTTTAGCAAATAAATAGTAACTAATTAGATCATGTGTCATGCTAGGGCCTACCCCATCTAAGGTTTTTTGTTTTTGTTTTTGTTTTAACCTGCGGCTCCCCTGAATATTCTGGAGGAACACCGTAGGCCATACAGTCTTTAGTTGAGAAATACTGAATTATATAAAAAAAACCTGGAATATAAAAAAATTACAAAATGGGACTGGACTGTTAAAATGTTAAATGGCTTCTAGTTCTATCCATGAAACTGCTTTTATTATACTTAACTAGAATAACTATAAAGCAAAATTAAAAAAAATCAAACTAGAGGAAGTAAAGGAAATGTTATAAGGAGAGAAATAGAATGCCCGGTTGACATAAGTAAGAATCAAAATAAAAGAATTATGGGGTAGTAGCTGTACAGCTCGTAGATTCCTGTGGCAATTACTCTGAAGAAAAATATCACACTTAGACAATAAAGAGGACTAACACAAATGACAAGACTTTAGAACTAAAAATGATCTTCTAAAGGGGCTGGAGTGATAGCATAGCAGGTAGGGCGTTTGCCTTGCATGCAGCTGACCCGGGTTCAAATCCCAGCATCCCATATGGTACCCTGAGCACCGCCAGGAGTAATTCCTGAGTGTAGAACCAGGAGTAACCCCTGTGCATCGCCAGGTGTTACCCAAAAACAAACAAACAAAAATGATCTTCTAAATCAGCTATGCCCAATCTCCTCATTTTATACTGATGGCATCAATGACATATAACGAAACTCCCGGGTTCCCTCTCTCCCTTTCTAATCATATACTTAGTTTAAACCAAAAGAAAAATATATATTATTTGCCAAACTTTTCATATACTTTAGAAAGTCTATTATATTTTAAATACTTTCAGGAAATAGTAAGATACAATTCTTAAAACTGACACAAAATAGTTCTGCATTTAAATTGTGTCTTCTCAGCTAGAAGGCAGAAAACATATATTTCTGGGTTCTCATTCTTTCAGTGAAACCCTATTCCAATTACAGAAGTGCCAAATGACTCAAACATCCCCAAACAGTTTATGGTATTGAAATATACTGACTTTTTCCTCTGATGCTCTTCTCATAATGGAAAAAACAAGTTTTAACCAAAGCTGACCCTAATTATTAATGTCAGCTCCTGATTAAAAGCCACACCCTGCCTGCAAGTTACATTAAAAGGCTAAATCATCTCTCCAGCTAAAAGTTCAGTAGTGGCAAATATCCATGATCAAGCTCCTGGAATAAAAGCTTTTTATAATTCTTTCTGTATCCTCCAAAAATTACCCTACCTCTGCATGGCCAATCTTATATTGTAAAATATCTTCTAATGCTATTGTTCTGAGATGCTCCATTAGCTAAGACATATTGTTCTAAGAAGGCATATTTGTTAAATATATATCTTGCAAAAAGCAAGTCGTGAACCCTGATTAAATGAAGCAAAATAATTTAATTATAGTAGCTGCATTTGTTGATCTGAAATGTATCAGAGACAGAATTCATTCAATATTTCACAAATTTTATTTGATCTTCTTGAACCTTTCTTTCCATATCTTTGTTGTATGAAATAAAGCATCACATAAACAAGGTAATATTCTACAACAAAATTTATAAGCAATGTGCTATAACTATAATTCATTTCTTGGCTAACTAGCATGTTTATGAATAAATATTTTTCTTGTATAGTTCCATTTGTAACCTGCACTTATATTTGCTATTTCTTTGAAAATCACTAAAGAATAGCAAAGGTGCTTTGGATACATATGCCAGATGATTAATGCTTTTACTCATCTTTAACATAGTAGATGAATATCATAGTGATGTGAGTTAGGATTAGAAAAAAATTTTTTTTCCATTGTAAAGCAAGTTTTTATAAAATATCTGGCCTCTCTTGTTTCCTAATACTTTTCAAGATACCCATCAACTAGACTATTGAGATAGGTGAGTGAGATCACAAGGAAAAAAATGAGCTTGCCAGTACCAGCCTGGCAACATAGGTAGATGACAGATAGATAGATAGATAGATAGATAGATAGATAGATAGATAGATAGATGATAGACAGATAGATAGATTTTTATATATAGCAAATCTCTGTGTCTACTTGAGCACATCCTAATCTTTGAATGGACACTTAAGAAGAGGATACAAAGACAAATACTGATCTGCACGATGATATTTGCAAAAAAGAATGGGGCCACCATGCCCTCAGAGAAGTTGGTCACACATGGAAGATATAGCAGTGATCACGATGTTCTTTTCCACTTCAGTAACTTATTTCACATTTATTTGCTCATTCAGTCTTTAAAACCACCTTATATTATTTAAAAACTAGAAGGTGGGGAAGTTAATGACACACCTAAGGCCATAGAGGAGCAAGATAAGGACACTACCTACATCTTACAACTCCCAATTGTATGAACCTATAAAGAATTTTCTTATACATATCTTATAAGAAATTTTTTTATAAAGAAAAATTTCAGATCCATTAAGTGATGGAAATCCTATAAACTTACAGAAGAACAACTAAATGAAAGCTCCAAGAGTGGGTTGTATGACTAGCAGAATCCAAGACATCCTCATTAGTATTTTTATGACTAACAAAGTTTTAAGAGAAAGAGAATCTCCAGATCTTAAAAATTATAGAGAAACAAATGCTCTTAAACATTACTGCTAAAATGATAAATTATTAGTCCTCCAATAGGATGATTTAACAAAGTGAACAAAATTATTTAAAATGCTTTGACTCATTACTTCTCTTTCTAGGAATTTAATTTGGGGGAGGGAAGAGGTGGGCCACAATTAGCACTGCTCAGGGCTCACTCCTGGCTCTGTGCTCAGGGATCCTTCCTGCAAGAGGGCCATATGCTAGGCCCAAGGATCAAACCTGGGTAGCTGGCCTCTGTACTATCTCTCTGGTACAGAATTTAAATTTTTATGTGAAAACAATGAAAAAATAAGTAAATCAGCTGTGGCATTACCACATTAAAATTTTATGCCTATGCAGTTTTACTGTCATGCAAAGGTGCTGGGCTTCGATGTTTAACATAACAAAACATGATGCTTCATTATAATTTAATTCTTAAAATCATCTATACAGATGCATGCAGGAATCACTAAAACCCATACTGTTAATACTCATCATTCATAATAATTTGTTCTATGAGGGTTCCTTTAACAATGTCCAATATAATGTTAAACCATATTCCTAGGGGGAAAATATGACCATTTTCTGGTGATTTTCATCAACTATCCAACTTGCATTTCTATTTAAAGATAGCATTTAAATATATTGCTTATTCATTATCACTGAGCTTATGGGCAACAGCACTATATAATTCACACACTGAATGAATTTTATATAATCTGTTTAAACACTATTTTATCTCTAGGTAAAATATGCTATTGCACTTAAGAAGGACAGAGAGAAATTGGTACTGTACTTGGGACTAGTAAAAGAACAAAATCACTAATAAAAAGCACAACATTGCAAAAAGGTGTCACATACACACAAAAAGAAAACTTATTTGCAATAGCACTGTAGCATTGCCATCCCATTGTTCATGGATTTGCTCAAGCAGGCAACAGTAACATCTCCATTGTGAGACTTCTTGTTACTGTTTTTCGCATTTCCATATGCCACAGGTAGCTTGCTAAGCTCTGCTGTGCGGGCGGATACTCTCGGTAGCTTGCCAGACTCTCCGAGAGGGATGGAGGAATTGAACCAGGGTTGGCCACGTGCAAGGCAAACGCCCTACCCGCTATGCTATCTGCTGTACTGCTATTTGCAGTAGTATAACTAAAACAAGAATCGCCTTGTTTGACCTTACTATGCATGTATGTTTAACAACTCAAATTTTTTCCTGTCATTTACAAATTCATGAATGACTGCAACTGACTTGGGGACTGCATATAAATTAAAGCTCAAACAAGTTTGCAAATATGGGTTCCATGTGACTGTACCTCAAAAACGTTAACTGGGTATAGTCATGTACTCCATTTCCTGAATTTTTCTCCACTAACAATTATCCCCCCAAAAGTGCTTTTCATTTTGAAACAAAAACAAAGACAAATTAATTGTACAATTCAGATATAGCAACCTCTGGACCTTCTGCCCAACATATAGATAGTTGAAAGAATTCTATGAAAATTGTGTTTATTTCTAAATCTTCAAACTGGCTGTTATTCCTTAAAGACAGTATATGCTACCTAGGAGATGCTTCGTAAGTGTAGAATAAAAGGTGGAACTTTCTCAAACTTTGAGTTGCTCACTTTGTGAAACATTTTTTAATATAGCAATAATTTAAAGTAGAGCTGACGGCCAAAGAGATAGCTCAACAGACTGAGCACATGTTTTGGGTGCTGAAGGCCTGAGTTTGGTTCCTGACACTGGAAGGTGCACTGAGCACCTACAGTAGCTCCAGAGCACTGCTAGGTGTGCCTCCCCTCCCCCAAATCCAAACAAAATAGTACAAAAGAAAGTCATGACATGGGTTTTCTACAAAGCCACTAAGAAATTACTATGCCAACCTCAATCAAGATACTTATCTTTGGGAAATGAAATTAATCTCTTTACGAGGAAGCATCATGGAAACCTTTGCATCACTGGAATCATATTAGACACTT
The DNA here is from genome assembly GCF_027595985.1 of Sorex araneus. Taxonomy (NCBI): domain Eukaryota; kingdom Metazoa; phylum Chordata; class Mammalia; order Eulipotyphla; family Soricidae; genus Sorex; species Sorex araneus. Next base: position 196,340,212 of record NC_073306.1, read on the forward strand.
GTTAAATAACTCTCTAAAATATTCTCAAGCAACAGAATGTTAAAATTAAAACGTTTAAATCAAAAGAAATCTCTGCGGGGCTGGAGCGATAGCACAGCGGGTAAGGCATTTGCCTTGCATGCAACCAACCCGGGTTCGATTCCTCAGTCCCTCTCGGAGAACCCTACCGAGAGTATCCTGCCCACAGGGCAGAACCTGGCAAGCTACCCATGCGTATTCAGTATGTCAAAAACAGTAACAACAAGTCTCACAATGGAAACATTACTGGTGCCCGCTTTGTTCACTGAAGAAATCAATGAACGATGGGACGACAGTGCTACAGTGCTACTATGTTTCTTGGTACTAATTATATTCAAAATTCAAATAGAAGTGTGAAATATTTATTAAATCATAAAATAATTAGTTCATTATGTGATAAAATGTTTTGTAAAAGTATCTCTGATTTTCAAAACAAATAAAAGTTAGTGAAGTGGCCTTTATTTTTATATTCTTGCACACCTTTTATGTAAGAATGATAAATGTTGCTTCACTTATCAACTTCTGAATTCCATAGGTACTTTCACATATATGATAGGTTTAATAGTACCTACTGTCAATAGGGACCTATCAATAGGTACTATTTGATAGGTACTATCATATCTATGTATTCCTTGGAACATTCCACTGCAGACTAGAGTGAAGATAGAGTGATAAGCAATGTTTTAGTATAATGATAGAAATAACTTTGAATTCACAGACCCCCTGAAATGGTCTTAAGGACCTTGAATTTACCTGGTTTACCTAAAACTATCCAATTTCTAGCTTTGCAAATTCCATGCCTTGAAAAACTTCCTCGTTCTGGGAAAACCAAGACAATTGTTCCCTCTCTTTGTGTGCACTATGTAAGACAGCAGTGTTAAACCAAACTCAGAAATACGTATGGGTTTAATATCACAACTTTCACGATCAATATGCGCTCAAAATCACAAGGTTATCAAGTTCTAGACTACACATTTATTTATCATTTTATGCAGTGATTAATAACCTAGTTAAACCGAAATCAGTAGAATCTTCTAAGTGCACATATTTAATTATAACAGAAGTAAAAGTTTGTGTTATATTAGAGAAAGCCAAAAATTAAGCTATATTTTTATGGTTTAATATATCACGATAAGATATATTAATTTAAAAGAAAAGTAGTCCATGCCATTTTGTAAGTATCCATAAAATGCAATCAGAAATCCTCTTACTACAGTAACTAATTACCTTACGCAATAACCAAAAAAATGTATTTTAGTTCTTGGGAATTAGCTCACTTTTCAAAAAGCTTTACTCATAAAGTATATTAACTCAGCTTTATGACATTTTAGTGCCAAACCACATGTTTTTCCTCCATCAGCATTCAGTTCTTTTATATTTTTAGTTTCTTTTAAATGAAATTGTATATGAGTAAGTTTTAGTCAAAACAGTCATGCCCACTACTTTATCTGTCTTTAGATAGCACCTTTCTTAAATATTATGTATATAACTGTGACCATTGTGAGTCCTTTAAATTTCTAAGCTGACTTTATTTTTATTTCATTTGACTTTATTTTGGCCTCCCAAGCAGTGCTCAGGGGACTGGACCCCTCCTTACGATTCTCAGCCAGTCTGGCTGGTAGTTCAACATGAGGGTCCAAGTATACAGTATATAGACTCCAGTGCCAGGGACTACCTGGACCAACCATCCTGGCTACGCTCAGGGACCTCCAAGGCTGTATCCAGCTATGCTCAGGGATGTGTGGTGCTGAGATCAAATTGGGGTCTGCCACAAGCAAGGCAAGTGCCTCAATCTCTGCATCCTATCCACCCTAAGGTACCTTTTTAAAAAACATGAATGAAAAAATCTTATATGTACATTAAAATATTTTAAGAATTCACCATCATAACTAGAGGGTTTCCTTCATGTAGGAGATATTTTACATTATTAAATTGGCAATACACATTCATCTTACATTCAAGACATTTTTCTTGCCATCTTACAAAATTAAATGTGTACCTACAGTTGCTATGTTACTGGTGTAAGCCTTACCTTGGCATAGCAATTTTGTTTAAATAAATCATTTTCTGAAAAGGTGTTTGCTGAAACTTTAAAATATGTTTCCAAAAGCAATAATCTTCTAAAAAAATGTGGTTTCCCACTCCAGCATTTTTTTTTCCACACTCCAATTCTCTATAAGTTCACTAAGGAGAACATTTATGATTTTTAGAAGGGAATACATCTTGCAATGCCAAAATAAGTATGCAGCACACTAGTTTGTGGGATGACATTGGGTTTGTCCTTTCAGCCTTGCTGCAGAGAACTTAGCATCACGGTGATGGTTACACCCATCACAGTGCTCCTGAGTCACTCCCATTCCTGTGTTTATCTGTAAACTCTTCTCTATGCCCTCCTCCCCAGCCAGTTAATCACCTTTTCCCTAATCAGATTCTATTAGTTTGTAAGATCAGATCCTTCTAAGGACACTGAACTTGTATTGTAAGTTAGGTCTTTCGCATAGTTTACCTTAAAGCAATGTCCTTTCTATATGGACACAAGAAGACAGTTAATATTAAGCTTTTGTAAGTTGGGACTTGATTGACTTGGAATAATATTTACTCCTAGGCATCTGCTTTCTCAACTCAACTTCCCTTAGTTCCTACCACCCCAAAAGGGACCCAATGAGGGACTGAATGGACCCAGGGCAAGCTGTGAGCTACCCTGGCATCGAAATGGGCCAGACCAAAGCACCATGATACTCAACTATAAGTTGAGAGCATAGTCATAGACAAATGCTGTCATGATCCAAAAGTAACGACAAGATTAGGACCCTGCTGGGGTTAGGAAGACTAACCTGGCCTGAGAACTGCACGGTCTGAAGTATATAGAGAGATGTCCTCAGGAAGAACCAAATTTTAAGTAAGATGTATCTCTTACTGTGCTGATACAGAATGCATTGCTAGAAGTATTAGAAGTAAATTTACTACAACTATTTAAGTGGATTACTAGCTGAGGAAAGAAGAAAGTGACACTCCCTGGATGGGATCCTGCCTTTAAGCAGATCTCCTAGTAATCTCCTTAGATGAGATTTTTGTCCTTGAATTAATCTCCTGGAGGAGTGGCCTTGTCTCTCTTTGTTGATTTGTTGATGTTCAACCCCACCACCCTACATGATTGCTATATAAACTGACTGTAAAGAGCAGGGGGGAGAGTCAGAATCCAGGGGGTGAGTCAGAGTCAGGATCCAGGGAAGAAGCAGAGAATGGGAAGAAGGGGAGGCAGAAAAAGAGAGTCAGGAAGTCGAAGGAGCGAGAAGAATCAGAGTCAGAATCCAGGGATCCTGGTTCTAGGAATGAGGGGCTAGGAAGGAAGAGTGTGTGAGATGGGAGAGACGAGAGATTGAATAAACAGCAACTAATCAGCAACCAGCTTGGTCCTCATTCTTCCTTTGCCTGTCCATCGCCAACAACCATCCCTATCTGGTCCATACACAGTGGTTCCAGAGCACTAAACATGGGTGGCAAGAGAGAGAGAGAAAGTGAGAGAGAGAGAGTGAGAGGAGGGAGAGAGAGAGAGAGAGAGAGAGAGAGAGAGAGAGAGAGCCGTCCAGAGAGCCCGCGAACACACATCACCTGTCAGTGTGCACGTGTATACATATTTTTACACTAGTTAATAGCTCTTATACCTAAAAAAAATTACGCCAGAATACTAATAAAGGTCAGTTGCCATTGTCCCAAAGAGTAATAATCATCAACTTACATTAAAATGGACAGTGAAGATAAACTTCATACTTTTAAACATATTCCAGAGACAAATGTCTGAGTTCCAGCTCAATATATAGTATCAAAATCTAATAAGTATTAGAATCTAAAAAGTATTTTCCTATGAGGTATATTTCTCTAGAGTAGAAAATCACATTCACCTACTTAATGTTCCCACCACAAGTTTCTCCAACTTGTAGCTTATTCTCTACAAAGTCAGCATTCTGGGGAGGGTGGAAAACAATCAGTTCCTGACTGAAAGTTCATCCATGGTCATATGTTTCCTAGAAGATGACGTCTGAACTATTGACCAGTCAGTCTCAAAAGAACTCGTCACTTGCCAATTAATTCCTTCAACAAGCAGAACGTAAGTGACGTTAGAACCTGTCCATACGTGTGCTCACTCACGCCTCTGCATCAGCCACACTACCGTCCTTAGAAGGCACTGGACACCCTTTTCTCCAAGTGAAGATGCTGCGCAGTTCATATGAGAAATTTACACAAGAGGAACAATTTGAGGAAATTAAAATGTTCACCATGTCCATTTTGTCCATTAAAAATAGTATCATTTATAGAAGGAAATACATTTGAGTTTCTACCTTTTTTTGGCTTTTCAGAAGTATGCAGAATACTAGTTAGTAGCTTTTATACCTCAAATAAAAAATATATTACACTGATGAGAAGAATTCTGATGAGAAAATTGCTGGTATGCCTTTCTAGAGTTAACTGAAGTTAAAAGAACCGATCTCTTAAAAAAACCAAAAAAAAAGGAAATCTTCAGTGTTCCAATCAATGGCACATGCCAGTGTAACCAGGATTACAAATAAGACGTAGAATGAAAAGTTTCTCTCATAACACTTTCTAGTCATTTTGTATTTTCTTCAAAAAATAAAGACCACAGCCAGGGGCGCAAGGCGGCCTGAGGAAACAGACCTCTCCCAGGTGGTGGCATAGATGGTCTTAAAAGATTTCATGTCTATGGTAGGACTCAGCAAAGCTACTACGAGGTGACCCTGTGGGTGAACCACATGGTGTTCGGGATGGAACACAGGGCTTGTCATACCAGGCACGTGTGCTTTACTATGTTCCTGTTCCTCCAGTCAATTTCTTTCTTCCATTCCTAGGGAAAAAAAAAATCTTTGGATCGGACTAGCATAGCTTTTTTTTTCCAAATCTATTTTCTAACATCAACTAAAAAGGATAATTGTGTCTTAAACTTGTGAATCTGACTTCACAGTATAAAGTTTCTGAGATTCACCACTTTGTTGCATAGATCAGCAGTTTGTCTTCTTCGTTTTGTTTTTTTTCAGTGTTGAGGAATAGCACCCGGGGGATTAAGACAAGAAAGGCATGAAAGCAGATTTCCCTTTATTTCTAAGTAATAGTTCATCATGTGAATATACCAAAACTTTCGTGTACTTGTCAACATTTTATGCTATTGTATAAATTGCCCCTAGCTGACATGTTTTACCTGTTCTTTCATGAGCTCCCTTGCCCATTTTTTAAAATTACATAGTTTGATTTTTTATTACTACTTTGTGGGATTTCTTGAAATTTGGTCTACAAACAGTATTTCAGATAGGCACTATGAATATTCACAATCACTTCATTATCCATTATTTTTTCTATTATTATATGTTTTTGCGGGATAGTCATATCGAGCAATGCCCAGGGGCTACACCCGGCTTGGTGCTTTGGGTCACAACTGGCAGTATTGGGAAACCATTCAGTGTTGGGATTCAAAACCAGGTCCCGCGCAGAATGCAGAGAATAAATTCTAGTTCATGGAGCAATCTCTCTGGCTGTAGCACTGTTGTCCAGTTGTTCATCAATTTGCTCCAGCGGGCACCAGTAATGTCTCCATTGTGAGACTTGTTGTTACTGTTTTTGGCATATCAAATACAACACGGGTAACTTACCAGGCTCTGCCATATGGGCAGGATACTCTTGGTAGCTTTCTGGGCTCTCTGAGACGGAGGAATCGAACCCGGGTAGGCTGCGTGCAAGGCAAACGCCCTGCTCTCTGTGCTATCACAGAGTAGAAGAACTTATTTCAAACCCTGAAGCAGAAATCCCAGGACTAAGCCCCGATCCTGCCTATCCCAGACCCTGAGGCAGTGCACATCTTCAGGAGCCAGAGGCTTGTAGCCGAGGGCTACACCTGAGTAGGTCGTTTGCCGTGCATGCGGCCGACCCGGGTTCGATTCACAGCATCCCATATGGTCTCCTGAGCACCACCAGGGGTAATTCCTGAGTGCAGAGCCAGGAGTGACCCCTGTGCTTCACCAGGTGTGACTCAAAAAGAAAAGAGAGAGAGAGAGACAGAGAGAGAGAGAGAGAGAGAGAGAATCCTCTAGCTAGAAACTATTGTAAAGTAATAACTCACAATGACAGCAGAAACAATTACACATACCACGCCAATATGTTTTAACTAGTGTAAATATAAATGTATTGGTACTATATATTCTGATACTGTGTATTAATATGATATATACTGATACTATATATTGATATTCTGAGGAAGCAACTTGCCACTTACTTGGAAAGTAGCAAGGGATGGCAGATATTTTTGTTTTTTACAAAATTATATCATTACTGGTAACTCTTTGACCTTGAGGTGGGAAGCACAGAAGAGGGTCCTTGGCAATGAATTTCAGGAACCCATAAAAGTAAGAAATGCTGATGAAATAATATCTGATGTGAAAAAGAGTTATCCTGCATCCAACTCAGAGACTCAAGACACATGCCAAAACCCCAAGACCCTTCGGCATGTAATTCAGTAGGAACAAAGACTCCGAGATGACTCGATAAAGAGACCACCAGATTTCAAAGTCTTGTGTACTGGACAAAATTCTAGCAATAACACATCTTCAAAGAAAACCCGATATTAAAGCAGCCTGGAAAAGCCCCTGCTTCGTGAACCTCTCAGGGCACCCCGTTCTGTGAAATACCCACGTACCGACTCCTTTTCTTTCACTTTTCAGCATTCCATTTCTGGCGACGCCCACAGCCCTACTTAGAATGCATAACGTTTTCCATGAATGGGCTTTCTCCTCTAACTGAAGAAGCCCAAGTTCTTTTTGAGATATGCTTTATTTTCCTTAAAAAAAATAAAACCTAAAACTTTTCTGCTTCACAGTCTTTACCTGAAAGTTCTTCGGCAATGAGACAGATTTTAAAACACATGCGGAAATTAAAACTGATTTCTCTTTCGGCGAAACGCCTAACACTGCCTCAGCTTAAGAAGCAGAGGTCCCCCCAAATTTGCATGGCTGAGACCAGCTCTTCCTCCTCCAAAAGTCAGGAAGACAGCTCAGTGGGCTGGAGCACGTCCTTTGATATGAATCTTGAAGTGAATCTTAATCTTCCAAGGGAAGCTTAAGTGACGTAGTTTGGCAGCTGCATTAGTGAGACTGGCAGAACCTCAATGTCCGTGCCAGGCAGAAGCTCATGCAGAAGTTCATCTAGACTTTGCCACTTTGCCAAGCCTGGCCTTCTCCGGCACTCACCCCACAGACAACATCCTGGCGAACCAGCCAGAAGGAAAGTAACTCTTGCAATTAACATCTCCTGTCCTGTGGCTCCTGCTATCAATCTCTCTTTACATTTCATCAACGTTACATTTATGAACACATCGTTCAAGACATTTAAAACTCAATTCCGTTGTCGGCTACAATAGGAAAAAGGACACTAACTGCATAACTACTACTGTGAATGTCTGACTAAATGAGTCCATTTGTTTCTTCAATGAGGAGTTAAAAACCATAAATTTACAAACGGTTCACTTATGGTTCACGGAAAAACAAATGAGTTCCCTATTACCTTTACCAAATTACAATGAGGCAAAAGAAGCAGACAAATCTCACTGTGATGAATGATAAAAGTATATCTTCTAAGATAATGAAAAAAATACCTTGTTGTAAAATTACAAAACACTACTTCAAGAAATAAAAGAAGACACTAGGAAATGGAGACACATCCCCTGTTCATGGATAGGGAAGATTAACATAATCAAATTGACAATACTGCCCAAAGCACTATACAAATTTAATGCGGTCCCTATCAGAATACCCATGACATTTTTTTAAGAAATAGATAAAACACTCCTGAAATTCATATGGAAGAATAAACCTCTACGAATAGCTAAAGCAATCCTTGGGGAAAAGATGGGTGGCATCACCTTCCCCAACTTCAAACGGTACTACAAAGCAGTAGTAATTAAAACAGCATGATATTGGGCTAGAAACAGAACTGTAGACCCATGGAACAGAAGTGAACAGTCTGTCACAGACTCCCAAATATATGACCACTAAATCTTTGACAAAGGAGCAAGAAATGTAAAGTGGAACAAGGAAAGCCTATTCAACAAGTGGTGCTGGGAAAACTAGATAGCTATCTCAAAAAAAATTAACTCTGAAATCTATCTAGTGCCAGGCACAAAAGTCAGATCAAAGTGGATTAAAGACCTCAATATCAGACATGAATCCATAAGGTACATAGAGGAAAATGTAGGCAGAACCCTCCATGATATTGAAGCTAAAAGCATCTTTAAGGATGAAACAGCACTGACCATGCAAGTGGAAACAAATGTAAACAAATGAGACTACATCAAACTAAGAAGCTTCTGCACTTCAAAAGAAACAGTGACCAAAATACAGAAAGAGCCCACAGAATGGGAAAGAATATTTTCCCAATATCCATCGGATAAGGGATTAATATCCAGGATAAACAAGATATTAGTAGAATTATATAAGAAAAAACCTCCAACCCCATCAAAAAATGGGGAGAAGAAATGAACAGTAGCTTCCTCAAAAAACGAAATACAAATGGCCAAAAGGCACATGAAAAAAACGCTCCCGCATTGATAATCATCAGGGAGATGCAAATCAAAACAATGAGATATCATCTTACACCACAGAGACTGGCACACATTCAAAAGAACAAAAGCAACCAGTGCTGCCATGGATGTGGGGGAAAAGGGACACTCTTTCACTGTTGGTGGGAATGCCGAATGGTTCAGACTTTTTGGAAAACAATATGAACAGTCCTTCAAAAACTAGAAATTGAGCTTCCATATGACCCTGCAATACCAATCTTGGGAATATATCCTGAGGATGTAAAAAAGCACTGTAAAAATGACATCTGTACCTATATGTTCGTTGCAGCACTGTTCACAATAGCCAAAATCTGGAAACAACCCAATTTTGCCCGAGAACAGATGACTGGTTAAAGAGAATTATAAGTGGATAGACATGGAGAGTATCATGCTATGTGAAATAAGTTTGAAAGAGAGGGACAGACATAGAAGGACTGCACTCATTTGTGGAGTATAAAATAACATAACATGAGACTGACACCCTAGGACAGTAGACAGAAGGGTCAGGAAGATTACTGCATAGTTGGAAGCCTGCCTCATGAACGGGAAGGGAGAAAACAGCTGGAGTTGAGAAGGGAACACTAAGAAAATACAGTTGGAGGAATCAGTTGGAATGGGAGATTTGTGCTGAAAGTAGATAAAGGACCAAACATAATAACCTCTCAGTATCTGCATTGCAAACCATAATGTCCGAAAGTAGAGAGAGTGTTTAGGGAATATTGTCTGTGATGGAGGCCATGGAAAGGTGGGGCTATAATGGGGATATTGGTGGTGGGGAATGTGCACTCATGGAGGGATGGGTGTTTGATCATTGTGTGATTATAACTCAGACATGAAAGCTTGTTACCACATCTCATGGTGAATCAATAAAATTTTTAAAAAATACTTTCTTAGCTGTCACCAACTTGGAATTTTAAAGATAAATATTAAACACCTGAGGATATTTTTCCAATTTAAATCTAATCCCAGTTTAAATTATTGGCTAAAGTATATGTTTGGATGTGACTTTCTCTACATTTTTTTAATCCAGTGATTTATGTGTGTAGAAACTTGTCATTGGAAATCTGCTGCATGTCCATTATTTTACTCTTCTTTTTTTTTGTAAACCTTAATACTTCTTGAGTAATTAAGTGAACAATTAAGAAATTCTATTCACATGGGGAAATGACATGCAAAAATGCTAGATGCAATCAGAGAAAAATGGTATAGTTTATCTATTTGACTTTACAATTGGGATTCAAGACGAAAGAAACAAAAGAATAAATTCAAATTGCTATAATATGTAGTTCATAATAACTATATTATGAGCTATATATTGTATAAGGTATAATATAAGAAGGTAGAAATAAGTCAAATATAGCTAACCAGATACATAAAATATGTTATAACTGCATGATGGAGTATTACTCTACAACAAAAATTAATGAAGATTTAATTATAAAATGGATATCACTGGGAATATGCTGTGGAAGAAATGAGTCACAAAAGAACAGTGTTCAAAATATCTAGAATAGGCAAGTCCATAGAAACCGAAAACATATCAGTGGATTCTAAGAAGCAAAGGTCTGAAAAGAAAGGTTAAATTGTTTATTAGTGAAGGGTTTTTTGGTGGGTGAAGTAATGAAAATATTCTAAAATTTATTTGGTGATGTTGTACAACTGTAAAAATGCTGGAATAACAAAAGTTTTAGGAGGTGAATAATATGGCATAAGAATTATAATCAATAAAGCTGTTAAAATATATTACACTTCATGGAATACTATGAGATAAGCATCAACTTTGCATGTGGAAAGAAAGCATGAACATATACTTGATCATATTTATAAAGGTAAATCTAGGAAGAAGCAAAATGATATGAACAAACTCTTCTGCGTTGTCTGCCACAAGCTAAACATGCCTTATCTCCACCAACTGAAGCAGCATTCAAATCATCTGTGGCAGCTTCTCAACTTTCCAAAATCTCAGTAAAAACACAGCATCGTTTCGCAACACCACCAAAGTACTGCTTCCCCCAAAAAACTAAAAAGAAAATACTGCTGATGGTATCCCTGGCTGATAGAGTTGCAGGTAGATCAAAACAAGTAACACAGGGATGGAGTTGCTGTCACTTAGGATATTTTGAAGGCAAGTTATAAAAGAGAAAATTAATCAAAGGAATATAAATGGGTTGACCAGAATGTACAGAAGACATTATGTGGAAGGAACATTCAGATGCTCAACCTGTCACCAAAGATCTCAAAACATTCCATCCTTTCACCTCCTATCTGGATTGGAGCAATATCACAACAGGTAAGGCATTTGCTTTGCACGCGGCTGGCCCGGGTTCAATTTCTTCATCCCTCTTGGAGAGCCCAGCAAGCTGCCAAGTATCCTGCCTGTACGGCAGAGCCTGGCAAGCTACCCATGGCATATTCTATATGCCAAAAACAGTAACATCAAGTCTCACAATGGAGACGTTACTGGTGCCCGCTAGAGCAAATTGATGAACAATGAGATGACAGTGCTACAGTGCTACCTCGTATCTATGGACTACTGATTTCTCTCCTTGTCTGCAAGTTCACTGCAGCAGGTCTAGGTCTTCTCCACTAACAGTTCCACAAGAAGGGAAGGAAGAAGGAAAAAATGAAACAAAATATTTCTTTAACAACATATTTTTATTTGAGAAAGGTCTTTTTTGACATTCTCTAATCCTAGACCAGAAGTAGGCCCCTGACTGCTTAAACTAATCTCCCTAGCAATGGGCAGGAGACCACAATGTCTGGGCCACACTAATTATGATTTACTACTGGATCTGAGATTTATTCCTTAAAGTCAACTGGGAAAGTATAATAATGAATAAAATCAAAGCTCTTTAGGAACACTTGTTCCCAAATCATCTCACATGCCAGAGTAAATAAATGTGATTTAAATTCTAGAAGGGAAAAAAACTATGATGACATAGGCAATTAATTGAAAGAATGAAAGAGAATATCTTCAAATAATTTGATATGAAGCCTTACACACTATATTTCCTTAGCACTATATGCAAGGGCTAAGTTATGAGGGGAGCATTTAGAGTATTCATGTAAAGAATTATTCACCATATAACAAAAATGAACTGTTTTATAGAGAGTTGAAATAGTTAATATGTCTTTTATCCTTTCTCTAATTTGGCTAAATCAAGCCTGTGGGCAATTTGCCCATAATTTCCTCCCTTAGTGTCCTTAAAATTATGCTAATTTAAATAAAAAACCTAAGGTTGATGTTTTTGAATAGTATCACTGTTATCACTGTATCACTGTCATCCTGTTGCTCATCGATTTGCTGGAGGGGGCACCAGTAATGTCTCCATTGTGAGACTTGTTACTGTTTTGAATAGTAAGAAAAAAAACAAAAAATGATTTTTCATAAGCCAAGCAAACTTTTAAAAACAGAGTATAGAATAAAGAGAAAAACACAAGTGAAAAGAGGTCTAAACAAAATCCAGATAATAGTGTCCCTTTCTTTTCACTTCTGTCAATTCTTCATCACGGTTCTGTTGCTATCACTTATCTTACTGCTGATTTAAATGGAACAGATTGCAGATTATGCAAGGCCCCAGACTCAGATTTTACCAAGCAATTGCTCATCTATGCGAATTCCTTATTGCCCTTCTTTGCAGTGATTCTGTCAATACGAGTAAACAGAGGAAGCAATGAAAAAAGCTGCTACTGCATGCCTGCGAGGTGAGAGGCTTTCAGACTCCCCTTTCAGTTCCCAAATCTGACTCTAATTTGCACTCTGATCTGCTTTCAAGAAGTTAATTTTGATGATTATTTAGACAAATAACATGATCTGAACTAAAATTCCATTTGACTTTAACAACAACGCTTCAGTCAATTGTGAGCAAAACCATTAAGTTTATACTCAATTAGTAAAAACTGAGTCAGGAAATTCTTCTAGGCATCGCGTTTGAAAATAAACTTAACAAAGTATAGATGTGAAATCTACTAATTTATGCTGAGCTTAAAAACAACTCAAAGTTGAGGTTTAAGTAGAAAAGTGACTAAATTTATTTGAGAAGCGCTTTATCCTAAACTTCAACTTAATCACATTCTCTTCATTTATACATTGGACAGCAGATATTCAATATTAAGCACCCAATTAAACTCTAGAAAACAAAAGTTCTAAAAAAGCAAAAAAAAAAAAAGAAGACAAAACTTGTGGCATGAATGTGTAATTAACTAAAATTAAGGTTTTTTTAAATTTTTTTTTCAGAACTGAAATAATAGAAGACCTTAGGTATCTCACAGCTAAATATCTCGAGATTTAACCAGCAATATCACAGCTGGTCATTTAATATTGCTATTTGTACAAAAATTTTCACCCAAACCTTCACTTATATTCTGTAAACATAAATGACAGTTTTCCAGTACAAATCTAACAAAGATCCCCCTAGTTTTAACTCACTTGACCTTCCACCTATCTTGTATACATTTTATTTTGTTATGATAGCCTCTCAGAGAAACTAAAGAAGTTTAAGGCACAGAAACATTTGCACAGAACACTTTGAAGGTTTCTACAACAGGTTCTTAAAATATTCCCGTGATGCACTGTAAGTTTGCACACGTGTTTTAGTCTTAATATTTATAAACAGTAGTCTCCTTTTCTTTGACTTCCTATCTCACTTGCTCTTATGCTGGGATTTTTCTAGGCTGCAATTGAGTAGGAAATCGATTCACTGATGCCAGTGGGATATATTTCTACGGTTGACAGTCACTTTACTGTATAGTTCAGTTATTGCTAGTTGTCACCAGGGTAGAAATACCTTCCTGGGTGAAAATACAAAAATAGCAGTAGAAAACATACTCTCCTTAGTTTTCTTCCATCTTACTATCTTACTTTTCCTGTCTTATAATAAAGACTCTTCTGGGTCTCTCTCTCTTCTCATTATTCTGCATAGGAATTGAAATAAAGAACTTCTCAGGCCCAAGTCAGCATATATCACAAATAACAGTGAGAAAAGGAAGATTAGAACAGTTCAACTTTATGATTATATTGACTTTGTTCATTTGATTAAACGTGAGAACGGATAATGAATGTCAGTTCTCAAGTGTGTGTGCGCACGCGCGCACACACACGCACATGCACACGCACCTGATTCTTGACAGAGAATTCAAGGAAACTATTTCCCTTTCATTTGTAAAAACTAAAGACAATGTGAATTTAAATACAGAGACTGAGTCTGTATTTCAGCTCATATGGCAGGGCAGTTTATTCTAATGATATTTTGAATGATGGATTCAATCTAAAAATATATTATTATTATTTTAATCACCATGAAATACAGTGACAGCACCAAAGTACTGATGTAAAGTTTTTTTAACTACAAAATGAAACACTACTTCATAGAATTCTGTCACTGTCACTGTCATCCCGTTGTTCATCGATTTGTTCGAGCGGGCACCAGTAACGTCCCTCATTGAGAGACTTATTGTTACTGTTTTGGGCATATACAATACGCACGGGTAGCTTGCCAGGCTCTGCCATGCGGGCTCGATACTCTCAGTAGCTTGCTGGGCTCTCTGAGAGGGGCGGAGGAATCGAACTCGGGTCGGCCACGTGAAAGGCGGTGAACGCCCAACCGTTGTGCCATCGCTCTAGCCCATAGAATTCTAAAATTAAAATTTGCTCAGGGTAAGAAACAGGTGCCCTCAGGTGAGCACATTCCTGACCCTGCCCAAGCACTCTGCAAGCTGGCTCAGAAGCTGGTGCAGAAGTGCTAAGGCTTGAGCATGCGCACTGTTCGGGGAATCCTCCTCGCGGTCTTGGTGACTAGTGACTAGTGGCCGCCAGTCACTTATTATATCCTAAAAAGTTTTAGCTTGAGTTTAAAAATGATCCTCAATGCAATATAATGGACTAAAGATAGAGAGGGGTGTGACTAGCACTGAGCGAAGGAAGCAAATAAATAGTAAATATCTCTGACTTGACGTGTTTGAATAGTGAAGAACCACTTTTGAAATAGTGTGATATATTTCACTATCTAGGAGGCCAGAATCTGGGCTATGGAAGTCTTCCAACTTCACTTATATAAAACTGTAATGAAGGTTGCTTCTCAAAAAGTTAGAAACTGAGCTCCCATTTGACCCAACATTACCACTTCTGGGAATATATCCCGGAGAGGCAAAAAGGTATAGTCAAAATGACATCTGCACTTATATGTTCATTGCAGCACTGTTTACAATAGCCAGAATCTGGAAAAAACCTGAGTGCCCGAGAACAGATGACTGGTTAAAGAAACTTTGGTACATCTACACAATGGAATACTACGCAGCTGTCAGAAAAGATGAAGTTATGAACTTCGCATATAAATGGATCAACATGAAAAGTATCATGCTAAGTGAAATGAGTCAGAAAGAGAAAGACAGACATAGAAGAATTGCACTCATCTGCGGAATATAAAACAACAGAATGCAAGACTAACACCCAAGAATAGTAGAAATAAGTACCAGATTTGCTCCATGACTTGGAAGCCAGTTTCACATGCTGGGGGAAAAGGCAGTTCAGATAGAGAAGGGAACACCAAGTAAAGTGTGGTAGGAGGACCCGCTCAGGATGGGAGAGGCATGCTGAAAGCAGACTATAGATTGAACACAATGGCCACCCAATACCTCCATTGCAAATCACAACACCCAAAAGGAAAGAGAGAACAAAAGAGAACTCCCTGCCACAGAGACAAGGTGGGGTTGGGGGGGTGGGGTGGGTGGGAGGGATGCTGGGGTCACCAGTGGAGGAGAACGGGTACTGGTGGAGAGATGGGTACTCGAGCAGTGTATGACTGAAACATAAAAGCAAAAATATGTAGATCTGTATCTGTACCCTCACGGTGATTAATTAATAAAAAAATAAAAAATAAATTAAAAATAGAAAAAAAGAAATAAAACAATTCAATTAAAAAAGTTCAAAAAATTGTAATGAAGGGAGTAATTTTCATCAAGGCAAATCTAAAATAAAAATTGTATCAAATAGCTTTGACAACTAAATATAAATAACTGTGAACAGTCTGTACTGACTTTGTTCCCTTTTGATGAGAAACAGATTAATTTTTATGAGAAGTCATGTTTTAAGGCAAAACTCAATACAACAGTACAATGAAGAGGGCTACAAGGCAAAAAGTTTCTGAAAATCAATAACCAAAAAAACACAATAAATCAACCATACTAGAAAAAACTGGCTTAACTTTTTATATTCTCTACAAACACTGGATTATAAGATTATGATAAATCATAATTTTAGTATTGCACCCCCAAAAAGAAGCAACAAACGTATAGACTGATATAATACAGATATTTAATGAATAATTATGCTTCCAGATTTTCTGATTCATGATATTGGTCAGCTTTATAAAATTTGTCATTTTTAACATCTGTAAGCTAAATGAATAGCCAACCAGAGTGCCTAGGCTTATATTTATCATGTTATATTTGTTTCTTCTAAAATTCTATCTGCAAAGTTATACAAGTTCAGGCTCCACAAAATCTGAATCCACTCCTGGTTTGACTATGCCTACCACCAGCAACTTCCAAAAGTGAGGTGCTTAATGTCCATTATACACCACAAGGGATAAATATATTTTAAATAATTTATAATGATGTTTCAGAGTACTCTAAACAGCTAAAATAGCTGTAGAATACACTTTACACAAAGGCACCCACATATTTCTTTCAGAGTTCACATATTCATGATCTCTATTTTCTCTAGGAAGCCACAGTTTGAAGAGCAACCACGCTGAGAAAACTTGAATTTTGTGCATGTGGTCATATTTGCAATGGTAGATTTTTCTTCCATTGATGGTTCATTATATTCCTAAAATAATAAAAATAATTCATATCTTAACTTATGATGCTTTGAATCAGACAACTCATGTGTAACGTTTTAAACTTAAAAAGGGAGAAATTATAAAAGGATCACATGAGAATAAAAAGTTCTTGAAAAACTATGGTGAATATATTTTAAAAGCAGTCATTGGAAAAACACAGTCTTAAGCTACCAGAAATAACAGAAAAGAAAATTAATAATATATAAACAATATAACAAGTACTAAACAGTTTACTAATATACAAGCAATATAACAAATATCAAACATGTAAGCCATCAAGATCTTTGAATCAATGGAGATAGAAACATTTGTTTTGGGGGCTGGAGCGATAGCACAGCCACAGCGGGTAGGGCGTTTGCCTTGCACTCGGCCAAGCTGGGTTCGAATCCCAGCATCCCATATGGTCCCCTGAGCATCGCCAGGAGTAATTCCTGAGTGTAGAACTAGGAGTAACACCTGTGCATTGCCGGGTGTGACCCAAAAAGCAAAAAAAAAAAAGAAAAGAAAAGAAAAGAAACATTTGTTTTTCCTTCCTGGGATTAAATATCTTTTATTATGTCTACATATTAAATGAAAGAAAAGTAACCACAATTATAAGAAACCCAAAACTTATTAAATGAAGTTATTTTTCTCTAATATCTCTCTCTACAGCTGTGAGAATTTCATTAGATTCTACTCATTGACGTCAGGCATTAGTCACAAGATTCTGACAGAGCAGAGCAAAGATTGATAGAAGTGGCACAACAACTTACAGATTGAACATTATTAAAAAATAAACAACAGTAGCAAGACCAATTCATTTGCAATATAGAGGGAAGTTAACTTTGTCTTTAATATCTTTTTTTCTTAAATAGACCATTCAGAGATCTGTTATCTTGGTCAGGCAAAAAGGAACAAGACCCGCTCCAAATTTCCAAATTCTCCAAAATAGATATTACAGAATTAGTGATAGTTTGGGAGTTGTTTGCTTTAAGTACAAGGAATTATTTTGTTCAATAGGAAGCAGTAGTTCTAGATAAGTGACTAGATCAGGAGACATCAAGAAATGCCTCCTGGCCCCAATAAACATTTACTGAAGATTTAAGAATATTGTCTGCTCTATGCCTTTCCTATAGGTACAGTACTGTTCCATTTTATCTTGAGGTAAATAAATACTATAGCTTCTTCTAGACAGCTTCTATGGTTTGTTGTTAATTATTACATGGTACTGTCTTTTCATAAAATTTATGAAATCACTGTATCACTGTGTCACTGTCATCCTGTTGCTCATTGATTTGCTTGAGCAGGCACCAGTAACGTCTCCATTGTGAGACTTGTTGTTACTGTTTTTGGCATATTGAATACACCACGGGTAGCTTGCCAGGCTCTGCAGTGTGGACGAGATACTCGCGGTAGCTTGCCCGGCTCTCGGAGAGGGGTGGAGGAATCGAACCCAGGTTGGCCCAGGTTGGCCGAGTGCAAGGCTAACGCCCTACCCATTGTGCTATTGCTCCAGCCCAAAACTAACTTTAATCTGTAGAGGATCTATCAAATTCTAGATCCTTTGATACTCTGCTTTTTTGTTTGTGCTTGTTTGTTATATGCTCATGAAATAAATTCATCATCTCTGTTAGACAATTAAAAGAGAAGGAGGTTGTGTGACTCATCTTTGGGAGAGACATACAAAGGAAAGAGTTAGGAAGAGCATGGGAAGTCCTTGGACTATTTCCTTTTTGAGACCAGCAACTAAAGACCAATTCAACTAACATGAAAGTAGGGTTTAATCAGGTGGCTCAAGGAGAAGTAAAGTTTGGGGGTAGAGGGAAGGTGATAAACAAACCAAGTGCCTGAGAACAGACGACTGGTTAAAGAAATTATGGTACAGCTACATAATGGAATACTATGCAGTTGTTAGGAAAAATGTCACTGCCACTGTCATCCCGTTGCTCATCAATTTGTTCAAGCGGGCACCAGTAACATCTCTCATTGAGAGATTTATTGTTACTGCTTTTGGCATATGGATAGGAAAGATGAAGTCATGAAATTTGCTTCTACGTGAATGGGCATGGAGAACTTCATGCTAAGTGAAACAAGTCAGAAAGAGAGGGACAGACATAAAATGACTTCACTCATTTGTGAAATATACAGTAACGTAATATGAGACTAACACCCAGGACAGTAGAGACAAGGGCCAGGAAGACTGCTCCACAGTTGGAAGCCTGCCTCATAAGCTCAGGGAGAAGGCAGCTGGGATAGAGAACGGATCACTAAGTCAATGATGGTTGGAAATTGCTCAGGATGGGAGATGTGTGCTGAAAGTATATAATGGATCAAACATGATGGCCTCTTAGTATCTGTATTGCAAATCATAATGGCCCAAAGTAATAGAAAGAGTAGGAAGGAAACTGTCTGCCATAGAGGCAGAGAGTGGGGCCAGATGGGGATTTCGGGAGGGATACAGGGGAAAACCTTGGTGGTAGAAAATGTACTTTAGTGGAGAGATGGGTGTTTGACTATTTTATGACTGAAACTCAATCATAAAAGGTGATTCAATAATAAATGAATAAAAAGGGGGGAAAGAGGTGATAAAGAGAAAAGAAAGTAACAAAAGGGAGAAGTTCTGGGTAATGGTATAAATTACTAAAGTATAGTAAATCACACACTGTCATCCCATTGCTCATCGATTTGTTCGAGCGGGCACCAATAACGTCTCTCATTGTCAGACTTATTGTTACTGTTTTTGGCATATCCAATATGCTACGGATAGCTTGCCAGGCTCTGGCGTGCGAGTGCGATACTCTCGGTAGCTTGCCGGGTTCTCTGAGAGGGGCGGAGGAATCGAAACTCAGGTCGGCTGTGTGAAAGGCGAATGCCCTTCCGCTGTACTATCGCTCCAGACCAAAGTATAGTAAATACATGAATAAAATAGAATTTGAATATTTAGTTCATGTCACCTAATATTCCAAATGCTTTCTCCCTTCTCTTTTCCTGTATCTCACTTTCCCCCTCCTTCTCTCTTAAATATATAATAAGATAGGATTTTATCATGATTACTAATTAAAAACACATAGACAAGATGAATGACCATGCATTCCTTGCCTTAAAAACAAAAATAGCAGTAAAAATATCACTTAGAGTTATGCATAGGATTGGCTGAAGAATAGAAACAAACAAACAAACAAAAAAAAAAACCCAAGAGTGGTATGTAAAAGGTGTGGTATTTAAATGTAAATAGTTAAGTACAATTGCAGATTGTGAATGTGAGAATAAATGTTTTTGTTGACTACTTCCAGATATGGTAAAGGGTTTCTACTGATAAACGTTACAATTATTTTCAAAAGGATAAGGCTGAATGTATCAAGAACCCTGAAAAAAACATTTAAATAGACTTATTGGTTTATCAACCTCAGTTTGTTTACTGCCTACCGGGCATCAATCACCAAAAATCGGCACAACATAGGTCATATTAATGGGAATTTCAAATGAAAGCAATTTCATATAAAAAAAAGTTCTTTTTAGCTTTTTAATGGTGTTCTACATATGGTAAACCATTAAGTACAAAAAGCACAATTAGATAATTAATATATTAGAAATGTTTAGGAACCAGAATCACTTTTATTTTAAGTTTAGAACTCACTGAGGATCACAGATTCTGTTTTGGGAAGATGCCTTGAATTAGGGAACAGACTTATGGCTCATAGAAAACCAGTAACTGCACAGAGATACTAAAAGATGGCTTTCCCGGTGTGTATCAATATTTGGTCCACTGGAATATTTTGAATAAAACTATGGAATGCATTCATATAATATTTAAATTCTAAAATGTTCATAAAATTCATAAGATCAGATGAAACAAACATTTTAAAAGAAATGCTCTGGAATAGAGACAATTCATTATAACCAAAAGATTTAACATAGCATTATGATTAAGAGGGAGGGTTCAATTTAAAGTTTGACAGACCTGTTCAGAATACGGTGTTACGGTATTCCATAACTAGAGAAAGCTTCAGTCAACATCTCAAAATTTTGGCTTCAAGATTTGTGAAAGGGAAATAATAAGATTTAAAAAAAAAATGAAAATACATTAGAAACCTACAGCCTCGTTTATTACAAAAATCTAAAATTATACTCTAACAACTTTAATTCATATCAACACTCTTATCAGACTTACGTTAGTTGGGGAAGATATTTTCTATCTTTAGAAAGGTCACACCCGGAAATGCTCAGAAATGAAGATCACTCATTATGATACCCAGCCGAGCAATGCAGGCTCCTTGGATTGGCACTCGAACCCTGCATGTCTGAACCCAGTGATGTTTGATGGCCACCAAGACCATGTCCAAGTGCCCTAGCAAGTCAGCTATTACCCTTGTCCATACTTTTGTTCATTTTTTCCTTCTCGATTTTGAGCCATACCTCAGGACTTAGTTCTAGCTCTGTGCTCAGAGATTACTCAGGGAACCATATGTGGTGCCTGGAGATCAAACTGGGACTGGCCACACACAAGGCAAGTGCCTTAACACCCTGTACTAACTCTCTGATCCAGGGTCTAAGCGTTCACAAAAGCAAGAAACAAAAAGTTAAATATCGACCATCTGCCCCCTTTATTCGATGGTTTATTGTAATTTTTAACTCTATATAGATATCATTAATAATCACAGATGTGAGTTCAATGGTGCTGTTCAAATGCATTTTCTAGTTTATCTTGCTTTTCTATGGAGTAATGAAGCTGAGAAAGGAGCAAAAAATTATGTGTAATATGTTATGAACATGTGCATGTTAACAATTTGAAGCAACTTCAAATCACTAGATCCAAAAATCAAGATAGGAAAGAAAAAGTAACTGAAAGTTTTAGAGACACACAAAGAAAAGAAATTAAACTTGCAGCAGAAGCTAATAAGTGCCTAACCACAAGGATCAATCATTTTTTTAATTAGTAAGATGCATAATTTATAATTAAATGTGTATGCTACAAACATATTAAAATACAGGCATAAAGTTAAAAACAAAACTAAAATGAGTTCTACCAATCTCTAAATTTGGAGGGTACTTTTAGCTATGGCAGAAAGAAGAAATTGCCACAACTAATGCTAGATAAGATAAAAACAGAGAACCTCATTTACTTTAGAAGAACAAAGGAATTTTTAAACATTGAAGGTATAATTACAAAATTTCATCTATTCATGACTCAAGAAATACAAAAAGGTTCACAATAATCACAATGAGAAATCTGAAGCTATAATCCCTTGACTCAAAGAACCACAAAGTTCAGGCAAGAGGTAATACATCATTGTGTATTATATGAGTTAATCTAAAAGTAGCTAAATGCCTACAAAGCTACAAAGTAAATTAGGAATGTTCCATTACAACCACAAACATTAATCAAACATGTTTTAATTGCCAAGCATGTTGTTAATTATAGACATAAAAAATTAACAGATTGCCTTGCTCTCAATATATTCTCACTCTAAAACATCAACATGATAAAATGTTCTAAAACTATTAAAAAACATAAGAGATAAGTGTTCATGGTAGAAGGATATATGAAATATTAACTCAAAAAATTTAATGTGATTTGAATCATATGAAAAAAAGTGGAAGGAAAGAAAATACAATCATGAGAAAAATAGCTGAAAGTTAATTACAGGGCATTCACTAATACATTATCACCAATCTTAATTTGACAAGCTATTTCTCATACCATCTGTTATGCATCAAACATCCTCTTCAAACATTTCTCTTTTTTTTGAATGAACATGAGTTTTTTTTCTTTTTTTATTTCCATCTGTTTGTGGCAACATGTGCTATAGCACCAGAAATGCTAATATATTCTGGGACTGGATATAAGCAAATAATAGAAATTCTAAAATTGCAAAACCTCCCTTTGAAAAGAGAGACTCTGGTAAGTGGTAAGCAAGAAAATGTTAAATGTACTCTTCTGACCTTTGAATGATAAAAGCTGCACACTTTATTAGAACCTTATAAAAACAGGTCAAATTTCTCTGCTCGTTTATTTCATTTATATATGAAATGTTTCCAGATTTCCTAATCTTGACTAATGACAGAATGAGTTCATTACGTGTGTTAAGTGATGTTTGCTATTTGCTGTCCAGTTCTCACTCAAATTTTAAGTACAAATAGACATTTTACATATGCAAGATCTCTGGACATCCCTGTCGCAGTTTGACTAGTGTCATGATGGATGACTTTATGAGGAAATAAATACTCATTTCTATTTCATCCTTTATTTTCCCTTTCCTTTTATTATTTATTCAACACAGTATGTGAACATGCTTACTAAATCAGTGATAACCTTCTGCATATTGAAGGTTAAAGAGTGAATAAGAAAAAAAAAATCTCCCCAGCCTCATATTGCTCACACTATTATCTCAGGAGACATAAAATCTAATTTAAGGTCATGGTTAGTATAAAAATGATACAGTAGATGCGTGGCTTCAGAGTAACTGGGGTAAGGATTTATTCATTGAAGTTTTGTTGGGTTTTTTTTTTGTGGTGGGACAGCCACCCCTGGCAATAGTCAGAGGTTACTCCCAGCCCAATGTTCCAGGATCACTCTTTTAAAAAGAAAAAAAAAATTATCTTATTTTATGAAACATTTCACAATATTTGATTGCACTGAATACTCAAACAGCAATCCCACTACCATTGCACTTACCAAATTTTGGAGGTCTCCATCTTGAACCCCAACCCCTGCCCCAAAGCAGAACTGAAATCATTTATTTTGTATTATTTGTTACGAAAAACCACTGAAAATGCTACAAAAAAGTTTCCTTAGAAGAAAGAGCATGAAGATCGTTGTACTTCACACAGGGGCCATTAAGCCTTTCTATAAGAGGTCACTAACATACTGTTAAAAGTTGACCCTTGTGTGCATATATGTGTGTGTGAGTGTATGTGTATACAAAATATATATATATATGTAAAAAAAATATTTCCCTCTAAGATTAAACCCCATCAAGTGTGGTGTGGTATTCTTGAAGTATGGGTGGTGTAAGGTACAAGTTGTCGCAAGGCCACAAGTGCAGCCGTGCAGTCCAGAAATAGATTCACTTATGGGTGAGGCTCAGCCCGTGTGTGGAGAGCGGCCGTGAGCATGGCGGCGGATGAGTTCTGGAAGTTTTCGGCTGTTAGGGTTGGGTTCTAGGGTCACTCTTCACAGGGAACCAGGTGATGTCAGGAGTGGAACCCAGACCCACTGAGCTCTCTATTCAGCTTCGAGCAAACTGTTGGGGATCTTTTGCGGAGATGACTTTTTTGTTTGCTTTGTTTTTGTATTTGTTTGGGGAATACATCTGGATATATTCAGGGCTCACTCCTGGCTCTGTGCTCAGGGATCACTGCTGAAGAGCCTGAAGGACCATATGGGGTGCTGAGGATCAAACCTGGGTTGCCGAGTTAAGGCAAGGCCCTACTGCTGTACTATCCCTCCTGCCCACAAGAAGGCAATGTTGAGTCCAAAGTTGAATAAAGTGAGGGATCAATAGTCACCAATTTTAGAGAACTATCAACACCTGTACCGACTTAAGCACTGTTGTAAACCCCTCCTGAGAAACACAACCCAGAGCAATGATTTATGTTACATTCCCTTCTGTGTTCCTAGTTCTTAAAAGTGCGGTCATCTCCTGGGGCTTTTGGAACAATGTGGAGTGATGGAGATGGATGATTGTGGGTAGGCTAATACACTAAGACCATCAAATAAACACAAGCACACTTTGCACAAGGACGCTTGGTTCATGACTCTGAAATGTGCAAATTCTCAAATATCTAACCCTCTTCATAGTTTGCCACGTTATTTATTTATGCTTCAGGATACCTTGCAGAATCACACACTGTCATCACTTGGGAAAAAAAATCTAGGCCAAAGAAAGAAAAAAAAAATATGCCAGGATGAAAAGCTTGGTTAATTATCCTAATAAACCATCTTCCCGCAGGTCCTCAAATCCCTAATTCCACCGCGAGAGTACCCATTCACCATTCCTCCCCCACCACTGCCTGTGCCCTGAAAGAGTGGTGAGATCTAAGTTTTTCTTACTTTCTCCTCAGCGTTTAAAAATCTATTTTGGACATTAAAACAGGCAAACAAACAAATAATAAATGAAGTATTGGGGAAGGTTGTTTTTTTTTTAAGAAAAATTTCCTCTTCCACATCTCTGCATTCTCTCCCTATAATTTTTGAACTTGGCCTGTTACAGGTGGCTAGCAGCAAAGCAAAGCGCTCTCCCCTGCCATTAACCAAATAGAAGCCTCACTGAAAAGGATCAAGAGCTCTGTGTTTCATCAATTTAACATCCCAGCATTAGCACCAGCCAAGCAGACACAGTCGAGCTGCCAAGACAAACAAACGGGGCTTGGCAGAAGGGGGACCAGGTTCTGGAGACAGCACTCCAGTCTAAACTTCTTAAGGAGTCTGTATAAATGTGCTTTTATTGAAAAGGTGCGGCTGCATCTAAAGCATAGATTCAGCTCAGACACTGCCACCTTTCACGGGGGATGTTGGCTGAAGGTGTGTGCGGCCCAGTGACTATGCAAAACCTGCGTCACAGCTACCTGCTGCTCATTTTTTTAATCCCCCAACCAAAACTTTTGGAGCCACACTGAACACTGGCTGTTTTATCAGAAAGAAAATAAGAGTGAAGGTGCGTGCTGGGCCACGGAGCCCTTCCCCGCCTCCATCCCAACCTCATCCAAATAGGGAACCGCAGTGGGTGAATAAGTGATTATAGGTCCCCTCTGTTTCTCGAGCTCGGTGGACAGATTTTTAAGATTGAGTATGGGATATTACTCTTTCGGTCTCCTGCAGAGTTGTCAGGAACCAAACATTTCTTAAAGGTTAAACTTCAAGTTTCTTGGAGATGGTGGTGGGGGCGGGTGGGGGGAATTCAGATTTAAAATTTACGAAAGCAAAAATATTTTACTGAAAAGGCAAAAGATCCGATGCAGATCTTTGTAAAATAACCATTGACAAACTCGGGTCAGGCACTGGGGCTAGGAAAGTGAATATGGCACTGACTGTCCCCGCGAATCGAGCCATCTAAATCACTAAAATACTTTTGGCAACATCTGAAAATAAAAGTTACAACATCCTGAAAGTTTGAGAGATTTAGGTTCCCAAGAATGTGCAGAAGAAATCTTTTAAAGTAATGTACCAGAATTCCAAGAGCCAGTTTGGAAAGGTAGTGTCATTGCTTAATGTTCAAACTATAAAAATCTTCCTCCGAAAAGTTCTAGGCGTTTATTTAAATGAGGTGTGTCATCGAAAGAGTACTCAAGTATTTACAGTAACACCCTCATAGAAGTGACAGAAGTATTTCATTCATACATGCTCTAAGTATTGGTTTTTTTTTAAGAGGACCAAAGTACTCCCTACTAGATGCTAAAAAAGTAAAGATAAATAAGTCAGAAAAGGCCCCTAAAGTCAGGAATTGTACAACCCAAGTCAGTAGCGGAATGCTAATAAGTACGTTAACAACATTGCTCATGAACAATTATGACATTAAAAATTATCCTTTATTTTGGAAACACTGTTTTAAGACAGGGCAGGAAGACTGTTCTGAAGAAGCATTATTTGAGCAAAGATGTGAACGATTCCAGCCCACCAACCATGTGGAAGGAGTGGTTGGGAAAGGGAGTAAGAAGCCAAGAGGGAAAGGCCCTTTAACAAGTCCCAGAAAAAGCAAGAAGGCCAGTATGGCTGGAGTGTGCTCCATCAAGGTGAACTGGCCAAAAAGGTAAGAGGTCAGTCTCAGCAAAGTCCAAGATGGCAGAAGAAAGTTCACCATGGAAAGTAGTTTGGTTTTCATTCCAACAGTCGTGGGAGACTCCTGGGGTGGGTGGATTAAACTTTGTGTTGTGTGATCTGATTTCTGTCTTTTAGCAAGCTGGTCTGGATGCATTCTTTCACCCAGATATTTGTTGAGCATTTACTATAGAGTAGAGCCTGGGAATGCAGACAAAATCTTTACTTTTATGATACTTGGGGATGAGGCAGATTCCAGAGGCAATGAAACACGGAGCAAACAATGAATTTTAATATGGCAAGTAAAAAAAATATAAAGGGAAGGATAGGGAATAAATGGAATATGACAAGGGGGTGCTGTTTCAGACAGGTGGCCAGGTACAGTTTCTTCTACACCTTGAAGAACTGGAAATGATGTAAAGCTTTCCATGAAAGTCATCTGCAAATGTTCAAACAGGGAGCATACTTGGCTACTGATTGATGGAACATCCCACGGGGTCATATAAGGCTTGGAGTTAGAGAGGCTGAAGCTATGGCAGGGCACATAGATGGAGGGCGACAGTAATTTGATCTGTATTAGAACGACAGGAACAGCATTGAAGACAAGGAACAGCAGGCACGGCAATCTGATCTTTATTTTGAATAAACTGGCATTATTGTTTGAGGAGAAAAAAGATGATAAGAGAAACAAACATAGATGCAGGAAATACTAGATTTGAGCTGCTTTAAAGAGCAAAAATGGTCAAATTTCGGAAATTTTCTAAAGGTTGAACCAGCATATTTGTTGTTGGGCAAGATGTGAGGCTGAGAGGATATGAGAACGCTAAAGGATGATTAATTTTCTTGGATGCAACCTTTCTCCTTTGCTACCTGCCTCTCTGGCTTTATTTCCTACACCCTCAATGGTTTCTATTTAATCTAAGATTATTTGGTCAAGTTCTATTGTTGGCCATCTTTTTTTCTTCCATCTATATGCTCTTCCTGAATATTTCCAAAGGCAGTAGAATTTAAAAATTCAACTACAGATTTCTAAATTCTTGCTTGTCCTTTAAATTTGAGTCAAATTCCTCTGAAATACTTCTTACAGAATGTTTTAATGCCAACTTGACACCCCTTTAAGTGATGCCACAGTAACAATTTCTATTTTAGTCAAGTATCTATCACTTTACAATTTCGTTCACCACAGCTCACTGAAATTGCTCACCTATTTATTGTCCCTCTGGACAGTACCTTTATAAACAGAACTCTCAACTCATCTTGTGTTCTTAGTGCTTACCAGCTCGCAGTCACCCTCTAGGCTATATAGAAAAGTCAAATACTGGGGCTGGAGTGATAGCACAGTGGGTAGGGTGTTTGCCTTGAGTGCAGCCAACCCAGGTTCAATTCCCGGCATCCCATATGGTCCCCCCAGCACCGCCAGGAGTGATTCCTGAGTGCATGAGCCAGGAGTAACCCCTGTGCATTGCCAGGAGTGACCCAAAAATCAAAAAAATTAGAAAGAAAAAAGAAAAGTCAAATACTGTTCAAGGAGATAAGGAGATTCATCACTATCCCAGTATCACATGGCTTTTTTTTTTAATCAAAGTAAAGGAAGCAATGAACTGTGACCTTTTTTTCCAATTGTGATATCTTCTCAATATCAAACACATATAAGATATACTAGGCTAGCTGTCTAGTTCCTAAGGTTTCATGTTATTGTCTCTGAAAAGAGGCTGTTAAGAGTGAATTTCTAGCCCAGCCGGGGCTGGTCCACAGCTCCGGCCGGGTTTCGGCCCGGGTGCCCATGCCTCTGCACAGCCGGTGGATGTGGAACGAGCGGGAACCAGAGACAATTTAGGATTTGGGGTTCCAGCAAGTGCTTGCACCCATGTATGGAGACTGTGAACTAAGCTTTTTCCCCACGCTGGCTAACGGAGGAAATATCCTTCCTTCTTGGTCTCTCTCCCCTCTGGGAGAAGGTGTGGTGTCCGACATTTTGTGGGTCCTTTGAGGAGGTATGAACTTTTGGCGCGGAGAAAAAAAAAATGTGCTTTGAACTTGAAACGGCCGCGGGATACCGGTGCAGTCCCAGCCGGGGCCGGTGCTCGGCTCCGGCCGGGTTTCGGCCCGGGTGCCCATGCCTCTGCACAGCCGGTGGATGTGGAATGAGCGGGAACCAGAGACAATTTAGGATTTGGGGTTCCAGCAAGTGCTTGCACCCATGTATGGAGACTGTGAACTAAGCTTTTGCTACATGCTGGTCCAGGAAGGGAAATGATTCATTTTCCAACTTAAATCTCCGCGGACTTAATTACTATAATACAGAAATTGTAATTTATATAATACAGAGACATTTTATCTCTTCATTCTCATCAGTGGAAAACTTACTATCAAATATTTCCTTGTTAATAGAGCTTTATTCTTGGGGGATAAATTCCAACAAAAATAGTGAGTCTGTTTTGAAACTCTAACAATAGTGAGTTGTGTGTTGAAATCTAGAATGTAATCAAGGTAAAGAGAAAAGGAAGTGAAATTATCACTTACGCATGGGGGGGGTTGGGGGTGAGGGGTGGGATGTATACTGTTTTTTTTGTTTTTGCTTTTGTTTTTGTTTTGTTTTTGTTTTTATTGGTGGTGGAATATGGGCACTGGTGAAGGGATGGTTGTTTGAGCATTGTATAACTGAGATATAAGCCTGAGAACTTTGTAACTTTCCACTTGGTGATTCAATAAAATAAATTTAAAAAAAAAGAGTGAATTCCTAGATATTTCATGAAAAAGAATGAGGAAATATAAGATGGGTCTTGGATAGGATCTGGCAAAACCTTAGAACACTAATAAAATCAGTCTTCTTTATTGGTGACCTCTTTATTGAGGGCCACAAAGTCATTATTTTTTAAGAAATTCCTTTAAATTTCAAAACAATAAAAAAGTATATACAATGTGAGCAATGGGCATTTTAAAGCATATAATCCTGCTACATATCCATGATTTATACCAGTGATCCTCAAAATTTGGTCTGTGCATCCTGAGGCTCATTTTCTTAAAGGTATTCTGCATGGTCAAAACCATCTTCATCCTAATATACAGATGCTTGTGCCCTCTTCACCACGTCTATATTTGCGCTGACAGTTCAAAAGCAGTGACTGGTGAAACTCTTGGCATATTAGCATTAATCAAAGATGTCGCACTTAACTTTCTAACATTCATCGGGTTCTTCATTGCCATGCAGAAATCACTTCTAAAAAATTCATTTAAACTTACGGATATCTGATAAATCAGTAACAATTTTACTTCAATCTTTTTTAACATAAAGCCCTGCTACCTACATAAATCAGTTTTCCGACCTTCCCTTTCCTTTGCTTCCTTTTTGTTGTTCCAATGTTTGCACACTCAGTTATTGTGTTCATAGATGTCGCAGTTCTCTACTGTAGTGTCTGTACACATACTCGCCAGGACTTGCTGAAGCAGAGGTACACACACACTCTGATTACAGTGCTCACTGGAGATTACTGCAGAGCTGATACATTACTTGCCAAGGATTGCACTTCCGAGTCATGGTGCTCACAGACATCTTTAGTGGTGCTCTCCAGGGGCTGTCCTCCTTCAGCTGTGGTGCTCCCCAATGCCCGGCTGCTTTATGACCAGAAAGGCTTGCTATTCTAGGGCATCCCTGACACGGAGCTACCATCCAGGCTTCACGAGTAGACCATACTTGTTACATGGCAGGGCATGAAAACTGAACACATGGTCTTATGCTTACAAGGCTGGCTTTATAAACCACTTACCCATTCTCCTGGACCTCTGATTTTATTAAATATTCAGCATTAAATACAAAATTTTTAATATTCTCTGTGACAGTGCCCGAGAGATAGCACAGGGTTTGCCTTTCATACTGCCAATCTGGTTCAATCCCGGGCACCAATATGGTGCTCTGAGCACTGCCAGGAGTCATCACGGAACACAGTTAGAAGGAAACCTTGGGGACTGCTGTGTCCCAAACCCTCCCACATGTCTAGGTGACATAAACTAGATACTAACAATTCTGCTGTACTCCTACTGCATATATTATTGCCAAAATATAATAACTAGAGAGGGTAGACTGATAGAACAGAGGATAGGGCATTTGCCTTATACATGATCAACTCAGGACTGATCACTGAGCACTGAGCTATGAGTAATCAATAAGCACGGCCAGGTGTGGCCCAAACCCAAACAAACAAAACTTATATACATAATGATTATCAAGGAAGACCACTTGTACAATTGTCTGAGGTACAAGTTGCACTAGTCAGTTTTTGGGTAGAATGCCATTGCCACTTGAAACAATGTCTAACACAAATTATGGTTATTTAAACTTGGCTATTTGGCAAATACTTAAGAAGAAACTGAGCTTACTGCTCCATAGAAAACAACTGACGTGATATGTTGCTAATGATAAAATTTAAGCTTTTAAGTGAAAATTAAAACTTTAGAATACTAATCTCCTGCCACTCCAAGCTTGACAGCCTCCCAAAACTCACAGACTTTCACTGATTTGATCAGTGAATATATTAACACATGTTAATGTTGTGATATTTCATAACTCAAGGAACCAATATTTTCCAAATGACCAATGCGTGAAATAGAAAAAATACATAGCTAAATAGCCCATGGATGTGCAAATAAACTTCAATGTAACAGAGTACAAAATATTTAATGTTTTCAATTTCTACATTTTCACTAACTTTAAAATGCTATCATTTACTGAACTTTTATATAAAATATTCTCAATTATATAAAAAGATTACTCTTTTTGTAACTTCCTTTTTACTAGTCTAAATTTTCTTCATATGTTCCAACCAAAAAACATTAAAATGAAAAGGCAGATATGAAAAATACCAATAAGTTATTATGCTATTAAAACTCTTTCACGTCACATTTATTAAATGAAAACTATAAATCATCTAATTTTGTTTTGAAGCATAGCTATTTTCCAAAAAGTTTAGTTTCTATGTGTTTATAATTGTAATATAAATTAATAAACACTTGTGTTCATTTTTTACTTATAATATGGTAAATGTAGCTAAGCATAACATTACATTAACGAAAATATTTTGAGCCAAATAATTTTCAGAGTACAATTACAAAATCAAAAACTTGAGAACCACTGCTTTAGAAAAATCAAAGTCGCCCACCAAAAAAGATCACAAGCACCGGTCATTTCACTCTCGTTTGTAAATGGAAGATAGTAACTACATGTTGTGTTGCAGACAATTTTAAAACACTGAGATAAATAAAAGGAAATCCCTGAGATAAGTGAAAGGAAGACCAAGCCTCAAGAAAGGAGTTTCTGGCGGGGTAGAGTATTCTTGGTGAGGCGTTCATTTCACTGAGTTCTTTACACTATCCCCCATCACTCAGGTGCTGGGGAAAGAGAAGGAACCATTATGGCAATGATAGTTGGAAATGATCACTCTGGATAAGAAGTGCTTGCAGAAATGTTTTCGGTAAAGCAAGAAACATGATAATGTCTCAATAGCTGTACTGCAAATCAAAATGCCTAGAGAGAGACAGAGAGACAGAGAGAAATGCCTGCCATAAAAGCAGGCTGTGGGTAGGGGGGTGGCAGGAAGGAAACCAGTGGGGTCATTGCTGGTGGGAAATATACACTGGTGGAGGGAGGAGTATTGGAACATTGTATAGCTGAAACTAAAACTTGATCATGAACAGCTTTGTAACTGTGTATCTCATGGTGATTCAATTTTTTAAAAAATAAGAAAGTAATCTTTAAAATAATTGTATCACTGTTATCCCTCCAGCGGGCACCAGTAACATCTCCATTGTGAAATTGTTGTTACTGTTTTCGGCATATCAAACACACCACCGGTAGCTTGCCAGGCTCTGCCATGCAGGCAAGATACTCTCGGTAGCTTGCTGCGCTCTCCGAGAGAGGCAGAGGAATCGAACCCAGGTCGGCCGCGTGCAAAGCAAATGCCCTACCTGCTGTGTAAAATACTATAAAAAATAGCAAAGTTTTTTTTTTAAAAAAAGAGTTTCTAAAAGATATTATTTACATATGGAATCTTGGTCCAGAAAAAATGAGATGTGGTTTAATGGCAATATAAATGGCAAATAGGGACAGCAGTGTTTTCATAAATATTCTGATATTTATAAATTATCATCTCATTCAAAATTCTACAGCTCCTGTATTTCCATGAGAGAAGAAAATATTCCATGAGAGAAGTCTATAAAAAGACTACATATTGATTAGTTTTCTTCTTAAAATGTTATCCTCTGCTACTACAGAGAACATGTCAAAGACAGAAAGATCCCTGGTTGAAATCTCTTTTAGCAGCATGCTAAGAAATTAAACATAGAGTTCTACAGTATATTAAGGACACATAAATAGTGCTTTGGAACACGAATATTACATGTTTTGTTTCTATGAAAAGTAGTTTGTCTTCTTACTATTTCCACCAAAGTTGTCTAGTATACTAGCTCATGTTATAAACTTCTTTCAAGTTAATAATATGACAATTATCATGACCCTTTCTCAGTATGTATCTGCAGGAAGGTATTGAAAGTATATTCTATTCAAGTAAATTGTTTCTTTCTTTCGCTGGTCACTAAATCATCAATGTACAATAGAAAATCAGAGTTGTACTAGCAAGTGTTCTCAAGCGAATAATTATCTGCTCTGCCACGTAAAATACAAGAGAAATTTTTAAATGTATATAATAGTTCATATTAATAGTTATAGAATAACTTAAGAAACATTTGCTCATAGAAACATTTGCTAATGATTTGTTTCATGTTTAGACCTCCGTCAAACTGCACTTGGTCAAACTTAATTATAAGAGTTGACAATAGCAAAACAAATGAGGGAGAAATTCATCTATTAGTATAAAGTACAGTCAGAGTCTGGCACCTGACTTGAATTGTAGAACACATACGTGGCATGTGTAAGGCCCCGAGTTCAATCCCTGATACCACATGGCCCATTCAGTACCACCGTGACCTCCACAACCGTAAAAATAAGTAGAACAATAATGAGTTCATCATTATGTAAGAAACACATTACAGTGCTGTATATGATCCTCTGAGTGCTTACAGCAAGCAGAGCCAAGAGTAAGCCAAAGCACAACCGGGGTAAAGGGGAGAGCTGGGGGGTGGGGAGGAAGGAGGGAAGGAGGGAGAGGAAGAGAAAGATGAAGGGAAGGAGGGAAGGATGGAGGGGGAAGGGAGGGAGTGAAAGGAAAATGAATTATAGTTTTATAACACCAATGATTATTCAGACAGTAAAAAACAGTAACATTTACAGTAACAAATTCAGGGGGAAAATTAGATGTAATTTAAGAAAAACAGAACAATGACCAGTATGTTGAAAATTACACAACAAACATTAAAAATAACAAATCTAAATAAACAGAAATATTTTAAAGTTCAACAACATAGTGATATAAATTCTCCACAAATATGTAAATAAATTTAACACAATTCCCATCAAAACCTGAGATTTTTCTTCTTAGACATTGAAAGATGACTGTAAAATTTACAGAAAAAGGCAAAGAAAATAATTTTGAAAAAAAGAATAATAGTGTAGTAGCAATTTGTCTACATGTATTAGACCAAGATACAAACTAGAACTGCAGAAACTTCTGGAAAACAAGGCATATTTAGTTTGCAGCAATTTTTTTTCTATTTTGGCTTTGGGACCCCTTTCAGCCAGGTCAGGACTGATTCCTTGTTCTGAGCTCAGGGATCACTCCTAGCAGTACATGGGGGACTATAGCCACGCCAGGGACAGAACAGAACCTGGTTGGCTGTGTGCAAGGTAAGTGTCTTCACCGCTGTACTCTCTCTTTGAACCCTGGCAAATTTCTCAAACGTTCTACATGGAGCATGAATATAAAAGAAAATATCTATAAAATGAAAACCTTTTACTTTCCAACACCACTAAACAGCGTCAAGTAAAGAGCTCTGTGGCGAGCGTCTACCATGCAAATTTAATCTACAAATGGGATCCACAAATTTACAACAAACATGTGTTGAACAAGTTCTCAGTGGTTCTGTTATCTGAAAGCACTGGCACTGCAGCAGAAGGTGTAATCTCCAATCCACCTCAGCCAGGAGGGTGAGAGAACCAAAACCAAAGCATGGAACCCTATTGAGCAGTACTAAGATGTGTGAGCACCTTATCCTCATTTGTCAATCCTCCCCCTGTAACCCAGGCAAGTATGCGTATGATCCACATAAAAAATCCTTGGCAAGCAAAATTAAATTGGCAAAAAATAAAAATAATGACATTACCTAATGCTGGCAAGGATGTAGAAGAACTGGAACTCTCTAACCTTGTTATGAGCAATGAAAAGCAATGGAGGCAGTTCAAAAACTAGATTGGCAGTTTCTTATAAAGTTAAACATGATTTATTATATGATCCAGCAATTCTACTTCTAAATATTTACTTAAATGAAATAAAAACCTGTCCCATAAAGACTTTTACCCTAATGTTCACAGCAGCTTTATTTGAAATAGTCCCCAGATTAAAAGAATCCAAATGTCTTTCAAATGGTGATGAATAAATAAATTTTGTTGTATATATACAGTGGACTAGTATTCAATAAAAATATGTAATTTATAAATTCAGCCATAACATGGGGAATCTTAAAAACACAGTAATTGAAAGAAGCCAAACACAGAAAGATACCTGCTGTATAATTCCATTTGTATCAAATTTAAGAAAGGAAAATTGCAGTGAAAGACCAGAAGTTGTTCAAAGAAAGGAAAATGACTACAAAGTCACAAAAAAGAACTTATTTTTTATCATGAATGTGATCATTACATACAATTATCAAAATTTATCAAAGTGCTCTAGATTTTATTTATAGTTGAGCACTAAAGTTGGTCCAGTTTTAAGGGTTGCAGTGTTAGTACAGAGGAAAGTGCACTTGCCTTGAACAAGGTCAACCAGGGTTTGATCTCTGGTTCTCCAACATAGTCCCCTGATCTCCACAGGAGTGACCCCTGAGTGCAGAGCCAGGGGTAAGCCATGGGCACAGCCAGGTGTGACCACAAAACAAATCAATCAATAAAGATAAAGCCAGTTAATTTTGTTAGAGTATATGTCACGGGATCTGTCAGAGCTAAACTATTTTCATCTTGGTTAGAGCATTTGGAGAGATTAATCTTCGATGACTTCTTAGCTTTGTTTATACTTATGGCAATTCCCTCCCTCTGTTATTTCTGAAGCATGACAGATGCTTGACAATGAATTTCAGGAAGTGCGCTATTCACTTGTCTCAGAAGTAGATATATAGCACACTTGGTTTACACAGGTCTCCAGTGGAGAACAAATCTGTGAGTAATGGACAACCTGTGAATGCTTTACGCTCTGTTACATGGCTAGTGAATACAATGATTTGTATAGAAGCAGATTAAACAGCAACCAAAAAAAAGCACCCAAATCTCGTTAAGATAGGATTTCTTTGCTATATCTGTAATTCCTATATTAGCTTCTTCTCTTGCCCATTCAATCTTGCTTTGTTGTCTGAGCAAAAAAAAGAAAAGCAAACAAATATTTTAAAAACCCAACAAACAAAAAAATCCCTGACCCCAACAAACTTTAGTACATGTAAAATATAAGGGCACTTACTATCCTAGTTTCTCTCATGCGTGAAATTTGTTGAGTTCGAGTCTAAAGGTTATTGACCTCCCTTTTAAATTTTAAATGCATTTTTAAATATCACATAGGAAACAAATGGCTTTACCTTTGCAAAATTCAAAATCTGACCCTCTATATCTTACGGGAATATTCTCTGAGACTTAAATCAGAACAAAAGACCAAAAAACAGATGAGTGCGCCTGAATCTCATTAAGGCACAGATGGAGTTACATTTGAGTCACTGCATCTGCTCTACATTCCTACGTCAGACCAGAGATGAAGCCGGTGAAAG
Source organism: Sorex araneus (assembly GCF_027595985.1). NCBI lineage: Eukaryota > Metazoa > Chordata > Mammalia > Eulipotyphla > Soricidae > Sorex > Sorex araneus. The sequence continues at coordinate 196,376,339 of NC_073306.1, forward strand.
TTCTATTCTCTTGAATTTCTATGCTCACCTTACAGGAAAGAGGCGGATGCCCACAGGTTACTCAGAGAAATGCTGTACTGCCCACAAATTTTCTATAGGAAAGAACAGTTCTTTCCCCAAAATTTGTTACGATAGATAACATGGCACAGAGTCCTGTGATTTAAGGTGGGCACTTAAGATATATCTAAGTAATAAGACAGCCAAGGGTGGCTATAGATCACATTGAGAGGGGTGGAGTGGGATGGGGGGAGAAGAGAGGAATACATTGCTAAAAGGATAAAGTCATCCAAATTATTTTTAGCTTGAGAAATGCTGGATGATATATCCACTCCCTTTGAATTGTTTCTCCTTGTATCTAATTCCCACATTACGAAAGTTTTTAAAAGAAGCATCTGCCTGGGGTTGGTATGCTCAAAATGTCTTGAAGAGCCTATAAAATGTTACATGAAATAAGGTAAAAAGAAACGGGGCATGTTCTCCTTTTGACTTTTTCTGCAGCCACCAGGTTTTCGTGAAGCCCTGGGCATGTGGGTATGTGATTATTTTCATGACAACAAACACTAGGAACAAGGGAAGAATATTTGTGGTTTAAAGAAACACAGTCTTCCAAAGTTTCTCTACGTAGTTCAATAGTCCCCTCTTGTATATTTTACTATTCCAGTTCTTGAACTTCTACAATGTGTTAATCATGATTCTGGGGCTGGGGAGATAGCACAGCAGATAGGGTGCTTGCCTTGTACATGGCCAACTCGGGTTCAATCCCCTGCATCCCATTTGGTCCCCCAAGCATTACCAAAATCATTCCTGAGCACAGAGCCAGAACTTACTCCTGAACACTGCTGGCTGTGGCTCAAAAGTAAACAAACAAAAATATCATGATTTTTCATTCACAAAAGGCGAAAGCTAAAAACTTTATATAATGAAGTTTAATTATTAAGTAATGGCTTCAGATATGGCATATCTGAAGTTATGGAAAACAAATATGAGTTATGGAAAACAAATAATAAACCAAACTTAGGTGTGCTCTAATACAAAATTATAGTCATATTGCTTTAGGTATCTGTTTTCTGGTTTAACAGGCTAATTGACTTTGTTCAGGGAGGCCCTCCCCAATGGTATTCAAGGAGCCCAGGGCCAAGGAGCCCAGGGCCACTTCTCCATGACATAAAGCCAACTCGGTGCTCAGGCCCATGGATGCCATGATGACTAGCGGCTGGGTTATTCACACATCTTATTTATACATAATTTACGTATGATATCTTAAACCAGACTTCCCCAACCAACCCCTTCAAAAAACTCTATACCAAATATTATTCCTGATTCTATGTTTTTCCCACATCTTCAGATGAGGAAACTATGACCTACAAAAAAAAATTAATGCTATCAATGTAACAAGAACTCTAAAAGGCAGAACCAGGTTTTATGCAGTCCTAACTTACTTCAAGGGCTACAGTGATAGCACAGTAGGTAGGGCATTTGCCTTGCAAACGGCCAACCCAGGTTCGATTCCTCCATCCCTCTTGGAGAGCCCAGCAAGCTACCGAGAGTATCCCGCCCGTTCGGTAGAGCCTGGCAAGCTACGCATGGCATATTCGATATGCCAAAAACAGCAACAACAAGTCACACAATGAAGACGTTACTGTTGCCAGCTTGAGCAAATTGATGAACAATGGGACAACAGTGCAGTGCGACAATGCAAGGCAAAGCCGAGCCTTGCCACTAATAAATGCTCAATATGCTATTGATTGTTGACTGGAATTAATGATACTCATCTCAATCTAAAAGCTTATTTTAGGGATATTTCTATATTCACTGCTTATATTCTATAGATGAGAAAAGGATATATATGTATACATATACATATATATCCTTTTATATATATATGTATATATATATACATATATATATAGAGAGAGAGAGAGAGAGATTGAAATTTTCCCAGAGCAACAAAATGTTTCTATTGATCTGGAAGCTTTACACTCTATATGAAAAGTATGCAGACTCTTCACTCAATATATCTTTTTTATAGAAAATATGGTTGGCTGTAAATATACACATTAAATAAATTATGTCCACTCAATGTTCATAAAAATACATAAGACAATCTGGGAAAAAGTAACATCGATTTTCTTCTCCCTTGAGAAGGAAAAGAGGAAGGTTGTGTTAAAATAGTACTTAGAAATTTTTCTCTCACAAGAGTCAAAGACCTTCTGAAGAGGTGGCTTGGAGCCAAAAACAACTTACTAGATGTAAGTAGAGAGAATCAGAGAACAAACCAGCAAAGAAAGTCAGGCAGGTGTCCATCTTCATCAATTTTTTCCAGGAAATATGCAATGACAGTCAGCTTCATCATTCTGTAGTCATTACCTTTGGTTCCAGGTGTACTATGACTGCACACTCTTACACCAGTGGTTAACAAAGCCTTTGACTAATAATACCTTTTCCTATATAACTGAGTTTTTAAATTTTTTTCTCTTTGTAGAAAACATAACCTTACCATTGTAATGAAGGGTTATGCTGACATGAACAGAAGTGAAAAATCCTAGATGCTGACTAAAATAATGCTCTAGCCCCGATGGGACTCTGAGATGACGCCCACAAACGGCCACTGGCTACTTAAGCTCCCACATGGCCATGATCCAGAGACACACATACGAATCTCAGAACCGAGCAGCTCCCTGCAGAGATCTCTCCAGACCCTGTTGCACTGTTGTCCCATTGTTCATCGATTTGCTCGAGCGGGCACCAGTAACATCTCTATTGTGAGACTTGTTACTGTTTTTGGCATATCAAATATGCCACGGGTAGCTTGCCAGGCTCTGCCGTGCCAGCAGGATACTGTCAGTAGCTTGCCGGACTCTCCGAGAGGGGTGAAGGAATCGAACCCCGGTCGGCCGTGTGCAAAGCAAATGCCCAACTCGATGTTCTATTGCTCCGGTCCATACCAAGCAATACAAAACAAATTGTCTAGCATTGCCTTTTCAGCAGGTTTGAGTTGTGGTGGAACTGGTGTTGAAATACCGAATGTGACCAAAGTAGAGAGTATTATGCAAACTGTCTGCCACACAGGCAGGGGAAGGAGTGGAATGGGGGGAGGATGCTAGGGATTTTGGTGGTGGAAAATGTACATCGGTGATAGGATGGGTGCTTGATGATTGTATGATCAGAGCTCAAACATGAAAGCTTTGTAACTGTATCTCACGGTGATTTAATAAAAAGGGGGAAAAATAAATAAAATAATAAAATAAAATAATGCCTTATACTGATAGGAGCTTATAACTAGCATCAATAATAATTTTCATTAGATTATAAAACTTGATTTATTAAAAAATTGACTAGAATCTTCTCTATTGTCTTAGTTTATTTAAATTGTAGAAAAAAAATAACTGTCCAAATCTTAGGTACTTTATTTTGACTTCATAAGCTTCTATATACATTATTAGAATAAGAAAAGTTTTGCAATATGCTTCTTATGACTGACTAGAAATAAACTTAGATCTGCCTTCGTATGTCATTACTATGGGTCTGAAGGAATACAAAGGCTACTTATTCCCTTTGTCAAACTGATATAAGTCATGTTTGTGGAAACACACAATCAAGACCACAATACAATTCGTTATTAGTTCCAAAACAAACAGCCAGAATAGCATCCACTCACACTATTTCCTTTTTTTCAATTATGTTTTAATTATGTCAAAAAAAGATAACTCCCCCATATAATGCATATCCTTTAAGTGTTGATAACCTAGATATTTATATTTTAAGGAAAAACTTGGGAAACAATCTTTTTTTCTTGATAGAGATATTCCATAATAGAACTTCAAATAATGATAAAGACCTACTAAAGAGCAAGAATTTTGCTTAAAGGAAAAATAGCACTTTATTTCCTAGTTAGTACAATACCATTTCTATCCCACTCTTTCCCATCTAAGCAATCAATCTTGCTCACCTACAAACACTTTGCAAAAACTATAGGTGATTATAGTGGAAAGACATTTTTTTTCAGTTTTTCCATTTAACTTGTTGAAAATATGTATAATTCAACTAAGAGAAATGCATTCCCCCACCCCCATCCCAAGGTTCAGATCTTTAATTACACATCCTTGAAGAAAGGAACATACTTCATATTACAAGAAAAAATTTTCAACTACAAGATTTAGGAAAAGAAGCTGATACAATCTCGTCAACAAATTAAAAGGTCAACACAGTGGCAGCTTTTCTGTGTGTATGTGTGTGTGTGTGTGTGTGTTTGTGTGTGTGTTTCCAGCTATATCTTTGTGTGTGTGATATACTGATTTCTTGGGGTTTTGTCTTGTAAAACAGTATTGTTCACGCCAGCGTTCTTTTGGGACTGTTTTACCCGTGTAATAACTCCATCTTGTGGATTGTCGTGACCATGGCATTCAGATCTCACCTTTCTTCAAGTTCCTAGACAGGATTAGCATCAATCTGATCCTTCCAAAGCTCACGAATCTGTAGCGTTTTTTCCTGTTGGTTATTAGTCCTCACACACACCCTTCCGCACCGTGTAGGGATATACACTGCCGGCACTCCAAGTCACATCTGTCACCACAGTGCTTAGCTGTCCCGGCCAACTCGCCCAATGCAGCGGAGCGGCAGACTTGTTTGATTATCCTGAACGGTGTGTACAACTCGCCCAGTAAATTTTACTCATGCAAAATCATCTAGAGCAGAGTTTTCCAGAATACAGCCCACCGAACATTGCATTTTAATCATCTGGAATATTTGATAAAACTAGAAGCATGAGCACCCAGCAAGCCTACTGAATCCACACTCTCTGAAAGGTAACCCAGAAACTTGTATTTTCATTAGAACATGCCAAGTTTTGGATCAGGAGTCAAACAGTACACCGGAAGGAAAACTTATTTCTGTAGGAAAATCTCTTCTTAATGAAAAGTAAAAAAACTCATGTAGGTCAGAGGAAATTCTGTTCAAGCAAGATGATGCAAGAACATGCATCTTCACCTGAAAACCTGAAATGAAGAAAGAAATGAACTGGGGCTGGCGCCATAGTACATCAGGCTGGGCGTTTGCCTTGCATGTGGTTGACCCCGGTCTGATCCCCAGCATCCGATATGGTCTCCCGAGCACCCAGGAATGATTCCTGAGTGCAGGGCGAAGAGTAACACCTGAGCATTGCCATATGTGACCCAAAAAGCCAAAGAGAGAGAGAGAGAGAGAGAGAGAGAGAGAGAGAGAGAGAGAGAGAGAGAGAGAGAGAGAGAGAGAAACTGTCTTCATTTACAAAGAAACAGAGCAAGTTGACCTGGCTCTTACTGCATTTGCTACACTCTATAAAGTAAATGTGATTTTTTTTCCTTTGAGGGAAGAGAAAGTCTATTTCAGTCCATATGTCAACCACAAAAATAGTGACTAAAGGAAAAAAATGGCAGAGCTCATCCTTCAGAAGCGTATAAAATGTTATGTATGGGCCCATATATCTGCGTAAGTGAATGTGTATAAATCCAGATTTAGTTTCAGAGATGGCTTTAGCTCTTTTCACAATTTTTAAAGAACTACAAAGTACCAACTTTTCAACTACAAGGCACTGTTTCTGGCACCAGGTCTCTTGTTTATCTGCCCAGTATCTTGTTTTCCGCCTCCTCTGAGCAGCTACTCCTTCCCAGGCTGAGTCGTTCTGGTGATCCATCAATGGCATGTCATCCTTTAAAGAGTAACTTAAAGCTAAGATGACCTCACGGAAATCCCACTTCTGGAATTTCTGAATCTACATAAGGGCCATATAGCATAGTAATGTTGAACCTAAAACTAGTTGAATCTCCCAGAAAATGAATTTTGAGAGTTCGTCAACTCTCCTACTTCTTGCCCTGTTAAAATTTGACTGTTGGGCTTTTACGTCAGCTTTTGTGAGGCACCTAACAGACTCCAACATGTTCCATTTTCCCTCGGATTAGCTAGATACCATGAATGTCTCTTGCCAATAACCAAAAAGCCCCAACTGATAAGGGCAGGAAATGGTAAAAGAGAGCATTTTTTTGGCTCACTATTTGCAGGACATTGTTTCTCACTGAGAGCTACAAATGCCCCACAGCCTCCACAGAGCAAAAGTCCCACCTTGCATTTATCCTGTGAGCTCTGCAGGAAACTCTCTGGAGGTAGTTTTTCTGTTTTCCATCTAAAAGTGTATTCCCTTATTACTAACATCCATTAAGAGTTAACTGCCCTCACCTGTTTTGACTTGCATATTAAATACTTTACTGCCTATATTCATAGATAATAAATATTCATACAGGGGCTGGAGCTATAGCACAGCGGGTAGGGAATTTGCCTTGCACACGGCTGACCTCAGTTCGATTCCCAGCATCCCTTATAGTCCCCTGAACACCATTAGGAATAATTCCTGAGTGCAGAGCCAAGAGTAAACCCTGTGCATAGCCGGGTGTGACCCAAGAAGCAATTAAATAAATAAATAAATAAATAAATAAATAAATAAATAAATAAATATTCATACACTTAAGTTGATTTTTAAAAGACATACACTGCTATGTTCACAATAAGCACATAAGAACATACACTAACAACATTAAAATGTACACTATTATTCACCATGCCTAAAAATGCACTTACATGCAAAATTTCAAAAGTACATCTAGAAACTAGTCTAAAGAAACTCATGTATTGTACACGTCTTTAAAGTAACATGTAGACGTCACTCTATACAGACATACTTTCACTCACCCTCCGAATATCCTCCCCAAATAACTACTGATGAGTCTCAGGTGTTAGCTTATATTCTGCAACTCAGTAAGGAATCACTTATAATAACTATTTTAAAGAAGTCCATAAATAAAGTGAATGGGAAGATTAAAAGAGATTCATTGCTAAAAATCCCACCAATAACTTCTGGACTTTAAAAGTTATCTTTTACTTTATTGTTGTAACAGATCATTCATAATCACTACAGAAAGCAATAAGTATTGTTATTGTAATAGTAACAGTAAGAATGAGTTAAATAATATTCTGATAAGAGTTAGAAAAAAACATTATTTTTTAAGAAAAAGACTTTCTGAAATATCTGGTTCAGATATATCATCAGTTGTATGATACAAAAAGTAGAGTCACAATCACTGGTAGATTTTATGAGACTTTCTTCTTAAGAATACTAATTTGGGGGGCTGAAGCGATAGCCCAGCAAGTAGGGTGTTTGCCTTGCACACGGCCAACCCGGGTTTGATTCCCAGCATCCCATATGGTCCCCTGAGCACCACCAGGAGAAATTCCTTAGTGCAGAGCCAGGTGTAACCCCTGGTAAACCTGCGCATTGCCGGGTGTAACCCAAAAAAAAAAAAAAAAAACTAATTTGACATAATTTGAGCTAGTGAGAGCCTAAACTTGACCCTAAATTTCAAAGTCTTTGTGTTCTACAAATATTCTACTTTTGTAGCTCTCTTTTGTAGCTCATTGCTCAGCCACTTCTTTCTGTCTGATCTCTGGCTTCTACTAGATCCCTAAAAAGTAGGGTTTTTATCTGAATATTGTAGACTTGCAGAATCTCTGTATATGTCTCTAGTTTTCACTATGAATCTAAAATTGCTCTTTTCAAATCTATTTTTAAAATCAGGTATTTTATAAGACTCTGTACTTGAACTGTCCTGTCTGGAAATTGAAGCCCGTCCACTTTCCCAGTGTTAGTAGCATCCTGTTTGACCACATATCCCAAATGACTCCCTGGCCGGACACTGTCTCTAGGGTTCCCACAACTCCCAAATGATTGCAAAATATCTCTAGTGCATATCCTGTTGGTATTTCATATTCAGTATGTTTTAGAGAAAATTCAAAAAACAATTTTTCTTCTGTTCTTCTGCTTTCTAGATTGTATAGCTATGCCAGCTCAACATTTTCCGATCATCTCTGACCCCCCTACACACTCTCTTTTTCCCTTTCTACCCACCCCAGTTCCAGCTTTCTGGATTTCCTCTCAATTATTTTATGTAATTGTTCCATTCCACTCTAGATCCTAATCCCATTCATTACCTATGACGCAGCCGTTCCCATCCTGCACCTCCGCTTGTTTCAACCACCTACTCACTAAACCTCTTTCCATGAACCTTATTGGGTCTAATTATGATCATAACATTCTTTAGTGACACTCTGAAGCCCTTTACATGTTCTATTTACTATTTTCTCTTTTCTATTTAGTCAACTGAAGTTTTCACTGTCATCAATTCTTGGACATCCTCATTTTTTTCTAAATCTTATCTAAAAAGCTTTCAGCTTTCATCACTGACTATGATGTTCGCTGTGACCTTTAAGATGAAGAAAGTTTATTCTATTCCCAATTCACTGATTTTTTTAAATAATAAATTAATGTTACATCTTGCATGGTCTTTCAAATCTATGTTATCTTATGATTTCACCCTATTGTGAGTATGGTATATGTATTCTACTTTGTTTCGACCACATTTATATCCTTGCATGAATCCCACTTGGCTATGCTGTATTACAGTTCTCTGCCTATAGACAAGCAAACAGATAAATGACTTGATTATTCAGTTTACTGAAACCAGTATGGAAGGGCAGTGACGGGAAGGGAAGAATACCTACTGGATTCAGGCAATCCAGCTGTCAATAATCTAAAATGCCAGGACTTAGTTCAATCCTAATGCTCAGTTCTGCCAGCAGCATACTCTTTCACCCTCAACTGGAAGATTCTTGATACTATGGGCTACTAATACCTTGGTCTCTTTTCTCCCAAACCAGAGTCAGTCTCCCTTCAACAAGGGCACTGCTGTGTGCCACACTACATGCCTTCCCTGATTGATTCCTGATACAATACATGCAATGCAACCACCAAAGTTTAGAAACATGTCCCACAGGAAATCCAGGCTGTGAGCTACTAAGGTTTATGCACTGTTGATTTCTGATGCATTTTATCAGTGAGATTTATCATCTGGCTTCTATTCTGTAATCTCTCTCAAAAATCCATATTTAAGTAATCTATCACCATCAAAACATCTAAGAATTTCTTACGTGCAGTTAGCTCTCAATGGTAAAATTAAACAAATTAATCTAAATATAAGGCTATTAAGAATATTCAAAAATCAATCGAAATGTAATTAATGTTAGATATCATACAGGTCTTTTTAAGCCTATTTCTACATAGTGATCAACTTCTCTATTTCTCCAGCATGTGTCAGGGGCTGGAGCAATAGCATAGTGGGTAGGGTGTTTGTCTTGCACACAGCCAACCCAGGTTCAATTCCCAGCATCCCATATGGTCTCCCAAGCACCACCAGTAGTAATTCCCGAGTGCAGAGCTAGGAGTAAACCCTGTGCATCGCTGGGTATGACCCAAAAAGCAGGAAAAAAAAATAGCATGTGTCTTTTGGAGTCAGTTTTACAAAAGAAAAAAAAAAAGAGGTAAAAAAAGAAAAAAATGTGATATTGAGTTCACGGGCTTGTTACTGCAATTCAATAACATAATGCATAGATAGCACTTCACAAAGTATCAAACATATAATAATAATAATAATAATCAGTAAGTGTTACTTTATGTAATTTGGTTTGTCGACACACCCAGGAGTGCCTAGAACTGACTCCTGACTTTGTGCTCATGGATCACCCTGGGGTGCTCAGGATACCATGTGTATGTGGTGCTGGGGATTAAACTTGGGTTGGCCATATGCAAGACAAATGCCTTAACCCCTATACTATACTATATTTCCTGCCCTTTATATTATTCTTGTAAGATGAAAATAACAATTTTTCTAAAACAAATAACTACTATTAAAATCATCAAAGGTTACTATTTCTTAAATAAGACATAAATGTATCTCAAATGTTATTTATCGCCAATAGCTTGTGCTAAACTTAATCTGTCAATAATCATTTTATTGAAATTGAAGTTATATGATTATTCCATTAAAAATACAGTCCAAAAAGCTTAAGTCATAGTAAGCACAGACAAATGGTTACATTTAATAAGCAAGTATTCAGTTAACAAGCTTATTGATTATTTCACTATGCCATTGTGCTCCCAAGTTATCTGAAATAAGGTCAGAATATTTTCACTTCTAGGGTATGCAATAGAGATGCCTCCAGACCCCACACCAGGTTGACTCATCTGGGGCAACCCGAAAGAGGGTAGATGAGAACCTCCTCACCCCATTGGAGCCAGCCCCAGCAGCCTAAACATCCAGAACTCAACTACCACCCTGCTCGTGGCTGCTCTCCACAGCTCAGAGAGCCTCACGCATAAGGATATCTGCTGTATAACCATAATTTTAATCTTAAAATTCCTGGAGCTTGCAGGTTAGCATACCACATTTAATGGAATTTAAAGTAGAAGGCAACCAATCTTAGGGGGGAAATATATATAGAGAGAGAGATTTATATATTACATATATATATGTATATATATATAAGCATACAAGGCTCAGCCTTTAACAACAAGTTACTAATCTCTTATAAAAAAAAAAACTTAATGGCACCCGGGTGATATATAACAAACTTCACACAATTTCCTCTAAAGAAACTTCTGAATCATTTTTAGAGGATTATTCGTGACAAGCAAGACAAAATAAATTACTTGGGTTCTGCTTTGGGGACAGAGTTTGGGGTTCAGGATGGAAACATTTGAAATATGGCGGTGGGAAGGTGTAATGGTGGTAGGATTGGTATTCAAATGTTACCTGTAATCAATTACTGAACAATTTTATAAAAATAAAGTAAAATTTAAATTTTTTTAAAAAATATTTTCACTTCTATATTAAGACAGACCCCAATTTCCCACTGTTTCAGAGGTCCCTTTAGTCATAGAAGGAGGAATCAAGTTAAGATTAAAAAAAAAAAAAAGGAAGTGGGGACACTTCTATGGAAAGGCAGCTTAAGTGAGATGGCAGATTCAACTTGGAAATGGTACAATAATGATCCCACGGGAGGAACCCTTGACAATCAGGTAGGAAACAGTACATCCTTTCTCCTACACACAAATTTATAATTGGGAAAAAAGACTGGAAAACCTTCCCTCCCACTACTGACCTTTTGAGTACGTGTGGTGGACTAAACTTCATCCTTACCACTCACCACGGATCTTGATCTCTTTAGCATCTAGGCGAGTCTGTATAATCACTAAAAAAATTTAACTCAGTTACTTTCTGTTCAACTTAACGTTGTAGCTGCCATGAAACTTCCTCCTTCCACTGAATAGATTAAGCAGTACCTCCTACACTATCCTGGTTATAATCCTCACAAGATGACAGAGCTCTTCCGTGATGAAAACGCTTGCCACAAAACACTTAAGGTTAGTTGACGCTCAGTGGCAAGAAACAGAAAAGGAACTCAAGGCACCCACATAGTCTAAGATTACACTGGGCACTGTGGTGAGAAGAGTGATCTTCTGAAATGAAATAATTTTATTACTAATTTCAGAAGGCTGGTGCGATAGCGCAGTGGGTAGGGCGTTTGCCTTGCATGTGGTCAACGCAGGTTCGATTCCTCCACCCCTCTCGGAGAGCCCGGCAAGCTACTGAGTTTCTCACCCGCATTGCAGAGCCTGGCAAGCTACCCGTAGCATATTCAATATGCCAAAAACAGTAACAAGAAGTCTTAGGATGGAGACATTACTGGTGCCCACTTGAGCAAATCGATGAACAACAGAATGACAGTGACTAATTTCAGAATGAGTACAGGATGGTTTTTCTTATCAAATTGAACGTTTAAGTCCCTCTCATCCCGGCCACACACACAATTTCTATTCTATTCAATCACTACATATTGTATAGCAGCGTTCTTGGAAACTAGTATAGAAATGAATTATAACCAACAACAACAACAAAAAGAAAACCCACAGTATTCTGACAGTGTAAGAAATGTTAATGTTAAAAACCTTTCTAGATGGTTAGAACCATTATAAAAGTTACAATGTCAACTTCAAAGCCTGAAAAAGAAAAAAAAAATATGTACAGTTGGGGTGAACCAGTTTCCTAACACTAGATACCATTTAATTGTTTTCCATCTTAAAAATATAAAATTTGGAGGGGCTAGAGTCTTAGTACATTGGGTAGTTCATTTGCCTTGCATGCAGCCAACCTGGGTTCGATCCCCAGCATCCCATATGGCCTCCCAACCACTGCCAGGAGTAATTTCTGAGTGCAGAGCCAGAAGCAATGTCTGAGCATCGCTGGGTGTGACCCAAAGAGAAAAAAAGGATAATACTTTGGTGCAGAAGAGACAACTCAGTGGGCTGAAGAACATGCTCTGCACGGAGGAGGCCCAAAGTCCATCCCTGGCACCACATGGTACCCTGAGCACGACCAAGAGCAACTTCAGAACACAGAGCTGAGAGCAGATTCAAACCCCACCATAACATACTGTCCTCCGAGCCCTGCCAGGAGTGATCTCTGAACCCAGACCCAAGAGAAAGCTGCGAACACAGACAAGTGTTTCAAAAACCAAACTAAATAAATGAATAAGTAAAGTTGAGGCAAATAATAATGCCATACAAATAACTATAAAAATAGAACATGTTTGCAGCTGGAGTGATAGTACAGCAGGAAGGGCATTTGCCTTGCACGCGGCCAATCTGGGTTTGATCCCCAGAATCCCATATGGTCCCCTGAGCACCACCAGAGGCATTTCCTGAATGTAGAGCCAGGAGTCACCCCTGAGCATCGCCAGGTGGACCCAAAAAGCAAAAAAATAATAATAATAATAGTAGAGTATGTTGAAAGAAAATGAAGTTATTTAATATCTTCTATGTCCCAAGACTATGCTAATTGTTTAGATGTTATTTCTCCCAATAACCCACTATCATATTTGATAATTCTTCTCAAGATCTTGATTAGCACAATGTCAATAATGACCAAAAAAGACATAATTGTTTTATTAATGTGGTACGTGTGTAGGGCAGCTAAGGTTGATTCTGCTAATTCTCATGTCTGTCCTTGACTAGTCTTCTCTCACCATTATTAAATAAAATGTAAACTATTAATCTGATAAGTATCTACTTCCTGAAGTAAAAAGCTGGAATTGAGATTCATGAGAACCAGCCATAGGGTAAGTAGCTCAAATGAAATACTGAATTGAGTAATAAGTTGATGTTTCCTAACCAAGCATTTGTGTCTGTTGAGAAAAAAAGAAATGACAAAATTGAATAGAATCTGAAGTGGCACTAAAAACCTCCAAAACAAATCCTTGGATTCATAATAGTTACTATAGCACTGTAGCACTGTCATCCCATTGTTCATCGATTTGCTCGAGTGGGCACCAGTAATGTCTCCATTGTAAAACTTGTTGTTACTGTTTTTGGCATATCGAATATGCCATGGGTAGCATGCCAGGCTCTGCCGTGTGGGCAGGATACTCTCAGTAGCTTGCAGGGCTCTTCAAGAGGGACGGAGGAATCGAACCCAGGATGGCCACATGCAAGGCAAATGCCCTACCCGCTCTGCTATTGCTCCAGTCCTAGAAGGGAAAAATGCTGGTGACAGGATTTGTGACTTTAAGTTTCCTGTCATTTCCCAGCTCTTATTAAAAATGGGTGACACTAATTTCATCGTATTCTCTCCCCTTCCCTGGCTTACTAAGCAAATGATTCTGTGCCAGCCAGGACCCTGTAGTTCCATGACTAACGCCTCTGGAGAACACCCAGACATTCTCACTGCTCATTGAGTGTGCTCCCCGTTCCAAATGACCCATACCGGAAGGACATTCACAAAGTTAGAGTGCTTCTCCCTTATGAGACCCACTTTCTTGAAGAATATTCTAGGCTAGATGAGCCCTAGTGGTGCACTGAGATGAAAGACATAGAAGAAAGCAATGATCAAAGGTTCCCTGCACCAAGAAACGTTCCACTACTCCAGTGCAACTAAGGAAAGTTCTGCCTTCAGATTTTTCTCTCTGAAACTCTACTGGTTATGAGAGAGTTGGCAGAGGTTAAAAATTTTTTTTAACAAATCAACTACTATTAAGGTTACTGAGACCATTATAAAAGAAGATCGTCATCAGTCATGCTCTAATCAAGCATCATCTAATCACCTCGAGAGAAATGACATCTAAAGAAACTTACAGGAATATGTTTATTCTCTTTGGCTTGGCCTCACCCACCCAAGAAAGGAAAAGGGGTAAACTCAAGCTCAGACTTAAATCAAACTGGGAAGAACAACAACAAAGCGTGGTCTTTTCCCTTTGGTTCGCTCTTTCCCAAAGGTTCATTTTCCCAGTTTACTTTTCATTCTTTCCACTTCCTGCCTCGACCCTTGGTTTAGTCATACCTGCCCTTTCCCCATCCTTCTGCGTCCTTCGCAGCAAGTCTGCTGAACTGCTTACGTGATTCAGGCTTAGCAAGAAACCCCTAACTACGATGACATCTGTGTCATCTCACAGTGGAAATTCCATGGAAATGACTGGGGGCAGGGTGGGAGGGTGGCAGGGGGGAGGCGGGGAGAGATCCCTTAAAAATTGATCCCTTCAAACTCTCCAAGGACCTGTGAAAAGCATCGATCCACGCCCCCCTTTGAAAGAAACCAGGAGTGGTGGAGAGACTGTAAAGAATCACCAAGGGCTCAGTGGCTAGGGGGTTGCCAAGCACCAGCTTCCCAGGACGCCTCCCCAGGAAGGAAACTGTTGCACAGTCCCACGGCTTCCCTGCTCCGGGACCCAGGCAGCAGGCCAACTCCTAGCCCGTGCGTGGCCTCACACACACACAGCATCAGCCTGCAATCACCCTGGCCCCACTGTCACCCTGGCTGGCCCGCATGGAGCTGGCAGGGAGAGTGAGGGTGTGCTATTTAAAGCCAGAGGCCGCTTCTGTGGGTGGAGATGAGCTGCTTCGGGCCAGAGGATAAGGCCAGACCAGACGCGGGTGATCTGCATTTGCGCTAATGAAATGCACTTACCTGCTGTGGGGAACCGTTCCAATTGAATAGAAAACGGCTCCGTTCCATTTATTTCTTACTATTACTCTTAGTGTAGCCCAGCCAGCGATTTTTTTTTTCCCACAGCTAAATGACTTGACTTTTGATCATTAGGTCCAATTTTCAGCCTCAAAATGCATCTTGTAGGTATACATGTATAGAGTATTGGCATATACAAATGGAGACCATTTGGGGGAAGGGGGGCAGACCCAGCAGTGCTCAGGGGCTATTTCTGGCTCTTTGCTCTTGGCAGTGTTCAGGGGACCATATGCCATGCTGGCAATCAAACCCAAACCCAAGTCTGCGGCATGCAAGCAAGCACTTTAACCCCTCTACTGTCTGTCCAGCACAAGACCCATTGCTGTAAATTCAGCTTTTCTAAGATCACTAAATTAATGGGAGTATACACAGGGACTCAGGACTACAGAGAAGTAAAATGAACAGGTTCTGAAAGCAATTCTCTGGTGCTTCTAGGAGAGAGAGACAAGATATTCACTTCTCTGGATCCAAACCCCAAAGGAGACAGGATTAAATAATGTGTGTAAAGGGCAGGTCTTTGTGGGTCAGAGCCATAGCACAGTGGAGAGGGCGTTTGTCTTGTACGCAGCCAACTGGATTTGATCCCCGGCATCCCATATGGTCCTCTGAGCACCGCCAGGAGTCATTCCTGAGTGCAGAGCCAGGAGTAACCC
This sequence comes from Sorex araneus, assembly GCF_027595985.1. NCBI lineage: Eukaryota > Metazoa > Chordata > Mammalia > Eulipotyphla > Soricidae > Sorex > Sorex araneus. Next base: position 196,391,928 of record NC_073306.1, read on the forward strand.
TTGAGCATCACCGGGTGTGATCCAAAAAGGAAGAAAAAAAAAAGACATCTCTTTGGTATACACAGTAGTTTGTGATTAGAAAATTTAACTAATATTAATATTTGCAGTGGCTCAGGAGAAGCACTGAGACAGATGAGGTTCCTTCCAGGAGTCAAATTTTTATCACCAATCCTGATGACCTGATCAATGGTCCTTCTGTCCTACTTCAAAAAATAGGTTCAATGCAAACTCACCTGGGGAACTTCTTATCCATTCTTACCCCGTGATGCTATTTTTTTTTCCGGAGAAATCCTATCACTAACTTAGATCAGATGATTTTGTTATGACTTTATAGCAATTATGCCAGCTTATATTGATCAGTAGAGTGACTTAAAAAAGTATTTCTATCCACTTTACCTAAACTCCAAAGCACCAAATACTTGCCTGATTTTTCTCAGTGTCCCATTCCCAGTACTTATACTTGCTGAGAACTGATTATAGAACTAAGATGAACAGGACAGTGACAGGAGCTAGGCAGGATGGTACCAAGTTAATAGTGAGAGAAGCGAACACTTGGGTTGAGTGTGTGTGCGTGGTGTTAGAACAACATGTACATGAAGCCCTACTATACCCAGTGGCTCAAATAAAAAGCAAAAAAATAAAAGAATACTTGCTGAGGAGTCAATGAAATTCTATCTGAATCTTATTCTATTAAACTCTCAAAAGGCACAGAGAGAGAAAGAGAGAGAAAGAGAATTCACTCAGAGAAATATTAAAAGTTCTGGGAGTTACCAAGAGACACAAATATTGGCAATACAGGGGCCAGGGCAGTAGTACAGTGGGCAGGGTGCTAGCCTTGCATGCAGCCTACCCATTTCAAGCCCTGCATTCCAAATGGCTCACAAGTTTGTAAGGAGTGATCCCTGAATGCAGAGCCAGAAGTAAGCCCTGAGCACTGCCTGTGTGTGTGTGTGTGTGTGTGTGTGTGTGTGTGTGTGTCTGAGAGGGGGGGGTGCCCACTACAGCCCACTCTCCCCCCAAACTGTTAGGAATATAGCAGATTTTAAAATTTTAAACAATCCAAGAAACCATAAAGTAACACTTTTGGTACTTGGCTTTATAATGCCCATTGTTGAGAAAGCAGAGAGAAAAATGAAAGTTTGTAAGGCTGAGTAATGTGTTCCAAAGGGAAAGGAAAGAGAGTGATACCAATGAAGGAAACATTTATTAAAATTCATGAAACCCATAGGTGCTGGAGGTAAATTATAGTACCATCGAAATACATTTGTGCCCTCAGTATAATTCAGCAGGTACTTATTGTGTACCTACTATACATCAGATATGATGCCTGGTTTTGTGACTACAAGAGTAAGCATTAAGGAGGGCACAGAGGAGAAAGACATTAAACCAATGTATGGGGGCCCAAGAGATAGTACAGTGGTTAGTGCACTTTGCCTTGCACATGATGCAGGCAAGTGCAAGCAACCCACAGGGACCCCTAAGTCCAGCCAGGAGTAATCCTAGAGTACAGAGCCAGGGATAAGCCAGGAGAACTGCTGGGTGTGGCCCCAAAACTAACCACCCAACATAAACAAACAAAGCCAATGAGAAGACTGCAATGTGGGGGGAGGGGCGGGCAACAGCTGCAGCGAGGCAGAAAGTGCCTGTAAACAAACAACAGTGTCTAGAGGCTGGAGAGAGAATCCAGGGGCCAGAAACTTGCCTTGGATGCATCTGACCTGGGTGTGATAACTGGCACCCCATGTGATCCCGCAAGCCCCGCCAAAAGTGAACACCGAGTGCAGAGCCAGAAGTAACTCCTGAGCATATCTGGGTATGGCCCCAAAACAAAGTTTTTTTTAAAAAAACAGGAAAATAAAACATTGATGTGATGTGTGAACAGTGCTCTGAAAGGAGAACTAAAAGTTAGTAGCAATCTCAACTGGAAAGTCCATATATAGCATATCTCATTTTATTATCAGTAATTAGTATTACTGTTATCTGTTGTTCATCGATCTGCTCAAGCGGTTGCCAGTAATGTCTCCATTTGTCCTAGCCCTGAGATTTTAGCAGCCTCTCTTTACTCGTCCTTCCCAAAGATGCCACTTGGAGGGTCTTTCAGGGTCAGGGTAATGAGACCCATCACTGTTACTGCTTTTGGCATATCGAATATGCCACGGGGAGCTTGCCAGGCTCTGCCATGTGGGCAGGATACTCTCTGTAGCTTGCTGAGTTCTCCGAGAGAGAGAACTAGACAATAAGAGATCAGAAAGTTCTGGGAGCTCTGTTTCATAGTCTCTGGATGTTGGCTGTTGATGGGATTACACTGCGGTGCCCAGGGCAGTTTGTCGGTGTGACTGACAAGCTACTGGAAAGTGGGGGATCTGGCTGGAAGAGGTCCAGTCCCAATCCAAGCAGGCTTGGAGATCTCAGCCCTGGGTCCGGCACACCTGGGTTTCTCTGCCAGTTCCTTCATGCGTGAGGCTCGTCCGAGCATGTGGAGAGGGGCCTTGAGCATGGGTGTGGCTGGGTTCCAGTAATTAGTAAAAAAAAAAAAAAAAAATTCTTTTACAATATAATTTTTGAAAATCTTTTTTTTTTGAGGTAGAGAGGAAAAATTTGGGGTCACACTCAGCATTGCTCAGGCTAACTCATGGCTTTGTGCTCAGGAATCACTCGTGGATTATACATTTGCAAGGCTAACCTTAACCTCTGTACTATCTCTTCAGCCCAACTGTACCATTTTTACAGCATCAGACTGTCATGCTAATTTTTATCCCTTTCTATTTCTTAACAGAAGTAAACTGATAGACAATGTAACTCAATTACGGTGTTAGACTAAGTGTGAGTTTTAGTCAAGTTTATAGTGCTCCTTCATGAACATATATGTGAAAGTAGCACTGTCATCCCATTAATCATCCATTTACTCAAGTGGTCACCAGTAGCATCTCCATTTGTCCCAACCCTGAGATTTTAGCATCGTAAACTTTATGCCCTCTCTCGGCAGATGCAGCACGCCAGCTGGATGTCCTTGGGCATAATGGCGATGCACTTGGCGTGGATGGTGAAAGTAGAGGAGACAAAATGAGGGAGAAACCTTTGCTGTGAAAGCTACCATGATAAAACACTATTCAGGAGGAAGGAGTTGACTTATGTAAAATCCTAGGAACCTTAAGTGTTCAAATTCACAGTGCTCCATTTGTGAAATTTAAGCATACGGAGATCTAAACACATCAAAGAAAAGTCCCAAATTCACCTTCCTGAAGGCCTAGTAAATTTTTCCTGGCAACATTCACAACACCTAGTTTATCAGTATTAATTTATTAATCACATACTATGTGGCAAGTACTATTAATGATAAAAAAAAACAAGTTCTATTCTCAAGAAAGTAATTCGTGTCACCCAAACATAAGTTTAAAACAGTAACTCAAATACATTTAAGATTCCAATAATGTCCAAAAACAGTAAAAAAGTGTAGAATAGTAGATTACAGCTAAATTCACCAGAAAAGCACTTTGTAAATTCCATTTAAAGATAACATCTGAACAATAAGCAGAAACCTCTGTTTCAAGATCTAGGAAAGAATGTTCTAAGCAGAAAATACATCATATCCAAAAGGGCAGAGACAAGAAAAAATTGGTTTAACAAAAAGGAAGACTGGTGTCCAAATATAGTAAACAAAAGAACGATGGAAATATGAGAGGAATGAAATCTTGTAACACGTTCATTCTCAAGATGTCGTATTACCTGGATGCTTACACACTTGAATCATTTAAAGACGCAATTAGGCTAACTATATTGAGCCTACTCTACCAAATTAACTTGGAATCTATTTTTAGAGACTTTTAAGGGGTTGTGGCACTTAATGATCATTAGAACCACTGATGTAAACCTTAAAATTCATAATAAGGTGTTTAGATTTTAATGGGATATTAATGAAGGTTTCTAAAGAGAGAAAAGTTCTTCAAATTTAAAATAATTACCCTAGATTCTATGTAAGTGATGAAACAGGATAAGAATGGATTATAAAAGACCAGTTAGAAATCACTGCATAGGGGGCTGGAGCAATAGCACAGTGGGTAGGGTGTTTGCCTTGCACGTGGCCGATCCAGGTTCGATTCCCAGCACCCCATATGGTCCCCTGAGCACTGCCAGGAGTAATTCCTGAGTGCAGAGCCAGGAGTAACCCCTGTACATCGTCGGGTGTGACCCAAAAAGCAAATAAAAAAAAAAGAAATCATTGCATAATCTATGAAAGAGATTACACTGGTAATATCAACGTTGTAGTATTGGATATTTAATAAGTAAGTTGTATAGAAAATCCTCAAGACTTACAGATCTGACGTGAGAAATGAGAATAAAATAAGCAACATAGCATAGGCTTCACTTTCTGCATTACAAATAATGCGTGTGTGTGTGAGAGAGAGAGAGACAGAAAGAGAGAGTGAGAGAGAGAGAGGAGAGAGAGAGAGAAATCAGGCAAGAGTGGTTTTCAAGGAATGATCTTTGTTCCTATACAATTTGAGATGGTTATTGGAGATCCTTAAGAAGACGCTGAATAGGCTGAAGACACACACAAGTCTGGAATTCAAGAGAGGTCAGGGCCGGACAGACTCATCATTATCTGGATAATATTTCAAGTCATGAAATCTGATGAGATCATGTAGGTTGAGAACACAGATACAAAAGGAGTATGAGTCAAACCCAGAGCTGCTGAACGGACAGCTCTAGAAGGCTGACTCATGGGAGCCCAAGGTCTGGAAAGTCACTGAGAATCTCAAGGCAACTGGAATCTCAAGGCCTCTGTGTGAGGCGGAACTAGTGGACAGTTCTACCACTTATTCTCAAAAGCAAAGTGACTTTAGAAACTCCTAGCCTCTGAGTAACTACTGGTTATGTAGCATGAGTTCACTTTAAAGTTCTGCCTACCATTAAGGAATCTTCATAGGAATCAAAAAAGGAACTTTAAGATTAGTCAAATTAAGTGGTCCATCCAAGTTCAATTTTATATTCTGCCAGAACTTGGGCTGGGGAAATGCCACCCACTAGGCTTTCAATGGACCTACAGCTTTCAGGCAAAGGAGAACAAGAAAGGACATTGTATTTGTGCAATTATTCCACTGCAGGTGCTGAGTCAAACTAGATGAGATTATGACCGGGCAGTAAGCAAGAATCAAGACAGTACTATAAATCAAAAAAGTTGAAATCCCTTACCAGAAGGAGCAGATAACCTGAAAAAGTATCCGATATCATAGTACATAAACAAGAAACAGACAGTTGAGTTAGACTTTGGCACTAACTGAGAATTTATTTAAAAAAATGCAAACATGTAGGTCTCTCTGCAGACCTATTAAATAAAATACGCTGAAGTAGCAACTAGAAATTTCTGTCTGAACAAGATCTCCATGAAATTCTGATGTCCATTCAGGAAACAAGACTCTGGGGGAGAATAATCAACTTAAGCGGCTATTCCTGATATGCAATATATGAGGAATTTTTTTCCAAGGACATGGCTCATCAATAGAATGGCATAATATTCCTATGTTGAGGCAACTTAGTATTTCCTTAATAGCATATCCACAGAATAAACAGCCCCTTCTGCTGCTAATATATTAGAATTCAATATATTAAGATATATGAGTATGTGCATATATATGTCTATAACCATATTTATGAAATATATGAATATATGGATACACTTCTTTTATACTGGACAACTTTATATTTCATTAGGAGCCTAGCTGAAGTACTTCCAAAAAGGGTAAAAGCAGTTACCCTTATAGTTTCTTTGGAGACTATAAGAACATAGGATTTATTTATAGTAGATTATTTTACAAAGAAAAAAATTAGAAAGCAACCATATTTCAATTTTTGTAAAATAACATTCATACATGCAACTTTCACATTAGACTATGCAACGAATAATACTCAGTGGTCAGTATTACACTTTGATGTCTCCGTTGGTCAGGAATGTACTGTTCATAAGAATAACTTAAAATAAAAACTGAGTCATACTACATCGGTCTAAGAAGGAAATGCCAAAGGCTTATAATTGACCTTTTCCTAATTTTAGATTCCTGAGCCTATAGAATCTGGCAAAGGAAATGATTTAGGAATAACTGTCACTATACTAAAAAAATTAAACATGAATGTTTTGATGATTTTAATTACATAAGATAAGTTTATATAAAGAGAATAATTTGCTGTCAGTGGGATCACAAATTTTACTTTTATTAATGACTGTAGCACTGTAGCACTGTCGTCCTATTGTTCATCGATTTGCTGGAGGGGGCACCAGTAATGTCTCCATTGTGAGACTTGTTACTGTTTCTGGCATATCAAATACTCCACAGGTAGTAACTATAAGAAAAATGATTATTTAATACATACAAATTATTTTCCTCATACTTTAAAGCAAAAGCACTTACTCAAAGTCCTTACACTAGGAATGGGGAAGAACAAGAAAACTCCATAAATACTCCATAAATAGGACCAAACAGATCAATCTAAAAATCATTCTCTGGGGCTGGAGCAATAGCACAGTGGGTAGGGCGGTTGCCTTGCACACGGCCGACCCGGGTTTGATTCCCAGCATCCCACATGGTCACCCAAGCACCACCAGGGGTAGTTCCTGAGTGCAAAACCAGGAGCAACTCCTGAGCATCGCTGGGTGTGACCCAAAAAGCAATAAATAAATAAATAAATAAATAGATAAATAAATAAATAAAATGAAAATCATTCTCATAAGTATTTCTAAACTTTTTCCAAGCACAGCATAATACCAATAGTTAGATTCTAGGGTCAATAATGCTTGGCGTCTTCCCTAATCATTATGCTATCTATTGTGACCCTACAGTTAAATTCAAAGGTAACAATGATGTGTATCCAACCAAACAAAGCCAGAAATCTCACAATGACTTCATTTTATCTGCACCCATATCACTAAGCTTCGTCTGCATTCTTGTCTTGGCAGCCAGCTCATACCATCCTTCTGAGCCAGATATGCAAAATAAAAGACTATATGAAGCTAGGCAGGAAAGTATGAGATATTGGCACCTGCTAAGCAAGATCAAATATCCTGCAAGCCCAAAGGAGGTATTAACCCAAGATTCCAATCACTATGTTAAAAGCATCTTGTTTCACAGATAAAGCTAAATAAAATGTTTCCCACTGTGTTTGGATTGCTAACATTTGCAGAATCTCTCAATAAGGGCTGTTCTTCATTTTCTTGTGGGCTTCACATGCTCAGAGTAGGTCCCATGATGTTTACATGACACCCCAGCATCTAATAGTACAGTCCTTTAAACCTTCAAAGATTTTCTACCTCTAGAAGAAGTAGGTCTTCTTAAAATCTCATATTTTAAATTCAGGTCAGAAAGTCTTATTTGCTAATCAAAACTTTTAATCACCAAAACCCCAACAATATACTTTGCTAATGATATTTAAATTTAATATGCTCTTTCTGGTAGTTCACACTGGGGACCCACCCAGCCACATTTATCTTCATCCATCTGAATGCTTTCACACAGCTGTAGAATTTGTACTCCTTACCATATGCACATATGTTTTCACGGAAGATTCTAGAGTAGGAAAAAAATATATATATATATATATGTATATATATATATAAGATAACCTATTAACAACCAGCACATAACTGGAAGTATGGTATCAATGAGGATTGTAAAATCCCAAACATATACAATATATAACACCTAAAACTACAGAATTCTACCTCTATCCCAAAAATATCCCATCCTGAGAAAATTAATTTAAAATATCTGATCAGGGCTCAGAGGGAGAGTACAAGGGAGAGTACAGCAGGGAAAGTGCTTGATTTGCATCAAACCCTGGTTTGATTCCTGGACCTGGCAAAGGTAAATAAGCCCAGCTCGGAGGACTTTATCTCTCGGAGGGTCATGTGTGGCCAAATCCCAGCAAGAAGCACTGAGACCTATCATATCTCTGCTTTTCCTGACTAAATGAAACTAGAGGTCTTCCACCATTCATTCAAAAAGGGCCAATGTCATCTGCTTTTTACTTTATACTTGCAAAAAGGAGAGGATGAAAACTTGAGCTTCTTCTAATCCCTGGCTTCGAAAACAACCGCGTGTTGTAACTGTCTGGGAGTGAAAATTTCAGTCCTTCAGTCGTGATACTTCTAATGTATCTTAATCACCTTTTGTTTCATTAATAAATCACATTTATACCTTCTGTAGGCACCTTCCCAGGGAGAAAAATGATGGGAGCTAACTGGCCTTTAGGAAGCAGTTTCTTCTTAAAAAGCAGCTGTTCAAATGTCAATGTCTAAAGATCAGTCCTAGAAAACCATCTTTTCTGAATCCACTATAAATAGATGAGGATTTATACCCATTTTCAGCAGCAAACGTCTCATTTACCAGGTGGAGCTTCATTTAAGATTACTGGTCAAAAGCTCTCAAATCCAGGCACGCTGTCCAAGTCAAAGACTTTTCAAGTGCCTCTGATGTGAGATACTGAAACGGGCATGACAACAGCATGTTCTTCAAGAGACCAACCCCAAAGTAAACCTTTCTAAAGGCAAGGAAGTCAAAAGCTTCTTTTTTTTTTTCTTGCCCAGTTTTTCAATTGTCCAAAATGCTTCACTGGGCAAAATCCCAACATTTAAAGCCATATGAAAGGTCTAACACCTTTGATATTAAACTAATGTAAGTACATTTCGGAAAAGAGGTCCTGTTTCTACGGCCCCTAAATTGTTACCTCGGGTTTCCAAGAGCCCCTATTCTCTAGGGTCATGTGTGACCGATTCTCAGCTGCCTGTTTTAAACAGTTCTAAGAGGATAGAGGGAGAGGATCTCTCTGTTTGAACCTGGCCTCTTTTGAGTTCACCTATTTTATGGTTTGTTGTACTCAATAGCCTGGAGAGAGGAATTCCCAGAGTTAAAAAATGTTGAAAACTTCTGTCCTGGATAAAACTTCTCTGGTCGTTAAAATAGCCCATAAGGAAACCACCGAGTTGGATAATCTAGTGCAACCACAAGCCGGCGGCCGGCCCTCCCACCCCCAGGGAGGCCCTCTGATGACAATCCCGGGGAACCGAGCTGCTCCAGGAAGGCCGGGGCAACCCAGCAGCCGCATGTTATGAAACGCAGATAGAAAACCTACTACCCCTGGGTACCACAAAATACAAACACAGCTGCGAGCTGCCACTGAGCCACTATAGGAGGTGGGGGGTGGGGGGGTGGCAATTTACTGGTGTTACAGAGCAAATGACAAGGCTCCGAGGAAGACCGTCCAGCTGGAATTCACTGCCCAGTGAATTCGTGGAGCCAGAAGCGTCCACTCGTTGACTGTGTGAATGTGTGTTGTCACCAAGACTCCGGGGCCTCTCATTTCAGACGGAGCCAAGCGGTCAGCCACATCACCGCCGCTTAGCCAAAGACCACAAGAAGCACAAGTGGCGCTGACACGCTGGCGTGCCGGCAGGAAGCTGGAATATTTCAGGAAAAGAGGAAAGAAGAGCCTATCGACAAAAGCTGACCCTTCACTCGGTTTTCTGGGTGAGTCTAGAGGGGCTTTATTCCACTTTGAGAGGTTTTTTTTTGGGGGGGGGTATTTATTTATTTACTTGTTTATTTATTTATTTTTGCTTTTTTGGGGGGGTCACACCCAACGACGTTCAGGGGTTACTCCTTGCTCTGCACTCGGGGATCCCTCCTGGCAGTACCTAGGGGAACCATATGGGACGCCGCAGATCGAACCTGGGTCGCCCGCGTGCAAGGCAAATGCCCTACTCGCTGCACTATCGCCCCAGCCCCCGTTTTATTCCACCTCGGATGCTGTCAGAAAGCGCGGACTGAACCTTTCAGTCATCTTTGCCTTTCAGCAGTGTAGACCAGAGCAGGAATAAAACTTGAGGAGCTTCTCACTCTGGAATCTGGCTGCAGTCAGGAAGTGGAAAAGTGATGGGAAGAAGTGTGTGTGTGAATGTGTTTGTGCATGTGCGTGTGCATGTGCGTGTGCGTGTGTGTGTGTGTGTGTGTGTGTATTAAGGGGAGGGTCACTCCGCCTGCAGCGTGTGGGCATGTGCGTGCGTGCACCGGGGAGGGAAGGGGAGCACGCATGTGAGCGCGCACTGAGACCAGCCCTGTGCTCTGCGGCCAGGCGCTGCAGGCTCTTTTGGTTCCTTCCTTGCTTCAGTCGCCCCATGAGGCCCCGAATGGCCTCTTATCCCTAGAACCCTGCCTCCTGACCAGGCCAGGTGGTGAGGCCCTAGCCTGCTTACTGCAGTGAGAGCACTTCCGTTGTCTAAAAAGGTGTTACTGATTGAAACCTTCATGGAGCGCGATTTAGCTAACCTTGCCTCTTTGGCAAGCCTGGGGCACCAGCAAAGGATATGGATGTGGGTCCCATGCCTCAATTTCTTAGAACCCTGTAAGAGGGCAGGGGTCCCCTCAGATGTCCTTCTGCCCCACTGTGAAAGCGCTGAGGCTTGTGAGATTTATTTGTTGAGAAAGAGTGAGGTAGGAGAGAGCAATTGGGGTCCCTTCACCCACAGTGTGGGCACCAGGGGCTGATGAAAGCTCTTCCCAATCCGGATCCCCCCCTTGCCCCTCCCCACCCACCAAGGACCCTCTCTGATGTTTCCTGTAATTCACAGCGCCCCACTTCTTGCTAATGCCCCACCTACCAATCTGCACTTTGATTAGTCTTTCTACCAGCTCTCCTCTCTTGCTTTGGTTGAAGTAAATACCTTGATAGTTAAAGAAATAGAAGTCATTCGAATAATCACCTATTAAAAAACACATACAGGCCAAGTCAGAGAGAAACAGTGTTCTAAACCACAATAGATATATATCTTGGTCAATTCCTCAGTGCAGAAGATTGTCATGATGACTTCAGAAACTCACAGAATACATTATCTTTGTCTAGATCACACTGTGACTGTAAATGTTCGTCCATGCACTTTGTAATTCTCCTCAATAATGAGTTTGCTAAAATGACTTTCCTGAAATTACTTCATACAGTTGTCCTGAAGAGCAGATTGCCCTGGCAATTCACAGTCTAGTTAACACTGTAGCACTGTCAACCCGTTGTTCACCGATTTGCTCAAGCAGGTGCCAGTAACATCTCCATTGTGAGACTTGTTACTGTTTTTGGCATATAGAATACGCAACAGGTAGCTTGCCAGGCCCTACCATGTGGGCGGGATACTCTCGCTAGATTGCCAGGCTGTCAGAGAGGGACAGAGGAATCGAACCCAGGTCAGCCGCGTGCAAGGCAAATGCCCTACCCACTGTACTATCGCTCCAGACCACAGTCCAGTTAGAGGGGTAAAATAGTTAAACATCTCTACTTGCTTCTCAAACCATATGCAGGAGGAAGAGTTTTTACCCCTACCCAACGGGCCTTCAACTGAAATTTTTGTAAAATACAATAAAACTAATTATGAGAATATAAAAATTAAAAGTGAACTGTAGAACACCATCCATGTAGCACTGTAGCACGGTAGTTCCATTATTCATCAGTTTTCTAGAGCGGGCACCAGTAACATCTCTATTGTGAGACTCGTTGTTACTATTTTTGGCATATCAAATACACCACAGGTAACTTGCCAGAACACCATCCATATTTTTTTTAGTCCTAGAATCATGCCAAAACAACGAATTTCTAGTTACTAAAAGTGTTTCTAAAGATTTACTCTCACTTATTATTCAAAAACCTGAGCTTGGGTGTGTACTTTGAGTGTCACTGTTTTTGGTTTGGGTTTTTAATAAAGTATTCTGCTCCATACAAACTGAGTCTGCTACCCACTCCAAACTTAATACATCAAAAACTAGACAGCATCAGAGGAAAATACAGGTAGACTTTGACTCAGGAAGAAAGCCACTTCATGAAATCTCTGTCTTAGTTGAAACAATGTCTATGTACCTTTTCCAGAAGTGCAAGAGAACTCAGAACACTGGAATCCCTTGTATACCAAACTACAGTTAACCAAACCTAAAGGACTAGACTGACATCCAAAGAGGCTTCAATAACATTGTTTGCCATTATCAGAAGACTTAATGAATAAGAGGTTTTCCCAATATTATCAAGCCATAAGTAAAAGTAATTTTTCCCACTATTTCTCGGATCTGAGAATAACTGTATGACTATATATCTCATCATGATAATCCTCCATATTCTACATCCATCTGTGATTCCCTGCTTCCCTTTATAATGTCAAGGAGGACTAGCTTATTAAAAAGCAAAAAGAATCAGCTACTTTGCCAGATTTATTTATATTTCCATTCATAAACTCCCCTCTTCATCTCTGCTATGTGCCATTCATTGAAATTTGAAGAATCTGATCTCAGTTTAATGAAACAGCTGCTGATGTCATCCCTCCAGTTTGAGGACCTATTGTCCATAACCCTACTTCTCTTCTTCTCATTCACTGTCATTCTTCCTCCTGGGAGCTGGAAATTATAGTCAAGGTTTTCGTTTCTCCATATTCATCTAGAAAGCACCACAGGGAGAGGCCATACCTGCTCTTTTCTTGGACCAGGATGAGCTCCTAGGCTACTTATCTCTGGTCAAAATTCTGTCCCATTCACAAAAATCTCTCTAAAAGATACTGCCAGTAATCATTAATCATCAATTCTTTAAGTTAATCATAATCCATTTATCAATAATCATGTCAAAAATGTCTGGCAAATAAAAAAAATGCATCAATACACAGTAAATAATTCATAATGTTTATATATTTTATATATAACATTTATATTTTATTTGCCAGATAGTTTGGAAAATTTAGAGCTCTGAGTTCCACGAGATGGTAACCATTTCACAGTTCCTGCAAGAATTCTTGATTTGGAATTGACTTCTCACAAATATCGTTAATAAGCTAAGTACACAAACAGACACACAGTATGGGCAGGTATCTGAAAAATGAAAATGTAATTCTAATGGCGAACACTCATTTTATTTTATATATGTTTTTATGCCTTATAACAACTGCTATTGCCCCAGACTTTGGGATCTATAATTAGATAATTTGACATGAACAATAAGAAAGTTACTGACTGCTATGTCAGGTTTAAAAATCACTGTGAGAGGAGGTGGTACTGAAAGGTGTTATACATGAAACCCTATCAGCAACAGGATAGTAAACGGAAACCACAGTGCACAGACACACACACACACACACACACACACACACACACACACACTCTCACAAACTGGTGTGAGGGAGACAAATGGGAGAGATGGGGCTGGAGGATTCACTTGGTGGAAGGAAGTGGACACTGGCGCAGGGTCCAGTGTTGTAAAACTGTATGCCTGAAACCTAGTGATGAATAACTTTGTGATTTCATGGTGACTAAAACTAAATCTAAAAATCAATGGATTTTAATAAAATAAAATGGAGAAAAAGACCTAAATACTTAACAAACATCAGTTGGTTTTGTGAATACAAAATAAAAAATAATAAAAATTGCTGTGATAATCCATTGAAGTAATTTCCAGACTTTCATTTTCCTTACTGATTTCCAAGCCAGTATCTATTTTTCATCTTTTTCCCAATGTTTTCATTTTAACTGATATTAAAAACACACATTTTTATGCGACAAAATAAAAAATGACATTCCAGTTCCTATTCATTTTACTTAAATGTATTACAAAACAGTGCCATTTTATGTAATTTTTTTTTCTCTTTCAGTACTATTGAATCAAGCTCTCTCAGCAAACACGTTAGTCTATAAAGTGCTTCCCACTTGACTTTGTTTTTTATTCAGTGAATGGATTCTATTCAACCGTTGCACAGAATGAAAATTTGAGAAATTCCTTTTGTCTTAGACCTCCAAGTCATGGTCCAGCAACAAACTTAAGAGCACAGATTCTACAGTAATAGAACTCAGCTAGGAGACTTGTACCTATCGCATGAACTCGGCTCAGTGTTCTGTGCTGACTCTGAATATCTCCAGAATATCAAGAGACAGGATGCTACACAAATAAAGTAAAAAACAATGAACATGAGCTCACCAGTATTTGGTGAGCTACATGGTCTCATAATTCTTTGGGGTTGAGTTTATGCACAGTGAGGATAGTAAGTGTACTTACAGCACTGTTGGACGACTAGTTAAAATAGAATAATTCTGAGCAGAAGTATAAGGAATATTTTGAAAACTACTAGAAGCAGTGACAAAGAAAGGAAAATAAAAGGAATTGCTCTGAACTCCCAAGAAACAGCAGCCTGGCAACCACAGAAAGAAAAAAAGTTGCTTTTTTTCTGAACAAAGACTTGGAGTCAACTGTGAGAGGAAGAGGCATAAACATTGACACAGTTTTCAAATAACACTGGAGATACACAACGAATAACATTTCACCTCTGATTAGTATATAAAGGGCAAGTTTCCACTGGCCTCAGCAACAAAACTGAAGAGCAATCTCTGGGTATTTTGTTTGAAAATAGTCTCAAAGTCACCAACCAGAGAAAACTACATATCATGTTCATAAAGTAGTGTTATTTAAATCAATTCTCGTAGGGAATCTGCTTGTTTCCCATTTTTGCATTCTGTGGTGAAGAAAAGTAATGCTTTCAAAATACTTTAAGAAGATATGCAAAGTTTCCACATAAGTGAAATGCTATAGCTCTAGTGGAATCTATTTCTTGAAAACATTTTCAGAATGTTTTGAAAGAAATAAGAAAATAAAATTCCTCAATGTAATACAAGTAAAATAGAAGCCAGAAAAAAAAAGGCTAAATAGTTGTCTTTTATCTCTTGGAATAATGTCTGCCTGCCACAGATTAAGCCAGAGCACACATCTTTGACAGGTAAATGATTTTGAATACTTCTCCCTGAACTTAAAATATCATGAGACTTCCTTGTCACCTCTACCCTTCAAGCAGTGATGAAGTCCCAAACACCTGCAAACTCAGACATACAAAAGGGAACAACTCTTACCAGACCATCACAGTTGCTAATGGCAACAGAGGTTCCTGGAACGTCCATGATGTCACCAACATAAGCACAGTTAGTCTGCAATGGCTCCATTTTCCAGATTCTTTCGGAAATGCCACTTGGCTGATGATCATCCCCGGGGCTGGTTATATTCCCAGGTCCCAGATCAGTCTCTCGCCATTCCACAACAGCCCCCGGTGCAACTAGTTGAGAATTGGGTTTTAGCCGAAGATGAAAATCTCTCCCAAATGCTGTGATGTTAAAGAACAACTGCTCTGAGCTGGAAGAAACGTCTCTTGTTGACCTCTTTTTGTGATTTGCAGAAAGAACATGGGAGAGATACCGTCCTTCTAGGTTCGTGCTGACTGGAGTCACTAGCTCATACTCCCTCTGGTTCTTTATTGGTAAATCTGTTGGATGAAAAATAGAATTGTAGAACCCTGTGTGACAAGAAAAAACAGCACAACAAAACAGGCATCAAAGGCCTGTATCATAAGGCAACATTGCAATTTACATAATAAAATATTCCTGGATCATCTGAGTAATAAGTTTTGAAAGCATCAATCATTTCTCAGTGGCATTGAGGTAGCTCTATGTTGAATAAAATATTTTTCTATCTTACAAAAAGGTCTTTATGATTATTTGTACCTCATTATGTTTGACTACATATACATAAGCTTAGCTTGCCTGCTTGTATTATGATTACTCCCAATTAATTAATTGTTGGTATAACTGACACCTGCTATAAACGTTCAACTAAGTTGCCCTAGATAGAATAATTACATTCTGATAAATTTTATTTCTTCCCTTTAGGAATCCTAGAATTTATATTATTTAAATAGATATATTATGTTGCATCTACCATAGGTCTATAATTTGAATACCATAGTTTATGGACTGTATCTATGAACACATTCCATCATAACAACCCTAATAATCACAGATCACAGGTAAGAAAACTTAGATATAAGGGGCATGTTCTAAGGTAAAAAAAAAAACAAACTCAAATGTCATCTCAAGTCATACTCTTAAGTTCACATACTTATTCTGCCACATCATTCCATGTCCCATAAATCACTGAACATTTTCAGAAAATTAGAAGAGAAGATTTTTAGAAAATAAATTATCTATAAGTTGAACTACAGTCTAGAGCAAGTGGCATTTTACATTCTATTCTTGACATGGGACAGAATCATTTCCATGAACATCTATCTGGAATCTACTTTTCAATACACGTTGGTCACAACTTCTTTGATCTAGTCAAATGTGAATACTGTGGCTGTCAAAATAAAATCATCCAAGGGAAAGATACCACACTGAATGATCCATTAACCCTTTAATCGAAATAATTTTGAAATCAGAAATCAGCGGACAACAGCTGAGGAAAAGAAAAAGAGGAAGGAAACTAAAAGAAAGAAAATAAGCGTGGAGGGAGAGCACTACAGATGGTTCCTGAGCACAGAGGCAAGAGTAGTCACACCTGAGCATCTGTGTGTGCCCTCCCTCCAAATAATTTTTTTTAAATAAAAGATAGCCCGAAAAGGAAGTATCTGAAAAAATGAATTTAAAAGTGTCTACCTTAATAACGCTATCATAAACAACTCCTGTATGTAAAGGTCACTGAAAAAATTACTCACAAACACTACTCACCAACAGAAAATGCATGTCATGTGTCATTCAAGGAAGCAGAGCCTAAGGCCTGAAAATGAGCCTACAACCTATGCTAGGGAAGTTTTCTTATGGAATCTTCGTTTTCATTATGTTCATGCTTTTAAAATAATTCAAAAAGAGTGCAGGAAAAAAGACAAATGAGGGTGTTGTTCAACTTGGAAACTCTTTGAGTCCATGTTTGTTATGATTATGCCACTTAGAATGACTAGTGTATTTAAACAGAATATCTTCCTCTATTAAATGCATACAGCAAGGAACAGTGTTGTAAATATTTACCAGGCAGAGGAGGAATGTGATGGTCATCACAGAGACAAGTGACTGGCTCCAGTAGTAGCTGCTTCCGAACCACCATCCCCGAATGTACCTTCTCTATATCACTGTCAGGACCTAAACTGGATATTTAGTTGTACACAATCTCAAAGATTTGGTCTCCCTTACCACCAAATCCATGATGAATATTTTTAGAAACTCCCACTTTGAGAACTTGATCTTGGGGTAAAGAAATCAAGTATCTGGAAAATCAGGACAGAGTGGGGAATGTCCACACTAAAGGAAAATCAAGCTCTTAGATGTTGACTGACAGTCTAATGCAAATTAAGCATCGATTCCTTGAGGACTGGTGAATTCCTCTTTCAACCTGGTATTTTAGAAGCAATTTAATACAAAATTTTGTATCTACCAGGATCTCTTGTCAGTAGAACGTGGTTAATGCACATCAAGTTACTATATTTAACATATACAAAGTTAGGAATGCAAGCAACCAGAGAACTTTTGCTTTGTTTATACTGCAGTATGTTCTGCCTTAGGAGACCTGCTACCCAAAGCCCAGAACATCTGGCTAACCCCATAAGCCTGGTTATAACTCTTTCTCTAGCCATCAGTTTACAACTTAAGGAAAGAAAAATGCTTACTTTCAATGTATGGATTTCCCATATACACTGAAATGCACAGAACACAAGAGTAGACAATACACTCGTGCATAGAAAATTAAGTGACTAGAAAACTAGAAATTTTAGGAAGAATGCAGAGGCACCTTCATACCAAAAGAACAGTGAAAGCCCCGTGCATACCGGACACCAGTTACACCCTAGCTTGTCTGGGACAGTTCCAATTTTCACTGGCACACTATAAGGTTAGAATTTTTAATCACAATCAAAATGGTATAATTTTAGGGAGCTTTATCTTCTCAACTGCTAAATAATAAATCATCACCAAATGTACACACAAGAAACACTGCTAAAACTGAGCCCTGAATGAATCATTATCCAATGGGGACTTAAAGTAACCAAGAGAAAGGATGCACTTAGCCACCCCGGAGATTCCTTGCAGCTCTCTGAGCTGATGACCAAGTGGCCACCCAGTCACCTGCCATTTGTTATCACTATCAAAGGACACTTTGATTTGTGCTCAAGAATATATCTTCTCGGTGCTCTGTGATGCTCTTACAAACGCACAGCTGCCCTGTGCTCCCCACCTCACCCCACTGTCGGGCTGTTTCCTTCTCGCAGTGAGGCCCAAGGGGGCCACAGATTCCATAAATCTATGTACGTACCTTTGTATAGAAGCGCTGTGCTTGCCTAGGGAATAATCATTAGCATTGTGCTAATGATTCATGCGAGGTGTTCTGGGATGGGTGTGTGGCCAGCTCACAGCTTCCCCGCACCATCAACCCCGTCAACACCTCCATTCACACAGACTGTAACTCAACTCTGGAATGTCTCGTACAGCGAGATTGTCATCTGCTGTGAGTCCCGTGGCACTTCTCCTGCACCCCAGCATGGAAGGTGCAGATTCTCATGTCCACACTTAGCCCTCAGCTTGTCATTCTGCTTGAACTTTTCACTAAATAAATAGTGTTTTGGGTGAACAAAAAAAAAAAAAAAAGAATATGTCTCCTCTTCACAACAACCACAGCAGATAGATGATTTTTTTTTCTTTTTGGGTCACACCCAGTAGTGCACAGGGGTTACTCCTGGCTCTGCACTCAGAAATTACTCCTGGCAGTGCTGAGGGACCATATGGGATGCTGGGAATCGAACCTGGGTCGGCCGCGTGCAAGGCAAACGCCCTACCCGCTGTGCTATCACTCCAGCCCAGCAGATAGGTAAATTTACCTCTAACTTACAAATGAGAAGGCAGACTTAAAAGTTCGATTCTAATCCTTTTGAGTCTGAAGTCCATGTTGCCATCTGTCTCTCTTTTGGGGGCCAGGGGTGTTGGAGGCCACATGTGGTGATGCTCAGGATTCCAGATCATACTACAGGCTCTGCAGTCAGGGACCCCTCCTGGTCATACTCGGGGGACCATGTGGGTTGCTGGGGATTGAACCCAGGCTGGCCGCTTGCAAGATACTCCTCCTATCTCCTGGGCTATCTCTCCAGCCTCAGAGCTCTCATGTTGAACAAAGAAATCTTAGCTACATATTTTTTCTAATAAACCATCACTTTGCTTCCTTCTGTATCAAAGCTCTTCAAACAATAACTAATAATAGCTGTATCCAAGTTTCTTGCCATACTCATCTTTCTCCAACCAACTCCAATCAAGGTCTTGTTGAGTTCACTAGTGATGGCATGTTGCCAAACCACGTTGCCTTCTAGGACACCATTCCTCCCAATTTTCCTTGTTCTTCACTGGTCTCACCTCCTACTTCCTTCTCCACGCCGTATTTTTCTATAACCTATACACACACATTGCAGTACGACCCAGGCCCTGGATTCTTCTCTTAGGCACAAATCCTTTCTAGTTTTAGGCTCTGGGGAATGATATGGAAGTGAGCTCATCCATATTTTTGACTCTGAAGTCCGTAAGTTATATCTGTCGACTCTGGTTTTCATCTATGAACTTCTTTAGCTAACTCATTTGCCTATGGATCTTCTCCACATACTCACTAAGCATCTCAATTTAATATTTACAAAACTAAAGTTCCTAACTAGATCCTACCATATATGTTCTCCTTTCCCATGTCAGTAAATGACAACCCATCCTCCCTGTAACTCAAACCAAAAATGTGACTAAGCCATCCCTAATTCTTCTCACTCACAAGTCAAATCTTATATATCTTTTTCAGGTTCCTAAGTCAAGCTTTTTCATGCACATTGATTCTAGCAATACCACATTCGTTTCTCTTTATTTTTTAATGATAAATGCTTTTATAGAATATGGCACTGCTTCTGCATTCAGATATTTTCATTTTCACTGATTTTTCATTATAAGGAATCAATCAACTGCATTGGAAATGTCACTGAATTTCAATTTAATTCATTCTATTTGATTAATGCCTTAAAATTACAGAATTAATGCCTAGTTTTTGTTGCCATTGCTGTTATTTTTTTATTCTGCTCTGGATTTTTTTCTTTTTTGTGACCACTACTCTATCATTATTAGTTTACAAATCTAGTATTTTAACAAAATCTATTAACTTTACCTGCAAAATATCATCATACGCTGACCACTGCTCTCACTCTTCCTGCTACCACACTAATCCAAACTACGATTGTCTCAGTATAGAATGAGCCTCAATTGTCCCTGATTCTGCTATTTCCCTTTTTAGGTTAGTCTTTAAACAGAGCCGAGATAATTAAAGTGATCATATCACTCTTCTCAAAAACTCATCCCACACAGAGTAAAATCACTCTCAAGACCTATACTGGGAATTCTCACATATCAAGTCCCTTGTGTTTGCTGTGGACTCTGCCAAATTGTCTTACTCCAGTGAGTCACATGGTTGACTCAATTCTTTCAGGTCTTGACTTAAATGACCCTCCCAGTGAGGTCTGTCCTTATCAACAGTAACCAACTCATCACTCGCTTAGCCCCTAAAAGATAAAAATAAGAAATCCTTACTTTCCCCCTTCCAAACCCCCATTACCTGACACACAATAAACTGTTTATTTGTTCTTTCTATTTCTACTAGTAGATTAGTTTCAAGAGAGCAGGTGGGTCTATCTGTTATCTTCCCTCTCGTTCCCCAGAGCCTAAAACAAAACCTAAAGTAAAAGTTACTCAATAATATGTGAATGAATAAACGACAATGAATAATGAATAAGTGACAGCAGACTGCTTCTTCATTCCCTACACACTAATTTACCCTCAAGCAATAAATGACAGCAAACCAAACGGCTCAAATTATCATCTACTTCTATAGCATGAACTTAGTTGGCAAATGCTGACTATATTCTTAAAGTTCTAGGTGACCGGCTTGTATTTTTTAAAATCCAGTTCTTATATTTCAAGCTACTAAGGACAACAACAGAAAATGTCCTAATCACTAAAACAGATGTCCTGAATGCGGAACAGTACTTCTTATTCCTAGGAGCAGAGAGCAGGAAATCAGCGGCCACTCTGCAATCCCCCTGGATATCCACAGAATTACAATCATACAGGTCAAACACCAAGAAGACCTTGAAAAATCATCTAATCCTTGCCTCTTCCTGATAATGAAAGCATCACCAGGAGATGGAATTCTGCTTTCCCAAATTAGAGGTGGGCTGCCTTGAACCTGTCCTGCTCTCCTCAAGGACAAACTTTCCTCTGTGCACAACCCTCAGAGTCCCTCAGCTCATCCTTCCCAGGAGCAGAACGAAATCTGGGGACTGGAGAGATAGTACAGCATACAGCCCAGGAGCTGTCCCTGGCATCCCACCTGGTTCCCCAAGCACTGCCAGGAGCCATTCCTGAGTGCAGATACAGGAGTTATCCCTGAGCACTGCTGGCAGGCACCCCAAATTATCAAACAAAGAAAAAAAAGAATGACATCTATGATTGCTAAGTCTGTCACTGTCACTGTCATCCCGTTGCTCATTGATTTGTTTAAGCGGGCACCAGTAACGTCTCTTATTGAGAGACTTATTGTTACTGTTTTTGGCATATCCAATATGCATGGGTAGCTTGCCAGGCTCTGCTGCTCTGGCTCGATACATTAGGTAGTTTGCCGGCTCTCCAAGAGGGGCAGAGGAATCGAACTCGGGTCAGCCACATGAAAGGCGAAAGCCCAACCGCTGTGCTATTGCTCCAGCCCTGCTAAGTCTGAGAAAAGTAAAAAGTTTGAGAAGTTCAGTACCTCCCTCCTCATTCTGCCTCCTAAGAACAATCCAAAACAGGGAACTGTGGGGACTGGAGCAATAGTACAGCGGGTAGGGTGTTTGCCTTGCACGCAACCAACCCAGGTTCGATTCCCAGCATCCCATATGGTCCCATGAGCACCGCCAGGAGTGATTCCTGAGAGCAGAACCAGGAGTAACCCCTGAACATCGCCTAATTATGACCAAAAAGCAAAAAAAAAATAAAAGAAACTGTGTTCCCTTTATGTCACAGGGGCTGACCCCAGTGGGGCACAACACCAAAGGGTATGGGAGTGAAGGTCTGTCTCAGTGTCATCCTGCTCACTTTCCCCTCCAGGTGAGGGCCTCTTCCTCTTCCCTGGTCCCTCTGTAAGACACATTTTACTAAATCCTTACGTTTGCTATTTCTCAATTTGTACAGTACCCATACAGGTAAGAAAATGTCTATTTTTGTCCAGGATCTCCTCAGAAATTTAAACAATCCTTAAGAACAAGAATTGAAACACTTCTGCTGGCAGTCTAATTGTATGCCAAACAATTTCCTTCAGGGAAGTCTCTCACAGCTGAATTCCTCACAGGAGAGTCCAACTTGGAATCTGCAGCTTGGATGTCTTCTTACTCCTGATGCTACATGAAACAACCAGATTCTTATATTTCCATGCATATGTGTGTTTGTGATACGTATGTGCATGTGTGCACACACATCACACACAACTTATACCAGAAGACTTGGAGAGGCAATGGCCTGCTTCCATATACTTAAAGAACACTGAACTACTCAGCGTTTTGGGGATTGACACTTTGGAATGTCAATCCTGTTGACTTTTCTAAGTTTCCCAACTTTAATCACTTGGATTCTTTGATACACATTTGTATTGGCCCAGGGTGAACAATGATTAAAAGAAAAATAAATAAATAAGGATTAAACTAAAACTTAAACAGGCCACATCTTATCATATTCAATTGAAATAATCATATGGGGCAGGAGGCATGTTGTATACTTGACAATGCTCGGGACCCATCTTAACCTTGTGCTCAGGATTCACTACTAACAGTGCTCAGGGCATCCCCCGATGACGTACCAGGAATATTAAATCTGGGTCAGTCACACGCATGCTATGTCTCTGGCTTTCTCTTGAACTTTAAAATATCTGAATCGAACTTCTTTTATTTGTGTGAGTACTCATCTTGTCCCCCTGATTTCACTATTTACTGATTCTCCCAAGTCCCAGGCCTAAAAATAACTCAATTCCTCAAGTGCTACTGATTTCTCCTCAAAAATTCCCCTTTTTTCCAATACCTTTGGAAAGGTCTTTATCACCTCACCCTATAATGCTAGCTTTTTTTCCAAGTCTAAGCCCCCCTGATAAAATTTGTTACTAACCAGTATTATATAAATTTTCTTTCTTACTGCCAGGAAAACTATTTTAAAGCACTGCATCTAAAATCCCTAGATTCTGCCACTTACTATTGTTGTGATTTTAACCCCTTAAAACTTTTTATGCAAGAATTCTTTTGTAAAACTGAAGATAATAGTATTTAATTTATAGGCTTGTAAAAACTGACTGGCTGAGACATTTCAAATGCAGCATTTGCACACGTAAGAGGTCAATAAATGTAAGTTATTAAAGCCACTCCTTCTTCTCTATGAAATGCTTCAACAGAGTAGCATCTATCCAAACTAAAAAGACCTGATCAGAAAATGGGGCAAAGAAATGAACAGAAACTTTCCCAAGGAAGAGATACGTGTGCCAAAAGGCACATGAAAAAGTGCTCTACATCACTAATCATCAGGGAGATGCAGATCAAAACAACCATGAGATACCACCTCACACCACAGAGACTGGCACACATCCAAAAGAACAAAAGCAACCACTGTTGGAGAGGATGTGGGGAGAAAGGGACCCTTCTACACTGCTGGTGGGAATGCCGACTGATTCAGCCCTTCTGGAAAACAATATGGACGATTCTCAAAAAATTACAAATTGAGCTCCCATTTGACCCAGCAATACCACTGCTGGGAATATATCCCAGAGAAGCAAAAAAGTATAGTCGAAATGACATCTGCACTTATATGTTCATTGCAACACTGTTTACAATAGCCAGAATCTGGAAAAAACCCGAGTGCCCTAGAACAGATGACTGGTTAAAGAAACTGGTACATGTTTACAATGAAATACTATGCAACTGTTAGAAAAAATGAAGTCATGAACTTTGCATATAAGTGGATCAACATGGAAAGTATCATGCTAAGTGAAATGAGTCAGAAATAGAGAGACAGACATAGAAAGATTGTACTCATCTGTGGAATATAAAATAACAAAGTAGGAGAATAATATCCAAGAATAGTAGAAATAAGTACCAGGAGGTTGGCTCCATGGCTTGGAAGCTGGTCTCACATGCTGGGGAAAAAAGCAGCTCAGATAGAGAAGGGAACACCAAGTAAAATGTGGTTGGAGATCCCACACGGGAAGGGAGATGCGTGCTGAAAGTAGACTAGAGACTGAACACAATGGTCACTCAATACCCCTGTTGCAAACCAATACACCCAATTGGAGAGAGAGAGATCAAAAGGGAACACCCTGCCACAGAGGCAGGGTGGGGTGGGAGGGAGATGGGATTGGGGGGTGGGAGGGATACTGGGTTTATTGGTGGTGGAGAATGGGCACTAGTGGAGGGATGTGTTTGCTAACATTGTATGAGGGAAAAACAAGCTCGAAAATGTGTAAATCTGTATCTGTACCCTCATGGTGACTCACTAATTAAAGAATAAAAAAAGTGGTGTTCTTTAAAATATTTTTTTAGTTTAAACCTGAATATTACTTGAAATACTAATGACTGCCTAAGCTTCACTTCACAAGAAACTAAGAGCATAGATAGAAAATAGAAAATTAATTGTTTTAACTGTCATTGAAGATCCTCTGTACTCTCTCCCTAACTTTTTCTTGGTGGTCGTGGGGGGAGGGTTTGTTACACTGGAGGTCACACCAGGTGGTGCTTGGGATGTATAGCAGGTTCTGTGCTCAGGGATCATGCTCAGCATTGAGATCATATGTCGTCTCAGGGACTGACAGGGCCTGAACATGGGTCAGCCTCATACAAGACAAGCACTCCTCAACCTCCTGTTGTGTCTCTCTGGTCCAATTCTCCCTAATCTCTTTTGGCATCATCTCCCATATTATCCTACTGAAACATTTCAGTGCTGTCACTAGTCTCAGCTAAATCCCACTTAATCCCACCTTCCTTAACAGCCCTAACAGTTTATCACCCAGGGAGAAATGACGGCTGCTTTCTTTCCATAAGTGCAAATCCACCCTGCCCACAAAATCTATCTCAACACCCGTATTTTTCAGAAGTCTTCCCTGCTAACTAATCCAGAGTACCGTCTTCTGGCAAAGCTTCTAGATCTCACTGTCACAAACTGTCTGTTTTTAAATTATAAAAAATACCGATGGAAACAAAAGTTTTATGTTTAGGTCATCCTTTCAGAGATTTTAAGTTTGGAGGCACAGGGGTGTGGTATATTACTATGTTTCATGTTCCTAGTGTAGGGTAACATTGGTTTGTCCCATTCCTTTGTTTATCTGTAACCTCCTCTCTGTGCTCTCTTCCCCAAGCAGTTAATCAGCTTTTTCCCTAATCAGATTCTGTTCATTTGTAAGGTCAGATCCTTCTAAGACACTGAAATTGTATTATAAGTTAATATTGCCTTTCTCCTTTCTTTTATATCTTTTGAATAGTTTACTTTAAAGCAATGTCTTTTTTGTACAGACAAAGGAAGACAGTTAATATTATGCTTTTGTAACTTGGGAGTAAATTGTCTCTGAACAATACGAACTCCTCAACAAAGATGAGGAAGGGCATCTGCTTCCTCAACTTAAGACTCAGTTGCCCTTAGTTCCTAGCACCCCAAAAGCAGGGTGCCAACAAGGTAATGAATGGACGCAGGACAAGCTGTGAGTTACCCTGGCATCGAAATGGGCCAGGCCAAAGCGACACGATACTTTACTATAAGTTGAGAGCATAGTCATGGACAAATGCTGTTATGATCCAAAATTAATGAGGAGACGAGAACCCTGCTGGGGATAGGAAAGACTAATCCCTATCAGAAAGCACTGTAGTCTGAGATCAAGATGACCCCAGGAGATCAATTCTCTAAGTTTAATGTATCTCTTACTCTGTCCATACAAAATGATTAATATTATGAATGTTTATATGTTTGTTTGACAAGGAGAGGAGAAACACACCCATGGGATTCTGCTCTTGGGTGGGTCATCCTGCTGAATGAGAATCTGTCCTAGAGGAAGCTTCACCTGAGGGAAAGATTTTACCTCTGTTGATTGTAGTTGATTGTATGACCACATCTACGTGTAATTATTACCCCAACTGCTCATGCTTTGGGATTTAACGAGACTGTAAGAGGGAGCTGGGGAATCCAGAGCGAGAAGGAGAATGAAGTGGGACAGAGAAGGAGAATGAAGTAGCATTGGGGAGGAAGAAGCCGGAGGAGAATCAGAGAACGGGAGGAGATTGGAATAAACTGCAACTGACACCAACCAGCCTGGCCCTGGTTTCCTCCTTCATCCACCCATTGCCATGGGCCTCCCTGGGGTGGGGAAGGCAGCCTGAGACTGACTACTGAACGCAGGTGGCGGAGAGAGACAGCCGCTGCACGGCCTCTTCGTATTTTATTTTTAGTAAATACCCTAGTGTGTATCAGTCTTTGGAGAAAACTAAATAGCTATTTCTGGAAGTGTAGCTTCTTGGGAGTCCCTCAAAGTATAAGATGTACACTCTGGCGATTTTCTTTAGCTCCTTTGTCACATGTGCTAAGACTGAGGACAAGCAGGTTTGCACTGTTCTTAGGATGTTGCTGCATTAAACCAATGGTCCCTACAAAGTATTATGTGGCCCCCAACTCAATACAAAGACCACTCTACAGAACAAGCGGGAGTCTCTAGTAGTACAGTCAGGATTGCTAGGACCTAGCAAGATAGAAGTACAAAGTTCCCACCATTAACACTTTTCCTAATCAAGCTAAAAAGCCAAAAAAGCTACCCCTAGCACACAGAATATTGGAACACTTGAGACTGATGCTATGACTCTAGTTCACACACAGGGAAGGAAAGACTTTAGGATGGCTGAGTATTCAAGGTCTGGAATTAAGAAGGACTGAATTTAAATTCTAGTGTCAAGCTGGGCTTCAGCGATAGCACAGTGGTAGGGCCTTTGGCTTTCACGCGGCTGACGCGTGTTCGATTCCTCCGCCCCTCTTGAAGAGCCTGGCAAGCTACTGAGAGTATCATACCCGCACAGCAGAGCCTGGCAAGCTACCCATGGCGTATTGGATACCCAAAAACAGTAACAATAAGTCTCACAATGAGAGACGCTACTGGTGCCTGCTCGAACAAATTGATGAGCAACGGGATGACAATGACAGTGACAGTGTCAAGCTAATGCACTCTTTGACATCCTACAGTCAAGTTCTAGAGAAATGAAGTCTAAAAAAATATTAGCTGTAAAATAGGGTAAATAACAGGGATCAAGATGAAGTAAGATAGGTAGAGGGCTTCATTTCTCTCAGGGTTTCTTAAAGTCTTTCTACTCATATCTCCTTTTTGCCAGAGAAATGCAACACAGGTGAACATACCCACAGCACCTCTGATTCATTATGCATTTGATTTTCATTAATTCTGGTCATTACAATTTCAGAAACCTTTGACCAAATTCTTCATGATCCCCATCATCAGTTACGTGGGCCCATATGAGGTCATGCTCCAGTTTAAGAAATTAGTTTATTTAATAATGCTTTAATAAGCAGAAATACCTGATATAATTATCACCACTCTCTATCATTCAGCCAGAGCTATTAAAACAGAAAGTCAGGTTCAGATTCTGAATCTGGGGTCTCAACACCCCTAGGACTCTCCTGCACTCCATGCCGGCCCCAACTTGGTATTTCTGAGAAGGGACCTTAAGGGCCATGTTAACAGAAGGCCAGACTATTGTGGCCACCATGAACTATCACCCCAGCCCCGGATCAGAATTCCCACCCAAGAATGACTGATTACCCTGCTAAAAAGAGGCGTTCACACGGGCCAAGTCATTGATCAGGTACAAATGATCCGTATACAACAATCTGGCCACAAGAATGAAATCAAGTAAGTATTTTCAAGATCAGCTAAGAAGCAGTTCTAACAGCATTTCCAAATGCTGAGCCAAGAGTAAGGAAAGGACTTTCATCAGAAAAGATGGGAGCCAGCTGCTGCAGGAAAGATGTCAGAGGGGTGAGGAGGGGACCTTAAAGAAGACATCACATGCCAAAGGGCTTTCCGGGCTGTAAACACTGACTAGACAAGGAAAACCGCACATCTTCTTCCAGAGCAATTAAAAATTCATTGTGCTACACACTGAAATTTTACACAGTCACATTCTTTATTCCTCACTTCATCTCTTCGAGGCATTCATCACCCCAAGGCAGAGAAACTCTTCGCTGTCTTTACATTAATTGCAAACCTCTTTTCATTATCAGAGATTCTTCAACAAGACATTTTTTTTGGGGGGGGGCACGGGGGCCGGGGGCGCTGTTTTTTGGCTCTTCATTAAGACAGAACAAATAGTTGTGAACTTCAAAATTCTTCTCATTTTTTTAAAACTGGATTTTTAAAATAAATATTTGTTATAATTGCACAATGTTTATGTTTGAAAGGGTCACTCAGGAAAGAACAGCACATTTTTTAGTTCCAGAACATGAAATCAGGTAAGAGAAGATTATTTCAGAAGGGCAAAAACATGAATGTAGCTGTTTCAAAGAAAAATTTCCAAGAAGTTTCTTTGTTTATTAAATCTTAAGGTAATTTAATAATCAATAATAATATAACAAAGTATAGAAGATTAAGTTAAGGCTCAAATGTCAAACATTTAATATTTTAACACTTTGTAGTCTATAAAGAGGTTCCACTGGTTATATTTATCATTGCTGTAAATTTTATAGATGGAAAGATTTAGGCATTACTTAAAATTTTTCAAGTGCCTTATGATGTTTTGATGAATAATTGTTCTAAAAACTAATATTGAGTGTAAATGTAAAGCCGGGAAAATTAGCATTTGGCCCCAAATACCCTAAGTGTCCCTTAAAACTTCCTATAGCTGGGGGAAATAGAACAGATAAGAAATGTGGGTAGCATTTTTAATGGTTTCCACTAAAAATATACTTGTTGTAGTTATATTTTCCAAGTCTAAAGGTCTGCTCCCAGTTTGATAAAAGTATGAGAAACTGTAACAAGCTCTTTGGCTATTCTATTAGTTTCTTATTGCTGCTATAATAAAAATGCCACAACTTAGTAACCTAAAACAACATGAATTTGTTATCCTACAGCTTTGGAGGTGAAAGGTCTGGAACAGGTCACACAGGGCTAGACTCAAGACCTGAATTACTTTGGAAGATCTGGAGCCAGAGGTTTCTGGAAACTTCAGAGGCTGGAAGTCTGGCTCCTGCGAAAGATGGAGAAAGTCCCTCTCCTTTTCCATCTTCAAAGACAACATGATGCCATACATTTCTATGTTGCTATCTCTTAATCCTCTGTAATCCACTCTCTTCCACCTCCCTCTTTCATTTATAAAGACATCTCCTGATTAATCCCCAATTATATGCTGACCAATTACCAATCTTGATTTTATGGGCAAACTTTGTCAAGCCACATAACATATACACAGATTCCAAGGATTTAAACATAAACCATTATCCTGTCTCCCCGGCTCATTATTCCCAGTAATGAACAATTCTTTTACAGTTCTGACTTTACTAAACAAGTATGCCTCCCAGCATCAACTCTTATCTCAATCCAGGATAATCAGAACACCACATTCCATGACCACAGCAAATGTTTCATGGATAAACTTAGGATTCGGAACAGGTAGCCAATAAAGCCCCCATCAGAAAATTGTATTAAGAGCTCTCATGAAAACACGTGTGTCCTTTACGGCAGGGTGAAGAGTGGAATAATAACTTAGAGATGGTGGTGACATACTAGTGAGGGTTTGGGGTGAGTGGGGTGAACACCAATCTTAGCAACAGGAAAAGTGAGAAATACAATGACAAAGGGAGAGAAGAAAGTAAAGAAAAGGGAGGAAAGGAATATGAGCTACAAGGGAGATACAGAGAGAGAGAAAGAGAGAGAGAGGACAGAGGAGAGAGAGGGAGGAAGAGATTTCTCCCATTCTCAAGTCTAGATTCAGTTATATTTGACCTTGACCAATCTTGTTTTTATTAATCAGTGTCAAATAGTTATGTACGAAATAATTATATTGAATTTTCATCCAATGCAATCATGACTGCAACTGGAACTTTCTCCCAGTGAAATTAAGTAAGCTGAAAAGAAGAGAATGAACTGTGTCTGATATACACTAAACAGAGGTAACATTGAATCTACATGGAATAGTGGTTTATGCAACATTCGTTACTCAGTTCCCTCCCTCTAGTGCTATATTGCAGTGAATTAAGCGGCACTACACTGAGATATCAATACAAAAACAGCAAATGAAAATAGAACTCCCAATGTCTTGTCATTTGAAGAGCTAAGTGGCTTAAAGGTTAGCAAGTCCAATCAAATGCAGCAAATTATGGTGCCTGGAAATTCATGGAGCTATCTAAAATGTGGGAAAGAGAACAAGCTGGCTTTCCTACAGGAGAAGTGATTTTAAAAAGGCAAAAGGCTAAGACACACACATAATGACAACTATTATAATAGTTTGCTTATCACATATCAGAATTGTATATCTTTTATAGCTCTATTAAGTAAATCCCTGGTAGTATACCCATACTACAATAAGTGATTTGTTGGGAGGTTAAGGTGATCAGTGAGAAAGTAAATTTTTTTCTCTTTTGAAATCAGGATTTGAAACAATGCAGAGTCTGTGCCCCTATTTAATAGACAATAGGCCATGAATATATATAGGTCTGCTACTAAGGTTATTCTGTTTAGATATTTGGTTAAGGACTAGGCCTCACATATGAAATAGAATTTTCACCTGTAAAAGAACGCAAATGCAAATAAATGAAGAATTAAATCATTCCCTTATTTTCATTTGTATATATATACACACATTAAATATAGATACTAATATACAGAAAATATATTTAATATTTCAAAGGTCACAGTCACAGTCACTGTCATCCCGTTGCTCATCGATTTGCTCAAGCAGGCACCAGTAGCGTCTCCATTGTGAGACTTGCTGTTACTGGTTTTGGCATAATGAATACGCCACGGGTAGCTTGCCAGGCTCTGCAGTGCGGGCGAGATACTCTTGGTAGCTTGCCGGGCTCTCTGAGAGGCGCAGAGGAATTGAACCCAGGTCAGCTGCATGCAAGGCAAGCACCCTAACCTCTATGCTATCACTCCAGCCCAACAAGGCCACAGTACCTGGAGATTTATATATTTAGTCCTATTTTACTTTACATAAGTTTTCTAAATATTATTTTTGTTTGATCAGTCATGTCAAGAACAAGATAAGACTATCTTGTGCTGTTCACAATTCAGTGTGAATTCCATCAAGATTCATGAAGAACTTGTGGTTGTCATTTTCATAAACAATAGACCAAGATTTTGCCACAAAATCTCTCCCAGGGAGTTAAAGTTAGTCAGCAAAGTCATGTAAACTTATTTAGAAATCTAAGATGGATCAATTACATGTGGGAACATATTTCTAAGCTAGGAAACATCTCCCACACTTTACTATCCCATCTGACAAATGCACAATTTTTGAACTCTCTTCTAAATTTTCTCATAACTGCACTAACAAAACAGCCAAAGACTTTTATAATATAATTGTCCATAACAAGAAAAATGACTAATTCATTGTATTTCCCAGACTGTTTATCCAGATACTTTTAATTATATTCAAATGTCAAAAAAGAATAGAGCCAAAACTCATTTAAAATTGAAATTTCTAAAATTAACACTTTCTAATATTGCTAGTAGGAGTTCATGGTATAACACCTGTTTCAAAAGCCATTCGTCACAATTTATCTTTTTAACTTGGTTTAATTCAATAACAATTTCTCAGACTCGCTCCTAAAATAGTAATGTGAAAGCAGACAACTTTCTATAGACAATACTAATTCAACACCCATTACCTTATGAAATGGATTTCCTTAGGAAAACAATTACATAGATTAAATTTTGTTAGTATTATAAAAACAACATTGTGAGGTTCCTGTAAGATAGTTTAAAGAGCTGAGCAAAGATTGAGTATGGAGAAGGTCTGGATTTGATCCAAGGCATCATATGGTCCACGGGCAAACTAGGAGCAACATCCATGTAATAAGCCAGGAGTAGACCCTGAATTCCACCAGATGTAGCCTAACCATGATCCCAAATAAATAATAAATAATTTAAAATAATCATCTGGGGAGGGAGGGTGTGTTTGCTTAAAAAGTTAATAAAATAAAATGTCATTTAGAAAGAACTTGTAATAATGCTTATAAAAATGCTGAGGAAGACAGGAAAATCAAAGAAAAAATTTACAGTGGACAAGAGTGAAACATTTATAATCAGAAAAAACTAATTATAAAAATAATTCAACCACTTACAGTAATAATAGTTGACTTTGGGATAAGAGCTGATCTCATTCAAGGGATAATGAGAAGGTTCCCAAATTCTGAAAATAAAAGTGCTCTTTAGGCAAGCATCAGAGTTCCATCTAACTCATCATTGTTAACCTCCAGGTCAAATAGTACATGATTTTACCAGGCGATCTGGACATGGCTCTGATGAATTTCCAAGGTAATCTGGGTAAATTCCGCATACGCATAGAATGTTTACAGATAATCACAGTGAAGTAGTGGTTACCTTGAGGATTTCATAACATTTCCGATTGGTGCTCTGACACACACACCAAAAAAATTAAAAATGAAAAAAAAAAGTGAAACATCTGGAAGAAATATTTCAGATAAACCATCATAATAAGGTGCAGGTGACAGATTACAAATTGCACTTAACATCTCATCTAACACTATAGCTCTGTCATCCCTTTGTTCATCAATTTGCTTGAGCAGGCACCAGTAACGTCTCCATTGTGAGACTTGTCGTTACTGTTTTTGACATATCGAATATGCCACGGGTAGCTTGCCAGGTTCTGCGTTGTGGGTGGGATACTCTCAGCAGCTTGCTGGGCTCTCCAAGAGGGATGGAGGAATAGAACCTGGGTTGGCCTCGTGTAAGGCAAATGCCCTATCTATTGTGCTATCGCTCCAGTCCTATCTCATCCAAGAAACTTAAAATATTTAACATTATTTTGATGCTTAAAGGTAGCTAACCCAGCAAAGCCAAGTGTGTTATATAGCCTTTACTAACAAAAAATAATAATGGCTCATCAGGAAGATAAAATTCTATTATAATGAATTTTTTCAGCTTCCTATACATCACTTTTCAGTCTTGCTGTTAACAAAGTGGATTGACAGACTTGATTCACTTTATCTCATTTCCCCTGACAGGACAAATGATTTCCATACAGAAGTATTCTAAGACTACACACAATTCAATTCAATTTGCCAAATACTTATAAAAGACAAACACATGTGTACAAGGTTCTGTGAGCTTTGTAGGGTAAAATAAAGGCCCAAAAACTCTCTATTTTTTATATCCAACTTTGATAGATTAAAAAGTAATCCTATAGACATTGCCATGATCCTCATTTTCTTGAAGACCAGTTAAACCTGGAAAGGGACACAGATCAAAGAAAATCAGCACCAGGGCAAACACAATACCCTAGTTACTGTATCTATTATTAAAATAATAACTACTTAAAGACTTGCATGGTACCAACTCCTGTCTTATATACTAGGGATTCAGCAATTAGCAAGACAAAGTTTTTGCTGTCCTGAGACTTGCATGGGTGGAGGAAGCTACCCGCCAAGAGATAGGAAAGTGACTCCTTAAGTCATAAAAATCAAATAATCACGTGAAAATAATGGAAATTATACATACACATATCATTCACCGAGAAAAAAATAACACTAGTTTGGGGACTTACTAAGTGTTTACTCCTGGCTCTGTGCTCAGGAATCACTCCTGGCAATGCTCAAGGAATCATATATTGGTGGCAGGGAAAGAACTGGGGTCAGCTGCATGCAAGGCATGTGACTTACCCACTGTACTATTTCTCTGTCCCCATAATGAATATTTGAGGACAGGATTACCAATTTTATTTTGCTTTGGATGAAATGCAATGGAATTTGAAACTGGGAAACCAACAGGGTAGAGAATGGCGCCCATGCCTTGAGTAAAGGCAGGGGATACAGGAGGGAAGACAGCTTAACACCAATCCCTCACTAGGGTTTGCATCTCATGATACTCAGACAATCTTAAAGTGGTAGCTTATGAAACAAAAGAACTCAGCATTCTTTTCAGATTCTCTGGTTTCTACAGAACTATTATTATTGCCTCAGCCACATGTGTCACAGAGCACATCTTCCTATCCAAGCAGGCCAGCCAGCCAGCTGCCCACAATTACTCTAGGCATATTACCAAGGCCAGATTCTGAGTCAGACATGAAAGAAGTCCCTAATATGCCAGAAGGGTCGAGTAATGGCCTCATGAAACTAACTTACACACAAAACATACGTGTAAACATGAACATATATGTATGTGTGGATGGATGGTTGGTTGGATGGATGGATGGATGGATGGATGGATGGATGGATGGATGGATGGATAGATGGTATCAGGTAGGTAGGAAAGTATGCACACAGTACCTCACTGGTTGACGATGGAGCAAAGAACTAAGTCAAAGTTCAAACTTATTTGTCTGCTTTCTATAGGGTGAGTCCTACGTTCCCCCATATCAACAGGGTCTTTTTCACACTGCGTGGAGAGTGAAGGAAAAAAGCAAAATCCAGTGTGACCCACTGTATAGGTGATGTACTACAAATACTCTAACCTGTATCCATCATAAAATTGCCATCTATCTAAAAAATATCTAGGTGTGATCTATAGAAGTCATCCTAGTCCAAAAGGATAAATAAGCTCATCAATTTGTTCAAGTGGGCACCAGTAACGTCTCCATTGTGAGACTTATTGTTCCTGTTTTTGGCATATCCAAAACGCCACGGGTAGCTTGTCAGGCTCTGCCGTGTGGGCATGATACTCAGTAGCTTGCCGGGCTCTCGGAGAGTAGTGGAGGAATCGAACACAGGCCAGCCACGTGAAAGGCTAATGCCCTACCGCTGTGCTATCGCTCCAGCCCCGAAATATATACTAAAGAATATATATGTAAAGAATATATACTATGAGCTTCAATTGATAAAAGCACACACACACACACAAACACTCAAACTGGCAGAGTTTGTCTATTCCGTTAGAAGTCAAGAAAGAAGTTTCCTTTGTAGAGAGATAGTGTACAAAAGGAGGTTCAGGTGGTAACCATAGTCTAATTATTGATCCAGGTACTGTTTTGCACAGTGTTCCCTTTGTGAACAGTCAACAAATGTTCACCATATATTATCCTGCATATATTCTGTATTCCAATTAAAAAGATTCTTTAAATTTAGCTTCCTAATAATTCATGCTTTATTGCTAATTAATATTTATGTCTTTTTTAGGCAAATCTCAAAACCATGGAACTTTCTCCAGCTGATTTTCAGACCAATGAATACAAAGTAACTAATACTACAAACCTTACAAATCTTTACTATGTCATCGATCAACTAGCACCTTCAGGAACTTATATAAAACCACTTCTACATAAGTTACTAAAAAAAATTAAACATATATAAAGAAGTGGAAATTTCATCTATGTATATAACATTTTTTTAATGTTTTGAAAATCCCTCTGAAAAGCCACCTAAGTGTTTATAACACAAAGTCAACTGAGAGCTATCACAAGACTCAGGAATCAAATCGATTTTTTCCTTTCTCTCTTCTCTTCACACACTTAAAAGTGATAATCATGAGGCAAGGGCAATAGTTCAAAGGGTTAATGTGCATGCTTTGCACACCGCCGGTCTGGGTTCAATCCCCAGCTTTACATGAGCCCCAAAGCACTGCCAGGACTGACAACCAAGCACTGAGCTTGGAATGGCCTTGAACACTTTGGGTGGAACACTCCCCCGCCAAAAAAAAAGAACAAATATAATAATTAAAGGGGAAAAGTCCAAAGCTGAAGAACTTGGGAATGAGTAATTTGTAGTAACCCTTAAAGGTACCCTCCCCTCCTTTCTTCCAAAGTGTTATCACTTCCTTCCAACCAAATTTAAGCACACCTGTGATAATTTCTTTTCTAAAGAAAAAAAGGCTACCAAAGTAATCTATATTAGCAATAGGATTGGATAAATGTTTAGGGCCTCTTACATGAGAACAACTCCTGTCTTAAAAAGTAATCAAAGTGGGGCTGGAGCAATAGCACAGCGGGTAGGGTGTTTGCCTTGCACGCGGCCGACCCGGGTTCAATTCCCAGCATCCCATATGGTCCCCTGAGCACTGCCAGGAGTAATTCCTGAGTGCATGAGCCAGTAGGAACCCCTGTGCATCGCCTGGTGTGACCCAAAAATTAAAAAAAAAAGTTATCAAAGCAATAAATTTTATTCCTTTAAACAGCCATTTAGCTTTGATTTGGGAGTCACAACCAGCAGTGCTCAGGATTTACTCCTGGCTCTGTGCTCAGAGAATCACTCCAAAAGGTCCTTCGGGAACCATATTTGGTGCTGAGGATTAAACCTGGGTTAGCTCCATGCAAGGCAAGGGCCTTTCCCACTGTACTAGAGTTCTAGCCCCTTTAAAAAAAAATGCTTTTTAAGAACCAGAAATCTAGCTCACAGGGCTGGAGCACATGCTTTGCATATGGGAGCCACAGGTTTGATTCCTGGTACCGGATGGTCCTCTGAGCACTACAAGAAGTGACCTCTGACCACCATGCCAGGAAGGGTCATCAGAAGAGGTGCCCCAAAAAGCAGCTTTTAAATTTACATACAAAAATCCTGAGATGTTTAGTCAAACGTTTAAGTAATAGAATATGTAACTTCACAGATACTGTACATTTTGATGCAGTTCTCATTCATTCCTCTACCCTCTGCATTGCCTGAGGTCGTGTCCTGGAGAAGAGAGGTAGCAGTGGCAAGCCAGGAGCAGAAAGGGAGCACTCTGACATTTGCTCATGTACAGCAAGCTACACACAGACACGTCTGATTCTGTACAATCCTGGGATCCCCTCCCCAGACACAAATATGGAATCACTCTAGCTCTTCACTATGCACAAGCAGAAGCGTCCTAACCTCTTAAGCTTCATTTTCTTCATTTCTAAAATAAGCACAATGGTGTCCTTACCTTGAAGTGCGGCTGGATGTGAGAATTAGATAACAATAGTGCCATAAAGCAACTGAGACTGGATTTGGCACATAGCAAATGGGCAATGACTTTGTAAGAATGTCTGTAGTAATAAATATTCATTTAAAAGATTCATTTAAAAGATTACTTTATAGTATCTCTCAGAAATAAGGAATTTACAATGTCTAAGTACTGTGCCAAGAAAAAAAAAAAGGCAACTTATCTTTTAGTTACTCAAGTGAAATGCAATTTAAAAGACTTTGAATGTTGCCTGGCTTCTTGCCAATGACTTTTGGTGAATTCAGAACAAAAATGATTATAAACAGCTTCTAAAACTACTATAAAATTTGCAGTGACTTGCTGTAAGTCCCTTACCTTCCCTGGATCTCAGTCTCATCTCCCTGAAATGGATAAAATCATGTTCACCTGACTAGATAATACTGGGGTTTTAGATGTTGTCTGCAAATAGCTTTTCTTGCACGCTACTAGAATAGCCATTTTTTAGCAGTTGAGTAAGAGAAGTCACGAGAGGGTTTATCAAATGCTGGGATAAAAATTATTTTAATCTACATTTTGTACCATCATCTTACATTTAGACTTACAAATAGCCTTCCCTTCTAAGAAGACAGATTTTTATCTCCCTACTGTCTTCCAGCCCCTATGTGACTCTTAGTACCTAGCAGTGTCTTGTGCAAAAATAGCAATAAATTAATTTAAAAGTCCAATAAAAATTCCAAATACAAGAGAATATTTACATCATTATAACTCAACCTGACAAGTGCGCCTGGTCCTCTGGGAAAAGGAAGAACAATTTTTCTTGTTTTGTTTTGTTTTTATGTGGGAATTAAAAAAAGAGAGAGAAATGTTTTAGTCACCAATGGGAGAGATTCAGAAACAATATTTAGCTTACCTCATTCCCTACTTTCTACTATGATAAGAGTGACATCTGAGAACAAGGCTTACCTATTTGCACCATTTCTTCATTACCAGCCTGGAATGGGGGAGGGGGGTGTGGAGTAAAAAAAAAAAGAAGAAGAAGAAGAAAAAAGAGAAAAGAAACAGTTACTGGGTTTCATCTTATCACCTTGTGCATTTTATTTCTACCATTAATGCTTTTCAGGAGCTAGCTAATCAGGAGATACTCAAGACTGGGATTGGTGCCCAAAGGCTGCACCTCGGGTTGTAGAAGGTTCTTGTAACAGGAGCGGGAGTGAGCCAATTCAGTAAGGACTGGGGACAGGTTATTGCCTGGCCGTTTTCATTTGAACATTAGGAAGCCAGCAAAAATAAACACGGACGCTTAACACTTTCTCCTGAAAACTCCAGATTCTAGGTCAGAAGTAGAAAAGTCTGGACTCACACAACCGCCAAGAAGCTCTCAAAGAGCGCCTGCCTGCTGGTTGATCCGTTTTGAGTTCAGGAACGGGCTAAGTCAATTCTGGACTTTTTTTTTTTTTTTTACCCTGTAGGTCAGACCAGGCAGGCCGGAGAAGTTACCCCAACCGACAGAGCAATTCTGTAGCCGAAACGCCAGTGGCCAAGAGCGTTCGTGATTTACTACCGACGGCTCGGCTCCTGCGCTGAGCCATCCCAAGGACGCCGAGCGCCTCGGGCTTCACCTTGCGTCTGCAGGGGTGGGGGCTGGGCCCAAAGGGAAGGAGCTGCACTCAATTTAGCTCTCCGAAGACGTGGGGCTGGGCAGCGGGGGGGCGGGGGGGAGGGAGGAACGCGGTGGAGCCTCCCACCGCTGCCCAGGAAAAACGCAGGGCAGGAAGCATCCCCGGGGCCACCCCTTTCCCCAACTGTCAAACCCCGGCCCCGCCGCGGTCCTCCCAGGACACGTGTCTGCTGGATCGCTCCTGGCAGGGGCCAAGGACTTCCTGCAACCCCCGCCTCCGGCTGCCCGCAAAAGCTCTGAGTCAGAGAGCGGGAGAGAATAGCCCCGCGGACCCGCCGCGGGCCGCCGCGAGCCGCGTCCCGGGATCCTGGCCCCCGCGGGCACAACTTCATTCAAGCGCCCAGACCGCCCCCGGGACCGGGGAAACCCGCGCGGCCCCGCCGGCGCGCTGCAGTTCCTGCCCCGGGGATCAGGAATGCCGCAAAGTGCCCGAGCCCGAGGTGTGACAAGCCTGGTCCCCAGTCCTGGAAATCACCACGGCTCGGGCAGATCAGCCCCCACCCCCTTCCCCACGCCCCCGCCCCCGCCTCCCCACACCACCCGGAGCCCGCACGCTGCGCCCGGTCCTCCGAACGCCGCTCCAGGAGGCACCAGACAACGGGGAAGGGTGGGAGAGGGAGGAGTGGGGAGGAGGGGGGAGAGGGGCGAGGGGAGGAGGAACTTTGGGGGAGAAAAAGGTTGGGTTGGAGTCTTTTTTTTATTGTTATTATTTTCCACTTACTTGTCCATCGGCTGAGGTCCTAACCTCTACCAGGGCGGCTGCTATCAACCAAAGTGACAGGAGAACCATCCCGAGTCGAGTTCACTTTTCAACTTACTGGGCAAAAGCCAGTGCCCAGAGCAAGCCCCCCGCCGCCAAATAAGTTTCTTTGGGGACAGGCGGGGGAGGAAAATGAGGGGAGAAAAAGCAGGGGGGGGGGGGCAATGCAGATCTTTTTTTTTTTTTTTTGGAAAAAAAGAAAAAAAGATCTTCTGTGCTTTTGCTTCAATGAAAATGCAATCTGAGCTCTGCAAGGGGCGCCTTCACCTTCTCACCCCGTCCCCCGAGTCAGCGCGTGCAGGAGCGAGAAGGTGCCGGCGGGCGGGGGCGGGGGCCGGGGCCCCGAGCAGTGCCCGGGCGGTGCAGGAGCAGGCGTGGGGGCCCCCCGGAGCCCCGCAGGGGGAGGCGTGAGCGGGCGCGACGGGCGAGCGGGCGCGGGAGAAAAGAGGCAGCGAGAGGGCGAGTCGGCGGCTCGCACCCGGGCGGGGCGGGAGGAGCCGGGCGGGAGCGGAGGAGGAGCGCGCGGAGGTGGGAGGAGTGGGCCGCTCGCGGGCTCCTGTTGCTGGCAGAGCCTCCGTCTGCTCGCCGCCCGCGACCCGCGGGGCGCTAATAAGGCGTCGGGAACCCCCCACCCCCTCGGCCCCGGGCCGCCCCTCCCGCCGCCGCGCCCACGTCACTCGGGGCCGGGGCCCGCGCCCCCGAGCGCCCGGCGGGGCGGGAGGAGTAGGGAGCCCCGGGGAAGAATCGCTCGGGGCGCGGGGGGTGGGGTGGAGGGGTTGGAATGGTTCGAGGGTCGAGGTGGGGGTCCCTCATCCCGGCTCCCCTCTCGCCGTGGGAGATGGGGAAGGGAAGTGGCGGGGCTGGGGAACCGGCCGTCCGGGATCTGGCGGGACCCGCGTTGAGTTAATTATAGGAAGGGGGGGAGGGTCCTAGAGCGGGTCCCGAGTTGGGGAGATTCACCTCCGGGGAGCTGCACTGGAATCCCACCCAGTGCTGGCGATCAGCTCCGAGCGAGCCCCCTGGAACCTCCAGGTCTTCACTGCGGGTTACTTCCTCTCCAGATCTGCAGATGCCTCTTCGTTTCGTGGAGGTAGTTCCCCCCACCAGGTTCTTTCTTCAAGTTCTTGTTTATGCTTTACTCGTTTACACGCGTCTGAAAAGATACCGTGTCTTCTTGGCGCCTCCGGATGTTTCTGTTTATCACTGGGGTACACAGGCCTGAGTTCTTCCCCTCTCCAAGATGAACTTATCAAATGATTTCTGCTCCGCGGGGCAGGGGCTTCCTGCAGACGCCTGCAACTGGGCTCCTGAGACTGAAAAGGAGTTTGCAGGAATTCAAGCTCTGGTGCAACGCCCTGGAGGAGACCCCTATGCGTGTGCTTGCCAGGCAGTAGAGTGGAGAAAGGAAAATCTTTCACTGACCAATTTTAGACACCCCTTTCCTAGAATAGCCCATGAGAGAAGCTACTAATGGCACAAATTGAGACAGAATCAAGACTTCAAATGGCGTCTTGCAGTGGCCTACCCAAAATCAAATTTGCAGAAGCTAATGGTTTGCTTTGCTAAAGGATGCATGATAAACTATTTCTTTAATGGTGTGAGCTTGAATGGATTCTTATGTTTTGATGCCTTAGAGGCTGCATCTTGACTTACACATCCATAAGATTTACTGTTGGGTGACACGTAATTTGCTAACTCTCAAATATATATATGTATATATACATATATATACATATATATATTGACTTGTACAAATAACCCAGAAAACCAAAGGTCTCCACCTAGTAACATGGAATATTAGGTTAGTTTCCTAGTTATTAATTGGAATTAGAATTCTCCACTCGTAAAGAAAAAACATTTTTCCTCCAAGTCTCTTCATTTTTATAGTCTGTTACTGACTTGCATTTACTGAGTTCTGTGCCAGTTTTCTCATTCATAAATAAAATTTTGGCCATTTATAAAGGAATATGATATTAAAATCAGAAAATCAGGGTTCTAGATTCATCTGCAGCCGTCTTTGACGTGATGGAACTCTATTTGGGTCTTCTCATCTCTGAGATATTTAAGCTTTACAATTCTCTGATTTTAAGTAAGGACATATACTATATTAAGTCATGGGATTACATTAGCCCTTTGAGGAATCATTTTACAAAGTTCAAACATTTGTTATCACTGTAATTCCTGGCACAATAAGCGTTTTGTGGCTTTCATGAAAATGGTGACTTCAAATATTGCTAGTTAGGCATGACACAGAGAAAACTGTATTTTACATTGTTACCCAAAATGTTTTGTGATCCAGTACAGTACACTCTATACAGCAAGTTCAGGATTATCTATCCTGTTTGTTTTCTAGGACTTACATCCAAAATCTTGGTCAAAGTCCAATTCATTGATTTCAGAACCTAACAAACAATCTTGCCCCTCATGATACCCAACATTGTTTAAGAGTGTATAGGTCTTACACTTACTGGATTCTAGCTGGGGTTCTAATTAACAAATTATACCAATACATTGGACTCCTCTGTCCCTCTCGAAGAGCCTGACAACCTACCGAGAGTATCACGCCTGCACTGCAGAACCTGGCAAGCTACCCGTGGCGTATTCGATATGCCAAAAACAGTAATAAGTCTCACAATGAGACATTACTGGTGCCCACTCGAGCAAATCTATAAACAACAGGACGACAG
This sequence comes from Sorex araneus, assembly GCF_027595985.1. NCBI lineage: Eukaryota > Metazoa > Chordata > Mammalia > Eulipotyphla > Soricidae > Sorex > Sorex araneus. Next base: position 196,434,004 of record NC_073306.1, read on the forward strand.
TGCTACCAATACACTAAAACAAAATCTCCTAAAAACTATACTCCAGTTCAATGTTTCACAAAAAGCAAGAAAAGGAAATGAAACAGAAAAGGTTTCTAATAGTTATTTAAAATCTACAAAATAGTCAAATAAACAAAATAAAATTAATTTCTCTTTTTTCAGAACTTCCCAGGGGGGTTAATGTCCCCAGCTGCATTGAGTCTTTGAGAGACATAGTGTACTTTGGTCTTCACATTTATGTGACTAGAATGCTTTTTCTTGTGCCTTGTCCTCTGCGGAAATACACAGCAAGGACCAATTATTACAAAGATCAAAGACTTCAGTTACTGAAGATAAGTGAACATGCATGTACACCGTCTAGCACATAGAAAGGGCTTAGATGAAATATTTTTTTAATGTAAAACTGGATGACATATGTACAGATGGCTCACTGATAATAAAATTTGGCAAGTTCTAAGAAAAGTAGGAAAGTGTAAGCAGCTAAAACATGATGAACTTTTCATTTACTGGAGATAATATTCAGGATCAAAGACAAAAGATGTTATCAAGTTTCTTCCACAAAGTGATTCCTACCAGACCACATAGGATCAAATCCTTTCCATTCTTTCTTTGACCCCAGCTACAGAGTTTTTTTCTCACAGATTGATGGCCACACAGTTGCCCACACTGATTTTTCATAATACCAAGGACATTTTATTACAGGAGGTAAAAACTTCCTATTTACAGTGCCAAGGACACTTTATTACAGCAGGTACTAAGAGATATTCCACAAAAACTTAGTCAATGGTTGTAATACATTTTGTTTTTACAAAATATGGCTTTAGCAGAAAAATAATTTCAAAAGCAATCGCAAGGATATAAACTTTTCCCTTTTGTAAAAGATATCCACTTTAATACTTTCAGCTTAAGTTTCTGAAATGATTAAGTTTATTAATAACTTTAGGTTTCATGAAATTAGTTTATATCTGGACATTGCTTCATTGCTTCTGCGGGTCCTTATATTGACAGCAATTAAGGAAAAAGAAGAAGGGAGAAAACGTTGCTGTTGGGTCAGTATTGTGTATCTTATAATTTAACAACATTCTGGGACCAAATATTTATTATATATTACACATAAATATAAGTTTTGTAATTTCTTACAGTAAACCATTTATTTTGAATGGTGGATTTTGCTGCTTAAATTTCCCACACTTTAATTAAGACATTTTTGTAGATGGGGGTCTCCCAAGAAATTCTCAAAGGGCCCGCTTCTGGGTAGTCAGCCTACCAGGCCAGAGAGTTCAGATCCAAAGATGTGAAACTGAGGGACCCTGCAGTGTCGGGGACCACCAGGACCACAATGGAGATGATCAGAGGCCTGCAGGGCCATACCTGGTAGTATTGGGGAGAAAGGCGAGTTTGGACTTGCTGGGATTCTAACTCAGGTCTCAGCCCATGGTTTTCCTTGGCCACTGCGCTGTATTCCCAGCCCTAATGAAGGTTTTCAAAGAGCAGTTTAAAGTTCACAGCAAAACTAAAGGGAAAATGCAATGATTTCTTACATATCCCATGCACGAGCATATATAGGTTCCTTTTGGTCAACTTGGTCTTTCATTGTGGTCTATACATAGTTATGCACTTGTTATAATCAATGGGTCTATATTACTACCAACCATCACTACCAACCAGTTTATGATTTAACTTATGATTGCTCTGAAATAGTCCATGAATTTTAAAAGTATATATAATAGCACATCATATTCTACTATGGCTGGTAGTGATGTAGTTGGTAATACATCACTACCAACCAGTTTATGATTTAACTTATGATTGCTCTGAAATAGTCCATGAATTTTAAAAGTATATATAATAGCACATCATATTCTACTATGGCTAAGTATATTTTCACTGTTCTAAATATCCTACGGGTGCCACATAGTTATCCCTCCCCTCACTACAACCCTCAGAAACCACTTTCAAGAATGCCATATAGTTAGTACATCGCCTTTCCAGATTAGCTTCTTTCACTCTGTAATATGCATTTAAGATTCACTTGTGTCTTTTCAAGACTTATAGTTCATTTCTTTTTTAGCACAGAGAGAATATTCCACGCTCTAGACATACAAACAGTGTGTCCATTCGCCTAAAGAACATGTCCGACGCTTCCAAGTTTTTGACACTTACAAGTAAAATTGCCACAAAGATCCATGAACAAGCTAGACATAACTTTTTAACTTCAGGGTCCAGTTTCACAAATAAACTGAAATAGATTATGGTGCCGAATCTTCCGAATCTTCCTAGATAGGCTGGTCTGAGCTGACAACTATATTCAGAGAAAGTAATATATTTGTTTTAACAGGAGCTTCATTCCAGAATCTGGGATATGTGGTCTGAAACTTGAAAGTAGATACATGGAACCCACCCTATAGAAGGGTAGATAGTCTAGTCTCCTGGAAAAAGCTCTAAGACTTGTAAAAAGATGAATGTAACAGACAGAAGCACATATAGAATGACTTTGTTTCTCAATGAGGACACGGAATGAGTCATACTGACACAGCTCCCTCTCTTTTTTCATATAATTCTGATCTGTGGATTAGGAGAATCAAGCATAAGATATATTCATTACTCGTATTTTTTTTAAACAAAGCATTGGGTTGGTTAGGAGTTAAGATGCCAATCTTCTTCATGCATATATCAGTTCCTAACACATTGTAAGCACTCAGTGTAGTAGGCATTCAATTTATGAGAAATACATATCGTCACAAATTGAAAGAGTGATATAATCAGATTTTCTTCCCCCTCTCCTAATATCAGTGAATAAGTTTTTTTCCAACTTTTACCAGAGTTTTTGGAAGTTCCATTAAAAGACAAAACAATTTTTTAAAAATCAAGCAGGAAAACTTATGGATAAAATAATCAAGAAATTAAAGATGGAAAGTTCTACAACTTCATCTAGTTTATGCTTTGGCTACTATTGATTCAGTGTTGCTCCCATAATCAATTCCTTCAGAGGAAAACATCTTACAAAGATGAATTTGGACATCCAAGAATTTGAACATACTTAGTCTTTAGCTTTTAGAAGAATAATTATACAGTAGAAGAAGACTTGGAAGAAAATTACTCATCATGCTCATCACTTTTTCTTCTTTTCTTGACTTGTATTATTCATTGTATGCTAGTGCCTTATAGGGAAAAATAAACTAAGCATTTCACCACTACCAAAAGTCATTCCAATTTTACGTAATAAAAAAAAACCAAAACTTTTCAGTAATATACATTCTTTAGTTCTTATGGTATTCATTCCTTAAGGTAGTAATCCACTTTCTTCCACACTAAAATTAAGACCAGTGTGCATAGAAAAAAATAGGCATAGTAAAATAATTTGCCAAAGAAATGAAAATTTAGTTATGAAATTAAGCCCATAAACAGTCCTTAAGAAAACATAACTCACAATCTTAGAATCTAGGTTTTTAGAAAGAAAAATAACAAAAAAACAAGACAAACAATGAGCTCTGATCTGGAAGCTTTATCAAAATAAAGATTCTCAGGCAGATGATAAATGAGATAAAAATCAGATTAAATTGTTACTTCCCTAATCCAGTTGCTATTACTAAAATGTCATGTATCTTGAAGTGGAAAAAAGCATCAAAATAAAACTTGGTTTTCTTAAAACTTATTACCTTGGTGAAAAAACCTTCAACATTTGTACAACATGCCTACCTATAGCAATTCATGCTGATGAAAAGAAATCTCCACTTACTATATAGTTTTCTTCCCACTATTAGACGATTGCTGGATACACAGAAAAAGTTGACTTGTAGAGATTTTTTCTGAGAATGCATGTTTTGTGCAACTCCCAATTCTTCTTTAGTAGACCGACTATGAAAATTTGGCATTCATTTTTTCTCTAAAGTTTCATAAAAAAATTTAGTCTAAATTGCATCCCAAAGTGCTGCTCAAACTGATGGACGCAAATTTTAATCAGAAAGTTTGCCATGAGGCAGTTCTAACAAGTTTCCTGGTGGTATAGACATTACTGGTCCTCAGAAACACTTTGAGTTCTAAGACTCTAGAATATACTATTGATAGGTAATTACAGAAAATAGGAACCACGTGACATAAAAACCAGGCATGGGCTATTTAGAAAAACATCTAATTTTGTCCCTTACTTGTTACTAAACATCCATTACAGATAATCAACATATAATTCAGAGAATTGGGTAGAAATAAACCCAGAGAGCATCTCTGTGGCATTGATTAGGAGGTTTAATGTACCTTAACTCAGTCACTTGAGCCATGTGGCTTCTTACACAATGAACATGTCACATAAAACCAGCTTGAGAAAGGTTGATTATTAATTTTTAAGAAATAGATCACAGTCCACAATCTACAATCTCCCTCAGGAATGCTTGCAGCCCGACAGAACACACGACAGACTTTTCTTTTAGAGGTACAGTGAGTCTGATGTGCTCAGGTAACTTATACCATGCACTAAGCATGAACGTTTGCCTATAATTTGCTCTCCATTCATAGTTATATATTAGAATTCAAAGGATTGCAAGTCTTTCATCTTTAAGACAAGCAAGTTGAAAGTGTTATTTGATGACCTTACTGAAACACTAACCACAAAGCACTCTAAATACCAGTTTGAGTGATTAAGATTAAAAATAAAATAATTCAATTGGCACAAATCAGAGTACTTTGAATTATTTTAATATTCTATCATAAGCCTGAGACCCATATCGAATGACTCCAGTAGCCATAGTGTCTGTTCTTTTATATCCACTCAAAAGGGCTTCTTGAAATATTATTTCTTGAATATATAAAATTAATTTCTTCAGAGAATCAAGAAAATTCTGTTCTTTCACCCTCTCTAAGTATAGATGGGCTACCCTCATTTTTCCATGTGTTTTATTATTTTTTGCTATTTTTTAAAATACACGATTTCAATTTCTGAATACTATAGATTTTTGAATAATAGCTTATATACGTAATTGTCACAAACTTCTACCACCAAAAGTCAACCCTCCACCGAAAAGACCCCTTTGCTGATTCCTCCCAATCTTGCTCCCCTTGCCTTAGAAATCGTTTTCACTGAACCTTGAGATTTTGTTTATTGCCATTTTGTTTGCTCTAACGATTCATATTCCACACACGAGAAAAACTTGTAATGTCACAATCTCATAATTGTTTTTCATTTTCATTCTTATTTCACTTATTATAACCAGGTCAAAAGCCATCAATTATTGTTCCAAAATAAGTTAATTTATCTTTTATTAATGGTCAGAGTAGAATTTCATTCAATATATAAGCTACTGTGTCTGTCTCAGTCATCTATTGAAGCATTTAGGTTAATTCCTTGTTTGGGCATTGTGAAAAATGAGGCTATGGATACAAGGGTGAAAACATGCCAGCAAATAGACTTTTCATATCTTCCAGATAAGAGCCTAAAAGTGGTATTTCTAGAGCAGATGCAATTTTTATTTTTAAATCAATCTCCACAATGTTTCCCATAAAGATTGAACCAGTTTACATTCCCAGCAACAATGTCTTAGGGTTCCTCCTCTTCCACATCCTTGACAATGCTATTTCCCATTTTTTAATACAAATCATTCTTACCACTTTGGGGTGATATTTCATAGTAATTTTGACTTGTATTTCCCTATTAGTGAGCGATGTAGAGATTTTTACTTTTATGTTTCTATGGGCCATCTGTATACCTTATTGGGAAAAGTATCTGTTCAGTTTTTTCTGCCCATTTTTTAATTGCTTTTTGTGTTGTTGAGTTGTGTAAATCAACTTTTGGATATCATCCCCTTAACATATATGGCACTCAAATATATTCACCAGATTGTCAATTATTCCTTTGTTTTTGTTGATAGTTTTCTTTGCTGTCCAGAGGCTTTTTAATTTCCTTTACATAATACCATTTGTTTGCACTTGCTTTTGTTTCCTCAGCTAATGGATTTTAGTCTCCAAATGCATCTCTGATGTTGAGATCCTGAAGAGCATTATCTATGTTCTCATCTATGTCTTTTATGCCTTCAGATCTCTTATCCAAATATTTAATCCAATTTTAGTGATCTGTCAGAAGTTTGAGCTATATCTCCAGCCCCATCTGGAGTTAGTTTTTGTGTATGATGCTAGTGGTCTAGTTTATCCTTCTACATGATGCTCTTTAGTTTTCTCAGTAGGATTTGCTGAAGAGATTTTTTCTTTATTTTGTAGTCTTTGTCATACATTGGAAGTCCATAAAATATTTCTGGACTCTCTCTTCTCGTCTATTGAATTGAATTTATGTTTGCTTCTCTTCCACTATGCTATTATTTTCATTAATATTTCCTTTTAAATAGCTTCACCTCAAGAATCATGAATATTTTTCTTCACTGTTTCTCTCAGAATGTCTTTATATTTAGGACTGAGTCTAGTTCTATACAAATTTAAATTTTTTTCTATTTCTTTCCCTTAAAAATGCCATTGTTTATTTTTTATAAATTTATTTTTTGAATCACCGTGAGAGCAGTTACAAAGCTTTCGGGTTTAAGTCTCCATCATACAATGATGAAACACCTGACCCTTCACCAGTGTACATTTTCCACCATCAAAAGCCCCAACATACCGCCCATCCTCCACCCTCCCCCTACCTGTGTGGCAGATGATTTCCACATTATTCTCTCTCTACTTTGATCACATTCAATATTTCAACAATAGACCCACCATTATTATTTGGGATTTTACCACAACTCTCAGATCTGCCAAAAATGCAACATTAGACAGTTTGTTTTCTATTGCTGATTATGAATAGCCTATGACCTCTGAAATTTTAATTATTAAATCTGGAGGGATTTCCGCCAAAAGTCACTGGGTTCCAAGATTTGTTTCTGAGTCTCTGGGAACATGGCCCTTAAGCAGCTTGATCAGGAGCCAGAGAGGCCATTCTACTCAACTCAGGGGTCTCCTTGGGACCGCGATTGTTATTTTGATAGAGTGCATTAAGCCTGGAGATTACTTTAAGTAGAAAGTCATTTTAATATTTTTTTCCTTCCAATATAATACCAAATGAATTTCTTTACACTTCTTTGCATTCCCTTCTATTTCTTTTGTAGTTTTCATCTTTTGTAGTAATGGCCTTTTATATCTTTCATTGGTTTGCTCTCAGGTTTGCTCGCTATCTCTCTGTCTCTCTCCCTCTCTCTCTCCCTCTTTCTCTTTCCCTCTCTCATACATATATATATATATACTTATATACATATGTATATATCACTTGTATCACTTGTAGTCCCGTTGATCTTTGATTTGCTCAAGTGGGCTCCAGTAATGTCTCCATTTGTCCCTGTCATGTGCTAGTGCAGCCCAATGATATCTGCTTGCTCCAGGAACTGGAAGAGCCTCAAATCGTTCATTCAGGGATTTGATGAAGAAATCTGATCATTTTAGTTGGTGGGCGGCTACGAGGTCTTCTGACATCCCGTGGAATCCAGTCCGTAACAGCTCTAGTCCAGTGGTCGTCTCTGAATTGCATTACATGACGGGCCTATCTGATTTTTGATGCCTTGGCAAATGAGACAGCATCCCTGATTTTTGACCATCAACAAAGGTCAGAACTTCGGATTCCTTCTCTCACTTGAGTTAGACACAATATTCCCAGCATAGCTCTTTCGATTCCTCTTTGGGATACCCTAATAGCATTCTCATCCTGTTTGCGTAGGGCCCAGGTCTCTGAGGCATATGTTAGTGCAGAAAGAATGGTAGAATTGAAAAGATGTGCCCAGAGTCGGAGGTTCTTCATTCTTTTAACCACTTCTTCGACGCTCTTGAATGCATTCCACACTGCTCTCTTCCTCCTGTGCAGTTCTGGCACCAAGTTGTTCCTCATGTTGATTTCTCGACCCAGGCACACATAGCTGCTGCATTCGGGATGTCGTTCCACTGAGAGCAAATGGAGCTTCAGGGACCAGTTCGTTTTTCATGAACATCGTCTTGCTGAGATTCAGCTGCAATCTGACCTTTCCACACTCATGGTCAAAGTCGGCCAGCATTTGTGCAACTTGGCTAATGTTTGGTGTTATGAGAACAATGTCATCAGCGAAGCAGAGGTGGTGTAATTGCCGACTGTCTATCTTCACTCCCATTCCTTCCCATTCCAGTCATCGCATGATGTTCTCGAGGGCGGCACTGAAGAGTTTCGGTGAAATGGTATCACCCTGCCGAACCCCTCTCTTTACATCAATGATCACTTCCTTGTAGAATGGTGAGATCCTGGTGGTGAATCCACAATACAGCTCTCGGAGGATTTTGATATACTGAGTTTGAACACCCTGTTTGGCCAGGGCTTCGATGACCACCTCAGTCTCAACAGAATCAAAGGCCTTCTTTAAGTCGATGAATGACAGAGCGGCATCTTGAACTCTTGCAAAACTTCAATGAGTTTGGTCACTGTGTGGATATGGTCTATCGTGCTGAATCCCCTTCGGAACCTGGCTTGCTCGCATGGTTGTCCTTCATCTAGTGTTCTGCCTATTCTACTCAGGATGACATGAGTGAACAACTTGTAGACGACAGACAGCAGGCAGATTGGGCAATAGTTGCCAATGACATGGATGTCTTTCTTCTTGTATAACAGAACGGTCCTACTGGTTTTCCATTGGGACGGAACCTTGCACTCAGACAGGTAGTATGTGAAGAGTCGAGCCAGTGTATTGATGAGTACTGGCAACAGATTCTTCAGGTGTTCGGGTCTGACCTTGTCTGGACCAGGTGCTGTTCTCGTCTTTACCAATGAAATGGTGTGTCAGATTTCAGAAGGGAGAATGTTGGGAATGACACATCCATCCTGCGGAATTTGGTATGTGGGCAGGTGAACATAGCTGTCAAAGAGATCCGAGTAGAAGTCATGAATAATCCTCTCCATTGCCTTTCTGGAGGATGTGATAGATCCATCGGGACGTCGGAGGACAGTCATCTTGGTCTTGTAGTTGGCGAAGGACAGGCGAGCATTGCGAATACTTTTCTCGGCTTCTGCTGCACTGGCCGACACTGCTGCTCTTCTCTCTTTGAGGTCTTCCTTTATCGCATCTCTGCACAGCTTTATGAGCTTGGACGTTAGCTTGTGGTTGCCTGAGGCTCGTGCAAAACCACGTTGACAAATGAGCTCTAGAGTTTCCGAAGACAGGCGTCTGTTTGTGGCCTTCTCACTCTCGGCATTCTTCGCACAGACATGGAGGTGCTGAACCAGTGGATCGTATTCCTCGTCGATGTTGTCAAGGACGACATCTTCGCACGTTGCTGCAATAGTGCCAAAGAGCTCCCAGTTGGTGGTCATTCTGGGAGTTGCCTTCTTAGACTTAAATTTTGCAGACTTTTCTCTTTGCTCTGTGAAGTAGAATTTCGCATGAAGGTGACGGTGGTTTGATCCCGTTTGGAATTTTGGGACAACAGCAACATCGGTCAGGCAAAACCTTCGATTGAATATGATGTGGTCAGTTTCATTGTGGAACTGTCCACCGGGAGACTCCCATGTCCAGCGTTTAGATTCGGCCTTCTGGAACTGTGAGTTACCATGGATGGTCTTGGTCGACATGATGAATTCAGACAGTCTCTCACCCACATATGTATATATGGTAAATATAAATGATTTTATTTCTATAACTTAGTTTCTTTTCTCTAACTCTTTGTATATAGAAAAGCAGCAGATTTATGTATGCTGATTCTGTAAACTGCCACTTTACTGAATTTATGAACTATTTTAGTTTTGTTTTTAAGTATTTAGGTTTAGGGTTTCCCATACATCTTATGATATCATCGGCAAATTCTACCTCTCCCATTTAGATTCCTTTTACATCTTTTACTTGCCTGGTTAATATAGCTAAGATTATATTGAAACCTTATAGTGTTAGTAGTAGTGGTAGGAGTGAACATTCTTGTCTTATTCCAGGATTTATAAAAGTTTTGGTTTTTTACTATTATGAAGTTGATTGTATTCGATATGTCAAAAACAGTAACAAGTCTTACACTGGTGCCCGCTCGAGCAAATTGATGAGCAACAAGATGACAGTGATACAGTGATATAGTGATACAGTGCATATTGTCATATGTATGTGGCTTTTATTATATTGAGGTGTGTTTCTTTTATTCCCAGTTTATCCTAAGTGTGTCTGCTTTGGGTTTCTGTTGATTTTGGCTTGCTATCATTCTGCAATACAGACTGTGCTCTTTACTTCTCCTCTTTTTTTGTTTTATTGGCTCATATCTGCTATTTCTGCTTCTGTGTTACTCTTATCTTTCTCAGCCTTTTCTTTCTAGTTTCTTTTATTTGTTTGCCAGGGGGGCAATACCTGGCCATATTCAGAGGTTACTTCTGGCTCTGCGCTCAGGGATCAATCACTCCTGGTGCTTGAGGGACCTTATGGGATGCTGGGGATGTAATCCAGATATGCTGCATGCAAGGTATACACCCTATATGCTGTACTATCTTTCTGGCTGTCTTGCTTTATTATATATGTATGATATATATAGGCTTCTTTGGTCACACCCAGAGATGCTCAGGGGTTACTCCGGGCTCTGCACTCGAATTACTCCTGGCAATGCTGGGGGCAGGAAATATGTGAGGGACTGAACCTGGGTTGTCCACATGCAAGACAAACACCCCGCCCACTGTACTATCTCTTCAGCTCCTTGTTTCTATTTTATATATAATTTCTTCCAACATTCCTGTTAGGGTAGTTCTCTCCATAGTAAACTCTATTACCTTTTCTTTTCCATGATGGAAAATCCAAATTTATTTTACCTCATGATAAATATAAGTCCCGCTACGTATCCTAAGGTACATATCCTTTATTAGGATATGTAGTGGGGTTGCAACATACACTGCTCTTGCTATGCACTAAGGAACTGATGAGACTCTGCATAGTGGCTAAGATAACATTGCCTATATCTAATTATGTATGCATTTACTTCCTTCATTGTTCTAGGTTGGCTGATTAAGCTGATTTTGTTCCCTGATAATTTCAGAGATGAGTTGCCCTCTTATCTCAAGCACCTCATTGTTGAAGATGTAATTGAAACCGCAAAAGTATTCAGCGACCTTTGAGAAAATGATTACAAACTGATTTTTCTAGAATTCAAGAAAGCTTTTCCCAAGAAGAAAAGCTATATTTCAAAAGCTTTCTTCTTGGGAAAAGCTCTTCTTCTTGGGAAGCTACCAAGAGTATCCTGCCCACATGGCAAAGCCTGGCAAGCTACCCGCCATGTATTCGATATGCCAAAAACAGTAACAAGTCTCACAATGGAGACGTTACTAGTGCCCACTCGAGCAAATCAATGAACAATGGGACGACAGTGCTACCGTGCTTTCTTCTTGGGTACTTCAGAAAAGTCAGCTACCAACTACATTTATTCTGGGCAAAATGTCTCATTGCTTGGCTCTGTAGCATGTTAAGCTGAGGCCTCTTCATTCCATTGTGACAGAAGAAGAACACTTTCAAACTCAATGGAAAGAATCAGCTCCAGATCAGAACACCAGATACAAAAAGCATTTCTCTCTTGAAAGAATAGAATATTTATAGCAGAAGTATTCATCTATAATAACATTCATCTGGAGTCCTAGTCACATGTACTGTCAGTCCAACCAAGGTTCTCTTCACATTCATACTCTATGGTATTAACTTTGTATTGTAAAGAAGCTATGCAGTCACATAAACAAAACTCCATATCTTATAAGCAGAAGCAAGCTGAAAACATCACTCACAGATAATCAACATTTAAACATAAAAAGTTCACTTACACTTCATAAAAATGCTTTACATAAAATATACTGTATATGTACTCATTCAATAAGATAGTCTAAATTTTCTTCTTTAAGTTCTAGTTTGTTCTGAAAGCATATCAAACATTTAATTTACCACATTATACATGCACCTACATTTCCCCTTAAGTGCCTGCATCTTCAAAATGAAATTATATTTTGACTACTCAGGGAAATATTACCAAAAATGCCAAGCATGGGGCTAGAGTGAGAGCACAGCAGGTAGGGCATTTGCCTTGTATGTGACCGACTCAGGTTCGATTCCCAGCATCCCATATGGTCCCCCAAGCACCTCCAGGAGTGACTCCTGAGTGCATGAGCCAGGAGTAACCCCTGAGCATTGCCAGGTGTGACCCAAAAATTAAAAAAAAATGCCAAGCATGAAAGATGAACCATATTAGGAAATTTTCTGAAATAGTTATTGCATTAATGTAAGACATTCTAACAAGGATATTCTAACAAATGATCTAAGAATCTTATTCTGTTACACTCAATGAACATGGTCAAAACAAAACAAAATCCTTATAAATCATGCAAAGTTCGAGGTTAATTAACTTGCTAAATGACAAAGATATTTGAGTAAGCAAAATCTATTTATTTCAGTCAGTAGAGCTCTCAGGAAAGCCTTGAAAGCTGTTAAGTTTATTTTTCTAGTCAAATTCACTCTTTCTGGGTCCTCGTTGGTTTTCTTGGTGACTTTATCTACACATCAGTAGTTATATAATTATTTCTATTTTAACCCTTCTTCCAGGCAAAGAAGAAATGGATTTGAAGTCTTTATTATTAATTAATTTGGCTTAAATTTATTTACTTCTTTCCAATGTGACATTTGTGTTTCACTTCTATTTACATATAACAAATTATATATGAACACACACATACCTTAGGTGATATGTAGATGTCATACTAGCATACATATTATAATGTCAGTATAAAGAAAACATGCAGGGTACTAATATTTATATCATGTTCTGTTATAATAGCTATATAAAATCATCTTTGTGGCATAATAGTATAACATGTAGCACTGTAGCACTGTTGTCCCTTTGTTCATCGATTTGCTCAAACAGGCACCAGTAATGTCTCCATTGTGTGACTTGTTGTTATTGTTTTTGGCATATCGAATATGCCACAAGTAGCTTGCCAGGCTCTGCTGTGCAGGCGGGGTACTCTCGGTAGCTTGCCGGACTCTCTGAGAGGGACGAAGGAATCGAACACCGGTCAGCCATGTGCAAGGAAAACGTCCTACCCACTGTACTATCACTCAAGACAAACAGTATGATATATACACAAAAACATACAATTAAGCTTTTTTCATTAATAAAGAATTATAGACCTTAGGGTAATTATTAGGGTTCAATTGATTTTTTCCAGGAGGTTTCTAGTATATAATTTTTTATGTTTCAAATAAAAGCAAGCAAATAAGCAATCATGAACTAAGAAACGAGAGGAAAGAAAAAAGGGATGAATAAAAGAAAACACAGAATTGTAACTTATTTTGTAGACAAAGTTTTATAAAATCATATCCTTCCTTACCCACAAATAATATACCTTCCCTTCAGCCTTTGTATAGGATCCTCAGTAAATTTTCATAAATATTCTTAGCATTATACATTACTTAAGTTTATCTGTAATTCACATTTCATTTACTATTTTCTTGTTTTTATGAATGAGATCCTTTATTTTCATTGTACCTTCAAATCAGTTTGAAGTCAAGCAGTTCTAAAACTGTATTGTGATATATACTCTGCCCCTCTCTTGGAGAGCCCAGCAAGCTACCGAGGGTGTCTTGCCCGCACAGCAGAGCCTGGCAAGCTACCTGTAGCATATTCTATATGCCCAAAACAGTAACAACAAGTCTCACAATGGAGACATTACTGGTGTCCACTCGAGCAAATTGATGAGCAATGGGATGACAGTGACAGTGACAGTGACAGATATATACCTGATGAGTCCTTTCCAAATCTCAATTTTTTTTTCAGAATTCTAAAAGGAATAGCAAGCAAGATAATGAGAGTTCCTCTCTGTGCCTCTAAGATCAACAGTATTTCTTTTACATTTTTATTTGTTAGAATATGAGACTAACACCCAAGAATAGTAGAGATAAGTACCACGAGGTTGGCTCCAAGGCTTGGAAGCTGGCCTCACGCTGGAGGAAGGGGCAGCTCTGATAGAGAATGGGACACAAGAAAAGTGTGGTTTGAGGACTCGCACTGGATAGGAGATGCGCGCTGAAAATAGACTATGGCCCAAACACGACGGGCACTCATTGCCTCTATTTCAAACCACAACACCCAATAGGAGAGAGAGAACAAAAGGGAATGCCCGGCCACAGAGGTGGGGTGGGGTGGGGGAGGATGGGGTGGGAGGATGGGAGGGATTCTGGGAACATTGGTGGAGGAGAATGGGCACTGGTGGAGGGATGTAAACAAAATGCAAACATGAAAGTTCATAAGTTTGTAACTGTACCTCACGGTGATTGATTAATAAAATTTAAAAAATAAATAAATAAAATAATTTTTAAAAAATAATAAAGTTTTTGTTTGTTTTTTTAATTTGGGGGCCACATCTAATGATGCTCAGCGGTTACTGGCTCTGCACTCAGGAATTACTCTTCCTGGTGCTCAGGGAACCATATGGGATGCCCGTGATCAAATCCCAGTCAACTGTATGCAAGTGCCTTACCCACTATACTATCTGTGCTATCGGGCTCCAATCAACAGAATTTATTTGATTTTTTTCCCCTCGGTCTATGTTATCATTCATAGCTTAATAAATCTCCAAACTTCAAGCCATATTAGAATATACAGGGTCATAACGGAAATAGTACTACAGCTTTTTATCACTTTGTAAGATTTTTTTATTAGCTGGTTTAAGCAATTTTAATATTCCTGGATTTCATATTAATCCTTCCTGAAGATTTGGAAGAATTTTTCCATTTAGTTAGCTGTTCACAGGTAGAGGTATGACTCATAGTTGCAGAGCTGGCACCCTCATGTAACTACTCCTCGGACCATCAAGTGGTCAGCTGCCCCCAGGACCTCGGAACATGAGCACTGAGTCATTGATCTGAACCACCAGGCCAAGGGCAACTGGAGAAAGGCCCTATAAAACAGCAAAAAGGAAACCAATCTGGACAGGAACTTTAAAAATTTACACAATTTTAAGTTACTTCTCTGGTCCTTGGTCCTTTGAAGTTTTAAAAATTATTTAAGAGTTCATCTTGTTAATAGTAGGGATAAGTACCAGGAGGAGTACTCCACAGCTTGGAAATTGGCCTCACATGTTAGGTGAAGAAGCAGCTCTGATAGAGAAGGGAGCACCAAGCAAAGGGTGCTAGGCGGGCCCACGAAGGATGGGAGATATGGGCTGAAAATAGACTATAGACTGAACATGATGCCTACTTAATACCTCTGTAGCAAACCACAACACCCAAAGAGAGAGAGAGAGAGAGAGAGAGAGAGAGAGAGAGAGAGAGAGAGAGAGAGAGAGAGAGAGAGAGAGAGCGAACAAAAGGGAATGCCTTGCCACAGAGGCAGGGTGGGGCGAAGGGGCAGGGTAGGGGTGGTGGGAGGGATGCTGGGACCATTGATGGTGGAAAATGGGCACTGGTGGAGGGATGGGTACTAGATCATTTTATGACTGAAACGTAAGCATGAAAACTTGTAAGTCTGTAACTTTATCTCACAGTGATTCACTAGTAAAAAAATAAAGAGTTCATCGTGTTAATCTGTATTTTCTATAAAATTCAAATTTTTGCATTATTGAGATAATTATATACTAGTTGCTTTAATTTTGTAGATGAATCATATTAATGTTCTAATTCTTTTCTGAGTAGATTTATCTGCACTAGTACTTCTCTTTAACTGTCCCTTTCTGAACTCTCTTATCAACTGCACATTAAATGTCTTGTTTCTGTCTCATCTTTTCTTTCATGATTTTAATCTCGGTTATTTTTATTTGAGTTTTTGGGAGGATTTATTGACCATGTCAAACTTTTAAAATTCAATACAAATTAAACAAAACAAATTCTTTATTTTAAAAAAAATTAAGTATTATAACAGACAAATCTTTATTCCTTTCATTGATTTTAACTTTAAAACTTTTTTCTATCCCCTTAAAATAACAGTTATTAAAGTTTAGTTAGTTTCTCTTCAATTTGTCTCTTTACATCTCTTTACATATAATAATTACCTAAATGTAGTGTTAGAATTTTACTCAGTACACAGACATCTCAAATTTTACTCCTGCTTTTCACAGTAAGTTCTATTCTTCAAAGCAATTCTCTTCCTTTGTATTAAAATAACTGGTTTGCTTGGTGATCTTTTTTTGTCCCCTCAGGCAAACCAGACACAAAGGAATCTGTCTTGTCCACAATTAAAAGCTGATAGGAAACTGTCAGGCTCTCTGCTCAAACCTTTTAGCATCATTAACACACTCACACACACTCACACACACACACACACACACACACACACAGAGCAATTTACTATAATCATACTTTGCTTGTTCAGAGGTTCAGTGGCCTGGGGAGAAATAGAAAGCACCTGAAGCCAAAAACAGCAAGTCGTGGCCAGGAATTAGCTGGCAAAAAAACACCATTCTTTGCCTGGCACCAGGGACTTTGTTAGAAGTCAGCCAAAGCAGAGTCCCAATCCAACCCAGAAGGCCCAGTAGGCAAGGAGTAAATGCCACTCTGGGCATCTCTGCTTGCCATGACCTTCTGGAACCAGCCTCTCCGAAGCCTTCACAGGCTCCAAACTGTGCTGCTGATTTAAAGTGTGGGGAGGTGGCAGAGGGGCGGTGGCTTCTGTGATTTTGCCAAGGCTTTTGAACTGCACTCAGTTTTTTGCCTATAGAACGTCCTGTGTCCAGTCAAGCATTTCTTCATTTCAATTGTTTATTCAAGCAGCCCCAAATTCTTCAAAGCTTGTCATGTGAAAAATATCACTATTTCCTGGGTTCTCGGGGTTGGTAAAAGTTATTACTAACTTTTAGATTCCATTGGTCATTTAAAGTCATCTGATCATTACTCATATGTGTTTAATCAGTAATCTTTGTTAATGTAGAACTTATTTTGCTTCTCATGACATAGCACATGGACCTATGCTTTCTGCTTTATTTCTACATCTCGTTAAGAAGTTTCTGGAAACTGCTTAACAACTCAGTCAGCTTGTCCTTTGACATCTGGGAAAGACTTACTTTGGTTCATGAATGGGAGAAAAATCTATGCTGCTTTCTTCACATTTGCCCAGCTTCCAACATCTTCCAAAACAGCTGCAAATAGACTTGTGTTTCAGCATTTCAGATATCCCACTAGCTGTTTTTGTCCCTAAAGATTAATCCACAGACTAATAAAAGTTCTATTCCATCTCAAATTTAAAATATAATTATTTCAAATTATTTTAACTCCTGAGAGTAAACCACATTGGAAGTCCATTCCTTACAGTAGATTTCACATGTAGATTAAAATGATTGAATAAAAAAGAACCATAAAACATACACATTTTATATATGTCATGTATAGATAAATTTATAAAATTTTATTTTTTTTATAAAATACACAAATGTATTTCTACACAAAGATATAAAATACCTATACTTTCTTGGCAGAAAAAGGAATGAAAATAAGAGGGAATGACTTAAATATTTTCAGATAAACACCTTCAATAAATTTTAAGGGAATGGTATAAAAAATCCTTGACAGGGTCCGAGTGACAATACAGTGGGTAGAGCCTTGCATGCGACTGACCCGGGTTAAATCACTGACATCCCATATGGTCCCCTTGAGCACTGCTAGAAGTAATTCCTGAGTGCAGAGCCAGGAGTAATCCCTGAGCATCACTGGATGTGACCCCAAAAGCAAAAATAAATAAATAAATAAATAAATAAAAATTCCTCTTGCCAGAAGTCATCAATTTCCTTAAATCAATATTTAACAGGAAATAATGCATAAGAAAATGCATTTGCCATGAATCCTTCTTCTTTTTTAAAAAAAAAAATATTTATTTTATTGAATCACCCTGTGGAAAGTTACAAAGCTTTCAGGATTATGTCTCAGGTATACAATGCTTGAACACCCGTCCCTTCACCAGTGCACATATTCCACCACCAAAAACCCCAGTATACCTCCCATCCCATCACCCCTCCCATCCTCGCCTGCGTAGCTGATAAATTTCACTTTACTTTCTCTTTACCTTGATTACATTCCATATTTCAACACAAAACTCACTATTGTTGTTGGAGTTTCCCCCCCCCCCAAAAAAAATAGCCCTGCTGAAAAGGAAGCATTTGATAATTAGTTTTCCATTGCTGAGAATGAAGAGATAAGAAGTCTCTTCATTCTCAGGTTTGGGATTTCTGTATTTTAGTATTTTAGTAACTAAGTCCAGGGATATTTATGTTAGAAGTTGCATCATTTCTCTTCCTGGGGCAGCATGGGATTATGGCTTAGTTCAGTCTAGAGACATTTCTGCGAGCAGCTGCTGGTACCAAAAGTAGTCTAGGTGGCCTCCGGATTGTGGTCAATCAGTTGCAGAGAGGCCACACAAATGTGTGGCTACCCGGGTCACATCTCGGTGGAGAGCACGCTGGTATCGCCCCCATCTGGAGACCACGCACGCGTCCCGATGTTGCAAGGTCATACCTCTTTTTTTTTCTTTTATCCTTCTTGATATTCACTGTATCACTGTCATCCCAATGCTCATCAATTTTCTCGAGCAAGCACCAGTTAACATCTTCATTTGTCCCTGTCACATGCTAGTGTAGCCCAATGGTGTCTGCTCACTCCAGGAATATGAAGAGCACATTGTTGTTACTGTTTTTGGTATATCAAATACATCACGGGTAGCTTGCCACGCTCTGTTGTGCAGGAAAAATTCACTGGATACTGAATTGATCTGTAATAATAGAGAAACACATGCAGAAGACACAATCTACCATCATTTTTCATACCTACCTTTTAAAAACCAAGAGGGGAAAAATTATTGGAAATCTGGACTAGCAGAATAAGAGGAAGATATGTTTCTCTACTGGCCATCCCACTAATAAACTTACAAGGAGCGGATCAGATTTGTTAAATCAGTTCTCCCTCCCTTCCTCATATTTGTTGAAAATTTTCTCTAAAGTTTCACAGTTTAGGAAAATATATTGGTAAGAAGTATTTTTCACTTCATTGAATAGAAATTACTAAGAATGACAATATTTTAGTCTGTTATTACTCGTAGATCTTCTCAAAAACATTTTCAAGAGCCAGAGATATAGCTTAAGTGGTAGAGCAAATGTCTTCTTGCAAATGCAAAGCCTGGATTTGGTTTTATGCACTACATACATGACCTCCTAAGCACTGGAAGGCTCACCAGTTTTATTTTTATTTTTTTGCTTTTTGAGTCACACCCGGTGATGCACAGGGGTTACTTCTGGCTCTGCACTCAGGAATTACTCCTGGAAGTGCTCAGAGGAGCATATGGGATGGTAGGAATCGAACCCAGGTCGGCCGCGTACAAGGCAAACGCCCTACCCACTGTGCTATTGCTCCAGCCCCGGCTCATCTATTTTTTTCCCAAACAGATAGTAGCCTGTCTTCCCATCAACCTCTTCAGTGTGTGGGCCTCTTCCTCAGGACTTTTGTTCATTGTCACTAAATTACTACCCTCTAGCAGTAGAAATGTCATTACAGGAAGGAAGAAAAACCAATTGGAGAACAATTTGTTACCCATGAAGGAGAAAACTGTTATACCAAATTTAATATATATATACACATATACATATATATGTATATATACATGTATTTACATGTTGTCACTATCATATATATGTATATATACATGTATATGATAGTGACAATATTGCACAGCTGTGATCAGAATTATATATACTCTGATCACAGCTGTTCAATATTGTCACTTCTAACTTCAAGAATGTCTGAAATACTGAATTTTTTTAGGTGGCTAATTGACTTCCTTAACAAAACTGGGGAACATTTTAATAATAAAAATAAATATTAAATACACAACATATTCATTATCTTCTAATAGCCATCCCTGACAAATACATTTCATTGGTCTAAAGTGTTTCAACTGGTGCTTAAGACTTGTATATATTGGCTCTCTCAGTATCTGAACATCATGGAATGTCATGTTTATTTTCAATAATCACTTAAATATATTTTACTTCAGAGAACTTTAAATACATTAAGTACATTCTTTATATGGACAGGCACTTAAAGGAATTTACGCGACGTACTTACTGATACTGACTCTAAAATCAATGTTGAACTTAATACTTCAACTTTTCTGCTCCATCTTCAAGAACACAATTTGCTCTAAGCCTTTAGCATTTGGAACATTTCATTTGTTGTGTACTTAATTGAGAATACGGAAAGCATCCCTCGTCCTAAAATGTCATACCTCCTCCACAAAGCTCTACTTGACCAGGACTGTTATTAAAAACAAAAGAAAATAAATAAAAGTCAGTCATACGCTTCAAGGATTATTATTCAAGCTCATTATTTCTTAAAATTATTTTATTTTAGAACAGTTTGTGATTTACAGAAAAGTTGAAAAGGCAAAAAATTTCATAAAGCTCACACCCAGTTTCTTCTATCATTATAACCTATATCCCCATTTCCTCCTGTTATTAGTATCTTAAATTTATCTTACAACAAATGTGCCATTATTGCAATATTACTAACTAAAGTTTATGTATAAGCTTTCATTTTAACTTATGCTTTTATTTTGCTCTAGGATCTCATACAGGATACCATATTAGTAGTCATTCCAGTTTAAGTTTCTTCTGCTGGTGAAAATTTTTCAGATATCATTTTTGATGACATTGACAGTTATGAGGATCACAAGTCATTTGTAAAATGACCTGTGATCCTTGGGGCCAGAGCAGTAGTATAGCAGGTAGGGCATTTGCCTTGCATGCAGCTGACCTAAGATCTATCCTCAGCATCTCATGTGGTCCCCTGAGCACCATCAAGAGCAATTATTGAGTGAAAAGCCAGGAGTAAGCTTTGAGCATCTCTGAGTGTGGCCCCCAAACAAACAACAATAAAATGTCCCTAAGTTGGAATTTACCTGATATTTTACTGTTGACACATAAGGATTTTAAGTTTTAAAAACCACAGCATTAGGTGTCATTTTCATCAAAAACCACTAAGGGTAAGTGTTGTCAACATGATCTGACTTTATTGTGGACAGTAGCTTTGATCATCTGAGTATTTTTAGGTTCACCCCTCTGAAGCTCTTTCTCCCACTTTCCTATGTTGTTTAGCAAGAAGTCACCAGATAGGAGATGCATGGATTTAATGTTTCAATTGTTTCTTTAAAGATACTGTAATATGTCTGTCTGCATATAAGTTTAATGGAAATTAAATGAGATATCATCAATAGTCCATTTCCTATGGGGACTACAGGAATGGCACAGTGACTTACAGTGTCTGACTTTAGAGTAACAGTATAAGTTTGAGTCCCTTTGATGCCTACATACACCCAGCCAAATTCTGGTGACTCTGCTCTCTGGATCACAACACAACCGAGTATATGATATCTGGTACACAGCCAGGTATCTGTGAGTAACACAATGAAAACCTGTTCAACTGCTACCATCTCAACCAAATGTGTAAGCACCACCAACAAAACACACAACTTCTGGTCATCACAAGAGTGGTTATAAAAGGAAGGGGGGAAGTCAAGGAAATGAAAGAAAACATTTCATATGGGACTTAAGTATCTCACGGTGATTCATTAAAAAATAAATAAATAAAATAAAATAAAAGTAATTAACAATTAATAAAAAAAAGAGAGAGGGCATATTGGGTAAAAACTAGTGGAACTTATACTTAATTTGCCTCATGCCACCATGACAATTTTGCTCTTCTGATTTTATTGTATTTGCCTTTTACTCTTCCTTCTAAAAGTCTCTTTTCTCTACAAATAGGCTGAGACCATTTTAAACTGAAGAATCCTTCCATTGATTAGGTTTCTCTTTCAAGTTTTTTTATTGAACAAATATTTAAAAGATAATTTTACATCTGTTTTCCTTCTTTATTATTCATTTAAAAATTATGATTTTATTTCTTTCTATGAATTCCTATCATCTTAATCCAGGGAGCAAGCAAACGAGGAGGACATCAGGGACAGAAACATCTATCACCTCTACAGATGAGTAAACTGGAGGAAGAAATGTTTCATTTCTTATCCAGGATATATAACTGTGTTATACCTGTTTTCAGTCCTTCATAGCCTAATCCCTATGGGTTTCTGATTCATACGAATTTTGCTGCTCTTTAAAATGATCTTTTTCCATTGTTGTGACATCTGT
This sequence comes from Sorex araneus, assembly GCF_027595985.1. Lineage (NCBI taxonomy): Eukaryota > Metazoa > Chordata > Mammalia > Eulipotyphla > Soricidae > Sorex > Sorex araneus. The sequence continues at coordinate 196,456,112 of NC_073306.1, forward strand.
CTCTTTTCCAGTATGTCTTCACCCTCTTCTCCTCTGTTCTTAATTAATCTCTTTTCTCTTATTCCTAATTATTTAGTAACATTAATACTTTAACAATGCTTTATTTCCTTTTATTGTTTAATTTCCCTCATGATCTCATATAGTTATCTTACATTTGAAACTCTTACCTATCCTCTATCTTACTCACAACTTTAATTGCCTATGAACGTTTTTTTAGTAGTCTGATAACTACTAATATATGAAATATATTCTTTCATAGTAAAGAATACTACTACTGGTTGTAAAGAATACCATTGTAGCACTATAGCACTGTCATCCCTTTGTTCATCGATTTGCTCGAGCGGACACCAGTAACATCTCCATTGTGAGACTTGTCACTGTTTTTGGCATATCGAATACGCCATGGGTAGCTTGCCAGGCCCTGTCGTGCAGGTGGGATACTCTCGGTAGCTTGCTGGGCTCTCCGAGAGTGATGGAGGAGTCAACACGGGTCAGCTGCATGCAAGGCAAACGCCCTACCTGCTATTAGGAACACATAAGAATCCTCAGGGCTTACTCTTTGCTCTTTGTTCAATGATCAACCCTTGTGGTGCTCTGGGGATCATTTTTAATACCAGGGATCAAACCTGGGTCAATTGCATGCAAGACAATGCCTTAAACCCTTTACTATGTATGTCCCCTGAGAATTCTTTTTAACAGCTCTATTTTTCTATATGAGGACTTCAATTGATGTTATTTCCTTTATTTTAATATTATCCTCATATTAAGTTTCTCAAGTTCTACAGATTTTTACCTCTAGTCTTTAATATGTAGCCATTTTCTTTCTAATTCCATCATTTTAGCTTCTTTAAGTATTGCCTGGAGCATTCATATAACTCAATGACCAGCCTCTTGCATTAGTATTTGCATCCTAAATAATCTTGAAAATAATGATAGACTAAACTTTTGAAATATAATTTTCATAGTGTCATAAAAACCTTGCTCAAAAACTATTAGTAGCTCTTCATTAGTAAAATCTTTGCAGTTTATACAGGTGACACTAACCACCAGTGACTAGTGAGCCCTGGAAATATAGTTGGCAAAAGTGAGATGGACTAAGAGTATAAATTGACATAGGGTTTTGAAGATAGTGAAAAATATGTAGCTATCTGAAAACTGATAATTGAAAGTCACTGGCTTAAGAATATGTATATTCCTCATTTTTTATGCAAAATGTTCTATAAGTAAGAATTGACTTTTTGTTTTGTTTTGAGCCACACCCAGTAAGACTTAGGGATACACACTGGGGTAGATAAACACTTCAGCAAATGCTCCAGCCCTTTAAGCTGTCTTCCTACTCTCCAAATTTAACATTAAAAAAACTCACAGATTTGTGACTCATTTATACTTCTTTTGATCCTGTTCTTTGACAACTTTTTTCACTATCGTTTTGTTTGTAGGAGTTCCTACATTACAGATTAACATGCCCTTGTTCATTGAACAAATCTGTATGTTAGGTGCTGTATTCTTATTTATAGTATTTATAGTATAGTATAATATTGTCACTGTCATCCCATTGTTCATCAATTTGTTCGAGCAGGCACCAGTAATGTTTCTCATTGAGAGACTTATTGTTACTGTTTTTGGCATATTCAATACGCACAGGTAGCTTGCCAGGCTCTGCCGCTCGGGCTCGATACTCTCGGTAGCTTGCAGGCTCTCCGAGAGGGGTGGAGGAATCGAACTCCGGTCGGCCACGTGAAAGGCGAACGCCCAACCGCTGTGCTATTGCTTCAGCCCATAGTATAGTATTAGTTATAGTATTTGTTGGGAGCAAGAAGGAGAAAGAAGGGGGACCAGAGGAGAATGGAGAGGAGGTTGGAATAAACTACAATTGATACCGGCCAGCCTAGCCTTCATTCCTTCCTTCACTTGTCCATTGCCATTGGCCTCCCTGGGGTGGGGGAAGCAGCCTGAGACCACCAAACACAAGCAGCAGGAGGGATAGAGCTTAGCACACCAGGCATGGAACTCTATATGTGATCCCCGCTAGAACTCTACGCATGATTCCTGCTGGACATTGCCGCTGTTTTACAAGATTTGGACAGAATGCCTAAGTCTGGGGATGATGCAGGCTGTGCAGATTGGAGGCAAGATGGTGCCAACGCTGCCCGAACCCCTCGCAGTCTCCTGAACCCGACTCACCAACTTGCCTTAGACAACGTGTGACTCAGCATGCCAGGCATGGAACTCTACACGTGATCTCTGCTGGACATCGCCGGCTGTTTTGCAAGATTCAGACAGAATGGTGTCGGTGGGGCACAGAGAAACCACAGTGTGGCTGCCTGCCCCGGCCGGGTTGAGTCGCAGCTCCGTCGGACATAGAGCCATGGTGGCAATGCACACAGTGGCTCATCCACTGTGGGGTGCTGTCAGCCAACCACCGGGTGACCTGGACTCGGCGCAGGTGTTCAACCTGGCACAGACCCTCCGGGATAGGGTCCTGCTCTGCCAGCTGCTCAACAACCTTTAGGCGCACTCCACCAACCTCAAGGATATGGACCTGACGCCGCAGATGTCCCAGGTGCTGTGCAGAGACAGACGCAGGCAGGTGTGTTTGTCAGTGTGCAGATCATTATAACATGCCAGTCGACCAAAAGCTTACATTCGGTAGACTGGGAACACCTATAAAGGTGATTAGAGGCTGCCCCCAAAGCCTCCATCCCTCTTGGAGAGCCCAGCAAGCTACCTGTGGCGTACTCAATATGCCAAAAACAGTAATAACAATGGTTCTCATTCCCCTGACCCTGAAAGAGCCCCCAGTACACCCTACGGCCACACTAGCACGTGACAGGGATGAATGGAGGTGTTACTGGTGCCCGCTCGAGCAAATCAATGAACAACGTGATAACAGTGATACAGTGATAATATTTGTTAATAATTTTCCCCAAATTGATGTTTTTAGATTTAGCCTAAGAATATTTTCCCAGATGTGACCAAATTTTCAATTTTCTTATTTTTACTTCTTTTACTTTTTAAAAAATTTTGAAGTTAGTTTTCTTTTTAAATTTTTATTTCATTTTTTTACTATATAACTGTGATCAACAAAGATATTTATAGTTGAGTTTGTACCAATATCAATCCCACCACCAGTGTCAACTTTCCTCCACCAGCGTTCCCATATTTCCTCCCCACTCCAACCCCCACCCCATCCCTGTCTGTCAACTTGACAGGCACATTACAAAGTTTCAATGGTTTCAGCTTAGATCTCATGTTTTTAGTTTTGTTGAGTGTATGTTTTGGATATTTGGCTATACCACTTACCCATACCACAGGTATAACTGAAGCTCTGATGACTGTTCACCCATTCCTTCCCATTATCTTCTTATCCCCTTGATTTATTCCCTTCTCTGTCCTCCTTTCTGAACTCCAGGGGCAAGAGTGATCTAGGCATTCCCCATTTACTACAGTACATTTCCTCATCCAGTATTCTATATAACACAGATAAGGGAGATCATTCTGTATTTGTCTTTCTTCTTCTGGCTTACTTCACTCACTATGATACCTTCCAACTGGGTTGCAGCAAAGTGCATGATTTGCATCATTTCTTATAGCTGCGTAGTATTTCATTGTGCATATATACCACATTTTCATAATCCATTCCAGTCTGGTTGTTCAGAGACAGTACTTGGGAAACAAATGTTGGGGCAAGGGAATCAATTTATTTCAGTACCAGCATCCTGAGAAGATTATCCTCCAAAAAAGGTCCAACTTACTCCAAGGCTGGGTTCTGGGATTATGAAGGGAGAGTAAATGATAGTCAGGCAAAGGTAGTGCGGTTCAGTGGTAAGGTTGTCTGTGATCAGGCATCACAGATGATGGTGGTCACCTTTTGGTAAAGTCTTTGAAATGTGAGGTACCACTGGGAGCCTGCGTGACAACCTTCAGAGATCTCTCTCTGAGGATTGTTCTCTCCTATTCATCTGTGACTGACTCCTGGTTTAACATTAAACACACAATGTATGCAAACATTCCTTTGTGTTAAGAGACAGGGCAAAGGGCAAGGAGGGGATGAGAGTTATAAGGAGAAAAAGATGCAGTTGTTTGTATCTGCTTCCTTACAAGAAGATTCTGGAAATGTACTAAGCTTATTTAGGTCTAAGTTGTCACTGGCATAGACTGTAAGCAAAAAAAAAAAAAAAATCATTACACTGAGTTCTGAGTCAGGAAGTAGGGAGATTGACTCCTTTCAACATGAAATCATTGCAAATCATAGATTCAGAAGATGAAGAAAAACTGGGTCAAGCATTCAATTTCTCACAGATATTTTTCTGGAATGCTTTAATAGAAGTCCAGAAGTCTCAAACTGGTCTTCTCAATGCCAAAGCCTTTCCAGGTCTGTTGTGGTGCTAGTACTTGAATGTTCCTTCAGAGTATATTTACATCCTTCAATGGCAATAAAAGGCTTTCCCAATCCATGGTCACATATTTAGTGGCATCTTAGGGATTTCACTTCATCCTGCAAACATTTGGGTTTGACTTTTCTGACATATAGTCATACAACCCCACCACTATTTCTATTCTACCACTATTTCTATTCATCAAAGGTCCAAACATAAGCAAACATACAAGTTAAAAGTCTACATAAATATACAATATAGAGGTTTGTATATTTATTTATTTATTTGCTTTTTGGGTCACACCCAGCAGTGCACAGGGGTTATTCTGGCTCTGCACTCAGGAATTACTCCTGGCGGTGCTGGGGGACCATATGGGATTCTGGGAATAGAACCCGGGTCGGCCACATGCAAGGCAAATGCCCTACCCGCTATGCTATCACTCCAGCCCATTTCATTTCTTTTTATTTGCTCTAATCTAATGTAGGGGGACTGGTATCTACCATCTCAGTTTCTCAAATTCTCTTGTCAATAAGATTCCTCTGTTTTCCCAGGAAGAAGCAAAAGTTGAATATCAAAAAGATGGGAGGGGGGCTGGAGCGATAGTACAGTGGGTAGGGCATTTGCTTTGCACACGGCGGATCTGGGTTCTATTCCCAGCATCCCATATGGTCCCCTGAGCACCGCCAAGAGTGATTCCTGAGTGCAGAGCTAGGAAGTAACCCCTGTGCATCGCCGGGTGTGACTCAAAAATGCAATAAATAAATAAATAAATAAATTTTGAAAAAAAGGATGGGAGAATGGAAAAGAGCCAAATATTGACTCTCTCTTTGCTTTGGGCAGCATCTCCACTCATGTGTCGAGCTCGCTGCTCTGACCCTCCGTTGGTCAAGCTTCCTCTGCTGTAAGACACTGACTCCTGCTCCTTTGCCTCTCCAGCCGAAGACTCCAACAACTTCTATCTTATTGCTAATATTGTCCTTTTTTGACTTCCCGGCCTTTCACTAATCTGTTTAATCAATTCCATGGATTCAATTTTCTGTTTCAAATACTTTTATCTTTCACAAACCATTCCCATAGATGTTTTAATTTCCAAATGTAATATCAGCTGTGAATTTATGAGTACACTGTTTTATGGTTCATATTTACATTTACCGACACAATCACTTTAGAGCTTTTCTATTTTTCTTCTGCAGAGGTCATGAGAGAGAAGAGGTCACAGGATAGTGATGTAAGGCTCTTCTAAAACCCTCACATTGTGTTTTGCTCTGACTTTTTATAAAATTGAGATATTATTATTCACAATAGTATTAATATTTTATGTTTCAGGCATATAATATTGCTGTACTCACTGTTAAAATGTCATCCCTGGGTCTTTTCTCTCCCTCTCCTCCATTTTTCTTGACAGACTCAGTTTTGTTGGTAAGATTCAGGTTTGTTTTCTTTTAGCATTGTCTGTTCCCTTGCTTTGTTCCTTTATACTCCACCTGAGTGAGATCATCCAGTATTTGTCCGGTTCCTTCTGACTCACTTTGCTTAATATGACCCCTTCCAGCTCCATCCAAGTTATAGTGACACCTAAGATTTTATCTTTTCTTAAAGCTGAGTTTTAAGACATATATATATATACATATGTATATGTCTTATGCATATATATACAAACACAGACATATATAATAAATATGCACATCCATAACATGCATCACAATTTCAATATCTACATATCTACTATTATATAATATTGTCGACTAAACAAAGCTGCTGGTGTGGAGGGAAAACCTTACATTACATCCCAAGTACTAATGACAGCACATCAAATTCATTTGTAGATTGATCACTTGTTTGAAAACATCAATACAAAATAAGAACAATTACTATGTCACTTCAGCAAACACTTGAAAAGATATGTTTGTTCAGAAAAACAAACCTATGAGGACAGGACTTTCTTTGTTTACAGCTATATTACAACTTTCAGAACAATATCCTGTGTATAGTTGGTACTCATTACCTTTTAAAAATTAATATTATCAGGTTCTTGAGCTATTTTATCTGAAAATTTCAGATTCTCACCATAACATTTTTAACTAAAGTTCAAATAAATTACTTTTTGTACTTTATAATTTATGCTTAAAACTTTGTAAAATGTTCTCTGATTGAAAGGGGGAAATATAGAAAAATGTAAAAAAAATCATATCTGGCTGGCAATAATCAGAGCACGTATTATTTTAGAGAGCTGTCTAAGAAACTCAGAAATTTTCAGAGATCCAAGAGAAGGAGAGAAGAAATCCTCCTGAAAATGTTTTTTTAAAGCAAATAATAAAACTGAGTCACCGAGTAAAAACTTCACCTCTTCTACCTCACCAGCACAGGAATCAGGTGGCTTTTTTTTTTTTGCTTTTTGGGTCACACCCAGCGATGCTCAGGGGTTACTCCTGGCTCTGCATTCAGGAATCACCCCAGGAGGTGCTCAGGGGACCATATGGGATGCTGGGAATCGAACCCGGGTCGGCTGTGTGCAAGGCAAATGCCCTACCCGCTGTGCTATTGCTCCAGCCCCCTCAGGTGGCTTTTTTGAGAAGCAGTATAGTTTTGGCAATCACAGTATGAGACTTTGTCACTTAATAACCATTTCATTATATGTGAAATGTGGAAACAATGTCTACCCAATTCATGCCACTGGAAATGAAGATGATAAAACAACATAAAATAATCTGTGTCAAATATTATTTTATGATACAGTTCCTGAGTAGTTCCTAGTAGTTCCCTACTACTATTATCAGTGGGAGAAGTTATAAGATCAAAACACTTCAAAAAGAAATAAACACCGTGTAGTGCATACCCAATTTATAAACAGTTCAATAAATTAGAGCTAGAGTGTGGGGATATGGTGTAGTAATAAAATGTAAATTTCATTCTAAAAGCCTATGCATTGATGGAAAACTAAAAAATTTCCTCTAGTTCTTATTTTCAGATGGTGTTCATAGGTCAAGAACACACACAAATATATATATATATATATATATATGCTGTCATTTGCAATTGTTTTGTATTTCAAACTTGAAACAAATACTGGAACTTAAAGACGGGATGATTACTATTCATGGGGAAGCAAAAATTGAAGAATCCTTGAGTTATATGCTTTATGATATTGAAAGATCTAAGGGAAAAAAATCATCTGTAAATACCTTACAGGCCCAAATCTGACATACTAAAGGCACTGATTCTGAGTGATGACTCCCAAACACGTTAGCAAGCCAGTTGCAAAACCATTGTTACCTTCTTTCTCTGGCCCGGCATCATGCTTTCCCCGTGCCAGAGAGTTGCAGGGAAACCAAACCTCAAACTGTTTAATTGGTTTCATCTGTGCTTATCAAAAATATTTTTTAAATGAATCTCTAAGTGACCTTTTCTTTTCTTCACTACAGATTTGTTACGGTTTGGTTTGGGATTGTGGTTTCAAGGCTAGGAGCTTAGTTCCAGCAAAGCTCTGCCTTCCTCAGACGAGGATTCAGGTAGTGACACTGGGGAGTTCTAGCTGTGAGGTCTATGGGACATACTTTTGTACTGAGCCGGTATAGACACTGGATCCTCCAAGCAAAGGTCAGCATTGTCACTTCGGAGTTCTCTATTCTCATGGTAGCCTGGCAACCCAACTGCATCTCTTTGATGGAGGGCGTTCCTACTAGAAAACAGCTTTATGAAAAGTGTCAGGGTCATCTTTAGAAACCCAAAGAAAACAAAACAACATTCCCCACCCTGGAAGAAAAAAAAAAAAGCCTACCACCAAGAAGGCAAAGGAAAAAAAAAAGCCCTCACAACTCAATTATTCAGCCCCATACAACTGCTGCTGTCAGGTCTTCCTAACAACACTCACTTGAATTTAATTAAGTTTGTTCTTGTCGCCTGTGAACTGCTGGGCCAGACCTGCTGGAAAGGCTGAAAAGGCTGAAGGCCGACCCTGTGAGGCCATTGTTGGCGAGCAAGGGCCCAGCGGTTCTGAAGTTAGGTAAATTCCCATCTCCCTGCACATAAAATGCCTCAGGGATAACCTTTTGAAGGGAGTATTAGCTGTTGGGTGGCCTGAAAGCAAAGACAGATGAGAACTTTTCCCACCAGCAACCTGTCTGCCCTTCAGAATAGCTTGTGCTGAAATAGAAAATATCTGGCCTTCAGGAATGTTGGAAGTTGACTACCCTCGCTGAATCTCCGTTTCCTGATCTGAGGCCCAAAGTAGTGGGTGGATCTAGAGTCAATGAAATATTATTGCAAAGTGCCAACGTGAGTTCTCACTCTAGTATCCTGCTTAAATCCTCTAGAGCCACTGGCACCTATTCAAAAATATTTCCCATTTGGTCACAGGTACAGAACTTTCAAAATCTAACGCTGAGCATCACATTCCTGTGCCTCACAGGATTTCTTTCCTTCTGTCTTCATGATATTTGTGCACAAACTTATCATCTTCACTAAGGAGATGTCCTCCAGAGTCATTCTTCAAGACCCTATTCTTGCATCATCCAAAACTCATCCTAACATGCAGGCACTGATTCAATCTAGGGCTTGAATTCCGCTTTAAACCTTTCTCAGTAAAAAATTTTACCCATTAAATTAACGTGCTTCAAGTGTTTCTCTGCAGACACAGGAAAATCTTCATCTGAGCAATAAAATAAAAATAATAGGCTGGGCACCCAGCCCTTAATTTTTATATTAGTTTACTATTTAACAGAGTTTGATTAATATTTAAGGTTAAATAAAAACTTTAAGGTGTTTTTTTCACTGTCAAATTTGCATTTAGCATGTTCCATGAAGAAATACTTCTTTTGTTACTTTTAAAAATTATCACTAAGTACTAATATCTAGGGCTGGAGCAACAGTACAGCGGTAGGGTGTTCGCCTTTCATGCAGCCAACCCGTGTTCGATTCCTCCGCCCCTCTCAGAGAGCCCGGCAAGCTACTGAGAGTATCGTGCCCAGCTGGCAGAGCCTGGCAAGCTACCCGTGGCGTATTGGATATGCCAAAAACAGTAACAATAAGTCTCACATTGAGAGACGTTACTGTGCCCGCTCGAACAAATTGATGAACAACTGGATGATAGTGACAGTGACTTATATCTAAATCTTGAGGTTTGAAACATGAAGAAAAATACTGAAATATGAACTTGAAAGTTAGAAAATGAATAGATACTAGTGCTGGCAATCCTTTCCTAATAAAAGATAATAAGCCTAATAGATAAGAAAATAGAAATTTTAGCTATTCAAAATATTTTCTAATATTCTAATAACATTTTACTAATATCACTACTGTTTTGGTTTTTACATCTATTATCCACATTACTTTTTTAAAATTTATTATTGAATATTCATGAGTTAGACCATTCCATTGCAAAGCTGTTTATGATTGTGTTTCAGTGAAACAATTACCCATCCCTCCACCAGTGTACATTTCCCTCCACCAATGTCCATCATTTTCCTCCCAACACCCTTTCCCCCCACATCCTGTCTCTATGGCAGGCATTCCCTCCCTCTCCCCACCTCGCATTATAGTTTGCAATGCAGGTACTTAGAGGTCATCATGTTTGTTCCGGGTGTTCAGTATTTTTATTGGGAAGGTAAGGTTGGAGTGGCTTTTTTAACTGGGTGGCAGCTTTTGGGTGTGGATGTGACTGTTGAGGCTTCCAGAAGTGCAGGGAGGTGGGGGGAGGTAGCCCATCCCAACCCCAAGAAAGCCTGGAGACTACAATTACAAAGCCTGTATGTCCAAGTTTTCAACATGCTATATCTCGGTGAGGTCCATCCTGAGATGGTGTAGTCCAGCTGGGCATGGTGGCAATTTTGGACTGTGGAAGCAAGGGGCTTCCAGGGCCTCTGTTTGGATGTGCACAAGGCTGACCTGCCCCCGGCTGACCTGCCCCCCTTCGATTTACCCTGGTCTCTTCAGTCCTGCATGGTTAACTGAGGCTTTTGATCTCTTTTGACATTTATTTATGAGTTTCTGAAGCAAGGTAGATAAATAAGGTTACATAGCTGAGCGGGAGACAGTTTGTGGGTGTGGCTCCCATATACCTAACTTTTGGCCATTTAATTTCTTGGTAAACTTGGTCTCGAGTTGTTGGGGTCTGGCCAGAGGAACAGTGGCAGTTTTGGGGTACCAGGAAGCCTGGAGGCACCATCAGGCTGCTGATGTGCTTGCCCCACAGATACTGGTGGACCTGCTGGCAGTACCAGACCCCTTGTGAACTCTGTAAGTCAGTTATATAGCATTCTGCAATTTCATTTATTTATTTATTCGAAATCACGGAAAATCCTGGCAAGCTCCCCATGGCATATTCGATATGCCAAATTCATAACAATAACAGGTCTCATTCCCTTGACCCTGAAAAAGCCTCCAATCGTTGGGAAAGACGAGTAAGGAGAGGCTGGGATGAATGGAGATGTTACTGGTGCCCACTCAAGCAAATCGATGAACAACAGGATGACAGTGATAGTGATCCATTTATTATAATTATTTTGATTTGACTAACAATGATATGAGATGATTTTTGTTGCTTTGCTTATTGTTTCATAGGAGGTACGGAGTCATAGTTACACATACTCAGGGGGCCAGAATAACCCAGATGGTGCTTCTGGGATCATGCAGTACCCAGATCAAACCCAAGACCTCTCACATTCAAGGAATGAGTTCTACCACTTGAGTCAAATCCTTGCTCTATCAACTGAAATAATCAAGTTACTTTTGGGATGAGTAAGTTCAGTAAAGGAGCTTTGTTTGCAAAGTTAAAGTGAAGACTAGGACCCGGAGGTGGCTCATAGACTAGAAAACATGCCCGCCATGTATGAGGCCCCAGGTTCATCCCTGACACCACATGTCCACACCTCCGCCTGCCACCACCCCCAGCAGCAGCAGCAACCACCACCAGCACCACAGCACAACTTAGAAAATGAACAACAACAACAACATCTTTTAAGTGAAGACTAGACTGGAGAACAGTACAAGAGTTTTGTGGTTAGTTTCCTTCCAGTTTACCTCCCATTGTGGAAAGTGGCTGAGTATATAATACAAAGATCATGTCCATTTTTCTATCACAACATATTTGTTTTAGAAGCAGGTATCAGGTAATTGTGAAGATAAGAAAAAAGTGTATTGTCCTGGGGTTATCTCTGTGGGCAGATGAAATCTATGTGTGAAACATGCCAGACCCAGATCATTGAAAGCTCTACTTTAAAGAAGTTTTGCAGGTGTGTGGTTAAACTTTCCTTGTTTATTCATCCTAATGGCGGAAGCATAGAGTGGGAGTTTGAAATAAAGGGGTGCTGAGTCTCTGGAGCAGCCCGTGGAGACCCCTTCATCTCTACTGTAACTGACTCAGGTTTCTGGACTCTTTCGCCTGGCTCAAGACTTGATTTTCTGCTTCTTTTCTTTCACATACTATTGAAAAGGGTCATAATTAGAATCACACATTCATGATATTTCAGATCTCAAAAGTACCTTCGTTATTAGCTTGTACTCACACTAACTTTTACAAGTGAGCGACCTAAAACACAGAGAGATGATTTCATGCTGTTGGCGCTGAGGAAATGTTATATAATTTGTTTGTGGTTCTCATAATTACATTTTTTCAGTAATCAACTTTTTATTGTTCTTTATAAAATTAATGGGAATCCAAAACATTGTCTTTCACCATGAGAAAATTGCCTGAGAAATGTTGTTTTAGATAGCTGTACCTCAGTCTCATTCCAGTTCGAGTGGATGTTTCTCTCCCAAAATCCAGGACTTCCGGCAAGCTCAAATTCTCCGTCTTTGTGCTTAGAACTCTTCAGCTTTGACTCACTGCCTACAGATCTCCTTATGGTGATAGCCAACTAACTTTAGTCCAACTCCAACTAACTTAACTCTCAAGGAGAGCCTCCCCCCACATCCCCACAGTCTAGGAAGCCCCCTCTATTTTATTTTTATTTTTAAAATATTTTTGCTTTTTGGGTCATACCTTCGCGATGCCCAGGGGTTACTCTTGGCTCTGCACTCAGGAATCACCCCTGTTGGTGCTCGGGGGACCATATGGGATGCTGAGAATCGAACCCGAGTTGGACAAGTGCAAGGCAAACGCCCTACCTACTGTGCTCTCGCTCCAGCTCTGGAAGCCCCCTTTAAAGTCCTTAAAACAGTACTAAATAGTATTTTGACCGGTTTTTAAGATTAGTTACACATCTCTCTTCTTTTTTCCTGGTGTATTATCCACAGAGCCTTGTCTACTTATTTGTCTTTGGCCACACCTGCCACATGTTTCTCACCAATATTTGTGGCATACTGCAGAAGGAAGCCTGAGGAATTTTTCCAGTTCCATTTCAAACATCCCATTATTCTTATCCATGTCACAGGCCTACACGGTAGTTAGTCTGATTAATAAAATTGAGGAATTTGACATTCAAAGAAATTAAGAAGTTTAACTGAAATTACATCATTAGGTTGTAATTTATGATCTCTATAGTTTCCACTCTGTTAAATAAACTCTTTCAACCTGCGACATCAGTTGTAAATTACCAACAATAGAGCCAAAAAGAGGAACTGTACAAGAATTTTGAAATATTTTGTTTGCAGGAGAATAGTGTATGACTCCTTTAAAACTAAAAACACAGAAGTTATGAGTGCTCTTTAAATGATCCCTTTAGCATTGCCAAATTTAACTGATAAAATAACAGGATTCCAAGTCATGTTTGAATTTAGAATAAACAGCCCTTCTTTTTGGTATGTGAGACATACTTGTAATTTACAAAAATTGTTGCTTATGTGAAAGTCAAATTAACTGGACATCTTTCATTTGGCAACCATAATTCATAAGTAAATACAATAAAGTTAGTTCAAAAATTAATGGACATTTCCAAATGAACTGGAGTTTAAGTAGAACTAAGAAAGTATTGCAGTAATATGCAAATCCCCCAAAAAAGTTTTCTAAATGTTTCTAAAAATATCTCTGTACAATTTTGTCCCTAACAGGACAATTTATTATAACAGGACAAATATCTCTATGGTTGATTTAGTATAGCAAGACAGATATTCTTAATCCATACCTGTCTGGACTAAATATATTTTCACCTACCCTCAGACATATATGGTTGAGATTATATGCCAGATAATGCAAGCGTTAATTTCAAAGTGACAGCTTTAAAAGGAACTAGTTTAGCATTAAAAAAATTAAAAACTAAAGAGTAATTTGCTAACAGTAAGCAAATATGTGAGAATGATTATATAATAGTCATCAGCTGCTTTGAATTCCCACTGGGTCAGAATAAGAAATACATGAGTGAAGCTAGAGTAAAAGAGCAAAGACAATTAATTTATTTTTAATGTAGTGTGTAATGACTTCCTTAGAGCAAAATTTGTGCAAGGCATCCTTTGATGAATAACACCCAATCTGGGGTTAGTCAGTTCCTTTCACAAGTCAGGGCTGGTTTCAGCTTTAAGCCAAAGGCACTGTTCTGGGATTGTAAAATGAGGAAAGAATGATTTGAATCCCATATACATGAAGGAATAAAAATGTCATCATAATCAAGATCAGGACACTATGGTTTGATATAGATTTTCCTATACTGGGCATAACAGTGTATCAAATCATTCCAAGGACTTCCTTTGATGTAGTTTTGGAAAACAGGTGCATGTTAGTCACAATCATCGCATTAGATATTATAGAATAGAAAAATCCTAGGGGCTGGAGCAATAGCACAGCGGGTAGGGCGTTTGCCTTGCACGCGGCCGACCCGGGATCGATTCCCAGCATCCCATATGGTCCCCTGAGCGCTGCCAGGGGTGATTCCTGAGTGCATGAGCCAGGAGTAACCCCTGTGCATTGCTGGGTGTGACCCAAAAGGCAAAAAAAAATCCTGATTTTATGCCCTAGGACTTTCCCTTACATTACAAATCAAAGGAAAAGTCTCCCACCTCTCCTTTCTCTTTTTCTCATCTTTACGCTGAAATATTTATTCATAGGTTTTATATATATATGTATATATATATACATATGTATATTTTTTTAAATGGTGGTTTGGAAGCATTTTGAAAGTCAACTTCTGAGCAAGTGCCTTACTGCACAACACACTTAAAGCCCGTCTTGCTGAACGACTTGTCTTGGGGATTGAGGCTGAGACAGTGGCAAATGTTCTCTGGACCAACGTTTCTTAACTGGGGGCTCATAATGGTCCCTTCGTGGGGCCCCAGGAAATTGTGAGAGGGTCAAAGGTGAAAACCATGCAAATGCAGGGCCCCTGCACAAGTCTGGGGGCACAAGTCAGCAGGACAGGAAATTCACAGGAAGGGAACAAATTTGGAAAGGGACATTGTCAGAAAACGCTTGAGAATTCATTGTTCTAAACCACGGCTTCTGGGGCTTCAGAGAGCTTTCCATGGATAGGCACTTGCCTGACATGTGGTGTACCCCAGTTAGAACCAGGCACCCCAAAGGGTCCCCTAAGCTTTGGGAACAACCCCCTGTATCCTCTCCCCTCCCCAAATCAATCACAACTTCCTTGACTCCTCAAACCTATTCTAGTCATAACCTCTTTTACCTTAGATATATAGATAAGTATATAGACCAAATATTAGCTTATAACTACTCATGAACTTATTTTAAGACCCATTTCTGCAAACTCACATTCTGTTCCTAAACCCATGTGGAGTCATGAGCCACAATTCAAGAAGCTAGGCTGACAGGGATGCCCCAGAATCTTATTCCTGTGACTTTACCGCTTGCATGCACCACTCTGTTTGAGGGGGGAAAAATGGAGAACAATAATTTTATATTTTTAGTAGCTGCATAAATGTTGTGTAGTTGCCTATCCACTTATTCTTGGAGTGACTTTTAATCAGTGAGTCATCACTCAAATTATCATCTGTTAATAAGCCATTTTAGAGCAAACTAGTTCAGTTTTATAATTAAGCCTTCCTTATATGTAGATAATCAGAGCACTTACTTTTTTGAGTTATGTGGGAGTGAATAAACAAATACATGTG
Source organism: Sorex araneus (assembly GCF_027595985.1). NCBI lineage: Eukaryota > Metazoa > Chordata > Mammalia > Eulipotyphla > Soricidae > Sorex > Sorex araneus. Next base: position 196,471,486 of record NC_073306.1, read on the forward strand.
AATATATGAGAATATGAAATAGCAAGCACTACAAAAATGGTAAACATTATTGTTGTTATATTGATATTATTGCTGTCAGCCCATTCCCAACAAAATTGACATGGTGAGTTAATGGCAAATTGTGTTCAGTTCTCCATATCTATCATTTTGAATCTGAGCTGTAAGAAGCTTTTCTATCTTGCAGGCTGCCAGGTTTATCTACTGAATTAGACCACATATAAATATATGAGAAAAAAATTGCTTTCTTGGAAGCTATTGCCTCTTTTCCTCAGTCCCTCTGCCTCTCTCCCTCACTCTCTGCCCGGGAAAGCTCTAATGAGAGAGACTGTGCTTCAAATGCATGAAACGTTAGGTTGAGCTGAAGGGACCAGAATAAGGAAAGGATCATAAAGAAGAAACAAGATTCTGCCAACATAGTATCTAGAATCTTAATCTATGTAAGTTTTATAGTTCTATGTTTGTTTGGTGGCTGGCAAACACTACAGCAGGTAAGGCAGCAGTGCAAAAGCACAAGCAAGCCTGAAGCACAACCAGGAACCAGGTGTGACCACCCCCATCCCACCAATACTGCATAAAAACCTATAAATTTTGGGGGAAAAAGTTTATTTTTCTTTTTCTGTTGCTGCTGCTATTGCGGGTGATAATGTATGCACTTGCTTTCCTGCTGTTGTTTTGAGAAGAAAGCAGGTGTGAAGAAGCACCTTATAAAAATTCTGCAATTTCTGAATTTCAAAATAGGATATGGAGTGTAGATAAGCAATATCATAGTGCATAACAGTATAAGACGAGCAAGAAATAATCAATAAAATAAAATATGAGCAAACTACTCAGTTTGAATATTTTATTTTAAATTTGAGTTCTTACTCCTAGAAATATTCCTGGAGAACATATGCTTTTTTCTCTCTTAACATATGCAGTTTAAAGTTTCAGTAAGCTGGTTTGGTTATAGACATAGAATTATATTGGTAAATGCTCTTCATTCTCTTCATTGAGAGATCTAAGAAATAGGGCCAATAATTTTTCACTGAACCCATTAAAAATAGAATTGTGGAAAAATCCTAAAGACAAGATGTTTAAAACCATTATTTTCCACAAAAGATTTCAATAGTACATTTGATGTTGTTATAATTCATGGCAGAGCCTGGCAAGTTACCCGTGGCATATTCGATATGCCCAAAACAGTAACAACAAATCTCACAATGGAGACATTACCTGTGCCCACTCAAGCAAATCGGTGAACAACAGGATGACAGTGCTACAGTGCAGTGCTACTGTTATAATTAATCATGCTTATGTAATCTTTAGTGGAAAGCAGTGTACCAAATACATGAGATAAAGTGTACCAAATACATGAGATAAAGGTTAGAGATATCTATCAAATACATTTCCCAAAATTTTTAAGGTTGTCTGAAGGCAGGAAAAAAATAGTGGTTTTAAGCTTTATTTCTTGATTATGTATTTCTTACATCATAGATATGTGGTTACATATTTCATAATATTTAATCATTATTATTATTTCTTTTTCAGTGCTAGAAGTTGTACCTTAAAAAATTAGAGGTGCTACATCTGAGTTATATCCTTGGCCTCAGTACTTTAAATAATTTCTGTAGCTGATAGCTTCCATTGCATTTCCTAGATCCAAATGAAAAAACTAAGTATTTGTTGCCCGATCTAATGAACAACATAACAACAACAACAATTTCAGAATTGCAGTTCTCAAAGCCAAATGAACAGCAGATTTCTTAAATATACTGAAAGGAAATTTTTAAGAAAAGAAAAGAAAGGCAGGTGATAAAGTCTGCTGGATTATCTTCCTGTTTTTCTTCCCAACTAACTCTGTGGCTGCAATTACGTGAATGCTATCTTGAGGCTATTTTCTTCTAATCTTTCATGGTTCCCAGCACTTATTGCCATGTTTCTCAGAGAATGAACTCATCTCAAATACTTCAGCACTTTAGTGAAATCTCTAAGATACCTGGTTGTGGTTACTGGCGAGCGGTAGATAGGCTCTAGAAACCCCTGGGTAGTTGTATTTTTCCTTATCACTATGAGGTAAATTTGCTAGAAGACTTTAACAAAGAAAATAATCCTTGGTTCATCTTGCTCATGTTTGGGTTTTTGTGTGTGTGTGTGTCGCCTCCCTCCTTCAGATGGATGACAACTTAACCCAGTTGCATTAATAACCAAGGCCACGACTTTTCTCAGCATCTGGTGAGCCTTCCTGGAAACAATCACCCCAGGCTTCATTTTGAAATAATAAAGGCATGTGATTAAAATGATTTCTATTAATCTGTTAATACTATTGCTTTATTTTCTTTTAGAGAAGTAAACTCTTTTATTATGTTAGATATCTTAGAATCAATCTGACAGTGCCAAAATATAACTTACTTTGAGGTACTTATACAATGCTAGTATACACTTGAAATAAATTAACTCACTTTATAGAAAAAAAATCAACATTTTTTTTTAAATCAGATTTTGATCCTTTCAGTTTAATACCAGATAAATTAAAGGTGTGATGTAAAATAACAAATGGAAAAAAACTATTAAATTTACACAATTGTGTGAATAGGCCAATAATTAAACTGTAAAACAGCAAGCATATAACTAAGTAATATTAATGAACCACTTGCATTTTTCATGCAAACTTAGGAAAGAAGCAAATAAAATAACTGACATGATAATTAAAGAAAATAGTAATAAAATATATGTAAGAAGCATGACTAGAGGAAAACAATAAAACACATTGTATAGTTATATATTTTATTGCATGATTTAGGTACAAAATGATCCAGCACCACACTCGCTGATAATGTCCACTTCCAATGTCATCCCAATAGTTCCGGTGGTCCCCACGATCCTATTTCCCTCCTCTCCTACACCCCTACCATGGTAAGCTCCCTACTGAAAACCAATCCTCAATTTCTGTTGCCTTTCAGTTTTTGTCATTTTCCTACTATGTTTCTTAATAGGCCACAAATGAGAAGTTATCCTGTGTCTGTTCTAGTATAATATTCTAACTGCTGATTGTAGCAAACAAGTCTCCATCATCTACCACCTCCACAATGATTATGGTGATCAGGGTTTCTTACTGGCTTTGTGGTCAGAAGTGACTTCTGATGGCGCTCAGGGGACCATATTTGGTGTAGAGGATTTGGTAGGGTACAAGACAAGCACCTTAAACCCTCCCTGTACAACCTCTATTTTTTTTTTGGTTTGGGGTCACATCAAGGGATACTCAGTGGTTATTTCTAGCTTTGTGCTCAGGGATCACTCCTGGCAATGCTCAGGGAACCATATGGGATAGCAGGAATCAAACCCAGGTTGACCACACATAAGACAGGCACCTCACCTACTGTATACTATTTCTTTAAGTCCTTCTGCCAATACTTTTAAAGGGAAATTTTAGCTTTGATACTAAAAGCATACTATGTACAAAAACCTAATTTCATTTCTAAATATAACTGGGAAATTTTAAATAAAATATTAGTCGGCAGAATTCAATAATATATTGAGTGTTTCAACTTTGAGAAGTCCTTTAATAAAAACTTATCATACCAATAGAGTGATAGCACGGCGAGTAGCGATGGCTGGAGCGGGTAGGGCATTTGCCTTGCACACAGCCGACCTAGGTTCGATTCCTCTGTCCCTCTCGGAGAGCCCGGCAAGCTACCAAGAGTATCTCGCCTGCATGGCAGAGGCTGGCAAGCTCTCCATGCGTATTCAATATGCCAAAAACAGTAACAAGTCTCACAATGGAGACATTACTGGTTCCCAGTCTAGCAAATTGATGAGCAATGGAATGAGAGTGATATAGTGATACAGTGATACCAATAGAGCCAAGGAAAAATGTATATGATCACACCATATGTGCCAAAAAAGGCAATTTCACACAGAATAACCCCATTTATGAACAAAATATTTATAAAAATTATTTACCCTTAGTATGATCAATAGCATATATTCCTCAAGCCCCAAATTAGCATCTTACATTATGGAGAGAGATGAGAGATATTTCTAAAAAAGTGAAGAATAACCCAAGGATGGCTATCAGTCTTCTTACTATTTAGTAGTACATTACTAAAGTTTGAGTCAGTGTAATAAAACAGGAGAAAGTAACCTGAGACTGAATAATTAGAAAAAAAGATGGAAAACTGCCTCTGCTTAAATATGTGGTTGCATATATAAAGACATAACTATAAACAAGTACTAGAAATAATAAGATAATTTCTAAAAATAGAAAGAAATAATTAAAATAGAATTGAATCTTCAAATAAATAAAGATTACTGTTTAAGATACTATTAAAGAAGACCCCATTTACACTATTAAAAGATAATGCAAAATACTTGAGCATGAAATGAATAAAACATGTATTACCTACTTTGAGAAAAACCATAAACACTAGCATACAGAATTTATTTCTAAAGATGGAAAGACATGAATTTTTTAACATTCAGAGTCACTGAGATGCTGATGCCCTTCAAATCAGTGTCTAAACCAATCCAATCCAAATGTTTAAATGCCTTTTGTTTTTAGTCTATAAAAGATCATTTTATTTGACCATATAGAAGATAGTGAGAGGAAAAAAATATGGCATGAAAAGAAAATTGTAGGAAAAAAGATAGATGGCATAAGGTTAAGGCACCGACCTTGCATGCAGTCAACCCAGCTCATTCCTTGGCACCAGAGGTGGCCCCCTGAACAGTGCCAAGCGTCACCTCTGTGCCCAGAGACACTTGGACAGAGGCATGAGCCAGTTTCTCCCTCAGATTCGGAAAGGAACCAATCCCACTGACGCCAAATCCTTGCTTTCAGACTTGTGAGAGAATAAATTCCTGCTGTTTTTTGCTTCCAACTTTGAGATCGTTTGTATGTTAGTCTCAGGAAACTAATATATGACACTAACATAGAAAACTAACATACAAATAGCTCCATTAAAAAGTGCGAAAGTTTTAAATTACAATAAGAAGATCATTTTTCATTTGCCAAAATCACACAATTTTCATATTTGGGTAATGTAACATATTGGTAAGTAGTGAGTGCTTAATCCACAGCTTTCTAAGTGGATAAGGGGAAGGAGCATTTGAAAAACAGCTTAAACAGTAGTCTGCAGCCAACTATTTCTTTCCCTTTATAGTTTGCTTTAAGTGACAGAAATATCAAATTTCCTTCCCCCCTGAGCCCTAAGGAAGACTGAGAGGCCTGAGGAAAATTACCTCTGACTACAATAGCTCATCTACTTGGTTCAGTGAGCTGGAATGACAGTTCTTATTTGTGATGTCCTGTTAAAAAGGTTTGGAAGCGTTTCTTTCGAAAAATTCTCATATAAGAATGTTCATAAAAGCATAGACATTAACAAAAACTAAAATCCAAATGAAAACTGCTAATAGCTGACCACTAATTGGGAACAGAATGAATACGTTGTGAGGCATCAGGCAATAGAACACTACATAGGATGGGTTACAAAATGGGACACAGAATTTTTGAAAAAAATGCAGCTGAGTATATACTATATAATCTTACTTTAATAAGCTTATAAATATACAGTAATTAATAGGTGGTTCAGGGATATATATACCTTTACAGATCTCTCAATCTAGACATGCATAGTGTACATATATCTATAACTATATGCTGTAATACAGTTAGCAAAGTGTATTTGTTTCACACAAAATCCATGGAGTGAGGGCCAAAGTGGGCAGGTACTGCCTTGTATCAAGCCTGTATCAGCCCAGAGCCAGAAATAAGCCTTGGCAAACGAGACAGTGTCCCTGATTCTTGATCATCAACGGAGGTTGGAACTCCAGATTCCTTCTCTCATTTGAGTGAAACACGATACTCCTAGCATAGCTCTTTCGATTCCTCTTTAGGATACTTATCCTAGCATTCTCATCCTGTTTGCATAGGGCCCAGGTCTCTGAGGCATATGTTAGTGCAGGAAGAACGGTGGAGTCAGAAAGATGTGCCTGGAATTGGAGGTTCTTAGTTCTCTTAACCACTTCTTTGACGCTCTTGAAGGCGTTCCATGTTGCTCTCTTCCTCCTGCGCAGTTCTGGCGCCAAGTCGTTCCTCATGTTGAGTTCTCGACCCAGGTACACATAGTTGCTGCATTCAGAGATGTTCATTCCATTGAGAGCAAATGGAACGTCAGGAACTAGTTCATTTTTTATGAACATTGTTTTGGTGAGATTCAGCTGAGATTTTTAATTTAATTAATTAGCTTGTTTTGGGAGAGAGGGAGCACACCCAGCTGTGCTCAGGGCTTGCATCCCCAGACCTTATGCTGTTTCTTTCCAAATAAACATAGTCTCCTGTAGGTTGTTTAATTCACTATGCTATGACCAAGTATTTAAAGCTACATGCTGCAATCAAATGCTAAGTCTCGTAGGTGACATTCTTAGAATAAAAAACTTCAAATCTTTGTTAAATTTAAATGCTGTTCAATAAAAGAAAGCACTTTAGAGTGCCTTTTGAGGTGCTTTATGTTGAGATATAGCAATTTGTTGTTTTCTTTCTTTCTAGGGAACAACTGGAATAAAAATTTTCATGCCATGCTGTTACCAAAACAGCACATTCAACAATTCTGTGATTAAAGAGCAAAAATTCACAAATTTTCCTACTTTAGTTTATCAGCAAAAAATCCATGTTTTATATGTGATTAAGTATGACAAATTGTATGACAAATTGATGAATGTAAATACACTCAAATATTTGGATTATTTAGATTTAACTATAGGATGTCAGTTTGTTAAGTGGCATGTTTGTCATACTGTCAGATACTGGCTGTGTCTGTTCTTTTACAATCATATGGACCGCAGATACCATCTGATATCAAAGTCAGATTGTCTCAGCAACGGCTTCTGTGTTTCTATCATTCTTGTCTTTGGCTTCTTTCCCTCGATTGCTAGCTACTTCCCTCAAGCAAGACCCTGATATGTCTTCATATTCTAACAATAGCTCCAAGTCGTGTCCCAGTACTTCAACCTTGGCAAACACGACATAGTACATTGTTCAGATTCCAAATTGAACTATTATGTTCATATCGAACTATTATGCAACTCAGTCAGCGCTTGGTTTTAACACCGCATAGCCTTCATTGGAATTTCTGTGTACATCCACATAGGCTGTGAATGGCATGAGTCCAGTCCACATTCCTAAGACTGCAATGAAAGTGGCACCAAAACCTGATACCTTGAAAGCGTTTTCATCATTCCAAACAGGACTTATTTCCCCAACTGTTCTTCTCCTGTCTTTTCTATAAATGGGGAAAAAGAAACCCCTCACTTCTAGAAAGATAATCTCACCCCATAGGTATAAATAATATTCCACTGCTGCTTAGGCACATTTCTATTGCTCTATGTATTTCAAGAATTATTATCAAGAACTCTAATTCAGTAGAGCACTTACAGAAAAGGTAGTGGAAATACACATCTTGAACAGGTAACTACCCTCACATCTTTATTTCTTGGAACAGATGGAAAACTGAACAGACACAGCAGAAATGCTTTTCGGGGAAAGTATATCCTAGATTAAAAGGCACGCTCATCCCACCACTAGTCTAAGACCCAGAAAGGGAGTGAAAAACTCAGACATAAGACGTACTCTATTCTCTTTATTAGTTGTGGACCACGTACAGTAATGCTCAGGGTTTATCGACCTTGCACTCAGAAATTGCTACTGATGGTGTTGAGGACCCCTTGGGATGGAGATAGAATCCAAGTTGGTGATGTGAGAGGCAAATGCCCTCCCCACTGTGTTATTGTTATGGGCCAGGATGCACTCTTTTCTTGATTCAGATTCCAGTTCATGCATATATACCCTCAAGGAAACTTACCTGGTTTTAGCACATGAGCAGTGCTCCTCGGCCCTCTGCCTGCTGAATCTCATCTCAACAGCATTTCAGTCCATTTGCCATGTTGTGTCATTAATGCCATGAATCACACCTAGAATGGACTTCCATTAACAAAGGCCTGATCTCCACCTGCCAAGACACATGTACGCACACATTTTTTGATTGCACCTATGTCAACCGTCCCATCTTAAATGAACCTGGAACCATGAAATTGTCCATTCACTATTCCAAGACTGCAAATGGGTCAGCACTCACTACTCCTTAGGAGTGACAACACAGAACATGCTTTCCTCTAGGGAATCGTTTTGATGGGCTTTACTTTGTGGGGATAATCCCAAAGTGGTGTTCAGGAAGCCTCCTGGACCCCTTCCAGGAAACTCTAGGTCAACTCCACCTGGAGGTTCAAAGCAAAGGCCCAAGAATGGAGCGATGCTCAAGCTCTACAGTGCCAGAGTTTAGACACACCCCCTTGGTGGTGCTCAGGGGCTGTTGGTCTTTATTATTGATTAGTGCTCTAGTACTATAGGACCACTGCATGTACTAAGAGGAACATAGTCTTTTCAGCATAGCATCTCTCTACTTTTCACCACGTTCACCATAGCTACCCACCCCCACAAACAAATATAATTTTCCTCAATACAAGATCTGCATCTATGACTTGGAGAATGCACTATTTGTTATTAATTGTTTTTTAAGTTTTGAATTAAGTTTTTATTGTTACATAAAAATTTCCACACACTTAGAAACTTAGGACAATGCCTATTTATTTTACGGATAATATAGGTCAAAAGTCTGGGCAAAAATTAGTTGAATATATTGATGAGGATTTTACCATAACAGTGTAAAACCCAAGTCTTAGATAGGTCGCTTTCTCAGCTGAGGCTCTGCTAAGGAAGCTTTGTCAGTCCCCAAGCTTTGTCAGCTTGTTTATAAGATTTATTTCTGTGAGGATGAAGAATTCATGGCATCTTGCTTCTTGAAAGTCAGATAAAAAGATGAAAGTCTTTGCTGTTAGCATTTTCTGCCTTTTCAAGATCTTAAAAGGCACAGATCCTATTTTTAAAGTTCAAATGATATTCTTCAAGGACTTGAATAAGCTCTACTAAAATTTGTGTGGAATCATAAATTTCCTGAATAGACATTTCCTGAATAAATATGACAAAAAAGAAAATTGAAGGTATTGCATTTCCTGATTTAAAAGTATACTATAAAGCTATAGTAATTAAAACTGAGTGCTACTGAAATAAAATCCCATGGATTAAAATCTAAACATAAAATCTCAAATTTATGGACAATTAATCTATAGTAAAGGAGCTAGAGACATGAAGCAGAACAAGAAATGCCTCTTCAGTAAATGGTAGTGGGAAAATTCTATAGTCACATGCAAAATAAATGAAAATGGATCTGGATCTCCACACAGAAAGTTAATTAAGAGTAAACACCTCAAGATTAGATAAGAATCCATAAAATACATGAAAGGAAAACAGATCTCTTCAGGACCTAGATCACAGAGGTGACTTCAGTGATTTCACTCCATTGGCAAATATAAGAAGACAAAAGCAAATGAGGCAAAATAAAATCAAATAGTTTTTGAATGGCCATAGAAACTCAGACTGGATTGGAACTATAGTATAGCAAGTAGGGCGTTTGCCTTGCACACAGCTGACTTGAGTTCCATCCTTGACATCCCATATTATCCTTCAAGCACTACCAAGAGTAAGACCTTTTGCAAAAAGCAAAGCCAGGAGCAATCCCTGGCTCCCAAACAGAACAAAACAAAAAACCCAAACCCAAACAAACAGAACAAAACAAAAAATTCAAACCCAAAATCAAACTAAGAAAGACTTACTACTAAATGGGAGAAAATATTTGCACACAACACAATGAATAAAGGCCTAATACCAAACTTTTTAAAGCACACACGATGCTCAACAAAAATTAAAAAAAAAAAGTCCAATCAAAAAAAAAAAAAAACAGGGAGAGAGAAACAGGCACTTTCCCAAAATACATGAATGACAAGAAAGCATACAAAAAGGTGCCCATTATTATTTACTATAAGGGAAATGCAAATCAAAACAATATGATACCATCTCACACAGGTGAGAATAGTCTATATGAATAAACACTGGTAACAACAAGTGTTGGTAGGAAGTGGTGAATAACAAGCCCTCATTCACTGTTAGGAATGTTAGTTGTCTGATTTTAGCCTCTATAGAAAACAGTACAGACATTTCTCAAAAATGTAAGAGTAGAATGATTAACCAGTTCTACTTCGTGTGATTTCCTCTCAAAACACAAAAACCAATTTGAAAAGAGATATACATGCCTCTGTTCACTGCAGTGCTAAGTACAATAGCCAGGCTGAAACAACTCAAACATCCAATGATAAAGTAGTTGTGGTATGTATACACAATGCAATACTATGCACCATAAGAAAAGATGATTTTCACTGCAACATGGTTGGAATTAGAGCATATCATGTTAAACAAAATAAATCAGAGGGACTGGAGAAAGAGTACAGTAGGCAGGGTGTTTGTCTTACACGTGGCCAACCTGGGTTTGATCCCAGCACTCCATATGGTTCCCCAACCACCACTAGGAGTAACTCCTGAGTACAAGAAGTAACCCTTGAACATCATTGGGTGTTGTCCCAAACCCAAAATAAACAAACAAAACTAAATCAGAGAGAAGGACAAAGACAGAATGATCTCACTCATCTGTGGGATACAAAGTAACACCATACGGTTTTTACAATAACTAACAAGGACAGATTTATGGTCTTGGATTGCAAAACCGAGATTACCAAGCAGTGTGGGTTTAGGGTTGGACACAAGAGGTTAACTAAAAGTAACAACAGGATAGTGGTGGACAATCTTGGGCCCATTTATGGTTTATACACCATTTATACACCCCCATGTACAATAAATTTACACACCAATACCATTAATGTTAATACTTTCACAAGTGCATTATCTGAACTATAATAAAATTGTTTTAAAATAAAATAATAAAGTTCAAATAAAGCAGAGTCCCAGGTTCAATCCCGTATGGTATATGGAGCAATGTCCTAGGTTCAATCCCCAGAGCTGCCAGGATTGATATTCAAGCACTTAGAGTAGCTCCCAAACACTGAAGAGAATGACACAAAATTCAAAAATATATACAAATGGAAATTTGGAAATTTGGTCTGATCTAGTATTACCACTAATACTACTAGTATTTTATCCAAAGTATGTGAAAATAGTAATTCAAAATAATATTTGCACCTCTGTGCTCATATCAATACTAGTCATAGTAACAAAAACATGGAATCAACTAACTACCTACCATTGACAGAGCAGTGGATGAAGAAGTTTTATTGTGTATATTCAGTGTTATTCCATTAAAAAGATAAAAAAAATTGTAGGATGAAACCTCATATGGGAAATTCAAATCACTGAAACAAATAAATTGGCAATAAAGAATGAAACTAACTCCTAGACTTGGTGAGAACTATGGTGTTTGCCAGAAGGAAATAATATGTGGTGAACATGTGGGGAAATGGAAGAAAGAGTCATGAGGTGGTAGTGGTGGTGGGGGGAACAGAGGGTGGGGGGTGGGGGGCCGAGGGGAGGGAGATGGGGGTGGGGCAGGGTTGGATGTCTCTTAGACTTCAGTGAGATGATAAATAAATAAATAGAAAAATAATACTCACCTATCAATTTTGTGTCTGGTCATCCTCATCTTTCCTTTGAAGTTATAGTAGCACTGTAGTACTGTAACCCTGTCGTCCCATTGTTCATCAATTTGCTCGAGCGGGCACCAGCAATGTCTCCATTGTGAGACTTCCTGTTACTGTTTTTTGGCATATCGAATACACCATGGGTAGCCTGCCAGGCTCTGCCATGCGGGAAGTTGTAGTATAGTAATGAAAATTAAGTCTGCACCAAGGACATCCATGCTTGAGTCACTGTACATTGATATTTTGAACAATGCTGCCTTTATCTATTGATGAACAGATTCTATAAACAAGAGAACGCTGAGCAGATCATTTATTAAAGTGAACTCACTTTTCTTGACTAAACATGCCACGTACTTGACTCCTTCCTTTCAATAAGTGTGCATTTCATAAAGGTAAAATAAATGTATCCATCTGCAGTGTTTGATTACACTAAACTTGTACTTTATTTTCTTTTTGATTTTTTCATATTGAATCCTGTTTATTTTTTTAAGCAAGTATTTTAAAGTATCTTTGGAAATGTGTCCTTCACTTAAGTTTTAGGGATTGAACTTGCACTGAGAATGATTTAAGATCTCAATGCTTATTGTTTAAAGTAATGCAAAAAGCTTTTTAATGTAAAGAGCAATAGCATACCTCCACAATTAATTTAAAGTAAGATGTAGTAGGGTGGGCTGACCAATGGCTGTATACTTTACCTGCAGAGACTTGTCTTTTGCTTTTCTGTTTCCTCCTCTATTTCCTCCACTCCTCCTCTCATCCATTTGATTAAAGGAAAGAAGTGTCTCAGAGGGGCCCACCCCTTTCTCCCTCTGAAAAGGAGAGCACTAAATTCTACAATGTGTATCATATTTTCTTGCCATTATTGTTTCTTTTTGAGTTTTAAGAGTGCCTTTTTTTATTTGTTCAGGAAAATTTTTATTTGCCAAATAATTTCAATTAGATGGTTTTGCTTGCTAAATTGAATCATTAAACTTTTTTTTGTGTTTATAATTTTTTTATTTTATTTTTTAATAAGTGAGTCACCATGAGGGTACAGTTACAAATTTACCCATCTTCGTCCTTGTGTTTCCCTCATACAATGTTTGAGAACCCATCCCTCCACCAGTGTCCATTCTCCACCACCAATGAGCCCAGTATCCCTCCCACCCTCCACTCCCATCCCCCACCCCCACCCCATCCTGCTTCTGTGGCAGGGCATTTCATTTTGTTCTCTCTCCTTTTGGGTGTTGTGGTTTGCGATAAGGGTATTGAGCGGCCATCGCGTTCAGTCTCAGTCTACTTTCAGCACGCTTCTCTCTTCTTGTGTTGGGTCCCCAACCACATTTTACTTGGTGTTCCCTACTCTATCTGGGCTGCTTTTCCCCCAGCATGTGAGGCAGCTTCCAAGCCATGAAGAGTTCCTTTTTTTCAAGAGAAAAAAAATAGCTTAGACGTTTCATTGTTTCAAAATACTACTAAAAATTTTTGTTCCAAGCATCTTCTATTTTAACGGCAAATTGCTCTGGGTCAGGGAAAAAGAGCATGGCACATCTCAGTTAGTCTCAAAACAGTTCAAGACCATGTGCTTCTCTCATACAAGTATCATATCTTTAAACACCAGGCATCATTTGAGTCCTTGAATAGTGAACCATATATAACAATCCTGATAACATCATATATCCCGTACCTGATCATTAAAAAGCTAGATCCATTCCTATCATTTTTCCCTTAGTTTTGAGATTTTAATAGTGGCTCCCAGAAGGCTCCAAAACTTAAAGCTCCATACTCTACCTGGAAGTAAATATTCTAAAACAATAAACTAGATGCCTGAGTGCACTTTCCAGGTTCTGCTCGGCTGTCTCCATAATTAGGTGATGGCTGGGAAACATGGATGATCATAGGTCTTAAGAAATATACCCAAAAACTAGCTGCGATCTATATTGAGAAAGCGTGTTAGAAACCCATATTTTAATAGTGGTTTGGGGCTACACCTGTCAGAGCTCACTCCTGACTCTGTTCTCAAGGATCCCTCCTGCAGGACTTGGGACCATATGTGGTGCCATATGAACCCATGTTGGCCGCTATCATTAAGGCTCTGAAGCCCACACTTTTTATCTTTCACAAGATTTTCAGGTGTAGAATATCATATTGGGGTGTGGTATCAATGTAGAAATGGCCTATATGACATTGTAGTGAGCTCATGCTTAGAGAATTACATGAGAGAATTATCATACTAAGGTGATACCAGAAGCAATGGAAACAGCCCTAGGGAACAGCTGCCTATGTTCTCATCTCTTAGTAACTCCACTGCTTTCTCCTCTGGCTTCCTCCTCCTCAGCTTCTGGCAATGTTCCAGTTCTGAGTTTTGGCTGCCTCTGTTTATGGATTGAATTACATACCTACTCTAACTTTCTGGACTAGCCTGGCTAGTCCCATAATTTTGACCCTGTGCAGCTCTATGACACCATCTTTCCTAATGTCCTTTTCAAAGGTAACTTTTAAACACAGTCATAGAAACTTTTAATGCTTCTTTCGAGTCTACTGCTTCTTTCAAGTCTACTGTTGCTTTTTATTGAAGCAATGCAATTTCTTATTTTCCACTTTTCAAAATTGTATTTAAATTCTAAATTTAAAAAATTTCTCTTGAAGTAAAGCTGAGGAGTGACATATTTTTAATGAATAAAACTCAAAACATAACAATTGATAAATTAAATATAAAACTTTTATGAATTAATTCCAAAGAGATATGGGCACACATAAAAATCAGTAATATATTAATCCAGTAATTATCTACATTTCAAAAACAGAACGTGGTGGCCAGAGAGAATAGCTTCTTGCTTTGGACGTGTCCAGTCTAGATTCACTCTATGCAGATGGTCTCTTAAATCCCACCAGGAGTGATTCCTATACACAGACCAAGAAGTGAGACCTGAGCACTGCTGGGTGTGGTCCAAAACCCCAAATAATCACAAAATAAAAACTGTATTTTGGTGTTGAAAACCAATATAGAAACAAATTAAATAAAAAAAGAAAAATAGCTCAATGAGGAACAGACATCTACAATGTAGTAGAATAAAGATTGAAAATATATCAGCACACCTGAATTTCTAACTCAAATATACCCTCTTGAAAGGTGGGTTTGCTTGTCTAAACCTTGGTTCTCATACCTGTAAATGAGAACATAAATATTTCAAGATGAACAATATGCTATTTATGCAATGAACTATGAGATTTAAATATATGCTTGGTTTCTTTGGCCCTGTTTCTGAGTCCCTAAAAATATTTCTTCTCCAAGTGTTCTAGACTCATCATGTGTGTCGAATAAGTGCTCATGCAAGTCAGCTGTTTCAGTGTAATTTTATGGCTTTCCTGGTACTACTGACTCCGGTCAGAGCATAACATTCTGGGTACCATCACCTTCTATGCTGCTTTCTGCTACGACCTCCCCATACCAAAGCCAGTAAGGAAAGTCAGAGTTAGACTGAAGTTAAAGCAGTGAAAGCATATTTTATTCAGAAACTGCTGCAGTGTTGGAAAAGAGACCTCAATATCGAACTGTTCTCAACTCAGAATATAACATGGGCAAGTGGGAATTCATCACCAAGGAGAAAGTTTGGAGTCAGTGGATGGAAAGTAATAAAGAAAAAAAAACATTAGATGTAGGAGAGGGGAGGGGGTTCTTGATAAACCAAACTTGACAGAATCTTACTGAAAACAGGACAGAATGATCAGAAGCCAAGGATGGAGAAGAAAGAATCTGATTAGCTGCCTAAGATATCAGATGTCAAAAGTGGGGATACTTGTGAAATAGATTTACAAGATTCTTTCCACAAGTGGGCATTGCAGGTTCTATATAGACGGTTGCCAAAATTCAGGCCTAGAGAGCTTAAGGAGCATTGACTGTAATTTAATCAGGGAGAAAGTCTTGCTATTTTTTTCATGCTGGGAGTTTCCCCTTTCACCATGGGGATATACAACTATACTCACACACTGTTATTTCCACTGTATATTTCTGTGCTTGCCAGGCATTCCTGTAAGTTTCACAGCTATTCCTTCACACTGGTGCCAGTCATCAATGATAATCCCTCCCAAAGTACCACTGTTTCCCAATAGACATGGTGGTGAATGTTCAGAATCGTGAGTGTCTACAAATAGGCAGAGCTAAAATTCGTATGAGAAAACTTAGTGACCCCCTCATCCGTGCAGGAGTTTTAATACAACCCCTCCCCATCTACCCAGGTTTTTTCTTACATTTATCCCCAGGAGACCTAGATACATGTCCATGGAGAAGGCCAAACCAACGGCAAATCAAGAGACAAAGTGGTTATATTATGAGCTAATCACGCCCTCCAGTTGTGTTTGCTCTGTTGGGTCCAGGTTTGTGATTGGCTCCATCCTTCCCGGGCCTCCCTCGTCACTCAACAGAGAAGACTCCTGGCAGGCGGCCCTTAGGTTCTTGCACATGCCTGGGCATATCTAAATCCCAGCTTACATACAAATCCAGATCCCTACAACACACACACACACACACACACACATACACACACACACGAAGTTTCACAATAATAAAGATGAAAAGAAAGGGTGAAAATCCATTAAGAGGCAGGGAAAAGGGATTTATAACATGGATTTCCCTTTCCTGATAGCTTCTAATTATTTGCAGAATTTAAAAAAAAATTAATTGAATCACCATGAGATACAAAGTTACAAAGTTGTTCATGATTTGGTTTCAGTCATACAATGTTCCAACACTTCACCAGTGTACATTTCCCACCATCAATGTCCCCAGTTTCATATACCCTCCCCACACACACACATCCTGCCTTTATGGCAGGCACTTTCTTCGCTCTCTCTCTCTCTCTCTCTCTCTGTGTCTTTCTCTCTATCTCCATTTATCTCTTTCTCTGTCTTTGTCTTTGTCTCTCTCTCACATTTGAAGAATTCTTACAAATATACTTGTAGCTCGAAGATTTCCAGCTATCAAGATATATATGATGCACTAACCCAGATTTCTCTTGCAAAATAAAGATACATTCCTCTTAATATCCAAACTGATTTCAGGTCAACCATTCATAATCATGTTTTATTTCCCAAGGAGTTTCTGGGAATCACTGAGAATTTTTATACATGTCCTACAAATCCAAATCTGGTGATCTATCTTTCAGTTCTGCAGGTTTCTGACTCCCAACTTCTGCTTCAGCTCTTGCAGGTTACCTCAAATAATCTCATAATTTGATTCTGGATGCCGCTTTCTCCTCATCCCAGTACTCTTCAGGAGGGGCCATAAATCCCTTGGTTAATCCTCCAAATTGACTAGGGTCTTACCATTGTGCTTTACAGCACCACACTCTATGAGAGTATCCGTCCCTCCACTGATGACCAACAGGCCACTCCTGCCCAACCCCGACAATTTTGCTCTTTGTAAACTCAGTTCTGTTTTCTTTGGTCATTTGTTATTGTCTTACTGTGTTTTATACTAGCTGGCTGTGTTTTGTTTCGGCCATACCTGGCAGTACTCCTAGCTCTGTGCTAGGATGCACCCAGGTGGGCTGCAAGCAAGCAAGCACCCTACCTACTGAACTATTGCTTCTGCCCTTATAGTTAAAAAAATTATAAAACATAATGAAAGCCAGAGAGATAGAGCAGCAGGAAGGCACGTGCCATGCTTAAGGTGAACCCAGTTTCAATCAGTCCATTTGGTCCCCAGAATACAGTCCCCAGTGTCCCTTCAGGAGTAAGTGCAGAACCAGAAGAAAGAGTGAATCTGAGCATGACCCCAAAACAAAGACAAATGAAAGACAAAAAATTTTCTCCATGGAACAAACACAAAGCATCTTAATTTGCAGCATTTACATTAAGGTTTAAGGTGATTTTGCAAGCACATTACTCCCCCATGAAGATTGACCCACATCTTAGCCTCAAGGAGATGCATGCTATGCAGGAAAGGCCATGTTCTCTCATGAACACCTCTCTCTCTTCCTCTCTCCTCACATTTTCTGAGTACATTTATTTAAATAAAGCTATTTTACTTCACTTTATTTTTTATTTATTTTTATATTCTATTTATTTTATTTTTTTATTGAATCACTTTATTTTTTAAAGAAATATCTTCTAATACTACTCAGTAGGGGCTGGAGCAATAGAACAGTGTTAGGGCATTAGCCTTTCACATGGCCGACCCATGTTCGATTCCTTCGCCCCTCTCAGATAGCCCGGCAAGCTACTGAGAGTATCACGCCTGCACAGCAGAGCCTGGCAAGCTCCCCATGGCATATAGGATATGCCCAAAACAGTAACAATAAGTCTCACAGTGAGAGACATTACTGGTGCCTGCTCGAGCAAGTCGATGAGCAACAGGATGACAGTGACAGTGACGACTCAGTAGGCAGGTACTTATTTCACATTACACTAATTCATACATTTTACTGGTGAATTTTCAAAAGTAAAATGTATCTTTTGTTAAAAAAAAATTGCCTCTGTCACTTTAGAAATCCAAAAAATCTAGACACACACAAAGAACAATTGTTAGAAAACATTCAAGTTCGGGATTTGTCAGGTACTAGAAAATTCCCAAAACCCTTTACACGTTTTATTTCGAGAAGCAATGTTCTGTAAACATGTGAGTCTCTGTACCTCAAACTCAAGCACTTGGTACCAATGCTGGAAAATGAACAGGAAAGAATGAGCCGGGGAGCCCATAGTCTACGGCTCACACGTGCCTATCCCTGCTGCAGTCATTATTCCATAGAACAGCTTGTTATTTCAAAAGGCTATGGACAGCTTGGTTTCAGTATATTTTTGTGAAAGGAGAAATGGGACTTAGAGATTAAACAACCTAGCTAATTTAAGCAATTAACATAGGTACAGCTGGAATTTGAAGCAAGATCTTGTATTGAACACAGCGCTATGGTTCTTAGAACCCATAGTCACAGAATGTTATCTTGCTGTTCTTTGAAAATTGTTTAGTTGCAGATATCCAATAATCCTGCCTTGATTGGCTTCAGATCAACCAGCCAGTGCCTATGATGATATCAAAGGTAAATTCGATTTTCATTTTCAAATAACCTCTGACCACCAATGACCTAAAATGGCATAATTTTGCACCAAGGGAGGTCATCCTATGTATGAGATGTATAAAGTATTCCTCGGGTTTAGAAAATACCCTTTCTTTCATTTTATTATTCACCAACTATCTTTGAACTAAATGTGTTAGAACATTCTAGAACAACATATTTTCTTTTTCATATTGCGTATGCCTTACACAATTTTTAAATTGTGGAGTGGCTTTCAACAGTTGGGGCCTGGGAGCTTCTTCCAGTGATGCTCAACTGAGCTGTGTGAACCTGAGGGTGCAGTACTAGTACTGGGCCGATCCTGTGCCTGGCAGGGGAGACAACATCCAGACCTACACGGACTGGAGTCTGTGTTATTTAGGGGATCATGTAGTGCTGGAGATCAAACTCAGAGTCTGGTATGTGCAAGTCACATGCTTCAGCCCTTTGACCTATCTGCTAGCACCATCACTGTCACTGTCACTCATCGATTTGTTCGAGCGGGCACCAGTAACGTCTCTCATTGAGAGACTTATTGTTACTGTTTTGGGCATATCCAATATGCCACGGGTAGCTTGCCAGGCTCTGCCGTGCGGCCTCGATACTCTTGGTAGCTTGCTGGGCTATCCGAGAGGGGCGGAGGAATCGAACACGGGTTGGCTTCGTGAAAGGCGAAAGCCCAACCGCTGTGCTATAGCTCCAGCCCACTAGCACCATAAAAATTTAAATATATCTATATCATAGGTATCTAAATATATGCCTAAATATTAATATGTGCTGACTACATATACAGAAGTCTTTTAAAATAGAAGTTTGATATTGATTTTTAATGGTGTATACCTGACTTGATACATGATATAGGACAATATTATTTTGAAACAAATAAATATATAATGACTATGCAACGTTGTTCAGGGTTTAGTCTACAGTTTACAGTCAACAAGTTTTTTCAAGCTCCATCTAGTTTTTAATGCTATTTCGTTTTTTAATAGTTATTAATTTTACTTGCTATTTAATATTCCATTATGTGTGAGATCACACACTTGTTAAATTCAGTCCTGGTATAAACATTTGGTGGTTTACAAAGGAAAGCAAAATTCAATTAAGTAAAATATATTTTATTTTTATTTATTTATCTATTTTTTATTTTATTAAATCACCGTGAGATAGTTACAAGCTTTCATGTTTGGGTTACAATCACACAATAATCAAACACCCATCCTTCCACCAGTGCACATTCCCCACCATCAATATCCCAAATATAATCCCCCTTTCGAACCCTCCCCCTGCCTCCATGGCAGATAATACTCCCCATACTCTCTCTCCACTTTTGGGCATTATGGCTTGCCACACAGACACTGAGAGGTCATCATGTTTGGTCCATTATCTACTTTTGGCACACATCTCCCATCCCGACTGATTCCTTCAGCCATCATTTTCTCAATGATCCCTTCTCTATTCCAGCTGCCTTCTCCCCTCCGCTTATGAAGCAGGCTTCCAGCTATGGGGCAATCCTCCTAGCCTTCATATCCACTGTCCTTGGGTGTCAGCCTCATGTGATATTATTCTATACTCTACAGATGAGTGCAGTCCTTCTATGTCTGTCCCTCTCTTTCTGACTCATTTCCCTTAGCATGATACTCTCCATGTTTATCCATTTATAAGCAAATATATTTAAAAATATCTTCTTGGCATTGCCATGCAGTAAATAGAAATAAATGTAGATCATTAGTTAAATTTTATTTCAGATAAATAACAAATACTTCTTTAGTATAAGTATAATAAAATGCATTTAAACCTTAAAGAAGTAAAATAACAAATACATTCAAGTATAAATATACTTTTAGTGTAAATATGTTCCAAACAGTGTTTGAAACATACTTATAAGCATGTTCTAGTGCTTAAAGCATACTTATCAAAAAGTGTATTACTTGTAGGATATTCAAATTCAGCTGGATGCACTATATTTTATCTGGCATCTCTAATTATAAGACAGGCTTAAATCTCTAATCTTTTGCTTTACTGGTCATTTCTGGATAGTCCATGAGAAATGAACACTTGTTCTCATGTATTTTGAAGTTCTGGTGTAGATCACTTAAATTGCTAAATGACTTGGTAGGTCCGAGATAGTTACTTGCCATTACAGAGATTTACAGCATATGTGGACCTTGATGTGAACTATAGTCAGTTCAAAAAACTGTCTGTGATACTCTGTTATTTTCTGCTGTGCCGAAGCCAAGGTAATTACGGATTTCTCTGGAGGAAAACACATCCATTGATTTTAAGTTGTTTGGGGGAATGTTAATTTAATGTAAGTTTCCTTCTGCCATGACTGCAACTTTCATATATTATACACAACAGTTGGGTAGAAAACAAAATGCCTTTTGTTAAAAAGTCTGGTGTTTTGACGTTTCTGTTTGTTTAGCTTTAAGGAGGCAATTTAGAAAGAGGGACTGGTGGAAAACAGAGGAAGTTAGTGGAGACTTGAAGTACGTCTTTCACCTTAGGTCACTGGACTTCTGAGGTGCAGGTTAAACTCTGGTTTGGGGAGTTTTATTTGCCTCAAGTAGCCATCTCAGCAGTTCACCACAGACTAGACAGAAACATGAACGCCCTCTGTCACTCGGCTGATGTTGGCTCTCGAGACCTCATGAAACCAGCTCCACAGGAAAGCCTAATATTTGAACTTTTCACTCTTGGTTCATTTTATTAGACAGCATTGAAAGTTAGCCTTGTACTAAATGCTGGAAAGAAAATGTAAAACCAAACTTATTAATTATCCCTAGCATTACTCTCTTGCCCTTTCTTTAGATAGATTTTTAAGAAGCTGCTTTCCTTCAGCTTGCTTATCTGATGTCAAAATATTTGAAAATATAGGTGATAAGAAGGAAAGCAAAAAGGATGAGTTACAGGGAGACCACCCAAAATAAATGTTTACATACACTGTTTAATACTTTCCAGTCTATTGAACTCATTTTTATTTCTGACCTGAACAGACAGGAACCGAATTTCTCTTAGTTTTATAAAAAATAGAAAAATAACATAATCTGTGTCCAAATTCTTCACAGAACTAGTGGAGGAATTGATAACACTATAAAATTTTAATTATATCCTTTAAAATATGCACAAATCTGATCTGATAATTTATTTTAAAGTATCACTGTCACTGTCATCCCGTTGCTCATGGATTTGCTCGAGGGGGCACCAGTAACGTCTTCATTGTGAGACTTGTTGTTACTATTTTTGGCATATCGAATATGCCACAAGTAACTTGCCAGGCTCTGCTGTGCAGGCAGGATACTCTCGGTAGCTTGCCGGGCTCTCCTAGAGGGATGGAGAAATTGAACCCGGGTCGGCTGCATGCAAGGCAAACGTCCTAAAGCAGAGCAACCATATCCCTAATCCTTATGAAGCATGTGAATCAAGAAGCAAAGTAGGAGGCTGGAGATACAGTACAGGGGTTAAGGCACTTTGCTTGCAGAAGGCAATCTGGGTTTATTTTATTTTTGTTTGGGGACCACATCCAGTGGTACTCAGGGCTTACTAGGGGCTCTATGCTCAGGGATCACTCCTGGCAGGGCTTAGAAGACCTTCTGGGGTGATTAGGACTGAACCAGATAGGCCACATTCAAGGCAAATGTTCTACTTAGTTTACTACTGCTTTAGCCCCAGTCAACCTGAACTGAAATCCCCAGTACCACATTAGCACTAACAGGAGTTAACCCGCAAGCATTAACAGGAATGACTCCTGAGTTCAGAACCAGAAGTAAGTTCCAAGCACCATTGGTATGGTCCCCAAACTGAGGGCCTGGGGAAGCAAACTATTTTAAATTAGAAAATTATAATTGAATATTCACTTTTTTTCTTTCCAGATGTTATATAGTCAATGCATTATCCAAATGCCAGAGAACCTCAACACTGAGCATCCAAACTTGGGGCTTTAAACCCAAATAAAATCAAAAGAGGGAAACTGGGGAAAGAGAAAGTTCAGAAATCAGAAGTGAGTCCATACAAATTTTACATTTAATATTTTTGATTGATCAGCTTTAGATCAACCAGCCATTGCCTATTATGATATCAAAGGTAAATTTGGGATGTCAAACATTTTTCCAAGATTTGAAAATACCCTCCCCCCCACTTAAGATTGAGCTAGAAGGCTCCGAACTAACCACCATTAAAGTGACTTATCATTAACTTCTTACAGCAACAATATAAACACGTGCTTTCTCTACAAAGAGGAAATCCTGTGTTATTATGATGAATGATGATTCATTTAGGGATTGAGCAATCAAAAAGATAAAAGAAGAAGCACTTCAGGCAGTACTATTAAACTTTGGAAGATTTCATTTTCATACGAAGGACCAAAGATGTCTAAGAGTTAAGAAGGAAATGTGGGTTATGATTTGTGTGGGGGAAACAGATTCTAATCCTTAGGAAGATATTGATTAACAGCATTTGACTACCAGCAAATAATGGAATTTCTTTGAACTGGCCTGTCTGTAATACATGGAATAACCTCTACCCCAGTAATAACAGGATCACCTAAGGAATATATATTCAGTGATTTTTAAATTTTTTTAAGCCACATTAAAATATTTTTAAGAAACACAGGAGAAAATTATGTAAATTTTCTTTGGGGTATCATATCTGGCAGTGCTCCCTGGCGGTGCTCAGGGGGCCATATGAAGTGTGAAGGATTGAATGTGGTCAACTCCATGCAAGGCAAAGGTTGTTAAACATGATGAATTGTCATATTATGGGGCTTTCAGAAATTCTGAGCCTTTGTGACACACAGTTAGCCAGACACGAAGCTATGAAGCAACCCCATCAGGCATTCCCAGAAGCAACGCAGCTGAATCCTCATTAAGCATGCTCTTCCTTAGTTCTGTCAACTCATTTCACCACAAACTCACTATTGGTCACCCATGTGTACATGATGCTGTGTGCTCTATCTGTCCAGGGTTTCTCGACCTCAGCTCTGTGGACAAATCTTTGTTCTGAATATTGTCCTTTGAATTGCATGACTGTGAGAGATATCTCTAACTTTCATATCATCAAAAACATGCACCCCCCCTTCTCAGTGGTATCACTATATCACTGTCATCCAGTTGATCATGGATTTGCTCAAGCGGGAGCCAGTAACGTCTCCATTTGTCCTAGCCCTGATATTTTAGCAGCCTCTCTTTACTCGTTCTTCCCAGCAGTACCGCATTGGAGGCTCTTTCAGGGTAAGGGGAATGAGACCCATCATTATTACTATATCTGGCATATCGAATATGCCCACTGAGAGCTTGCCAGGTTCTGCTGTGTGCAAGCAGGATGCTGTGGGTACCTGCCAGGTTCTCTGAAAGGGAGAATAAGTTATAAGAGGTCACACAGCTGCAAATGTGCATGGTGGTGATAAGTAAAAATGTGTCAAGATGTTACCATGACACATTGTAGAATCACCTCCAGTTGAGATCTACCGCTCCTATGCTGACAAACTTAGCTACCATCGAGGTTTAAATAAGAAAAAAATAATCCATTTTTTTTCAAACAGGAAAATGTCTGAACAGTCACTAAGTGGATACCAAGTAAAGATGGTGCTCTTTAAATGATGAACCATTTTAAGATAATAGGAGCTCTAAGATGAAGAAAGATTGTCACCATTTTAAGATAATAGGAGCTCTAAGATGAAGAAAGAATAAACAAGTGCAGATGTGCTAAAACATGTCAAAACTAGAATCTAAGATCTGTGTCCTCAAATGTACCTTGGGACAAATGGGAACTATATTTAATAGCCTGAGTGGCACTTAGCAAGCAATGACCAAATTATAACTTTTTCATCATTAACGTGGCACCAATCATCCCTTCTCGAAAGATATTAAAACTTCGCATCCCAAATAATTTACTAACACATCCCTGTTGCTGGCGGCAGCGCTCACACTCCAGGGCGTGCTTGGATCCCGGCCGTTGCGCCCACAGACATGGCAGAACTTGCAGCGGCGGCAGCACCAGGCATCGTGATGTTGGGGCTGGGGTCGCTCTGCTTCCTCCAGGCAGAAAGGGTGGGAAGGGTCACAGCGGACTTGGCAGAACACCAGCTCACGCAGGCCTTTGCGAGGGCCTCCTGGCACAGAAGTAAGGACACTCAAGCCACCATCAGCCACACGTTCTCCAGGTCACAATCCTCCTTAAAATCCACACGGACCCGGTGCACACCTTCGGGGCACTTCTGTTTCTCCGTCCAACCATTAGGAAATAGCAGCAAAGGGGCCCGGGGCCAGAGCATCCTTGTCCAGGCGTCTTCGGGCCTTCAGCTGTGACTCGGGCTGCAAGGTAGGTTTGCGGGGCTGGCTCTGTTCCTCAGGTTCAGGCACTGGAAACTCATTGTCTCAGGGGGTCTGATGCCGGGGAGCAGGGGGAGGACCCCCAGGATCTGAGTCATCCGAGTCCTCAAAGATATCATAGGAGGGTCGCTGTTTGACACAGCGTCGAGCCGACTTGCGCTGTAGTAAGAGGGAGTCCGGCTCCTCGGATCCTGGGGATGGGGCACCACCTCCTCCTGGGGGCCCCCAGCTCCTACCCCACGGCATGGGCCCGGAGGACCAGGAGAGGCCTCAGGAGATTCATCAGAATCCCAGGGCAGCAGCATCTTTACCACGGTCCGGCCTTTTTTAGCCAGCTGTTCCATCTCTCGGGCTTCCAGTATACGCAGCACTGCTTCTTGGTGTTAGGACCCCTAAACTTGGGCTTTTCCAGGCAGTTGACACAGGACCTGTGGGCTGGAGTGATAGCACAGCGGTAGAGCGTTCGCCTTTCACGCAGCCAACCCGGGTTGGATTTCTCCTCCCTCTCAGAGAGCCCCGCAAGCTACCAAGAGTATCCCAGCCACACGCCAGAGCCTGGCAAGCTACCTACCCGTGGCGTATTCGATATGCCAAAAACATATCAAATAAGTAACAATAAGTCTCACAGTGAGAGATGTTACTGGTGCCCGCGCGAACAAATCGATGAACAATGGGGTGACAGTGACAGTGATCCTTGTTGATGAGAAATTTGGCCATTCTCTTCTCTTCCATGTTGTGGTGGCAATGAAGTTTTTGGTCTGTGTTCCTTTTCATGGATCTGCTTTATACAGCAGAGGGCTGAAATTTAGGTGATTTAAAGACATAATGGGAAGTACATAATCCTTACTGTTTGAAAATGGTGCTAACATTCTATCTTCTATATTTTACTAATCTTTCTTATGAAAAATCATTTCACAGAGAATTTAATAAGAGACACCAAATCCTCTGTGAGGTGACAGTCTGATGAAATATTCTGAGGATTGTATTCTCAGCCCCATTTGTTTGTCCAGGCTTAGATATACAAAGTAGCCTCAGATAAAGTTGATATTGTTTCAGGCTATACTGTGTCAGGTCATTATGACAAAACTAGCCCTGTCTCTGCTATCCTCAACTTCTCCCTGAAATACCTAAAATGAGTTGGTAAAGGGAAATTTTATTAAACAATCTTATAGCACTAATCTCTTCCAATGTGCTATAGTACCTATAAGGGCTTCAGTCCCAGAGTCTAACCTATTCTCGGATCTATTGTCTTTCACACATTGTTTCAAAATTGAACTGAATCCTTGAGAGCAAAGGTTACCCTAGTAAGAGATTTTCATGACTATATTCCGGAGAGAGCTTAGTGTAGAAAGGCTTTTGAAAAAAAAATGGTTTGGGGGTTTTAATGACTGAATAAATGGATTATTTACTAGTTCTTGGTGCCATGAGTTCTAAAACACTTGACTTCAAAGCTGGTATTTTAAACTAGCCCTCATAAGAGGTCTTGCTGGTACAGTTAATTTTTATCTGAAAATACTGTTTAAGAGTAGAATAATCTTTTATCTTTCAAAGTTTCCTCCACTTTTTGGACACACATTAGTGCCCTGCTTCCTGTCAGAGGTCTTTAGCCCAAATCCCATCTAAAGTGATGACTAATACCCTAAGGCATTATAGGTCACCACTCTAACCGTTTCCTAATTCTTGTGTTAATGAAAGATCATGCAAATATTCCCAAGGGACAGTAGAAACATCTGCAGGGATCTTAAATAGCAATCATAAAAACTGTCTATATTAAACATTTAAATTATACAGCAGTAATTGCCCGTCAAAAACTTGTATTACTCGTCATCCCATTGATCTTCGATTTGCTCGAATAGGCGCCAGTAACGTCTCCATTCGTCCCTATCGCGTGCTAATGTAGCCCAACGGCATCTGCTCGCTCCAGGAACACAAAGAGCCTCAAACCGTTCATTCGGGGTTTTGATGAAGTCTGACCGTCTCATAGGTGGGTGGCCACGAGGTCTTTTGACGTTCCATGGAACCCAGTCGGTAACAGCTCTAGTCCATCGGTTGTCTCTAAATCGCATTGCGTGTCCGGCCCATCTGATTTTCGACACCTTGGCAAACGAGACAGAATCCCTGATTCTTGATCGTCGATGGAGGCCGGAACTCCGGATTCCTTCTCTCACTTGAGTGAGACGTGATACTCCTAGCATGGCTCTTTCGATTCCTCTTTGGGATACCCAAATAGCGTCCTCATTCTTTTTTTGTAGGGTCCAGGTCTCTGAGGCATATGTTAGTGCAGGAAGAACGGTGGAATCGAAAAGATGTGCCTGGAGTCGGAGGTCCTTCATCCTCTTAACCACTTCTTCAATGCTCTTGAAGGCATTCCACGCTGCTCTCTTCCTCCTGCGCAGTTTGGGTGCTAGGTTGTTTGACATTGAGTTCTCGACCTAGGTACACATAACTGCTGCATTCGGAGATGTTCGTTCCATTGAGGGCAAATGGAACATCAAAAACTAATTATTCTCAAATTCACAGCTCTGACTGATTGAACTTTCTTGTTCATAAAATATCCATTTTCTTCTTATTTGTTTTCACTGAAAATTTAGACCAGCTGGTCAGCTGTGTTTTCTGTAAAATTCTACAATATGGTCTAAAAGCTGTAACTCTAAATTTAGAAGTTTTTCTCAAACTTTATTTCTACAACTTTCAGTCATAGGATTCTAAACTGAAAAAACAAAATTCAGTAAAATCTAAATTATGGCAAAAGTCAGAAAGAAAATTGGTGTTCAATAAATCGTTATTGGTTGTAAATAGTAGTTCAGTATATGATCATACACTAAAAAATACAATCACAATGCCTGAATGAGAAGCTAATATTAATGTTTCACCAATACTCTTTGACTGATTTTTAGGGTCCCAATCACATCGTATCTTTTGCATTCTATGAAATCAGAAACCCTCCTCATATCATTCAGGCATATTTAAATTTCTTTATAGGAGTAGAGCTATTTTTTATTCCAGAAACAACTGTTTTGTATTTTATTCAGGTGAAATATTGTCAACAATAAAATACTTATTTTTATTATAATTATTTTTAGTACTATAAAATATATTTATACTATAAATATATTTTGTATATTATAAAGTACATATTAATATTTATAAACAACAAGGCAGAAGAGATGCCCCTCAAGGAATCTTGACTAGCCTGAACTATTTTGTTCAGTCTGTGGTAACAAAACACCAGAGATTTTGTTTGGTGGGGTCACACCCAGCAATTCACAGAGGTTATTCCTGACTCTGCACCCAGGAATTACTCCTGGCAGTGCTCGGGGGACCATAGGTGATGCTGGGAATTGAACCTGGGTCAGCTGAGAGCAAGGTAAATGCCCTACCCACCGTGCTATCGCTCCAGCTCCAGATACTATAGAATTTTATTTATTTATTTTTTATTTCTCATTTTTAAAAAAAAATATTTTGTTTTTTTAATGAATCACCATGAGATACAGTTACAGATTTGCAAACTTTCGTGTTTACATTTCAATCACACAATGTTCCCCACTTTTGGATGTTGTGGTTTGTGATAGAGGTATTGAGTGTCCATCATTTAGTCTATAGTCTACTTTCAGCACACTTCACCCATACTGAGGAGGCCCTCCAAGCACCCTTTACTTGGTGGTCCCTTCTCTATCTGAGCTGCCTTTCCCCCGAGCATGTGAGATCAGCTTTCAAGCCATGGAGCAATCTTCCTGGTACTGATCTCTACTATTCTTAGGTGAAAGTCTCCCATTCTGTTACTTTATATTCCACAAATGGGTGCAATCTTTCTATGTCTGTCTCTCTGTTTTTGACGCATTTCACTTAACATGATACTCTCCATGTTGATCCACTTATATGCAAATTTCATGACTTCATCCTTTATAACAGTGGCATAGTATTCCATTGTGTAGATTTACCAAATTTTCTTTAACCAGTCATCTGTTCTCAGGCACTCGGGTTTTTCCCAGATTCTGGCTATTATAAACAGGGCTGCGATGAACATACAAGTGCAGATGTCATTTCTACTATATATTTTTTGTATATCCGGGATATATTCCCAGAAGCACCACAGAGTTTTAAACAGTAGAAACTTTTTTCTCATAGTTCTGGACTTTATCATTCTGAAGGTCTTCAAAATTGGACATATTTCTTAATTTTGAAGACCTTCAGACCTTCTCTACACAATGAGGCAACTACTGCCTATTTTCCAGAACTGCTGAAATTATTAAATAAAACATGCATAAAATGCTTTGGAAGAATTCTAGAATAAAATAATATAAAAATTAAAATATCTAGTTAGTTTGAGGATATGATAAATATCTGAACTTTTTTAATCTTTATTTTTTCTTTTGTATGTGAAGAAAATTAATCATTTCTACTGAATTTCTTTTTAAAAATAACCGGCAATATTTTTGCTTGCACTAGTGTGGCTCAAACAGTAGGATGCATGCCTTCCATGTGCGGAGTTCTAGGTCCAGCTCTGACCCAAGTCACCCTTGCTTACCACATCAATTTCTCCCAGCCTGTAGGGAGCCATTTTACCTTACTGATCTTATCCTGTCACTATTTGTTTAATCACTAGCTAACCCCATGCCACACCTAGCAAAGGTTGCCACTCCTAATCTTACTGATCTTATCCTATCAGCATTTGTTTATTACTAGCTAAATCCCGTGCCACACCCTGCATTTCTGTTGGGGGTCCTGGAACCACCTCCTCCCAACAGGGAGGTATAAAATACTGTAACTGCCATAGAATAAATGCCTTTTCTCTCTCCTCCGGGCTCTGCGTCTGTTCTTTCGGCTGCGCCCTACGAAGGGTTCGCCCTACTGAACAGAACGAGACCTCCACATCGACTTCCACACCTGGCGCCCAACGTGGCTGTTGAATTCACGGAAAAAGTGAGTATTTCTGAGGGTCGCCTTTCTCTTGGCACACACCGTGGTGCGGGAATGGCCTACTTACCCTCTGATTCCTCCATCCCTACCTACTCCTGGGAATCCCCAGTTATTTGCATCCTTTGTGTTATTTGCATCCTTTGTCTCGCTAATTTTATTTGGATCTTAAATGAGATTTTTAAGGCGAGAAAAAGTCAGCCATTTTCAGAGATTCAGCACCGTGTTTCCGAAATTGAGAATTTTTTGAGGAAAACGTATGAGAGTTCAGAGGCTTCCTCAGTCTTTGGGGATGAGGCACCCCCCATGCAGGGGACTGACTCCTCCCGCGCAGAGGCACCTCTGAGACTTTATCCTGTGACTTCTGATATCCCCGATCCCTCTCCTCCGGAACTTAAATCCTTGCCCCTGGAGGACAAGGCTACCCAGGTAGATGAGGAGGAGAGGTGTCAGCCGTCAGCTCCACCACTCCATTATCTGTCCCATGACACTGCCTTTTTTAATCCCCCATACGCCAGTGAGGCACCCCGCCAGCTTGCCCAGGACACCTCTGCCTTAATAAGGCAGGTGGTTCAGGAACTAGTGAGTGCCCTGCAGCCTTCTACCCTCTCCCAAGAATCTAGTGCAAATTCGGTCTCTCCTCCGCCCTGCCACACTCTAGCTTCAAAACCTATGGCTGCCTTCCCAGTTACCAGGTCCCATTCTCGGGCCCCCAAATACCCCACCTCTGCCACGGCTCCACCTGATGATGATCCCTCAGACAGAGAAGTTGAGGAGGCCGATCAGCCTGAGGAAGGGGCACATTCCCAAGAGGAAAATTCCCCTCAGGACGTAGCTCCGCAGGCACCAATCCGCCAAAGCTACCGTAGATTAAAATTCGAAGACCTGAAAGATTTAAAGGCTGTTGTCTCTTCTTGTGGCCCCACTGCTCCTTTTACGCTTGGCCTTTTGGACTCCTTTTGTGAGGGATGGCTCACGCCGAACGACTGGTTCTCAGTCGCTAAGGCTGTCCTGAGTAGGGGAGACTATCTCTTGTGGAAAGCAGATTATTTAGAACGATGCCAAGAAATGGCGCGCCGCAACATCGAGGCAGGAGGCTCTTCCTCATCCTGGATCTTTGCTAAATTTCAGGGTCAGGCACCCTTTGATTCTAATGAGGTGCAGGCTCAATTTCCCCCAGGGCTACTTGCCCAAATACATGTGGCTGCCCTCCGGGCCTGGAAGGCACTTCCCTCTAAAGGGTCGGTGGTAACATCCTTAGCCAAGGTTCGTCAGGGAGCTAACGAGCCCTATAGTGATTTCATAGGGCGCCTCACGGAGGCGGCTGAAAAACTCATGGGAAACGAAGAGACGGATAATGAGCTGATCCGCCATTTGGCCTATGAGAATGCTAATCCCATCTGCCAGGCCACACTCCGCCCCTATAAGCGTGGGAAGACCCTCTCAGAATACATTCGGCTATGCTCCGAGGTTGATCCCACCACCCAAAAAATAGGGCATGCTATAGGGGCTGCCTTCAAACAGTTCTCTATTCAACCATCGAGCAGTCAGAACAAGCTGTGCTTTGGCTGTCGGCAGCCTGGACATTTCTTAAGAAACTGTCCCAATAAAAAATCGTGGCCCAGACCTAGAAGTCCTTGCCCTAAGTGCAAACAGGGTTTCCACTGGGCGTCAGAGTGCCGCCAGAAGGCCAGGCCGGGAAACTGGGCACAGGGCCAGCCCCAGGGCCCCCAGTCCGCTCCCTCTCCCGTGTCTGGGGCACCTCAGAATCATGGGCCGTTCAATCCATCGGCGTCCAGCCCCCAATTCGCTCCCTCTCCCATGACCGGGGCACCTCAAAATCATGGGCTGTTCAACCCATCGGCACCCAACCCCTCTGCAGAGCCATCCCATACTCAGCCGGATTGGATCTCTGTGCCACCTCCCGCACAATATTAGTTAAAGAACAGGGACCCCAGATAGTGTATGTCAACGCCTGTGGCCCTTTGCCATCTGGAACTTTTGGCCTAATTATTGGGCGAGGCAATATGCTCCCTCAGGGCGTGCAAGTACTCCCCGGTTGGACGCTGGCGCGCGGCTAGCACAGCTAATACTCATTCCAATAACAACAGTACAAAAACCACCCCCAATGTCAGAGACTTTTGCATTTTTTGCCCAACGCATTCTTAATCACAAGGGCTTGATGACTTTAGAGATCAACGGGAAGGAATTTTTAGGTCTGATTGACACTGGTGCGGATGTAACGGTCATTGCTGAAAAAGACTGGCCAAAAAGGTGGCCCCTCACCCCCTCACTGACTCACCTTCAGGGTATAGGTCAATCCCAAAACCCTATGTTAAGCTCATTTACGCTTGATTGGCGCACCAAGGAGGGAAAATCCGGGATGGTACGCCCCTATGTTCTGCCCGGGCTCCCACTCAATCTCTGGGGCAGGGATATACTTTCACAAATGGACCTTATACTAATTGATGCCAAGGGCCTAGACATGCTCCTTGCAGCAGGTTATTCTCCCGGAAAGGTTCTAGGAAAATACCTCCAGGGCACGCCTGCGCCGCTAGCCCTCGACCCAGTGAAAAATGAGCGCACAGGCTTAGGTTTATTCTCAGTAACTGCCACTGCTCCTCCTGCACCCCATACGGATAAGATCATATGGAAGTCCAATGAGCCTGTATGGGTGGACCAGTGGCCGCTTCCCACTGAAAAATTACAGGCCGCCAGGTTGTTAGTGCAGGAACAACTCGCAGCGGGACACATAGAACCCACCTCTTCCCCCTGGAACACACCCATTTTTGTTATAAAAAAGAAAAATGGCAGTTGGCGACTGCTACAGGATCTACGAGCAGTAAATAAAACCATGGTCATTTTGGGGGCGCTTCAACCTGGACTGCCGTCCCCAGCAGCCATCCCTTCAGAAATGTATAAGATAGTACTCGATTTAAAAGACTGCTTCTTCTCAATTCCCTTGCATCCTGATGATCGCCCCCATTTTGCCTTTAGTTTGCCAGCTATTAATTATAAAGAGCCCATGCAACGTTTTCAATGGAAGGTTTTACCTCAGGGAATGGCAAATAGCCCCACACTGTGTCAAAAATTTGTGGCTCAAATTCTTGCTCCCATTAGGGCACAATGGCCCGACATCTATATGATCCATTATATGGATGATATACTGCTTGCTGGATCTGACCCACAGGCCACTATGCTCTGTTGCAATCAGGTGATCCGTGCGTTTACTCAGTCTGGCTTTCAAATTGCCCCCGAAAAAATTCAGATCGCTGACCCTTATACCTTTCTTGGATTTCGTCTTCAGGGGTCCCGTGTACTTTTGCAAAAAACGCAGCTGAAGCTGCGTTTAAAGACACTACATTAAAGACACTACATGATTTTCAACAACTGCTTGGGCATATTACATGGCTCAGTCCCTATCTGAAACTTACCAAAGGAGACCTTATGCCCCTTTATGACCTTTTGCGCGGTGATGCTGACCCTTCTTCCCCTCGGAGTCTGACACCAGCAGCCCGAGAATCCCTAGTTCTCATAGAAAAAGCGATTGAAGGTCACTTTGTTTGCTCTCTAGATTATCAGCGTCCTTTTCACCTCCTTATCTTCGCTACTCCTCATTCTCCTACAGGCTTAATTTGGCAGGAAAACCCTGTTTCTTGGATTCACCTTCCTGCCACACCAAAGAAAGTTCTTGTACCCTACTATCTCTTAGTGGCATCCTTAATTATTGAAGGAAGGAGTTTCTCTCGCAGACACTTTGGTCTTGAACCGGCTTCTGTTATTCAACCCTACAATAAGGAACAGATAGATTGGCTTCTTCAAAATACTGATGATTGGTCTTGAACCGGCTTCTGTTATTCAACCCTACAATAAGGAACAGATAGATTGGCTTCTTCAAAATACTGATGATTGGCCCATCGCCTGCGCTTCCTTTTCAGGAATTTTAGATAATCATTATCCCCCCAATAAGTTGATACAATTTATGGCTTTACATCAATGGGTTTTTCCTGTTGTCACTAAGACCAGCCCTATCCCTGGGGCTAAAGTGATTTTCACTGATGGATCCTCTAATGGCCAGGTCGCCTATGCCTGTGAGGGTGAGACTGTTTCTTTTTCCACAAAGGAGTCCTCTGCTCAGCTGGTTGAACTCACAGCTGTTCTAATGGTTTTTAAAATTTTTTCCCTTCTTCCTTTTAATTTATACACGGATAGTGCCTATGTGGCCTTCTCTATACCATTACTGGAGACTATTAGTTACATTAAACCCTCCTCCCCCGCAACGTCATTGTTTTTGCAAATCCAACAGTATATTCGCTCCCGGCGAGCTCCATTTTTCATAGGTCATCTTCGTGCCCACACTAACCTCCCTGGGCCACTGGCGGCAGGTAATCACTTGGCAGATTTGGCCACCCGATCTTTCACAGCGCTAACTCTACAAGCAGACCCGCTGCAGGAGGCCACAACTGCACATGCCCTTCACCATCTGAATGCTCAAACTCTCCGCCTTATGTTTAAAATCATGCGTGAGCAGGCACGGCAGATTGTGCGCCAGTGCCCTTCCTGTGTATCCCTTCTACCCGTGCCTCACTTAGGGGTCAATCCCCGAGGACTAGTCCCTAATGCCATCTGGCAAATGGATGTCACTCATATTCATTCCTTTGGGCAGCTTAAATATGTGCATGTGACTACTGATACCTTTAGTGGGTTTATTTGCGCCTCAGCCCAGACTGGAGAGGCCTCAAAAAATGTCATTGCTCATGTCTTGCACTGCTTTTCTGTACTGGGCAAACCACAGCTAATAAAAACAGACAATGGTCCAGGATACACTGGAAAAAAGTTTGAGCATTTTTGTAAGAAGCTGCAGATTTCCCATCATACAGGGATCCCCTATAACCCTCAAGGGCAGGGGATAGTGGAGCGAGCCCATCTCACTCTTAAAACATATATTCAAAAGCTCCAGACAGAAAAGGAACTGTACCCAGCCTCACTTTCCCCTAAGACGTTACTATCTCATGCTTTGTTTGTCATGAACTTTCTTATACTGGACAAAGAAGGTCGCAGCGCAGCGGACCGTTTTTGGCATACTTCCACCAGCCACACTTATGCAAAAGTAAGGTGGAAAGACCCTCTGAGTGGTCTATGGAAGGGCCCTGATCCAGTCCTTATATGGGGCCGAGGATCAGCCTGCATATTTGATGCTGCTGATAGTGTAGCCCGCTGGCTCCCCGAACGACTGATAAGGCAGGTCGACACACCTGCTCTGGCTGAACCGATTTCCACCCAGAGAATAAATGAATCCTCTGAGGACAGTGTCCCTTCTGCCACTACCCAGGAACTTGCTTTTGCTTAGTCAGCCGCGTCGGGAGTGACCAACTAGTGGTCTCGCTCACAGAACAGTTATTCAGACTTGGCCTGGCTGGAGCAGGAACCAGCGTTACTTCAAGACCGAAGATGATGCCCGTAGGGTAGGATCGGGAGTCTCAGTGTGAATGTGGTGAGTGGGGTGCGCACCCGCGTGAAAGAAGGACCGGTCCGAGCGTGTGCAGGAGTAAGATTTGTGCGTGTGCTCCTAGTGTGTGTGCAATTGTCTCATTATCTTTCTTAGTTCTGCTTACTTTTCAACAACTTTGAGAAGGTTTTGCCAGCTTATATCAACAAAAGTGCTTTCTTGACCCGTTTTTTCAACAAGCAGGAAACTGGCTGCTCAGGCAGAGAAACGGGGAGCAATGTTCCCAATCGGCCGACAGGGCTCACTTTGCCCTGGGGACTGCTCTTTCCTTTCTCAGTCTATCAGTTTTTTCCTGCCATTCTTGAAGGGTCAGATTGATCGATCAAGTATATATTTGTGCACATGTGTGATGTTTATTGTCTGACTGTCTGTCTCTCTGTCTGTGGAACACTCGTGTATTAGAGCTAGTTTAAAGTCAGTAATTCTTAGATCTGGGCAAACAAAATCAAGGGAGGTCAGAGTGATATGGAGCCCAGCAATTTAAAAGATCTAAGTATCTTTGGAGCTTGCTAGATCAGGTCTAAACAAAGATTTCTAATCAGAATGTGGCGCCTACAAAGAAATTGAAATTTTCAATCCAGATTTCATATTGGGAGAACATTAATAGTTATTAACAGTTGAAATCCTCTTGAATTCTAGTAAGCTAAACATATCTATTGGACTTACATTCCTCACCCTCCACTTTTACAGGTTGTAGATTGGACCATGCCAGGACCCAGTATCTGGGCTAACAATTCCTTTTTTTTACCCCCTCCATGGAATTCACAGATGCCTCAGCTGCCGAATAAAGAAGAAACACCTTTTAATTTTTTCTCTAGGATACTCACTTGATCCTGTCTGCATTGGAGTGCCTCCCTGTCTCCCTCTTCACTTTCAGACTTGGATTCATACCAAGTCCCAAATTCATACTACCTCTGATCACTCACAAAAAGATTTTTCTTTTCTGGTGATTGTGCATTATTTACCTGTCTCAATTCTTCCCTCTCAATCCAAGATTCTCCCCACAGTATAATTTTATTAAGGGCCAGATCGCATATGGTTACCAGTGAACCTGACCAGAGAATGGCAACGCTGCCCCGATAAAGGGCTCATGACTGAAGACCTGACACAACTGCTCCGGCACTCCTGACAATTCCTTGGGCCCCTGATCGCAGCTATCCTGGACTCATTGCTGTAACCACCACTGATGCTGTTGCAGGAATAGTTCTTCAAGCCTCGGTCCAGACACACAACTTCGTCTAAACATGACAAAATGACTCTTACCACCTTGGGACAATGCAGGCTACTGTCAACCATGATGTTGAGCAACAATTGGACACTCTACAGCAAGTGCTACTTTGGGTCCAGGGCTGGGTTAATATCTTAGAGTAACAAATGAGATTTTCGAGTGTTTAAGGATCTTTGGCTTGATTTGTAGGACCTCATCTTCCCCCAGTTCTTTACCTTGAGGATGCCGGGCTCCCAAGGATTTATTCTTGTGGATCAGGTTGCCAGGCAAAGCACTGCAAGGGAGGGCTGATACCCTGGCCCGGCTCCCTTCGAGGTATTCCGGTATAGCTTAGAGGTTACTCCAAAACCAAGGATTGATGGGGCCTATGAGGAGCCCCCTGCATAGACCCGATCATCCTTTCCTTCCTCTCCCTGCAAAAATGGAGTCTTTATGTCACAAGGGATACCGGACAATGCCTCCCCTGACCACATTTAATTTAAAACAAAACAGGGGGAGATGTAGGGAGCCATTTTACCTTACTGATCTTATCCTGTCACTATTTGTTTAATCACTAGCTAACCCCATGCCACACCTAGCAAAGGTTGCCACTCCTAATCTTACTGATCTTATCCTATCAGCATTTGTTTATTACTAGCTAAATCCCGTGCCACACCCTGCATTTCTGTTGGGGGTCCTGGAACCACCTCCTCCCAACAGGGAGGTATAAAATACTGTAACTGCCATAGAATAAATGCCTTTTCTCTCTCCTCCGGGCTCTGCGTCTGTTCTTTCGGCGAAGGGTTCGCCCTGCTGAACAGAACGAGACCTCCACATCGACTTCCACACCAGCCCTCCTATGTATGGGGCGAGGCCTCTAGGTACCAACAGGAGTAGCACCCTCAGGAATTAAAAATATATATTTTGAAGTATTTGAAAGCATAAATTATGTGTTACAAAATAAAAACAAATGCTTCTGTAATCTCTACTTCGATAAAACTATTGAAAACTAGAGGTTACAAAAGTAGAATAACAAATAATGCTTGAGTTATGATAAATAAAATTGTTTGGGGGACAATCCTCAGATGTATCACTGTATCACTGTCATCACTGTCATCCCGTTGTTCATCGATTTAC
Source organism: Sorex araneus (assembly GCF_027595985.1). Lineage (NCBI taxonomy): Eukaryota > Metazoa > Chordata > Mammalia > Eulipotyphla > Soricidae > Sorex > Sorex araneus. The sequence goes on from NC_073306.1 coordinate 196,509,190, forward strand.
TTGAGTGGGTGCCAGTAACGTCTCCATTTGTCCCAGCCTGAGATTTTAGCAGCCTTTCCTTACTCATTTTTCCTAATGATTGGAGGCTCTTTTTATGATCAGGGGAATGAGACCTGCTATTTTACTGTATTTGGCATATCGAATATGCCATGGGGAGCTTGCCAGGCTTTTCCATGCGGGCGGGATACTCTCTGTAGCTTGCCGGGTTCTCTGAGAGGCATATATATATGAATAGGACTGGAGCAATAGCACAGCAGGTAAGGCGATTGCTTTGCATACGGCTGATCAGGATTTGATTCTTCTGTCTCTCTCGGAGAGCCCAGCAAGCTACCAAGAGTATCTCGCCTACACAGTAGAGCCTGTCAAGCTCCTCGTGGCGTATTTGATATGCCGAAAACAGTAACAAGAAGTCTCACGATGGAGACATTACTGGTGCTTGCTCGAGCAAATCGATGAACAACAGTGCTACCTGACATATTTCCCATTATGATGATGTGTCATGGCTGTGCGGTCCAGGGATATGTTCAATTATGTGTGAGGCTTGGCCCAAGTGGCCTGGAGCGTGGCGGTGGTGGGGTAGTGGAGGTTGGCTGCTGGGGCTGGGTCCCTTGGGGTCGGGAGGGCTCTCACCCGCCCCCCTCTGGGGCACCCATGGTACGGAGTCTGGTGGCACGGTTATGGGGGCCTCATTTTACGCTCCCTTCTGGGAGAAGCAGCTGTGAGTTCCAACAGTAGCCGATGAGGAGATTATCTGGCGCCCACAGGAGGTGGCTTATGGGTGTGACCCCTGGGTTGCTGGAGATTGGGGAAAGCAGGCAGAGGGTTCATGCTCTACTACCCCACCGCCACCATGCTCCAAGCCACTTTCCACATGCTTGGGCCGAGCCTCACACATGAGTGAAGTCCCATGGAACCCACCTAATGCGGAACTTTGTGATCTTGGACTCTGGGCTCAACAGGACCTGCTGAGGAGGTTGGCTGGTCCTCAGATGTAAGGTTAACTGATCAGATAAGAATGTCTATAATTCAGTGCCAGAGTGAGGAGTTCAGACATTCTGAAGATTAAGACTCTAACTTCGACTGGAGACAAAGTGATAATACAGAGGATAGAGCATCTGCCTTGAACCCTTCAACATGGGTTCATTCCCCAGCACCCTACATGGTCCCCTGAGCCTGCCAGGACTAATCCCTGAGCACAGAGTCAGGAGTGAGCAGAGAGCCAGGAGTAAGCGCTGAGCACTTTCAGGTGAGTCCAATCTCTCCCTCTCCCCCCCATGAACCTAACAGAGACTAGAGTGACCATGAAAGACCTTAGATTTAGACTAAGGGAGAGGAGAGTTAGAAGAAAGACCTTATGAATCAGAGAATGGGATGATGGGGAGAGAGAAGCTCAGAAACATGTGAAACACAAATTTGTGAACAGCATTGGACACTAGTAGAGTGGTTAATAAATACTGTATTGGAGGAATATTAGATACTTAATGTATTTAACTAATAGCCGCCTGAGTGTCCTGATGTATTGTAGGTAATAAGGAACTTTGTGGTGGCATAAAAAGATAAGCAACAAGAGAGTGGAACTTAAGATTGTTAATTTTGGAGCCTGAGTGATAGCACAGAGGGTCGGGTGTTTGCCTTGCACAAAAGCCAACACAGGTTGGGTCCCGACACTCCATAGGGTTGCCCATCATTGCCAGAAGTAATTACTGAGTGCAGAGCCAGGAGTAACCCCTGAGGCATTGCTGGATCTGGAGACCCCCACCCACCAATAAAAGAAAGAATGTCGATTTTAAAAGGTTGAAGATTACATAAAAAGGGAAAAGGAGGTAGTTGGCACATTTTCTAGGAAAAGAGATGACTGGAGACAGGAAAATCAGTCAGGAAACCACTAATTCGGGAAGAAGCCAATAAAGTTCTATAACAAAGTGATCAACAAACAGACAAACAGGCAGGAGGTTGTTACATTTTCAAAGGTGAACTGATAAAATTCATTCGTTCGACAGGTGAAGTAAGAGGACAGGTGAAGTAAGAGGACAAGAAATTGGAAATGTTCTTGTTGGATAAGAACTGAGTATCGAAAGTAGGTAAAGGGCTATGCATGATCGATCACCTTTCAGTATCTGTATTGCAAGCCACAATGCCGAAAGGTGGAGGGAAGGGAGGGAGAGAGAGAGAGAGAGAGAGAGAGAGAAAGAGAGAGAGAGAGAGAGAGAGAGAGAGAGAGAGAGAGAGAGAGAAGAAGAAGGAGGAGGAGGAGGAGGAGGAGGAGGAGGAGGAGGAAAAGTGTCTGCCATAAAGGCAGGAGGTGGGGAAGGGAAGAGATGGGTGGGGGAGAAACTGATGCTGGGAAATATACACTGGTGGAGAGATGGGTGTTGGAAGACTGTATGACTCAAACCCAATCATCAACAGCTTTGTAATGGGCAATCTCAAAGTGATGAAAGAGAGAAAGAAAGAAAGAAAGAAAGAAAGAAAGAAAGAAAGAAAGAAAGAAAGAAAGAAAGAAAGAAAGAAAGAAAGAAAGAAAGAAAGAAAGAAAGAAAGAAGGAAGGAAGGAAAGAGAGAGAGAAAGAAAGAAAGAAAGAAAGAAAGAAAGAAAGAAAGAAAGAAAGAAAGAAAGAAAGAAAGAAAGAAAGAAAGAAAGAAAGAAAGAAAGAAAGAAAGAAGGAAGGAAGGAAGGAAAGAGAGAGAGAAAGAAAGAAAGAAAGAAAGAAAGAAAGAAAGAAAGAAAGAAAGAAAGAAAGAAAGAAAGAAAGAAAGAAAGAAAGAAAGAAAGAAAGAAAGAAAGAAAGAAAGAAAGAAAGAAAGAAAGAAAGAAAGAAAAAGAAATCGGCTCTGATTCTAACCATAAGATCCTTGATAGTTGTATCTCTTTGCAATCATCTAAATCCTTTCCATCTATGCTTTCAAAATCCTAGTCTGCCACATTAAAAAGTCTCTGTTGCAGCTGGGGAAATGATCTCAAAGCTGTGTAGCACATGCCCTCCATTCAGGGTTCAATTGCCAGCGAGATAAGCCTTCCATCCCGAGCAGAGCTGAGCTTGCCCTGGGGCCTGATGGGACCAGGCTGTTGGCCCAGCACTCTTAGAGAGGTCTCCGGTTTTTAAAAGAAACAATGTTGTTTTTAATTTCCTGGGATGTAGGATGCAAACTCTTCATTCAGCAACACTGGCAATGTAAGTTTTGAGAGACAAAGTTTAAAATCTTTATAATCAGAATGCTTCATGAATAATGTCTATTTGCTAAACTTTCTTTCTTTTCTTTTTTTTTTTTTACCAGATGCATCCATTTATCCATGGTGCCATTAAAACTGTTCAGTGTTTATTCCTAAAACCAACCCTGGACTTCTGGATCTAACAGTAGAGTCAATTATATGATTGCTTAAACATCAAAGCTTTCCTTACTAATGTCCTTACCAGGGGACATAAATAGGCAGGTCTTTTTCTCTGGTTGAGGCGAATGCCTATGTAGTTCAAACCAGAATACTGTACATTCCTGTGTGATTTTATGTGTCTGATTGTTGGCAGATGGAATATCTGCTTTTCCCATTGCTATCAACTGAATGTGTGCAGTGCACACCCTGTTCAAAACAGACCTGTTTTGTCAGACAGAAGTCAGGGCTCTCTGCCCTGAGACAGCCCATTTCTTGGAAATGCACATAGGATCTTCAGTTTCCCTTTTTGAGGTGTAGAAGGAAACTATTACCCTGGGGGAAATATCAAAGGATTTCCTGACAGCAGCCAAAGACACAGGTGCATGCACATTTGAGTTGATAAAAATGGGGGATCCGAGCTCCGCGGTCACGATCCAAGCGTTTCATACCTCCTTGTTCCACAAATTCAGTGATCCACTCAGAAAATTTTTTATCTTCACTTATCCCTGTCCCCGCCATAAATCTGAATGTCTTAGTCTGGAATTTAAGTTCCTCACAATCTGGCCCCACCTGACCTTCCTCCCCATATTATGTGCCACACCCATTCAAGGTCCTGCCAAACTGTCACTTGTGTCCTGAGCTTCAGCACAAGATCTGTGCTTGCTTCTGTGCTTTCTTCAGCTTCGAGTCATCTTTTCCTACATCCGAATTCTTGGCAGGGTAGAAGCCTGTCATTCAACAATCTGTGAAGACTTCTTCCCCCTTCCAGAGAAAATCAGCTCTCACTGCTTTATCCTTCTATTGCAAGTGATTTGCATTTCTCTAGTGGTACTTTCATAACTCGTGCTTCATAGGGAATAGGAAGCATTCCTTAAATTGTAATTGATTATCTTGAAGGATACCTATAGACTAGATCAAGTTTCTTTCTGTCACCACCGTATTTAAATCTTCCTTAAACTCTGACTATAAATCCCAAATGTTCAATATAATTTTAAGACTGGATATAATCACAGCATTAAATCTATTCTTACACTCTAAAACAGTAGATTAATAATTTTATAATATCAACTTAACATTTTATATCATGAGTGGCAAAGCAGATGGTAAAAGGAATAAATCTATTTCATGACATTGTTTGAAAGATGATTTGTTCTTCTGTGTAATAGTAAACACGTGACCAGATTATTTCAAATTTGAGACATGCTTGAATTAGACTTGCTTACAAGGAGAGGATAGTTCAAATATGATCCTGTTACTAAAATTGCTGAATCCTCATCCCTTGTCTTCTAATCATCATTCCAGATTCTTGGGTGTAGCATATTTTATAACGACAGCCAGATTATGATTCACAAATGCTCCCAATATGGTGAAATTGAAGTATTTCAATCACTGAAACCAAAAAAGCCACCATTCATTTATTTATTCATTCATTCAACAAGTATTTTCTGAATAGCTGCAGGGTTAGGTAGCACTGTAGTACTGTCATCCCATTGTTCATTGATTTGCTGGAGCAGGCACCAGTAATGTCTCCATTGTGAGACTTGTTACTGTTTTTGGCATATCAAATTCACCAAGGGTAGCTTGCCAGACTTTGCCATACGGGCGGGATATTCTCGGTAGCTTACCAGACTCTGAGAGGGATGGAGGAATCGAATCCAGGTCCGCAGCGTACAAGGCAAATGCCCAACCCGCTGTGCTATCTATAGCTCCAGTCCTGCAAAGTTAGGTATATTTCCATTTCTAAGGATAAAAAGATGAGTGAAACAAAGTTCCTGACTACTCTTGAGGTATTTGAAAACTAAAGGAAGAGAAAGTTAACTGTATATACAGTTTCACCTGAATATTATTTTGGTTTGTCAGGTTTTTGAGCAAGATCAAAATAGAGAGATAAAAGAAAAAAACTTACCAAATGAAGCTAATCTATACTTAAGATATTCAGTTATTGTCAAGAAATGTTTATTTCCCATTTCATTGTGCATTAAAGTACATTTGAGTTCATTTTTAAAAATTAAAATAGGGACTAGATGATTTACACCAATTTTCCATATATCCTAGGACTCAATTCCTAAGAAAGGTGTTGCCTGAAATTTTAGAATTATACTAGATATAGCTTTAATGTCTCTGACAAGATATCAAAGTTGGATGGTGTTGAAAAGGAGAGAGAATCTCTTATAATTATCTTGGTCAAGAATGAAAAGAAAATATACTAAAACAGGCTGGGAGAGTTAGTTGTTGATTAGTGTTGGAAAGTGAGAAATTCAGTCATCCCTTTGCTACACAATGTTTAAATATGTATTTGTCTTGTTTGAAGGCTTAAGTGAATACACACACAACATACACACACCTGCGCACACACGTACACACATACACACATATATTTATATATGTACAGAGAGAAAGAAAGAGAGTGCCTTGGGAAAGGGAGCAAGCTCTATATGAATATGAAAACATAGTTGTATAGCAGGGTAGTAGACAGATGTTTAGTCTGTCTGTCAATTTCATCTGTAAAGTGTTTCACTTGTATCACTTGTCATCCCATTGCGCATCAATTTGCTCGAGTGGGCTCCAGGAACGTCTCCATTCGTTCCTGTCGCATGTTACTATAGCCCAATGGCATCTACTCTCCAGGAACACGAAGAGCATCAAACAGTACGTTCAGGGTCACAACGCCAGTTTTCAACACTGGAGAAGAACTATAAAGTGCTAATCAGTAAAATCCATTTTTTTGTGTGTGAGAACATATTATCATTATGGTTAGAGCAGTATAGGTGTTTACCATCGGCTTACAATTACTGAGTAATAAACACATACATGCACATATAAATCCAGCAGAAAAAAAGTCCAGAAACGTGGGAAACTAGGTAACTTAGAAATAAATTTCAAAAGAAATTTGTTTCCTTTTTCTTTTTGGGTCACACCCGGCAATGCTCAGGGGGTTCTCCTGGCTCTGCATTCAGGAACTACTCTTAGCAGTGCTTGGGGGACCATATGGGCTGCCAAGGATTGAACCTGGGTCGGCTGCGTGCAATGCAAATGCTTTACCCACTGTATTATCACTCCGGCCCCAGAAATTCCAACTTTTTAGTGTAAAAAAATTGCATTGGAAACTAAGAAGATAGTGGAGGGCTTGTAATATGTGAGCCCTCTACTCATTCCCTGGCATCACTCGCTCCCCACCAACTCATCACTGGATGTACCCAGCAAATCTCTGAACACCTTGGAGCTCAGGGCTGACTCAGGAAGCCCTTGAACACCACTTGGCAGCAGGCAGTACCCACATGGCTGAAATGCCACCATATCCTTGGGGTTCAGCAGAAAGACAAATGGTTGGCTGAGAATTGCCGGGAGTGGTCCCAGAGCTTCTTGAGCACCATTTGGAAGCTCCCCAAAATCTACATTTTACATGACCTAAACCATCCCTCATAACATCATCATGAAATTCCTTCACAGTCCCTACATGTGCAATCTGAAAACCGACCATTATCTTGAGTTTATCGCCGGCCTTGCCTCAATAGATATCTATGTTTCTCCCTTAGTAGTAATCACTGTCCTAAGGGCCAGAGCCAGTACGGTGGGTAGGGCACTGGCCTTGCACAAGTCCAATAGGGTTCAATCCCTGGAATCCCATATAGTCCCCCCCCCAATCTCCCAGGAGTGGTCCCCGAGCACAGAGTCAGAAATCAACCCTTTAGCACTGCTGGGTGTGACCCAAAACCCAAACGAAAACCATACAAAATCCACCATCTAAAATCTAGCCTAGGGGCTAGAGCTACAGCATAGCAAGTAGGGCGTTTGCCTTGCATGCGGCTGACCAGGGTTCGATTCCCAGCATTTCCATATTGTCCCTTGAGCACCGCCAGGAGTAAGCCCTTGAGTGCAGAGCCAGGACTAAGCCCTGTGCATCGCCAGGTGTAACCCAAAAAGCACATAAATAAATAAAATATAATCGAGCTTAGCATAACAGCAAAGAAACCAAACTGATACTGAATTCATTGTCAAGTCTGACTCCTCCACCTAAAATAAGTTCTCAACTTTCTTTTGGTTTGGGGACTAACCTAGTGGCACTTGAGATCTATTACTGGCTCAGTGCTTGGAGGCTTCTGGTGGCGCCTGGGGGACCAGGAAACGTCAGGTACGGGGGCTCTTTCATGCAAAGCATGTATGTACTACAGTGTATTGTCATCCTCCCCACCTGTGCTTCCAACTGTCAGGTCAAAAAAGCACGATGTACCTGAGATGTCCACTCGATCCAGAATAATCCCATTAGAAGTCTTTGTCAGGCCAGCTCTCGACTGCCCCTCCCGTTTGGCACAGCCCATGACCTGTGGCTGAGTTTGTTTAGAGTAATGACTTTCAGGATGCCACAGGCAACTGAGCCCAAATCATATGGGATTGTAAAAAAGCAAATGCTTCCACTGAAAATTGTCTCCATACAAACGGCTTTTGGAGACTAGCAGAGGGGAACTGAGGGCACCTACAGTTTTTCTTTCATATTGAAGTTAGTAGTTATACCCAATCAAGTAAGTTGAAACCCTCTAAGTCCTTTTTAAGTGACTAACCTCAGAGCAAAACATATAATCGTGGGAATTTCCACAATTTATAACAGCAGACCCTGCCACTGGATAAAATTTGTGGAGGCATAATTGAGATTTTAAAGCAGTTCTCTATTCAAATGGTATTTACTTGCCTTGTGATATATGCTACAATGCTAAGAAGAGAGACAAAAGGTAAGAGATCAGGTGTGGTATCACTTTTGTGACATCCCTCTCTGGGAAATCAGACTATTCCCCTGTGACATGCTACTAATGGTTTCCAGGCACATTCCTGACTGGGCACCTAAGGTATTCCCTCATAGGTTAGGACATCAAAATAGATCCAGAGTGGAATTGAGAGCACATATGTTTTCTTGTGATTTCTGATTGCTCATAAGATTCTTTCAGACCAATCTGCATCATGACATCCTTACACCTTGATGGGTATTCAATATAAAATTTTTTTCTTTCAGATAACTCAAATATAACACAAGCTACATTACAATAACAAAGAGTAGCTTCTACAATTGGCAGGAAAAAAAGTACAGTAAAGGTGTGAAACGACATTTGAGAATCTGTAGATTGGGAAGATTTTAGTGCAATTAAACAAAAATTATCCTATTCATACTCTGGGTTGACTCATGAATATTATTTGTTCTAGAATTATCGTTTCTGAATTTTCCAATTGTAGTCTGCATTCAGAATTGGAAGTACTCAGTCGTTGTTATTTCAGATGTTTGAAATTACCAGGAGAAATGTATTGTTTAGGTTGCTCCCTAAGAGTATCTGAAGTTTCTAGATACTCTTTATATAGTTTATACTAGAAGAAGTTTGAACTTTGTGATATTTTTTTCCACCACTAAGAAAGGAACACAGGCAAGCAGGCAAGCATGACAGTGTTTGTATAAAATGTTGTAAGTTGATCTGAGTTTGTATAAGATGGTAAGTGGTAGGGTTTAAGAGTGACAGGGCTCAAGCAGAAATGGGTTGAAATGCATCTGGTGGAAATGAGTCATGAGAAATGAATGTGAAAGAGAAGAGAGGCCCCTGACAGAGTTTGAAAACCAGGCTCATGAAATATTACATTCTGACAACTTAAACAATGGTACCATATCTTTGTCTCAAACCAGTATTTAGGTGGTGGGATAACAAAAGGAGTGGATATGATCATGGGTATACATAAAATCTACAGCCATATTCTAAATTAGAGATGGCTCTTGCACAAGTTTATAATGTTATAGTGCAGTAATTTTTAAAGATATGTTAAAAATTTGTGTGAAAAAACAAGGGAGTTTATAGAAAAACATGAACACCTTAAAAAGTAAAATATTATTTTAATAAAGTAATAAGTAACCCTTCAAGATTGACTTAACTTCTCTCACTAGTGCCCTAAATTGGGTGTCTATTATTACAAGTGATTTTTTTGGTACATTGCAATTAAAACATTTGCATTATTTCATGTTAATCTTTCCTTCAGTGGACACCAAGCTACTGTTTTATCCCTTTTAAAAAATTGACATAGAATAGATTAGTTTCAGGTACAAAAATAATATTTTTTATTTTAATATATTATAAAATGGCTACCAAAATATCTCATTAGCATTTGTTAACATAATACAGTAGCATTATTTTTCTGTTCGTTTTTTTTTTTAATTGTTGTTGTTGTTGTTGTTTGGGGGGTTAGGGTTTTTGGTTGCTGTTTTGTTTCTTTACTATTCTCTTGAGTGATAGAATAGAGAGGTGCAGCTCCATTTATTATTTATTTATTTATTTTTTAGTCACTGAGAATAGAATGTTATTCATGATTGAGTTTCTGGCGTACACTGTTTCAACAACAATCCCTTCACTAGTGCCCACTTCCCTCCGTAAATTCCCCCTCTTCCTCCATTTGCCACCTGCCCACCAGTAAAATATGGCTCCATTTCCTCAGTTAAACAAAATATGTCAAACTCAATTTCATGTGCTCTTTTTTCCCCATTAGAATACTACAGATATTTTTTTAAATCAAATTTTATTGATTTACCTTGGCTTTACGTCACTGTTAAGTTTGGGGAGGTACAACTTTATATCTCTACATGTATATCTTTCACTGCATCCTTTATCAAAATTTTGGTGCCCGTACATTATTAAAATGACAACCTCTAACCTGTCTTCTCAATACCCTTCATCTTCCCCTCTGATAATCATTACACTTGTTACAGAATACAAGTGATTTTTTCCATTTGTGTTTTGCCGCTTCACTTGCTTTGTTACTTATATTCCGCATGTGAGTGAAACTGTCCAGAAATTGTTTTCTACTCCCTCATTGGCTTTATTTGGCATAATCACCTTAAGTTTCAACCATGTTCTCATAAAAAGCATGACTTTCAACATGAATGAAAGCATGGAACCCAAACAGTAATAACAAAACCTATATTATCAGATAGCTAAAATGCAATTACATCTCAATGTAATTAATTACATGGAAAGATATTTTGAATATATCTGTCAGTGATTCAGACTGAGAGTGCAGGAGGAAACCTAGGGCCACTGGTGAAGGAAACGGGTCATGGGTAGTTGGGATTGGAGATAGGAATAATGCGTGCCTGAAACTCTATTGCTTTCAGGTTTGTAAATCACTGTGTATAAACTTTTTTTAAGGCATAATTTTAATTTATTTATTTTAGGTTTTGAGGCTATATCCAGAAGTGCTCAGGAGTGACCTTGAGCAGTACTCAGGAGACCCTATGTGGTGCTGGGGATTTGATCTAGGTTCATTGCGACCATAGCCACATGCAAGGTCAATACCTTACTTCCTCTCTGGCCCCCAATTTATCTTCTGAAACAGCTGGATTTGATTCCAATTAGTATCTATGGCACACCTTCTTTATCCAGTTAACTTTGATGGAATATTTCGGTTGATGACATGTTTTGGCTATTAGGAACAGTGTTGTTATTAACATAAAGAGCAAAGATTCTTCTGCATTAGTAGTTCTATTGCCTTCAGATACATGCTCAAGAATAAGATTGTTGGATTATATGGTATGTAGGATAACATAGCCTCTTATAGTTTAGGTTTATTGGATTACTCCCACTACAGTGTTCCTATTCCTCTGTTTATTTGTAGCTTCTTTCTTAGTGTTCTGTTGACTTGTAAATATTGTTTTTCTCTTCTCCTTGAGTCCTTTGAATAGTTTATTCAGAGCCATGTCCTTTTTGTATGGGCAGAAGAAGACAATATTATGTTTTTATAACTTGGGACTTAATTGGCTTCGAATATTATTCATTCCCGGGCATCTGCTTTCTCCACTTAAGCCTCAGTTGCGCTCAGTTCCTAGCACCCCAAAAGCACGGTCCTGACGAGGGACGGGAAGGATCCAGGGCAAGCGGTGAGTTATGTGCTACCCTGGTATCGAGATGGGTCTGGCCAAAGTGCCTAATTCTTAATGATAAGTTAAGAGCTTGATCATAGACAAATGCTGTCATGATCCAAAAGTAATGACAAAACTAGAAGGGATAGTAAAGACTGATCTGGCCTGAGCACTGTAGTCTGAGATCGAGATGGCCCCAGGAGAGCAATTCTATGAGCTTTAATGCGTTTCTTTGTGTCCATACAAAATGATTAATATTATGAATGCTTATATGTTTGCTGGATGAGGAGAGGAGAAACACACTCATGGTACTCCACCCTTGGGTGGATCCTCCTGCTGAAAGAGAATCAGTCCTAGGAGAAGCATCCCCTGAGGGAAAGGAACCTTAGCCCTATTGATTGTGACCACAGCTATATGTACGCCCCAACCCCCTCATGCTGGGGGGATTTAACTAGGCTGTAAGAGGGGTGACGGGGACTGCAGTAGATCCAGAGAGAGGACGGAGCCGGGATTGCAGGAGATGAGAAAGATGGAAGATTGAATAAATGGTAACTAATCAGCAACCAGCTTGGTCCTCGTTCATCCTTTGCCTGTCCTTGGCCAACGGCTGTCCCAATCCAACCCATACACAGCAGTTCCAGAGCACAGAATGTGGGCGGTGAGACAGAACCGGCCCGAGAGCCTGCAAGTGCACACTCCCATTGGCATGCTTTAGTTTTTTACAATGGTATTTACATTTTTAGCTTTTTTTTTTTTTTAGGAAACCATGCTTTTTTCCATAGAGACAGAACCAAGTTACATTATCACTTAGAGTGAACAGGAGTTCCTTCTGCTACTCACCTTGCCAACACTTTGTTTCCAGTCATTTTTATATAGTAGAGAAAAATTTCAAAGTGGTTTAAGTTTTTATGTTCCCAATAAGTGAAACAGAATATTTTTTTAAATGTCTATGAACCATCTCTATGTCTATTTAGATCTTTCTGCCCATTTTGCAGTTGGGTGGTTTTCTTTTTGTTACTGAGTTGTATGAGTATTCTACATTTTTCAAATCAACCCCTTGCTAGATATACGATGTGCAAATATTTCTCTCCAAAATGGTATGTTTCCTTTTCTGTATTTGTGCTAGTTTCATTTACTATGCTTCGCATAATTTTTTAAAAATTCCAGATGCCTAGGGTTATGTTAATTTAAGATTTCCTACTGTAGATAAGTAATATAAAATACAAAAATAGAGCTCCAGCTCTATTTATCAAAGTCTAAGCTTGGCAAGTTATTTGTCTTCCTAGAGCTCAATTTTGCTAACTTATAAAATAGAATAGGTGAGCTACATTAATGATTTCCACTGCCCTTTCCAACTCTAATATTTATCTTTTTATTTTGTTCTTTTCCTTATGAATGAATAAACAAGATCACTGCCCAAATTGGCATATTTCCTATTAAAACTTAAATTTGTCATTCCTTGAAACATTTACTGACCAAGAGATGTAAGAATATTTCTGTATATACTCCCCAAATACGAAACCTATTTGCTAAAGTATTTCTGGCCAATTCAGGTCTAGTCTCCTAGTCATTTATCTTAATATTACTACTTAATATTCCACAAAGTCCATTGAGTAGTTAAATAATTCCCAATACTGCTGATAATAGACTTCTACACACTTTCCTCCACAAAATACATCAATAGGTAGGAGCATAGCAGGTAGGGCATTTGCCTTGTATGCAGCTGACCCCGGTTTGATTCTCAGCATCCCATATGGGCCCCTGAGCACTGCCAGGGGGTTAATTTCTGAGTGCCGAACCAGGAGTAACCCCTGTGCATCGCCAGGTGTGAACCAAAAAGAAAAAAAAATCAATAGGTAAGCTTACTTTAAATTCCTTTTAAGCAATTACTGATCTAATTATCTGAGAGCTGGTAAGTTTTGGCCTGCAAATCTTCCCAAGAAAGAATGAAAAGATAGACTAATATAAAAACACCAGTGTGATGAGAATATGATTTCCCTTCTCATAATTCATGCACAGTTGGCTATTTAATTAGAAAAAAATCACATTAAATGGAAGCATTCCATGTTTAATCCCTGACCATTTATATTGGAAAGTCTGAGGAAAATTAATTGAATAAGCTTCAAGTTCCAAGAAAATAAAATAAATTTTTAGCCAATTAAAATGATAATATTTCTTTTATTTCAATTAATGTAAAATGTCATGACCAAGAGTGTCCACTTAATGATATCAGACAATTGGTTACTATAAAGTTTACATTTTTATATTCATATGAATGTGGTATATTCATTCATTACATATAACTCCTGTTATATAGTACTTATTTACAGCCCCCCAAATTAATTTTGAAAAACTTGATATTAACAGAGTCCAAGAACAGGACCCCAATGGTCCTTGCTCAATCTGACAAAAATCAAACTCAGCCCTTTGCACATAATAGCCATGAGGTCTACCTTTTGAACTATATCCTTGGTACAATAAGAACAATCTTACTAATTAAAATTTTTTAAACTGACTTATTAATGATTTACAGTATTATGGGATTTCAGGGCATTTTACCACTCTCCCCTCCCCAAATTAGGACCTTCTCTCCTCATTCTTCCCACCACCTCCTTTTACTCTCATAACCACCATAGTTTTTACCTCCTTGTGGAATTAATTTTGTTGTTTGTGAAAGTCAAGACTGACCTTTTGATACTTCACAATAATATAGGAGGAATAATATGAAGACAGAAAAAGGTGTATTGCCCAGGGTCATCATTCATTTGTTTAAATATGGTAACTTCAGTGATAACTACTGAAATAGCAGGGAGCTGGAGCTATAGCACAGTGGGTAGGGCACTTGCCTTGCATGCGGCTGACCCAGGTTCAAATCACAACATCCCATATGGTCCCCTGAGCACCGCCAGGAGTAATTCCTAAGTGCAGAGCCAGAAGTAACCCCTGTGCATCACCAGATATGACCCCCCCCCAAAAAACAAAACAAAACAAGAATGTTTGAAGTAGTAATTTCATATCAAGAATTGAATTTTTTGCATATCAGGCTTTGTTGGTGTGCTTAAAGGATTCAAATGTAAAAGGAAAGCTAATATATATAGATTACATATCATAGTTTTTATATACAGTAGCAAGGAGTTATATGCAATATTATATAAATATGTAATAGTTACATATAGAAAAATCTAGTTAAACTGACAAGGGAGAGGAATTATAAGTATGTAACTGTTATATCGGACTGGAGTGATAGCACAGCGGGTACGGTGTTTGCCTTACACATGGCCGACCCGGGTTGAATTCCTCCGTCCCTCTCGGAGAGACTGGCAAGTTACTGAGAGTATCCTACCTGCATGGCAGAGCCTGGCAAGCTACCTGTGTCGTATTTAATATGCTAAAAACAGTACAACAAGTCTCACAATGGAGACGTTACTGGTGCCCGCTCAAGTAAATCGATGAACAATGGGGTGACAGTGCTACAGTGTAACTATAACATATATGTATAATATTACATATAACTCCTAGCTACTGTATATAAAAACTATGATATGTAATCCACATATATTAGCTTTCCTTTTACATTTGAATCCTTTAAGCACACCAACAAAGCCTGATATGCAAAAAATTCAATTCTTGATATGAAATTACTACTTCAGTAGTTACCACTGAAGTTACCATATTTGAACAAATGAATGATGACCAATTATTATATTTTGTCTTGCTAAAGTATTTTTGAGAAATTCATTCAGTGTTGATGTAAATATAAAAATCTAGAAATGATTAGCTCAATCTTAATATAAGAGAATTTGAACCTGGTGGCATATTTTCCTTTATAATTAAAATAGTGACAACATATTTTTAATGAATATGTTTGAAGGTTCTCTCTCATAACAATCTTAGCTCTGTCAAATATTTGACACTGAAAACCTTTTAAAAATTATTTTTTGATACTTGACAATATAAAACTTAATTTTTTCCTTTTGGGTCACACCCAGCAATGTTCAGGGGTTGCTCCTGGCTCTGCACTCAGGAATTACTCCTGGCAGTTCTTGGGGGACCATACAGGATGCCGGAGATAGAACTTGGGTCAGCTGTGTGCAAGACAAATGCCCCACCCACTAACTATCACTCCAGCCCCAATATCAAACTTTTTAAAAGATAGTTTTCTATGGATGCTATTAGAAATAGTAGTGGAAAGTACTGTTTTCCTCATAAGTTAAAATTATAAAAATAGCAATATATGTGGAAAATGGTACATTGCTGAGCTAGTAGCTTAACTTCAGTAAACCACTTCTCAACAAGTATAGTATTTTCTTTTAAAGTCATGAGACCTCATATTTAGCTTCCAAAATCTCATTCTAATGTCTCTTTTTGGCAACTAAATTGCTTAACAATAAATAATTCATCAACCTCAAGGGGCTAAGAAAATTTTGAAAGGTGCTCTGGTTTAACAAAAGTGCAATGGCTTAGTTTATATAATTTACCAGGGAATTAAACATAGGTGAAAAGTTCATATTTGGAATTGGAAAAGATTTTTTATGATGAAGAAGGAAGTTATTTAATCATAATTTTCTTATATTTCAAGTAAATCTAAAAATGGAAATATTTCTATATCTAAAAAATAAATATTGTCCTGAGTTTCTAAGAACTTGAAGCTGAATTTTAATTCTGAAAATCTTGCCTTGACACTAGAGTGGATAAAGACATACTCTTACATGTTATTAATTCATTAAAGCAAATAGAACTTAAATTTTCTAACTAGCTTGAGGTTGTATCAGTATAATGCCACCAGTTCAATCAATGGGCTTTTATTTCTAAGATTCAGTCTTAAATACAAACTGAAAGCAGTTGCCTATAACTTTGATTATTAACACCCCCCTCCCATTCCTCAGTCTGGTTCTTGATAAATAATTCAAATGGAACTTCAATTGCAATTTTCAAAATGTTTGTTGGATCACATGGCATTTTTGTGCTAAACTATTGAATATGGCTTTTTTGAAAACTAAGGGCTATCTAAATTTTCATCATCATCATCATCATCATCATCATCATCATCATCATCATCATCATCATCATCATCCTGTTGATCGTTGAATTTCTTGAGTGGTCTCAGGTCTCTTGCCCGCACCTGGCTGTCTTCTCCGGGGCCCCTCAGAGGGGATGGGCCCCAGCTTCCCTCCCCACCCCAAGCAGAGCTCCGGGAGGCCAAAGACCTCCGGAGCCTAGCCACAGCCATGCTCAAGGCTCCTTTCCACAGGTTCGGACGAGCCTCATGCATGAAGGTACTGGCAGGGGAACCCAGGTGTGCGGGACCTGGGGCTGAGACCTCCAAGCCTGCTCGGATCAGGACTGGGCCTCCTTTGCCCAGATTTACCATTTCCCAGTAGCTAGGCAGTCACACCCAGGGACTGCTCCCAGCGCCCTAGTAATCCCATCCACGGCCAGCATCCAGAGACTTAAAAGCAAGCTCCCGGAAAAAAGCGACACAGAAAGTCTCTTGCCTGCGCACCTGGCTGTCTTCCCCGGGACCCTCAGAGGGATTTAAATTTAATCAGATTAAAATTTTTTAAATATTTTGGTTTTTGGGCTATACCAGGTAGTGCTCAGTGTTGATTTCTGGCTCTGTGCTCAGGGATCACTCACTCCTGGCGGTGTTCAGAGGACCATGTGGGGTGCAAGGGATTGAACCCAGGTCTGTTATGTGCAAGACAAGCTTCCTATCACTGTAGTATCACTCTCGCCTCAGATTTGCTTCCTTTTAAAAAAAAACAACACACATTTTTTCTATCTCTAACACACAGTTTTCAAGACTAATGATTATGTAATATAGAGAGATCTTTGGCCTTTAGAATATCTCAACTCAAATATTTGATGTGCAAAAAAAGTACTTTTTGGAGAAAGATAAGGTAATACTCTTTCCAAGCTTTCTTCAACAAAAGAATATGTTTCAGTCCATTATAAATATTTGATATCTTTTCCTGCTTTTTCTTTCTCCTGTCTTCCCTCTCTCCCTCTTTTTTACTTTCCTGTCTTCTTTCTTTTATTGCCTTTTTAACTTTCTGTATCCTTTCTCTTATTTTTGTTTCTATAAACAATTATATTGTAACTATTATTTGCAGATTGTCATGCCAGATGTTTAGAATAACATACAAATAATTGATGATCTTGTAATATCTATTGTGGCATGCTATAATACATAAATACAACCATAGAACAAGTGTAGATAAGGAAAGCATTATTGACACATGAAAGTCCTTAAAATAGAGACTCCTTGGATTTATTTATTACAAGTCTCTTGCAATCTTTCTGGTTCTTCATTTTTCTGATCTTCACGAGGATTTATTAACCCCCAAATGACTGGAAATCTCATTAAAATTAATTGGCCCCTAGGGCTAAATTAGGAATCAATCCCAGGAATGCCTCTTAAATTTCATTTTCATAGATTTTAACAGCCAAATATCTCCACTCTATTTTTCACATTACCTCCCACATTCCCACACTTTCAATCCCCACCCAGAAGCCTCTGTCTTTCTCCTTTTATTCTTTTACCCCTTTTGAGCGGCACAGCAGGCATGTGGAGGAGGAAGACAGAAAACAGAAAAGTTTTCAGTGTGGGCATCAAGCTGTCAACCTGTTTATGCCATATCACTCTGACCCACGCCTCCCCCACTAATCCCCACAACAGCACCATTTACCCAGCAAATGCCAAAAATGGAAAGAAAATTCACAATATAAGATGGTCTGTCCAATTAAAAACAAAACTCCTTAATTCTCACGTAGTTTATTGACAACAGAGAGGAGAGCAATTGCAGGGCAACTCCTCTGGATGCTTTTAGTCTAGTCATACTAGTGAAATAGACGCATGAGGATAATAGCTAAACTGCATTAAGTTGTTAAGTGTCTAGGTCAGGTACTGTTTACACACACACACACACACAAAACACAGGCATATATATAAATGTGTGTAGGTATATTGCATGTGTGTATATACGTATATATATTCCTTAACCTTTATCTCAATGTACAAAGTGGGCACACATTGCTCCCCATATTTATGGCAAATTGAGAAATTGAATTGAGACATAGAAAAAAAATTGTTTCAGAGTTAGAAAATTACTTCAAATCACTCTTTAGAATTTCTAGAGGCTGTTGTCCTAGAATATATGCAGATAGACAAGCCATCATCTTCAGGTAATCTGGTAAAAGAGTCATGTGCTCAGAAAGGTATTAAATATGTCCAGTGAGATTTTCTTCATAAACCAAACTTTTAATTTCCCACTCTACAGAACAAGCCCTATTAATCCTATCCCATACCAAGTGACTACATATTTCCTCAAGGTGAAGTACTCTTTATCTTGAGTTAAGTCTTTGAGAATTATTGCAGTTCCTTATGGGTGTATTTCTATCCAATATTCACTCTACCATGGCAGCTTCTCGGCATTTTGACTAGTGTAAAGTCCTCTCTGCAATATTTGTCAAATACTTTTCTACAGTTTTAAAGCTGTTTTCAGAAGGAAAGTATAAAACAACCAATGGACTTATCGCCAGAACACTAATTTTAGAAAATCTTCTAAATGAGGCTATATCGTTCTTTTGTTCCTTTAATCTTCTAAATTAGGAGAGGACTAATTAAAAATCACAGCTATAATTTGGTAACAAAAATCAAGCTAAAATTCTTGCTAACAGTTTGGATAAAAACAGGAGTGTGAGGGGCTAGGGAGACAGTCAAGTACAAGGTCCTTGTCTTGCACGTGGTCAACTCGGATTCAATCCCCAGTATCCCAGTGGTCCCCTGAATTCCATCAGGGGTGATCCTTGAGCACAGAACCAGGAATAAGCCCAAAGTACTGACACTGAATGTAGTCCAAGAAACCTTTTTTTTCCAAAAAGGGAGGGCGTGGACTGTGAAATAGTTATAAATGCCAAATTTTCTATCTAATTTTCTGCACTGACTGAATTTAGGCCACATGAGAATATTTTCTGCTGTTAGATCAATGTGGACATGAAAAGGGAAATTTGACAAAGCTATTCCTAGCCTGGTGAGTGAAGAATTGACACTTCAGAATTTGGTAATTCTCCCACCCTATACTTGACTATAAACTCTATGAAGTAGTTTCCTTCTGGAAGTTAGATTTTCTTGTAGTTCCATAATTGATTAAATATGTATGATGGTGCACAGGATAACTGAGCCCCTTGATTTTCAGAATAAATTGCTCCCACATGCTTGCTATTAACCTTCTGATTTGTGAATAAGATTTGCTAGTCTGCCATAAATCACTGGATGCTCAAATGACTCTTAGAATATTTGAAATGTTAAATACTCTGTAATGAAATGACGTGACAAAATTATGTCAGGGAAAATGCCCCAAATACATAAGTGCTAAACATGCAAATGAACATTTTAAAATTCAGTAGTAATTTAGTATGGTGACTTTCAGTGGACTTCCTTTTTCTTAGATGGGCAAAGGTAATTTGCATTAATTACACTGCAAAACTGAGACTTTCTGTGATTGTTCTTACAACTAACTATTCACAAATGAACTATTTTTGGTAAAGGTAACTTTGTTATATTTTTGACACGGGAAGTCTTTATAGATAAAAAGTAATTATAGAAATAGAGAAAATATTGGTTAAATCATACAAAAATTCTTCACATTATGAAACTGTCAATACAGAAAAATGACTTTTCGATTCTAGGTCTTAACACAATAAATCTTCAGATGCGGTTATAGAGCGCTCACAGTTGTCAGAGTTCTATCATCTTGAGATCAGTCATTGTAAGTTCAATAATAATGTTCTGAGGACCAGTTGAGAGTCACAAGTTAAAGAAAGTGATTTACTATTCATGTAAATAATTAACCTTGCACACTATGAAATAGAATAAAAGCAACAAGTACAATAGAAATATTTTTGGCTAAAAGAACATAGTGGTTGATCAGAAAATTTGGTAAAACTGAGAATGAATGACAAAGGTATCATTAAGATTTTATTTTATGTTAAAGAAATTAATACGCTTTGAAATTCCAATATTTTGATGTGGAATGAAAGTCATTCTCTTGAGAATACATCCACTAATGGGAATTTCATCTGGTCTTTCTTACATATAAAACACATTCATAACACTGACTAAGACGTCCAGCTTCTTCTTTTTTAAAAAAAATGAAAAAAAAAACAGGAATTTAAGTAGTTCAGTGAAACAAAAAGTTGTCAGATCCTTCTAGATTCTCATAGTTTTATAATAATTTGTAAATATCTTACCTTCACTTAATTTTTACTTTACTTAATTTTACATCATTTTACAGCCATTTCCTTTAATGATTTTTCTGAAGTATTTAATTTTCATACAAATAATACTATTGCAAAAATATTTAAACATCATATCGCCTGCTTCTCCCTCTAGGAGAAACTGGCAAGCTACAAAGAGTTTCCTGCCCACACAGGAGAGCCTTGCAAACTTCCCATGGTGTATTCATATGCCCAAACCAGTAACAATGCTGGGTCTCATTCCCCTGACCCTGAAAGAGCCTTCAATGCGGCATCCTTGGGAAGGACAAGTAAAGAGAGACTTCTAAAATCTCAGGGCTAGGACGAATGGAAATATTATTGAGACTGCTTGAGAAATTCGACGATTAACAGGATGATGATGATGATGATGATGATGATGATGATGATGATGATGAAATATTTAAATAAAACATTTCATTGATGTAGTAAATAAAACTGGCATAAAATGTCTGGGGACATGGGAAAAGAGAAATAGTTCAGCAGGTAGTGCATTTGCCTTGCATGAAACTGACCAGGGGTCAATTCCTGACACTCCATATGGCTCTTTGAGCCTTGTCAAAACTGACCCTTGGGGGCCGGAGCGATAGCACAGCGGGTAGGGCGTTTGCCTTGCACGCGGCTGACCCGGGTTCGATCCCCGGCATCCCATATGGTCCCCCAAGCACTGCCAGGAGCAATTCCTGAGTGCAAAGCCAGGAGTAACCCCTGAGCATCTCTGGGTGTGACCCAAAAAGCAAAAAAAAACCAAAAAAACAAAAAACAAAAACTGACCCTTGACTGCAAAGCCAAGAGTAAGCCCTGAGCATGGCACAGAACAAAGAAACAAAGAAACAACAACAAAAACCTGGGGACAAATAAATCTATCATTCAACAGGCAGAAACATGGTACATAAATTCATAAAAGTAGATTATAAGCCATAAAAAAGAAAGCTATAGGATTCAAACTTATCTTTTATAGAATAAAGAATGTGTCATTCAAAAAATTCATGCAAAAGATACAAAAATTTATAATATAGCCGTTAGAGCATTTATAATATGCTCTCCCAGAGCCAGAGAATGTCATTATTCTCCTCATATATATATATATACATATATATGTGTGTATATACACATGTATATATGTATGTATAAATTAGATCCTGGAGGAAAACATAATATACAACATATTAGAATATGCTATAATATTAATACAATATATAATATATAATAAAGCTATTATTCTCCTAATATATATAAGGCTCCAGAGGAGAATACTATATATACTATGTATACCATAAGATATTATGATATTATATTATTATATTATAGTATAGTATACCATAGTTTTAAATATTTTGTTATAATATATATGACCATTGTGGCCGCATGACCTCTTATAGTCTAGTTCTCTCCTTGGAGAAACTGGCAAGGTATTGAGAGCATCCTGCCCGCATAGCAGAGCCTGGCAAGCTCTCCGTGGCATATTCAATATGCCAAATACAGTAACAATGATGGTTCTCATTACCCTTACCCTGAAAGAGCCTCCAATGAGGCACTGCTGGGAAGAATGAATAAAGAGAGGCTGCTGAAATCTCAGGACTAGAAGGAATGAAGACGTTACTGGAGCCTGCAAATCAATGATCAACGGGATGACAGTGATACAGTGATATGACCATCTAATCACTCAGATCTTTCAGACATCTCATTAGCATGAGAGTTCACTCCCTTACAATGGCAGTTCCATAGCCTCTGATAGCAGGAAGCAGTTCTAGGCGATAGACTTTCACCCATGCACCTTTAGGATTTAGGAGGGTAGAATCTCTAGAGAAAATGTTTCAGGCAGGCAGATAGGGGGCCTAGGTCCTAGAGATTTCTGAAAGAAAACTAAGAAGAAATTGTCCAGTCCTGAAGTAATTTAAAGAATTTAAAGGCATAAGGAACACGTCTCCATCTCGTTGAGATGCAAATCCTGAGCTCTCTGTAGATGCAGAAACTGAGGCAAGGCCTGGAGCTGGTGGGTCCCTAGGAGAATCTAAAGGTCATTTGGCGAAAACATCCAGATTACCTTTTATGTACGCAGAGAACTCCAGGTTAAGACAACTCACAGAAATTGCATATAACCTGCGGCCCAAGCCATCTTCTCTTCCCCTGAAATTCTGTGAGTAAATGTCTTTAAATAAAACTATTTTACTTCACTAAAACAAACAAACAAAAAGGTTCCTGCTTGGGGGCTGGAGCAATAGTACAGCAGGTAGGGTTGACCCAGGTTCGATTCCCAGCATCCCATATGGTCCTCCGAGCATCACCAGGACTAGTTCCTGAGAGCAAAGCCAGGAGTAACCCCTGAGCATTGTCGGGTGTGACCCAAAAAACAAAAATCAAAGTTCCTGCTCTGGGTTCTGCACTTAACAGATGAAATTCAGGTTTGCAATCACAACCTTCTAGTACAGATTAAAGCAGGTAAGAAGGTGACTGCCAGGGTCCCTGTCTCTCTTTACATTGCTTCCCTTTAGGCCAGGGTTTCTCAGATTTTTTTCCTATTTCCCCGATTTCTGTTGCAGGTAGATAGGTGTGTTTGGGTGTGAGGAGGGGTCCGAGTGAGGTCCTTTGGAGAAGTAATAAAATTTAAGAAGAAATTGCCTAGTCCTGAAGTAGCTCAAAGATACTGCTCAAAATGACATTCCTCGAAAATTCTTTGCTCTTTGGAGAGGAGAAAGAGGCACAACCCAGATACAGAAGTCCAAGGCCTCATTCAGAGAAGGTGACCCCTCTGAAAAGGAGACGCTTCAGAAAAATATATGAGATTATGAAAAAACCACGAACTTCCCTCTGACAATGTCCACATTAACTTCTATGAGTTTTTTGTTTTCGTTATTTTATTCTTGGCCATACCTGGTGATACTCAGGGGTTACTCCTGGCTCTGTACTCAAGAAATAATCCTGGTGGTACTCAGGGGACCAAACAGGATGCCAGGTTTCAAAGCCGGGTAGGCCATGTGCAAGGCAAGTGCCCTGCCCACTGTACTATCTCTCTGGCCCCAGATTAACTTCTCTGTAGAGAGAGAATTTCAGGGGGTGGGAAGAAACTATTTGTAGGGATTGTATGAAACATCCTCGTGAAAGCCATTCAGTACTTGCTCCTTCAAACCCATGTTCTCCCTGGAACATGGGAGCATATGGGGTCTCCTGTGCGATCTTGCTGGCTCCATGTCTCTGCCTGCTTTTTTCATCACTGGAGAAGCCCAGGCTCTCTTTTGAACACATATTTCCCTTCTCTCTCCCCTCTCCCCTCTTCTACGGTAAGCTTAATTCAAACTCCAAATAATAATAGTGAGTTT
This sequence comes from Sorex araneus, assembly GCF_027595985.1. Lineage (NCBI taxonomy): Eukaryota > Metazoa > Chordata > Mammalia > Eulipotyphla > Soricidae > Sorex > Sorex araneus. The sequence continues at coordinate 196,533,038 of NC_073306.1, forward strand.
TTTGTTGAAATATTGAATGTAATCAAAGTAAAGTGAAAGTAAAGTGAAATTATCAGTTACACAGGCGGGGTGGGGGGCTGGGGAAGTGGGGGGTAAGGGGAGAGGTATACTGTGATTCTTGGTGGTGGAATATGTGCACTGGTGAAGGGATGGGTGTTTGAGCATTGTATAACTGAGACTTAAATCTGAACACTTTGTAACTTTCCACATGGTGATTCAATAAAAGAATAAATTAAAAAAAACTATCTTGCTTCACTATTTCACTTTGTCCTGAAATTCTTTTCTGTGAGTGATGATGATGGACCAGCAAGGCCTGTGCTGGTGAGGACTGAATCCTTTCCTGCAAAGAGCAACTCTTCGCTCCAACCTGAGTCCAGGGGTCCCAGGGAAAGTGCCCCTAGAAATCAGTGGCAGGGATCATCTTTCAAACCATGCACAGCAAGTGGACTCCAGGCCCAGTTTGACTGCTGCCCTCTGGGGCTGAGAGGACAGGAACGTCCAACCTATGTAGGTGCTTGTGGCTGAATTTCCCTGGTGGGCCAAGCAGAGAGGAAACATTTTCTCCAAGTTTACCTCTCTAGCCCCTGATTTTACTGAGCCACTGGCAACAGTTGCACCAGCCCTGGGGAACTATAAAGTGTTTTCCACCTATGTATGAAAAGAAAGCAGGCTGAGAGTAATGATGCCCTTCCACTGATAAGCCACACGCAGCCGTGCTCAAGGCTGACTCCTGGCTCTCTGGTCAGGAATGGACAGACCATATATAATGCATGATGCCTGGGATTGAACCTGGGTCGGCCCCATGAGGGCAAATGCCCGACCCACAGCTCAGATAGAGAAGGGAACACCAAGTAGAGGATGTAGGGAGGACCCATTTGGGTTGAAAGATGCGAGCTGAAAGTAGTCTATAGACCGAACATGAAGGTACTCAATACCTCTATTGCAAACTACCCAAAAAGAGCGAGAACAAAAGGGAATGCCCTGCCGCAGAGGCAGGGTGGGGTGGTGGGGGATGGGGTGGGGGTGGTGAGAGGGATCATTGGTGGAGGTGAATGGGCACTGCTGGAGGGATGGGTAAACGATCACAGTGAAATGCAAACATGAAAGTTCACAAGTTTGTAACTGTACATCACAGTGATTCACTAATAAAATTTTTTTTTTAAAAAATGTCCTACCCATAGGAGTAGCACTCAGGCCCCCCAGTCTGTCACTGTTTTCAAAAATGGCGCCCTGGTATTCCAGCAGCGTGCTTACTCTGCTCTCCAGTTTTACCAATGCCTCTGCAGGGAAAAAAAAAAAAACAGTATCAGGCATTTGGGACAATTGCTGCCAAGCATTAAATTTTTATTTCGTTTGAAGTCACTGAGACGAACCTAGAAATCTTATATTTAACCTTGCCTTCACTTAGAAAATTTACAAAGACTTAGGAAGTTGATAATTTTTCTTAAAGATCTAGAAATATTTTCAATTCCAAACCATCACAGTTCCTTCAAGAGAACACTAACTTTCTCATGAGTGTGTATGTGTGTCTGTGTGTGTGAGAGAGAGAGAGACAGACAGACAGACTGACAGAGACAGAGAGACAGAGAAGGCTCATATGGAAACAGATTTGAAAGCAATGAAAAACATGGCAAAAAGTACAGCATGAAATTTGAGTGGATCATTTGGTTCAAACCAGAATGTAAGAAATTTGTACTCTTTCCTACCAGAGTGGATGTCTCAGAAAGATGCCTCATCCTCCTTCTCCCACAACTGCCCTGACTCTCTTGAGTGAACTATATGAAGTGCTGGGAACAAGCCTCAGGAAAGCCTTCCTCTGTCGTCTAACTCACAGGGGTTGAGTTCCTTATGGCCATTTCCTTGAGGAATTAATTCAGCTTAATTTTAGTATCACACGGGGAGAGCTGTGCCGCTCTAAATAAGTTCTTTTAGAGTATCCTCTTCAATGAAGGGATTCTCTGTGGCTGCACTGTCTACTAATTGCTTCCCAGTGGTAATCATCTTTGAAAAGAAACATCTGTCTCTGCCTTCAGGGTGACGGCCAGGTTTTGTTTTTCTCTGGTCTCCCAGAGCATCATCTCCCTCTCCTTTATTTAGGACTATGGTGAGGAGGTACTTTGTGATACCTTTTCCTCTGCCTGGGATAAAAGTTCACATAATTTAATCAATATGGATTTATTTCTCAGATTTCTTTTGTCCTGCTGACATCATTTATAATCATTTCTGAGCATTTTTGCTTAAGTTCTCCATTCTTCAATGTTTGGAGTAGAAATCTGAAGTGACTAAATTTACGTTTCACCAGGTTATGTTTTTCCCCTAGTTATTTTGAAATTGGCCATATGTGGTGAATATATTTTTAATATATTTGTGAATATATTTTTAATATTTAAAATAATCTCGCTCCCTCGATGTAACTTCATTAGTCATGGCAGCCAAGTGATAGGATGTGGAAAGTTAACTGCTTGATATTGTCTTATTGTTAAAGAGGAACTAAAAACCATGGTTATAAATTTCCCATTTTAGGACCAGAGTGATAGGCTAGCAGTAGGTAAGGTTGTATGCGGCCAACTGGACTCCATCCCTGGGACCACATAAGGTCTCCAAATCCCACCAGAACTGAGCCCTGAGCACAGTTGGGTGCGGCCCCTCCCCAAACAAAAAGAAATGAACAAACAAAACTTTCCATTTTACTGGTAGTTTACACAATTAAATTTAAAAAGGGAGAAAATGTATGACTGGCATTGATAGTTTGATATTTGTTATGGTGCAGAGACTAACTTTTAAGTTATTTCACATGTTTTATGGATATCAAACTCATGTCTTTAAAATCATTAAGGAAGGGATAAATAAGAAAACATACATATAAAGACATACATGTGTCTTCAAAATTAAATCACTTACCTTTGATCACTTAATACTGCTTTTTTGTAACCCAGTCTTACATCTAAATTAATCATGGTCTTTGATTAATTAAAAAGTTTCGCCATTGGCCTATGTGTAGCCAACTTTAGTACAAATGTGTGAATATATTTTTAATAATGATGACCCATCGGAAGAGAGGGACGCAGAGTCCCTTGTCCCCCTGCCCCCGCCTGGCTGTCTTCACCGGGGCTCCTCAGAATCGGTGGGTTGAGTTTCCCTCCCAGCCCTGAGCAGAGCCCCGGTAGCCAAAGACCTTCAGAATCAGCCACAACTATGCTCAAGGCCACTCTCCACAAGTTCGGATGAGCCTTACGCATGAAGAAATTGGCAGAAGAACCCAAGTGTGCAGTACCCAGGGCTGAGACCTCCAAGGCTGCTCAGATCGGTACTGGGCCTCTTCCACCCAGATCCCCCATTTTCTAGCAACTGGGCGGTCACACCCAGAAACTGCCCCCAGTGCCGTGTAATCCCATCAATGCCCATTATCCAGAAACTAAAACTAAACTCCCGAAGGCAGCCGCGCAACATCTAATAGTCTAGTTCTTTCTCTTGGAGAACCTGACAAGCTACCGAGAGTCTATTGCCCACTTGGGAGAGACTGGCAAGCTCCCCGTGGTGTATTCATATCCTAAATACAGTAACAACTATATACATACCTCATGGAGAGCCCAACAAGCTACCAAGAGTATCCCACCCACACGGCAGAGCCTGGCAAGCTACCCGTGGCGCATTTGATATGCCAAAAACAGTAACGATAGGTCTCATTCCCCTGACCCTGAAAGAGCCTCCAATCATGAGGAAGACGAGTAAGGAGCGGCTGCTAAAATCTAGGGCTGAGTATAATAGTTACTAGTGCCTGCTTGAGTAAATCGACAAACAATGGGATGACAGTGATACAATGATACAGTGATGACCCATTATTTGTATAATCATGGAATACAGAGAACTAAAACTTACCAAAAGTACATCTCTTCATTATTTTTTACTATCCCTTCAATTTCTACTTAAGATGACTATCATAATGAATCTCTTGCTTATCATAATTTCATTGTATTTTGAAAAATTAAATTGCTTTATTTCCTTTCCTTTCCTTTCCTTTCCTTTCCTTTCCTTTCCTTTCCTTTCCTTTCCTTTCCTTTCCTTTCCTTTCCTTTCCTTTCCTTTCCTTTCCTTTCCTTTCCTTTCCTTTCCTTTCCTTTCCTTTCCTTTCCTTTCCTTTCCTTCCTTTCCTTCTGTTACAGTGACCAGGGGTGATGCACATGCCTGGTTATGAGCACATTTGGTCGTGGTACTTGTCAGAAGTCACACATTAGGTGTGTGTCCACTCAACCATGGTGCTTCTGGGAGGTTCAAGTCCCTCAGTTGTGTTGTTCACACACCTGGTCATGGTGGGTAGGGTAGTGGTAAGGGGTGCATGTAGACCTGGTTACTAAAACCACAAACCTTTTTGTTGTTGTTTTGGGACCACATCCGGCCATGCTCAGGGATATTCTGGTCTGCATTCAGGACTTACTACTGGTAGTGCTCAAGGGAACTATTCATGATGCCAGGGATTAAGCCTGGGTTAGTGTCGTGCAAGAGAAGTAAATGTCCCACCTGTTGTACCATCCCAATGGCCTCACAAACCATTTTCATTGCAATGCTCCTGGTGATGGTTGCAGACTCTAGTTGGATGGTTCACATGCACCTGGTGTCAACCTTTCTAACAGCACATATAGTTTGAATAATGTAGCCATCCTACACACATGTCCTTGGTGGTGCCCTCTTAGGATGATACTGGACTTAACCTTGTGACAAATTTTGGCCAATGAAAAATACTAGCAAAATCAAAAAAAGAACTTGCTGTTCCATTTTCCTCTCTTACAACCTTGTCTCTTCCATAAGAATAAGCCAGGGCTAGCTTAGAGTAGCATCTGGGATTCCCAAGGCACTTTAGAGCCAGGAATTTTCTGAATCAACCAACTTCAGCCCATTGAAAAGCTAATTTCAGACACAGGAACAAGCCTACCTTGAGTCCCTGGAGTTTAGCCCATCATGTCAGTGATACGTGATTAAATTGTTCCAAGTCACTAAGTTCAACAACGCTTATGAGGCTGTTGCTTCTAATTTCTCATTGCATGCTCCCCAAAATGATCTTCGTAAGTTTTACAAATGGGGCAGCTGCTGGGGACTGGTTTCTCCCAACCTTCACCCCTGCTTATTAGATAAATGTTCTAAACAGTTTTGCAGATTTTCTTTTAATATCTTCTTTACTTATTTTCCTTCCTACTGCGCTCTGCTTTTTGTTTTGTTTTGTTGTTAGAGCTTAATCCTCATTCCCCATCTTAATAGTTCCTATCTAGTTAATTCTCTTTGCCTTCTTAATAGATATTAAGGGCAATTAATACCAGGACCAAATGATTAACTATAAAAACAACAACAACCACTAAAAACCCTATGAACCTCATTCCTTGAAAGCGATGAGAAAGACTAATCTTCAAATGTTCTCAGAATTAAAGAAAGCATTTGGATGGGAATAAAGTAATAGAGAGTATATTGAAGACACCTGAATACTGGGATCCTTCTAATGCAATAAAAATGATACGTATATATGTGACCAAATTAGAATAGGTTAAATACTTATATACATCAACACAAGTATTCTTCAAAAGTGTGTAAATTTAAATTACATGTTAATAATAATGAATCATGAGTAGCGGTTGTGTTCATAGTAGCACATAATTCATATGTTTCAGTGATGAGTTCTACTCTTGCAACCCCAAAATAAATATTAAAATATCTTTTAAATAAGTTTAAGATATCTTTAGATTTCTATCTTTATTCTTTGCCTATCTTTCCTACTATAAATAAAAAATATTACTAACAATAGCACAGCAGGTAGGGCGATAGATAGTACAGAGGGTAGGGCATTTGCCTTGCATGCAGCCAATTCGAGTTCGATTCCTCCGTCCTTCTTAGAGAGCCCAGCAAGCTACCAAGAATATCCCGACCACATGGCAAAGCCTGGCAAGCTACCTGTGGCATATTCAATATGCCAAAAACAGTAACAAGTCTCACAATGGAGACATTACTGGTGCCAGCTCGAGCAAATCGATGAACAATGGGATGACAATGATACAGTGATACAGTGATAAAGATAGTGATAACTATCTTTATGCAATGTTTTAAAAGATGTCATATCCTCTTAAAACTTTACCTATTTATGTTTGTTAATGCTCAGAGCGTGTACCTCAAGTGTCATAATCAAACTACTAGTTATATCAGCTACTTGAAATCAGACCCATTCTTGTTTCCATTCACTGCTGTAAACTGCCTGTGAATCCTTTGGGGCTGCCTTAACATGGAAGATATAGCCAGAAGCATAGAAATAATTCTAATAATTATGCCAAATGTCTAAAGCCAATCAGATTGTCACCTATAGCTCTGTCCAGCAGAGGTTGGTCACAGATAGTGTGACAAACAAACATAAAAAGAAGCAAATAAACACACAAGAACTGTCCAAGCTTCAGAGTCATCTGGGCAGACTAAGAGAGTCCACAGACAGGAAAGTTATTCAGTGCAATATTGTTCCCCCAAGCTGATTCTAACACGTAAATTATTGTTTAAGTTGATGGAGACATTAAGATCCGTTAGCAAGCACATCAACTTCAATGGGTACAGTAAGAGCAAAAGCTGGGGTATTTCCCATAGCCAATCAGCAGGCACCCTGAACATCGTGGCAGGTTCCCTACTCTATTTTTGCCTGTCTTGCCCTCTATATCTCAAAAATGCTGAATCGGTTTATTCTATTTTTTTCCCCTGTGTGCACTTTTGCTGTGATCTATTCTATTCTCCCCTGGCCTCGTTTTGGCAGCCCATTTATAATCTCAGACACACACTGTTTTGCCCAGGGAACTATCCCAACCTTGGAGAGTTTGTCAGGAGGAAGATCTCCCACAGTAAGGATTCTCAGGATATTACCAACTTCAGTTTGCAGTACTTAAGCAAAGGTGAAGCAGCAAGAATATTCTTTGTATTGTCACATTTAACTAACTGCATGATGCAAATATTGCCCTCTTTGTTGACTCAAGAGGAGGAATATACTCGAAGGTTCCTAAGTCTGTGACATTTAGGATACAAATCCTACTTACTAAGGATACAAATAATACTTACTGCTTTTTGCTTTCCATTTCATTCTGTTCTATTTTACATTTTGCAGTCGACCTTCTCTGTGCTGATCAATTCATACAAGTAGATACCTTTGGGCCATATGTTATATTAGTTAATTTAATTTTCCTGTATCACTGTGTCACTGTCATCCCATTGCTCATTGATTTGCTCGAGCGAGCACCAGTAATGTCTCCATCATGAGATTTATTGTTACTGTTTTTGGCATATTGAATACGCCACAGCTAGCTTGCCAGGCTCTGCCATGAGGGCAAGATACTCTTGGTAGCTTGCTGGGCTCTCCAAGAGGGGCAAAGGAATCGAACCTGGGTCAGCCACGTGCAAGGCAAATGCCCTACCCATTGTGCTATCTCTCCAGCCTGTTAATTTTCCTATGTTTTAAAAAAAAACTTAGTGGTTAGATACTAATTGGACTTACTGTGAGATAGGAACCTCACCTTAATATCACCTTAGGAGAGCTTTAGTATGTTATTATTGTTGACAACACATTGTGTCCTTTCATCTTCGCTCTCTCACTAACTGATCATCAGATTATCATAGAAATGAATAACATGATTTGGTTCCAATATCTCATTAAACTTCTACTCTTCATCCCTCTAGGCTTAAACTGTGAACAAATCAAGAAACTCAAATAACCTCCTTCATCCCTACTTCCCAACATACCTAGCACACCTGCACAGGATTTGGCACGTGGAAGGCATTTAATACCTATTTGATGAATGAAGTAATTTGCTAACACCTTCCTACCAATTCACAACTTCAGATTCAGAAACATTGAAGCAACAGAAGTGTGTGTGTGTGGGGTGGAAGAGGGGCAGGAAATGAGGAAAATGACAATATTGACTAGTTCAAATTGCATGGTGTCCAGAGATTTCGCAAACACTGAAAATGCAAGAATGGATATTACAGTTGTCAAAACAGGCCCCAAATGCCTTTGTTCTCTCCCCTTTGCTATCTCAAGATCTACATTACCATAGTGCAACTAGTAACTGATTTCAAAAAAGGTGTCTACAATGAAATAGAGTTGAATATCCTGACACAGACCCTCAAAAATATGAACATTTACTTTTTGATAAGGGAGCAAGAATATGAAGTGGAACAAGGAAAGCCTCTTCAACAAGTGGTGCTTGGAAAATTGGGCAGCTACATGCAAAAAAATGAACTCAGATCTTTTTCTAATGCATGTACAAACAATAGTTAGATGAAAATGGATTAAATACCTCGATATCAGACCTGAATCCATAAGATACATGGAAGAAAATGTAAGCATAATCCCCCATGACATTGAAGCTAAAGGCACTTTCAGAAATGAAACACCACTGACCAAGTAAGTGGAAGAAAAGATAAACAATGGGACTACATGAAACTAAGAAGCTGCTACACCTCAAAAGAAATGGTATCTAAAATACAAAGACAACCCATAGATGGGAAAGTTACCCTTCTTATAAAGGGTTAATATCGAAGTTATATAGGACACTGGTAGAATTTTTTTCCTTTTGGATCACATCTGGCGATGCACAGGGGTTATTCCTGGCTCATACACTTAGGAATTACTCCTGGCGGTGCTCAGGGGACCATATGGGATGCTGGGAATCGAACCTGGGTTGGCCGTATGCAAGGTAATGCCCTACCTGCTGTGCTCCAGCCCCAGGACACTGGTAGAATTTTACAAGAAAAAAATCATTCAACCTCATCAAAAAATGGGGAGAGGAAATGAACAGAAACTTCCTAAAAGAAGAAATTAAAGTGACCCATAGGCACATGACAAAATGCTCTACATCACTAATCATCTGGGAGATGCAAATCAAAACAACAGTGATATATTGTTTTACACCACAGAGACTGGCACACATACAAAAGAACAAGAGCAACTGGTACTGGCTTGGATGCAGGGAAGAAGGAACTCACATTCATTGTTGATGGGAATGCTAACTTGCCCAGCCCTTTTGGAAACAATGAGGGCATTTCTCAAAAAAAATTAGAAATTGAACTCCTATTTGACTCAGCAATACCACTTCTGGGAATATACCTAAAATACACAGCAGAAACGTTATCTGCACTTCGATGTACATTGCAGCACTATTTACAATAGCCAGAATCTGGTAACAACCCAAGTACCCAAGAACAGATGCCTGGATAAAGAAACTATGGTATATCTACACAACGGAATACTATGCAGCTGTTAGGAAAAACAAAGTCATAAAATTTGCTTATAAATGACTGACATGGAGAGTTTCATGTTCAGTAAAACAAGTGTTAGAAAATGGATGATGCAAAATTGTATTACTAAAACCTAGTTGTGAATAACTTTGTAACTCCATATTTCATGGTGATTTTGATTTAAAAAGAAAAGTGTTATGGGTATGAGCCTCATGGCTGTAATCTCTGGAGCACCCTCAGGAGACTGATGGTCCAAGTTTCAATCCTGCTGAAGCTCTGGCAGTCACACCCACACCCCACTGATACATCCTGAATATTTAAAATAATCACTGTATCATTGTTGTCCCAATGCTCATAGATTTACTTGAGTGAGTGCCAGTAATATCTCCATTCATCCCTGTCACGGCAGGATCAGGGGAATGAGGCCTATTATTGTTACTGTTTTTGGCATATCAAATATGCCACGGGTAGCTTGCCAGGCTCTGCCGTGCAAAATTCTGCATCTCTCTCTTCCAGGAGCTTTGTTTTATAGTCTCTGGATCTTGGCCATTGATGAAATCACATGGCCCCTGGGGGCAGTTTATGGGTGTGGCTGCCAAGCTTCGGGAAAACAGGGGATCTGGGTGGAGAAGGTCCAGTCCCGATCTGAGCAGGCTTGGAGATATCAGCCCCGGGTCCTGCATACCTGAGTTCCTGTGTCAGTTTCTTCATGGGTGTGGCTCATCCGTGTGTGTGGAGAATTGTCTGAGCATGGCTGTGGCTGGGTTCTGGAGGTTTTCGGCTGCCGGGGCTCTGCTTGGAGTGGGGAGGGAAACTCAACCTGCCTCCCTCTGAGGTGCCCGGTGAAGACAGACTGGCGTGGGGGCAGGAGATTCTGCCAAGAGGATTAATAAACAGTAATCCCTGCCCAGTAGTAATATGGTCACACTAACCATGGGCAGTCATACCAACTGTAATTAACACCTATTTCTCCCCAGCTTATTTCTAGAGTTAGTGAGATGCATCTTTTTAACAGCCCAGCTCCCTCTCCTTCCACTTCCCCTACCCCCACTCTCTCTTGCAGGAACACATGGGGTGGGAGGGTGTAGTGTCAAAGGCAGCTGTGTTCAGGGCTCCGTTCTCACGGTTCAGTCTTGGCAGGGCTCATGGGGAACAAACGTGGTGCTTGGGATCAAACTGATCTCGGTCACACATAAGGCAAGTGCCTTACCCACTATACTCTCTCTCTGGCCCAGCAGCTTCTTTTTACAGGAGTTATAGTACACAGTGCTCAGGGCCCACCAGGGCTACACCAAGATAACTCAGGAGGCAATGTAGTGCCAGGGATTGAACTTAGGGCATCACAGATGCAAGACATGTGCTCCACCACTTGAGCCCTTTTTCTGAAATCTCCTTAGTAGTATTTTTACCCAACAATTTTAAAAAAGAAATGAAAAATAAGAGGTTGAAACACAAGTGTTCAGAAGCCACACTTATGGAACTGCAGAGATGGTTCACAGGTCTGGAGCACAAGATAGAAAAAGAAATTTAAAAATATTAAGAACCACTATCAAGGTGGAATGGTGGAAGGTAGGAGGAAGGTGTAGATGGAAGACAAAAGGAAGGGAAATAAAAATCTAAAATAAGATATAATAAGATACAAGTATGCTATCAGAAGAGACTACTATGTGAAAGAATATAAAAGATGTGACTTTAATTCTAAACCTTAGTTGTTCAAGTGAAATTTCTAAACTTGGGTTTCAATTAGCATAACCTCATGTAGAGAAGCAGAGGTCTAGATAATAGCATCTGGTTCAGCTGATGAGTTCAGTCTGATGTCTTAGCAGTGACTGTCTATTTGCTGAGAAAATAGGTTGTCACTGGACCATGTTCTGTTCCCATCAAGTAAGTTCTAATCTTTACTCTGTATGTTGCTTTTATAGATACTATTTGAGCTTTAAGTCTTTGTCTTATGATTTCTTATCAGTGACACTGTAGCCAATGGAACTCCTTAATCTTTTAAATAAATGCAAACTCTTAAGCATATAAAAAACTTTATACAATCATTATTGATCATAGAGAAGATATATTTATCTTTTATAAATTAAAGCTATTACATTGGAGTAAATTATTTTTTAATTGCATTGAAGTTTCCAAATTACATTTAGAACCAAGGTTGCCATTTGGAATCAAGGCTAGCAATTTGTTATCAATGGGGAGAAACAGAACTGGAAACAGGGAAATAGAATCGAGTGTTTGTCAGTAGTGAACTATCTTTTTTTTTTCTTTTTGGGTCACACTGGGTGATACTCAGGGGTTACTCCTGGCTCTGAACTCAGGAATCACTCCTGGCGGTGCTCGGGGGACCATATAGGATGCTGGGAATCAAACCCGGGTCAGTTGTGTGCAAGGCAAACACCCTACCCGCTGTACTATCACTCCAGCCCCAATGGTGAATCGTCTTTACATGCTTGAATAACATGTTTATTTTAGAGTACTCTGTTCCACAAAAAATTGAGTTAAAGATTGATGTTTAATCTTCAACTGTGCTGTCTATATGAGTAGAAATAATCTCGACAGCTCTATATTTTGAGATTTCCAGCAAGAAGGTTCTCAAAAGATGGCACAAGAACTGAAAACACATACACAAACTCTCTCTCTCTCTCTCTCTCTCTCTTACACACACACACACACAAACACAAACACACATGAGAAGTAAGCATGAGGCTGGGAATTTAATCCCAGTGCCATTGCACGTGCTGAGGCAATTCTGACAACCCTATTGTCTGGGCAACTCAAGGCACACACACCACTTACTGCAATGGGTTCATCCTGACAATAAAAAAGCAAATCCCAAGGGATTAGTGGTCTTAAATTAAATGCTTGAATATATGGACTTAATAGACATACACAGAAATTCCCATCCCAAGGCAAATAAATATATATTCTCAAATGCACATGTAAGGATAGATCATATGCTTAGATGCAAATAAAGAACTTGTGTGAAGATTCAAATCATATAAAGCACAGTTTTTAATCACAATAGTATTAGACTGGAGATAAACCAAAAAAAGAAATTAGGGAAAAACAAAATATGAGAACTAAACACATGCTTTTGAATGACTTGATCAATAACAATAACAAATTAAATTTATTTATCCAAAAGAAATCTTTAGAGTCATGTGTGTCATATATACATATATATATTTTAGTCATTGTATTTTAGAGTCATATATATAGCCATATATATATTTACCATGATATTAAGAAACAAGCAATTCATTGAACAAGAGTATTAAACTACTGATATCATATAGAGAAATCTATGAAGTCCTACCCTACTTGACCTCCCAGTTGATGGTGAGAAATAGTGTTCTCAGCAATTCCAACAATATGAGTCAGTTTTCAGAGAGATGGTTGAGTTTTTGCACCTAATATAATTCCCTACAATACCTTACTATATAAAGGCCAAAAAGCTAAGGAGGAGAATAACTTGTAGCTATTTCACAATTAGAAACAATATTGAGTCATCTGTCAGCTTTCATAAGGCAACTGGGTCTCTGGCAAGAAAACTCACTAACTCACAAAGACAGTGTTGAATGAGAGGGCTAAGTCCCAAACCAGAGAGTGGAATCCTTCCAGAATGCCCTTCTGCCTTAGAAGGGCATTAGATACAAAAAAAAAAACCTTCTGCATTTCCATCACCTCTGTTGCACAGAAATCTCAGAAAGCTGCCTGTTACCTGGGAGGAAATGCCAGCTGGGCAGGTCACAGGGCTCTGGATAGCATCCTCACAACCTAACTTAAATCTTCTACTTACAACCTCCTCTCAGCTTAATTTGGAACACAAGATAAACCATATTTTTGATAAAATGATAAAATGTATGTGGGCAGTTTGGTTTTAAAATGTCAGTTCCCATGAAGGTTTTACAGTGGTTTTTGTAAGTGGAGGAGAAATTTCCCTCAAATGACATAGGTATTATAGAGAAACTGGCAGGGCAAATTGAAAAAGCATGCGGAGGAGCTCTCAATATTTCTTCTCTTCTGATTTAGGGTAAACATTAGAGCAGACAACTTATATGAGAGTTGTCACCTACAAGTGGGTCAGGTTGCTCCGAGTCATGAAGGAGCATCTATAATCCTGGTAATAGTTTCTTTCTAAAACAAAAATGTTTTCAAATTTTAGTTTATGATTTATTTCTTATTTTAATATAAAAGAATACATTTTAGGAGAGACAAAATCCTTTCCTAACACTTTCTTAATAGTAAAATGATTTTTAGAGACTATTTTTTTTATAACAGTTTCAAGTCATACTTGCTCAACACTTAAATATAAGAGCAGACATGATGGAGCACACAACATGTGCTCTTAGATAAACTCTTAGACATACTTAGATATATATTGTATAAGTATATCTGGAGCAATAGCACAGCAGGTAGGGTGTTTGCCTTGCACATGGCCGACCTGGATTCGATTCCTCTGTCCCTCTCAGAGAGCCTGGCAAGCTACCGAGAGTATCCCGCCCACATGGCAGAGCCTGGCAAGCTACCCATGGCATACTCAATCTGCCAAAAACAGTAACAACAAGTCTCACGATGGAGACATTACTGGTGCCCGCTCGAGCAAATTCGATGAACAACGGGACGACAGTGGCTACGACAGTGCTACTTAGATATACATTCTCTTAGATATACTCTAACCTAGGTGTTGTTAGTGATTTGACTCCCATGACAAAGATATCATCACTGACGTCACAGTCATCCCATTCTTCATCAATTTGCTCAAGCAGGCACTAGTAACGTCTCCATTGTGAGACTTGTTACTGTTTTTGGCATGTCGGATACGTCATGGGTAGGTGTAGCTTGCCAGGCTCTGCTGTGCAGGTGGGATACTCTTGGTAGCTTGTCGGGCTCTCTGAGTGGAACAGAGGAATCAAACCTGGGTCGGTCTCATGCAAGGCAAACGCCCTACCCCCTGTGCTATTCCTCCAGCCAGTAAGAAGTACTTTCTTTAAGTCAAGGATGCTTCTTCAGAGGGCTTCTAAAAACTAAATTATGAAAAACTTTGTTATGAATCAGTGAGAGAATACAGGATGTAAGGTGCTTTCTTATATGCATCTAATCCAAGTTTAGCCTTCCAGTATTGCATATGGTCCCCTTGAGCATGGCCAGGGAAATGGACCAAACCCTACCCTTTCCATCCCCTCAAAAGAACATTATATGTTTCATATTCATCAAAGAAAATCTGATTGCTAGGTATCTGTCACAGATACATGACAAAGATAACACATATGAAAGCAAATAAATGAAACTACAAAAAGTTAAGAAATTTTGCACACCAAAGAGAAGTTCTTTGGAAAAAATTAAAAACACACTACTGAATTTGACCCATTTGTTTGAACTGTACAATACACTTTAGCTTCTTAACCCTTTTTTATGCAAATTTTCATACAGTTCTCAAGAACCCATCAATTCAGTAAAATTCACTTTTGTGTGAACAAATGAATAAATGGTAGTATGTATATGCATAATACAATACTCTGTGTCTGTAAGAAAAGTTGAAATCCTTCAGTTCACTGCAACATGGATGAAACTAGAGGGTATCATAGTAAGTCAAATAAATCATAGGGAAGACAAATACCAGGAACTCTCACTTATTTGTGGTAAAGAGACAAAACAAGGGAATAGACAATATTGAAAGATGACAAAATCCCTAACCTTAGATTCCAAAACTCTGATTACTAGTGATGAGAAGAGTTGGGTGTGGGGGATAAAGAGGCAAGCTAGGGACAGCTAGGGACAGCGGCGAAGGATCTTGGTGGTAGGGAGGTGCAGTAACTCTATACCAATACAATAAACATTAACACTATTGTGCCATATTACTTAAAGTATAATATAATAAAATTTGTGCTGGAGTGATAGCACAGTGGGTAGGGCATTTGCCTTGCACGAGGCCGACCTGGGTTTGATTCCTCCATCCCTCTCAGAGAGCCGGGCAAGCTACCAAGAGTATCTCTCCCGCACAGTAGAGCCTGGCAAGCTACCCATGATGTATTTGCTATGCCAAAAACAGTAACAACAGGTCTCACAATGTTGAGCCCGCGTGAGCAAATCGATGAGCAACAGGATAACAGTGATACAGTGATAACAAAATTTGAAGATATCCTCTAATATGTATTCATAAAATGGAATTCTTTAGCTATGTTAGTAACTATATTTATTTAAAAATGTATTTTTCAGTGAAATATGATAGTTTTTTGGTGGGGAATAGTTTGTGCCACACCGAGTGATGATCAAGGGTTACTTCTGGTTGTGCACTCAGGTTATTCCTGGTGGTGCTTAGGGAGACAAATTTGATCATATGGGATGCTGGAGATCAAATCCAGCTTGGCCGTGTGCAAGGCAAATGCTCTACCCACTGTATTATCGTGACCCAGATAGTTTTTATTGAACATTACTTGCTTAGAAAAATGCAAGAGGACAGAAAGAGGGAAAATATATATTTGAGAGAGACCACAGGTTTCTCCAGAGTGGAAATAAGCAAGCAAAGAAACAAACAAGCAAGATACATATTCAAGGAGAACATGAGCATGAAGGGCAAAAAAATAACTATAATTTTTATTCAATTTAATAGTAGTTATTGTATACATAACACTAATATTTTAATTAAGTCAATTAATATTTTCTAGCAGTGACCTTGACCAGTTTTTAATTGCAAAAATCATACTCTCCATAGCACTTCATGCTTTCCTTTAAAGTGTTTTGTATATAAAATATGCTAAGGAAAAAATACATAGATTAGGCAGTTGTTTACCCTATTTATTGCTAATAAACAAAAGTCTAAGGAATATTTAGTGTCTGACACATGCTTTTCATATTCTTCTTTTAGGACCAAGGAACTAGCTGTTGTAGAAAGGTAAGTGTGCAAGGTCTCTTAAGTCTTCCATTCATTAGCTAACGAAAATCATGAAAATCATGGGGACAATCCAAAGGTTATGGAGCAAGAACTACCACCTAGTATTTACAGTGAAACATAAAAAAATGTGGTCAGTCATTTACACACTTTGACCTCATATTCTAATAGTGTCTCCTATTTCTAGCCCCTTTATCCAGATGGGAAATTTTGATGCTCATCAAGCATATACCCACACAGCAGAGACTGGCAAGCTACCCATGGCATATTCAATATGCCAAAAACAGTAACAAGTCTCACAATAGAGATGTTACTGGTGCCTGCTTGAGCAACTCAATGAGCAATGGGATGACAGTGATCAAGCATATAAAGGTCATGCTATGGGTGATGTACTTAATGTTTCATCTTCTTGGGGTTTCTCCAGCATATTCCATGATTCATTTTCTCACTTCATCTGGATATCTCTTAAATCCAATACAAAGATGTCCTTCCTTGATTTTCATATCTAAAGTAGCTGCAATATGTACCACAGACATTTATACCCCACTTCTCTCCATATTGTTACATTTCTTCTCAATTTTCTTTAGAGAAGAGAATCAACACCATAAACAATTGTATTGTATTTAATATAAATTTAAAAGGTGTGTGTTTCCCTTGTTCAATGCAGCACTATTCATAAGAGTCAAGGTATGCAAGGTTAACAATAAAATGTCCATGAATGGATAAGAGGAGAAAAATGTGGTGTATATAAGCAATAGAATCCTCTTCCACTATTAAAAAAAGGTGAAATATTGTCATTTGCAACAATATGGATGGACATAGAGGGTACTGTTAGATTGAGAGAGACAAAATCAAACCCTGACTCTGACAACAAAATGGCAGTTACTAGAGGAAACTAGGGTGGGTCTGGGTGGAACAAGTAGAGGAAATCCACTGGATGAAGGGCTTTGGGCATGGTGTGTTATATACGTTTATCAAGGTGTGAAACTGGGCTTACAGAGTGTTGCAAACCAGTGGTATCCCATCTTTTTAAACTGTGTGTATTTGTTTATCCATTTGCATGTCCTATTTCACATTCCTCAATGGATATTTTTGTCTTAGTCTCCATTTTTCTCCATTGCCTACATTAATACCGCGAATAATACACTGAAAGGCATCCGCAAGTATTAGTTGACTGAATAAATGAAAATCATTACTATTAGAAGAGCAAATAGTCCTTTCCAAGTTAATTCTTTTCATACCAATATCATATCCTCAATCCTAGGGATCAGAAGTTCCTTAATAATTTTTTTCCAGTGGCCTGAAGGAGAGTACAGGGGAGAAGTCACCTGTCTTGCATGAAGCTGACCCAGTTTGATCCTCCACATTTCATGTATATGGTCCCCTGAGCAGTGCCAGGAGTGGCCTGATTCCAGAGCTCAGTGGCACTCCAGGTGTGCCTCCCCTTAATAAATAAATACATTTTCTTTCCAGGAAGCTGCAGATACATTCCAGTCACTATAACAAATTTAATTTCCCACAGATCCATTGTCTTGTATCTGATGACAGATTAGTAAAATAGGCACTTTTTAAAGAAAATTAATACAAACAAAGAAATATTGGGATATAATGCTAAAAGGCTACTGCAAGCAGAAAATTCCACTCAATCCTGATGACCAAGACGGCCCTTCATCTGGTTGCTCATTCTCCAGAAGGCTTAGCTCTACCTTATATTTCTTCTTAGCTGACAAAGTCAAGAGACAGAAATAAGATGTGAGTTTTACCTGGACCCAGCAAAGACCTCAAACAGCACAGTTCAGGGAAAGACGCCAGCTTGAGCACAGCATTTTTGGATTCTGAGAAACTATGTGGGCCTTTGGCATCTCCAGATCCTACAAATAGGCCTCACAAGACTGTGTTTGGCTTCAAGGAAGCCATTAATGAAGTTCAGATTTAACCTGCTCAGTTTTTGTTCTAAAATGTTTCCTTAAAGTTTTATGGGGAGCTTAATTCTTTGACATTTTCAGAAACAAGAGCCAAGTTTTTGTTTGAAAACACAGTGCAATGCCCACAACAATAATAATGACCACAGCAGTAGTAATCATGGCAGCAACTGGAAGGTCCTGAGATACGGGACTGCAGGCACCACAGGGTTAATGTGGGTCCTTCTCTATGTATTTTAAGGGCTGCTAAAGCACGTAATGATGAACTCTCCCGGAATGTGCTTCATATTCTCTGAGGGATTCCCCGCCCCCACCCTTGGAGGTGAAAAGGAAGGAAAGGCAGAACGATGCTGAAACTTTCCATCATGGTTTTCTTCTTCTGATTCAGTACAGCTTTCACAGAAGTCTAAGTTCCAACAAAAATACCCATGCCAGCATATTCTTCAAGGAAAAAGAATGTCTGTCTTTGTCTTCACACTCACGCTTGCATGTGGGGAATATCCAGGAGAAACATATGTGCCAAAGCATTGGGAAAAAGAAATTGGTCTGCCCTTCCCTGCCTACCTCCTTTTTTTTTTTTTCTCAAATAGACTTCATTCTGGACTGGAGCGATAGCACAGTGGGCATGGCATTTGCCTCGCATGTGGCTGATCTGGGTTCGATTCCTCCGTCCCTCTCAGAGATCCCAGCAAGCTACTGAGAGCTTCCTGCCCACATGGCAGAGACTGGCAAGCTGCCCATGGTGTATTAGATATACCAAAAACAGTAACAACAAGACTCACAATGGAGATGTTACTGGTGCCCACTCAAGAAAATTGATGAACAACGGGACGACAGTGCTGCAAACATACTTCATTAAACATGAAGGGAAGATATGGAACATGGGCATTGAACATATATCTCTAACCTCATCTTTCTGATTTTTGTGTTAAAAGCAAAAATTTCCCCCCACGCCTGGCTGTCTTCCCTGGGGCTCCTCAGAGGAAGGTGGGTTGAGTTTCCCTCCTTCCCCCAAGCAGAGGTCCAGCAGCTGAAGACTTCCGAAACACAACCACAGCCATGCTCAAGGCCACTCTCCACACGCTTGGATGAGCTTCACGCATGAAGGAACTAGTAGAGAGACCCAGGTGTGTGGGACCCGGGGCTGAGGTCTTCAAGCCTACTTGGATTGGGACTGGGCCTCTTCCACCCAGATCCCCCATTTTCCAGTATCTAGGCAGTCACACCCAGAAACTGCCACCGGTGCCATGTAATACCATCAACGGCCAACATCTAGAGACTATAAAACCATGCTCCTGGAAGCATGTGGCCGCATTTGTGACTGTGCAAAATCTTATAGCCCAGTTTTCCTCTCAGAGAACCTGACAAGCTATCGAGAGTTTGCTGCCCTCACGGGAGAGGCTGGCAAGCTCCCCGTGGTATATTCATATGCCAAAAACAGTAACAATGATGTTACCCCTGACTCTGAAGGGTCTCTAATGTGACACCTTTGGGAAGGACGAGTAAAGAGAGGGTCCTAAAATCTCAGGGCTAGGACATATGGAGATGTTACTGGGCCCGCTTGAGCAAATCAATGATAAACAGGATGATAGCGATACAGTGATATATAATTTTTATAGATTGCATTGTATCAATGTAGGACTGTGTTGATATAATTGAATTTTCTTACATGGTAGGAAAATGGTGGGGCTTGTAAGGGATTAAGACTGAAACGTGCAAATATTGAAATTTAAAAAAATGATTAGATATGAAACTACTGTCACAAAACAACATTGCACTAAATTATATGTAAATGGTGAGGATAATAAATTCAGAGTGAAGATGTTCTGAATAAATTGTGTTTGGGATTCTATTTGTTTTTCTTTTAATATTTAAAATTTTTTATTGAAAAAAATTTCATCATGTGAAAAGTTACAAAACTTTCAGGCTTAAGTCTCAGTCATACAATGATCAAATACCATCCCTTCACCAGTGCACATGTTCCACCACCAAGAACCCCAGTATACCTCCCATCCCACCCCCACGCCCTACCTGTGTGGCTGATGATTTTCACTTTACTTTCTCTTTACTTTGATTACATTCAATATTTCAACAGAAAAATCACTATTATTATTTGGAATTTCCCCCAACAATCAGACCTGCCAAAAAGGTATCATTTGATAATTTGTTTTCCATTGCTGAGAATGAAGGACATATGAGGTTTTGGGTTTCTCGTATTTTAGTAATTAAGTCCAGAAAAATTTCTGCCAGAAATCACATCATTGCAAGCCCGTACTTCTGTTTAGTGGGCCTTATAAGATGGTGGTTACCACGCTGCCGGGGAAAGGAAATGCCAAGGGAGAAAAACCTTTCCCCTCCTGGGGCAGCATGGGGCTGTAGCTTAGTTCACAGTCTAGAGGCATTTCTGCAAGAAGCCACTGGGTGCCGAAAGTAGTTAGTTGGCCTTCGGGATCATGGGCGTTCCAGAACGGAGGAGCGTTAGTGTGCGGCCACTCGAGGTCACCTGGGATTCTATTTGATCTCAGTTTTTTTTAAACTTGGAAAAAAATACTATTAGTATGCTTGTTAGCTATCTACTTAGCCATAATATTCTTATAACTGAGGGAAAAAGAAAAGGACTGGCCTTATTTTTCAGCTTGTGGAAACAGAAAAACAACAACAACAACAAAATAACAATAGCAAAAACAAAGCCAGAAACACTAGCACAGGATAGACAGAAACCAAATAACCCAAAGAATTGAATTAGTTGCTGTAGTTCCATATGACACAGGAAACATAACTGATCCATACACATGCATCTACAAATTGAGTTATCTGAGAGAAGGAAGTTCCTCCCCTCTGTATTCCTAGCATTTGTCATCTGCATAGATGACAAATATTGCAATTCTGAGTGAATTAATGAACAAGTGATTGAAACAGTGAGTGAAGACTGAAATACATAAATGTGAAATAATGTATTGTTTCACAATTATGCATTATAATTTCCTACTAGTAACCTACCTACATATGTGGAGGGCTTTATCACATGAGTGATACAAAATTTGTAAAGTATTATCATGAATTAGATGCAGATCACCTGAGGTCAGAAGGTAGTCAGACTATATACATCAGCTAGCCTGAACCAGGATTCCATACCCCTATGCTGGGTTCCTGAGGCTCTTTTGTGGCTCAGGGGAAATTAAATTATTAACACCTTGGTTTTTTCTACCAACATAATAGAGTTAGAATAGGTCAATTGCTATCCAGTGCATAAGCTCTTGGGTTTTATAATAAGCACCACTGTCAAACGAAGTTTAAGACTCTGATTATGTGTTTCCATTATGCTTCAACATTTACCTTTTACACTAGCCAGATTCCTAGTCTACAATCTATCAAATTGCTACATTCTTTAGTAAAGATGTAGATAGAATAATGCTGTGTATTTTTATCAAATTCTCCTTCCCCAAGTTGAAAATGTTTAGATCATTCACAGCACATGGAGTACTGTGCACCTCTCCAAAACTCTTTTAACAATTCTGCTCTGTGTAATTCGCTGCTCACTATAATTCATATGTCTTTTATCTGCCATTAACCTTTTGCTCACTGTGGGAAGTTTTTATGTTTAATGGGTTGTCTTGTATCTTCCATGAAACACGGCACAAAGCAAGTGCTTCACGAACACTTGATGGCTGAGACAGAAGAGAAGTCCAAAAGATAAGGCAGAGCTATCAGCAGGTGATAGATTTCAGAACACCTTGGAAAATGGGAGGTGGGTGGAAGAGTGATAACCAGTGCAGCACCCAAGTAGAGCTTAGTGTAGAACATTCAAAGAGAGAATTCAGAGAAAGCAATATATCCTGCAGAACTCCAGAGAAAATGGTAGTTTAGGGGCTGGTAACCAGGCAATGATATTATTTCAAGCATTATTATTATACAGTGCTCACAGCTCCAACTCCTCATTATCCTCACCCATGTCTGATGGAAGAGGCAGAAAGACACTGGCCAAAGATCTACTTCATTTTCTTCTTTTAAGAGAGAAGAAAACATGAGACACAGTTACAAAACTATTCGTGATTAGGTTTCAGTCATACAATGTTCCAACACCCATCCCTCCACCAGTGTAATTTCCCAGCACCAGTGTCCCCAGTTTCCCTCCCACCCCTTCAAGCCACCCCCTACCCACCTGCCTCTACTGCAAGCACCTATCTCTCTTTTTTTCTTTCTCTCTCTCCTTTTGGGCATTATAATTAGCAACACAGTTACCAAGGGGTTTAGAATGATATGCTTCTTGAACAAGACAATGAACCATTTTTTTTTTCTGGAGGACATGAAGAACTTTAGAAAACAGATGCCTGGTGTTCTGGTATTTTATGAGTCCCCTGGTTCTTCTGATCACCAGCAGGGAGGGCTGCCAGTTGAAAGTGAAGTCAAACATGGAGGTCACAGTCAATTTTTGTATTGGCAATTAAAAATAATCATGGTTGAAGAAACTTAGAACCATATTTTATTGGTTTGGTTTTTGGGTCAGGGACTATTCAGGGCTCACTTCTGGCAGTGTTTGGGGCTAGAGGAGGCGTGTGTGGGGCTGGGGACAGAATCAGGGTTGGCTAAATGCAAGGCAAGTGTCTTAACCTCTGTACTATCTCTCTGACCCCCAGAACCCATAATTTGAAAGATATAAATGATCCCAGAAGAAAAAGGAAATTAAGGAAATAATATAATAATAGTAATAATGATAATTATACCCTCCAGTGTGTATAACTTAACAGACTCACTTTTATTAATCATACTACTATGAAAATAATCAATAGATAAAATAAAAAATTTAAAACTTGGTAGAAAATTTAGAAAAATTAGGATATAGATATGTCTCAGAAAAACAGCAGAAGTCTTAAAATTTTTAAGGAAAGCAAAAGACATAAAAGACAAACTTAAAGGGTCTAACAACTGACTGATAGGAAATTTGGAAAAGAAAAAAGAACAAAGCAAAATACAGACCAAAATTTTAGAGATGTTAGTAAGAGGTGAAGCCCCAACATTGAAAGAGTAAATTGAATATCCAGCAAAATGATTTTTTGATTTGTTTTAAATACTGCAGAAAGGCACACCATTGTGAAGGTTCAAATTCTGGAGGTAAAGCTAAGATCCTAAAAGTTTCTTAAGAATATGAGGAATGTCAAAGAGATGAAAATCTCAATAGCTCCAACCTACTCATCCAGAACATTGGATGCTAAGAGGCTAAATGGCAACAGGAATTTCTCCAGAGGTCCAGGTCAAAATTGTAGTGTATACTTTCAATTTGGAACCTTTGGATTTTTCCAACTAAACGTGTGTGTTTACAATCACACAACATACACAGACACATATAACAACATCCTGATCTCAGTTCTCTTTATCATTCCTGGTGTACTTACTATCCCAATGTTAAGTGCCCAGAGTTTCTCTTTGACTTTCCACCAACATTAGAGGCCTTTACCTGTTTCTTTAAAAACTATCAAGTGTCTTAAAGAGTACAGTGAGGAGGGCGCTTGCCTTACAGTGAGTTGACTCAGTCTCATCCTCAGAACCCCACATGGTCTCCTGAGAACTCCCCACAAGTGAACCTGAGCAGTCAGGAGTAAGTTCTGAGTACTGCCAAGTGTACCTCATGACAAAAAGAATAATGGAAAGTCTCTACAAATTTATATATGTGTGTGTACATATATATATTTTTTAATTTTTAT
Source organism: Sorex araneus (assembly GCF_027595985.1). Taxonomy (NCBI): domain Eukaryota; kingdom Metazoa; phylum Chordata; class Mammalia; order Eulipotyphla; family Soricidae; genus Sorex; species Sorex araneus. Next base: position 196,556,803 of record NC_073306.1, read on the forward strand.
TTTTTTTTGGTGGCAGTGCACATACCCGGTGGTGCTAAGGGCTTACTCTTGCTTAGACACTCAGGAATCACTCCTGGTGGGGACTATCGCTCTGGCCTCTTTTCCTTATTTTAATAGTAATTAACTGTCATTTCATTTCATTCTATTTTATAAATCCTAAATTTGCCAATTTTATGAATCCTTAAGCTGCTAATTTTATTTTAATCACATTAAAGTTTTAAATAATCATTAAAATTATGTGTATAATTATTAAAATACCATTATTATAGATTCAGTAGTAGTACTGTTGTTTCATTGTTCATCGATTTGCTTGAGTGGGCACCAGTAATGTCTCCATTGTGAGACTTATTGTTACTGTTTTTGGCATATAGAATACACCATGGGTAGATTGCCAAGCTCTGCCATGCAGGAGGAATACTCTCAGTAGCTTGCCAGGTTCTCTAAGAGGGGCAGAGGAAATGAACCCGGGTCAGCCAGGTGCAAGGCAAACACCCTACCTGTTATGCTATTGCTCCAGTCCTATTATAGATTCAGTCATCCCGTTGCTCATCAATTTGTTCAAGCGGGCACCACTAAGGTCTCTCATTGTGAAACTTATTGTTAGTGTGTTTGGCATATCCAATATGCACGGGTAGCTTGCCAGGCTCTGCCGTGCAGGCGCAATACTCTCAGTAGCTTGCCAGGATCTAAGAGGGGTGGAGGAATCGATAAATATGTGAAAATTATATCACTTATATTTTAATATATACAACTATTTATATTTATCATTTATGTTATATTAAATAAATAAATGATAAATATAATTAGTTGTATATATTAAAATATAAGTGATATAATTTTCACATATTTATTAGAATGTGAGTGAAAAATTAAATTTCTAGAATAGAACTAATATGTAATATAATAACAGTAAATGTCATATAGAGAATTTTTAAAGTTAAGGACTCTTGATCTATGAAGCTATTGAGACTCTTACTAGGCATGGTCATTCATGCACGCAGGCACCGACTGTCCCAATCCCAATCCTAGCATCAGTGTCAACTTCCCCTTACCAAAGTCTCCAGGTTCCCTCCCAATCCTCAACCTGCCTCCTTGGGAGACATTTTAAAACTTGGTTTGTATAGTTTGGGTGTGTTTTAAGTATTTAATATATAAATGTGTAAGCACTCATGTCATTACATCAATAATACAAATATCATGTCATTACATTAATAATACAAATTTCAATCAAAATAAATTTTATTTTGCTCTTTGGGTCACACCTGGCAATGCACAGGGGTTACTCCCGGCTCTGCACTCAGGAATTAGTCTTGGTGGTGCTCGGGGGACCATATAGGATGCTGGGAATACAAGCTGGGCAAATGCCCTACCCGCGCTGTGCTATCACTCTAGCCCCACAATCAACATAATTTAAACAAGAATTCTATTGTATTAAAATTAATAAAATCATGTTAATCATGAAAGTCATAAAATTCATTAAATTAAATGTTTAAACATGAACATTGTCTAATGTTTAATGCATGTTTTATTTTATGCATCTATGTATGTGCTTATAAGATACATACATAGGGATTACCCCATCCGTGTACAGGAACCCTGGGCCACGTGCAGTGAGTGGCTCAGCCCTTTGATAATGGAATAACAATTTGATGCTCATCCTGGCAGTGCTGGGAGGCCACCGAGGGTGAGACTCAAACCCAGGGCTCGCACCAGCTAAGTACATGCTCTATCACTGGACTTTCCCTTCCTGCCAGAGGTCTGTCCTTTAAAAATAAGCAAAAACATATCATCCAATTTTTGTTACTATTGGGGGAAATTTATTATTCTCTATGGTAACATCTTAGAAAAATTCACCCTAACAAAAATCTCCATGTGTGTTTTCTATTAACTCTATGTCTACAATGCCAAATTTAACGAGACAAGTCTCAAAAATATGCTTGTGAAACAGTAACTAACATATTAGTCCCCTTGTTAATGGTGAGCCCATCGAAGGGTATATTGCAATATCTCTAAAATGCTTTTCACGCACTTTTTAATTTTTATTTTTTTACAGACTTACAAGTTTTCATGCTTGTGTTTCAGTCATAAAATGCTCGAGTACCTATCCCTCCACTAGTGCCCATTCTCCACCACCAATGATCCCAGTATCCCTCCCACCCCCATCCCATCCCCCCACCCCACCCCACCTCTGTGGCACCTTTTGTTCTCTCTCTCCTTTTGGGTGTTGTGGTTTGCAATAGAGGCACTGAGTGGCCATTATGTTTGGTCTATAGGTATTTATCTCTACTATTCTTGGGTGCCAGTCTCCCATCTTGTTACTTTATATTTCACAGATGAGCACAATCTTTCTATGTCTGTCTCTCTCTTTCTGACTCATTTTACTTAGCATGATACTTTCCATGTTGATTCACTTATATGCAAAGGTCATGATTTCATCTTTTCTAACAGCTGCATAGTATTCCATTGTGTAGATGTACCAAAGTTTCTTCCACCAGTCATCTGTTCTCAGGCACTCGGGTTATTTCCAGATTCTGGCTATTGTAAACAGTGTTGCAATGAACATTCGAGTGCAGATGTCATTTCGACTATACTTTTTTGTCTCTCCGGGATATATTCCCAGAAGTGGTATCGCTTCATCAAATGGGACCTCAATTTCTAATTTTTTGAGAAGCATCCATACTGTTTTCCAAAAGGGCTGAACCAGTTGGCATTCCCACCAGCAGTGTAGGAGGGTCCCTTTCTCCCCATATCCACACCAATAGCGGTTGCTTTAGTTTTTTTGGATGTGTGCCAGTCTCCAGGGTTTGAGGTGGTATCTCATTGTTGTTTTGATCTGCATCTCTCTGATAATTAAGGATGAAGAGCATTTTTTCATGTGCCTTTTTGCCATTCATATTTCTTCCTTGAGAAAGTTTCTGTTCATTTCATTTCCCCATTTTCTGATGGGGTTGGATGTTTTCTTCTTGCAGATTCCAACCAGTGCCTTGTATATCTTTGATATCAACCCCTTATCAGATAGGTATTAGATGAATATTCTTTCCCATTCTGTAGATTGTCCTTGTATTTTGGTCACTGTATCTTTTGCAATGCAGAAGCTTCTTAGTTTAATATAGTCCCATTTGATTATCTCTGTTTCCACTTGGATGGTCAGTGTTGTGTCATCTTTAAAGATACTGTTAGTCTCAACATCATGGAGGGTTTTGCCAAGCTTGTCTTCAATGCACCTTATGGATTCTGGTCTGATGTTGAGGTCTTTCCCATTCTTTCCCATTCCGTAGATTGTCTTTGTATTTTGATCACTGTATCTTTTTTCACGCACTCTAAGACGAGGCACAGAGAGATAGTAGAGAGGGTAGGGTCTTGCATGCAGCCAGTGAGCCCCGCTGGGAGCTCTGAGCCCCACTGGGTGTGGCCCCCAAACAAACAAAAATTATACAAACGGATCAATTTTCATTTAAAATGTCTATTTATTTCATTAATTAATAAATTTTATTTAGATTTAGTTTTTCTTTTTATTGACCTATTTTATCTTAGATCTTTATTTAGTTGTATTTTTTAATTAAATATTTAATTTTAAAATTACTATGGGGTGGTTGTTGGTCCACACTTTGCTGTTCTTAGGGCTTAACTTGGCTCTGATCAGGGAACTGTATGTGGTCCGAGGATCAAAGTGGGATTGGCTGCCAGAAAGGCAAGCAAGTGCCTTATCCCCTTACTATCTCTGTGCCTGCTTATTTATTTTTATTGAGGCAACATTGATTTACAGCATTGTATTTTAGAAGCATGGGTTCAAACTCTTCAAATGCGTGTTACCATACCACACTCATCAATAAACCTCCACCACAGAGGAGAGACTAAGAGTACACACCTCAGGCTGAGAGACAGGCAAATCTCCAAGACAGAAAAAGTAAAGTATTCAACACCCTTTGTTGAAGAGATTTTTATAAGCTCTTGATTTGTCTGCCATAAATTATCTGCCCATATAAGGGTGGGTTTAATTTTGATCTGTCAATTCCAGTCCATTGGTCTGCATGTTTATTTTTATTCTAATTTCTTAATGCATTATTATTACTTGAAGTAAAGTGTGAAGTTAGAGCACATAATTCCTTTATTCATCTTTTATCTCAGGAGCGGTTTAGATATTCAGGGTTTGTGTGGTTCCATCCAAATACCACTGATGTTTCTTTTATTTCTTTGAATAATGCCATGGACTCTTACAAGGATTGCATTAAATCTATGTAGTGCTTGAGGAAGAAGACCGGAGAGCAATATTTCAGTTTTTTTCCAAACAATAAGTAAGAAATATCTTTTTTTTATTTATCTTCTCTTATTTATGTAACAATATCTTACCATTTTATTGTACGGGTCTTTTACCTTACTAAGTTTATTTCTATGTGTAATCTTTTTTTGATGATTTGTAAATGGTGCTGGATTATGATCCTTGTCTGCTTTTTTTTTTTTTCCTGTGAGGGTAATAGTAGTCCCCATTTAAAAGAATTTCCCCTGCAGCTTTGGGAAAAATTAGTAACCTCTTTTTTCATTGCTGGTACTCTTTTGTATTTGCTCATGTATTTTCTCATTTAAAAATTAATGTACTTTAGGGGCTGAAGCGATAGCTCAGCAGGTAGGGTATTTGTCTTGCATGTGGTCGACCTGGGTTTGATTCCCAGCATCCCATATTGTCCCCCGAGCACCGCCAGGAGTGATTCCTGAGTGCAGAGCCAAGAGTAACCCCTGAGCATCGCTGGGTGTGATCCAGAAAGCAAGTAAAAAATAATTTCTTTAGACAACTTGGTTATAACAGCGTTAATGTCTTTATGATGTATAACACTAATGCAGGAAGTGCCAACAACCCTTCACATTTTTTTAGCTTTTCAGAATTTTTATAGTCTCGGCCATATGTCTGCAATAATGAGTTTGGTGTTTACAGTTACCTCACCTCACCACCACCAAAGTGTCCAAGACCTTCCACGAATGCCCTGTGTTCTTTGAGTTCCCCTCATCATCCCCACCCTCAAATCCTCCCACCCAACCTGCCATTCCCAGTTCTGTAACCCAGAGCTGAGGATTTGTCATATTTGTTATTGTCTATTCCCTTGACTTGTCTCCCTGTACGCCACTGATGAGTGAGATCACCCAGTAATTGTCTTTCTTTGTCTCTCTGGTTGTTTAACATAATCTGAAGCCCTCTGCTTCCATCTATTTTCCTTAATATGCCTAAAAATATATGTAAATTTTAATTTCACAATGAATCAGTTTTTGATTTCATCACTTCCAGTATTATCTTGTTGTTTTATATTTAACTTATTCCCACTCTTTTACTTCTATTGATTTTTATTTCATTTGTTATTTTTCTAGCTCCTTGAAGGCATGTGATTACATTGTGTATTGGAGATTTTTATTCTTTTGTGATGTAGGCCTAATTTGCTATAAACTTCCTTCTTAGTAAAGCTTTTGTTGCTTTCCAATGGTTCCAATACCTCATGTCTTTGCTTTTGTTCATCTCTGGTTTTAAAGAAAAATCCTTTGATTTTATATTTGACTCAATAATTATTCAATAGCATGTTGTCCAGTCTCCACATGCTTGGGAGGCTTTTGTCTTTCTTTTGGTGGGTGTTTTCTATTTTTATATCTCTTGTTTTCTCTTTTCAAATTTAAGCTGTAGATATTGTTTCGGGGGCCACACCCTATGGAGCAACTCCTACAGGTAACAAGTGGCTTATTTCCGGTGGTACTCTGGGAAGCCATGCAGTGTTGCAGGCGAAACCCAGAGCCTCGCACATATGACGTGCTCTATACTTGAGCCAAGTCTTCCACCCAACAATGATCTTTTGAAGGCCTTCAGAAATTTGGGAAGAGGAATCTTACAAACAGCATTCAGGAGGCGGGGGTGGGAGGGGGCTCACTATTATTCTCAACCATTTGGGCCAGCAGTTCACTATGAACGCCCAAGGATGCAGAACTGCTTAGGCCCTATCACAACAGAGACTACTTGGACCATCGCAGTGGTGTTCAGGAACCTTCAGGTTCTCATCCAGTGGTGTGCAGGGACTTCCGGGGCTACATGTGACAACGCTTGGGAGACCATGTGGGGCCACAGATATGAACTAGTGTACCTTAACCCATATACTATTCCTTGAAGGCTTCAAATTTTAAAACAGATCATCTCAGTTGTCTTACGCATCTTTTTCCAGAGCCAAAAGTGCTGGCTTTGCAAGCCTGAGGCTTGATCACTTTTGTCACCCAAAGACACGGATTCAGGTTCTGAACAAGGACCCAGTAGTGTCACAACAGATGTGTGATCCTTGCACACAGCCAGGTGTGTGTGTGTGTGTGTGTGTGTGTGTGTGAAAAAGAGAGAGTGAGAGAGAAAGAAGGAGAGAGAGAGAGAGAAAGAGAGAGAGAGGTGGGGGAGAGAGGGAGAGCACTACAATCAAAAAGATTCTTCCTTCCAAAAAAATTTCTTAAGCCCTTCCAAAAACCATTATTGGGTGGAAGACTTGGCTCAAGTGGTAGAGCACATCATACGTAGAGCACATCATACCTGCAACAAACACTGTACCTGAAAAGACATGTGAGCACTGTGGCTCAGAGTGGCGTTCCTACAGAGACTTGTATCCAAGCAAACACTACAACCAGAACTCACATAGCATCCATAGATAATACAGGAGCTATGGTGCTTGCCTTGTATGCAGCCAACCCCAGTTCAATTCCTCACACCACAAATAGTCCCACAAGAACTGCCACGTGTGATCCCTGAACTCAGAGACAGGAGTAAGCCCAGAGCCACTGGTTATGCCCCCACAAATTCATCTTCCTCCAAAAAACCAGAACACACATAAGCACCATAACAAAAATAAATTTGAGCTTCACTGAACATGTGTGAAAACATCACAACTGAAGCGTGTGACTTCTGGTAAGCAACAGGGCATGCAAGAACCATACCAAACACGTATGATGCCCAGTCATCACAAATGACAAACGAACAAAGGGAAGCACTTTTTCCCCATATTTGTAATCAAATACCTAAAAAAAAATTCATCAACCAAATGTACAATTTTTGGCACTTTTACAAAATATTCTTAAATTACATGTAATAAACTTTGGTAGCAAATATTGAAATATATAGTGGATTCTAACACTCATTTTCCCTTCTCTCATTTCATTCATTTATTTCCGCCCTTCAACTCTCCTTCTTTCTTCATTCAATTACTGAATGATATTGGTCCAAGTATAGTTACAAGAACATGACAATGAACTTAACTATGCTAATCCACATTGTAATGGAATAATGGTGACAAAAGATGTGCCCAGGTTTGAAAATTCCATAGAACAAAACTATGACCTTGTTTGAAAGGATTCTTTGCAAATACAATTATAACTAAATTAAAAATCTTAAGATGAGATCATACTTGATTATCTAGGTCCTGAATCCAATGAGAAGTGGTCTTCCAAGAGACACAGAGAGGAGATGTACACAAAATGAAAACAGCAGCCAATGTCAGCAAGGAGACTGATGAGAGGAATGCAAGCCAAGAAACACCACAAAATGCTAAAAGCCACTGAGAGCTGGAAAAGGCAAATGATGGAATCCCCTCCAGGGACTCTTGAGATAGTGCACTCATTCTGACCGCCAGAGCTGTGAAAATAACTTTCTGTTATTTCAAGTGATCCAGTTTGTGGCAATTTGTTATGGCAATCACAGAAAACTCATATAAAGTTCTAGCACTAAAAAAATGAAACAAAATAGAACAAAATATTAAAATGAACTCTCCTAAATACTAGAAAATAAATAAATCTATTATTTACCTATAATTTACCTACCTACATGTAGGTAAATCTGTAATTTACCTGAAGCAATAGCTCAGTGGGTAGGGCGTTTGCCTTTCACATGGCCAACCTGGGTTCAATACCTCCCCCCCTCTCAGAGAGCCCAGCAAGCTATCAGGAGTATCCCGCCTGCATGGCAAAGCCTGGCAAGCTCCCCGTGGCATACTTGATATGCCAAAAACAGTAACAAGTCTCACAATGGAGACATTACTGGTGCTCACTCAAGCAAATCGATGAACAACGGCACGACAGTGCGACAGCGCTACAGTGCTTACCTACATATAGTATACAATGCAATGTTGAGTATAGTCTCGGGTCTGGGGTGATAGCTCAAAGGATTGGGTACCTGACATGCATAAGGCCCGGGATCAATCCTTGGCACTGCATGACCTTCCTGGCATCGCCAAGTATACCCGTGGTGACTGCTAACATTTCTGGGGAAGCTCCTTCACTCCTCTCCAAAACAGATTCTGCATTCTATTTTAATCAAATATCTAAGTGTTTTTTCCCCATGTGACTTTGGTAAGCTTTATTACTCTTAGATTTAGATTACTTAGATCATCCTAATAAACTGGTACACAGAAATTATTGTGAACTTTAGAAGTTTAAAATGCCTAGTAAGCATTTTGAAACTTCTGAACAAGCCCTTATTGATGGATTTTCGACATCTGATAAAACAAAGTACCCCAGTTGGCTTAAATAACAGAAATTTATTGCCTCACAGTTTGGGAGCCCAAGAGTATTAAAGAGCTTAATTTGGAACAGTTTGTTCTACCAAAGATTCCAGAAGAAAGTATCTGTTCCAATCTTCTACCCTTGGTTTATAGATAGCCATTTCCTCCTTGCTTCTCTTCACATGGTCTGGCCTCTACATATGACTTAAAATTTCTCCTTTTTGTAAGAGTATCAGTCATATGGGCTGGGACTATAGCACAGCGGGTAGGGCATTTGCCTTGCACACAGCAGACCCAGGTTCAATTCCTCTGCCCCTCTCAGAGAGCCCAACAAGCTACCGAGAGTTAGTATCTTGCCTGCATGGCAGAGCCTGGCAAGCTACCCATAGGGTATTTGATAATGCCAAAAACAGTAATAACATGTCTCATAATGGAGATGTTACTGGGGCCCGTTCAAGCAAATCGACGAACAACGGGACGACAGTGCTACAATGCTTCAAAAATTATAAAATTACAGAAAATAATGCTTGTGAAATACTTTTTATGTATTTCATAATATAATGAGTGAAAGAAACAGCATACACACCTACATATATGGTATGACATAATTCTTTTCAAAAATCTTTACTTACCTACAATGAAGTATATTTATATATTTACAAAATGGAAATCATGTACCACAGATATATGTGAAAAAATAACACTGGTATCTAATACCACAGACTTCAACAGTAGTTATCTCTGGCTGGGATAGAAGTGAATTTGATACTTCAAATATAAGCATTCTGTTTTCTATGTTTTTTCAAATGTATGCTCTGTATGTTTACCCAAGTTTATGTATAACTTTTTATGGATAAAAGTTATGTATAAGTTTTCTCATTTTTTAAAAAATCATAAATCACAGAATGTAGAGCAATTGTTGGTATGTGATTGTACACACTTGGAGAATTTAATTTTTGGAAGAGTCACCTAATTTCTAGAAGACTCTTCTAATTCAAAATTTTCATTTTATAGAGACCAAGACACAGAAAGTTTAGGTAATTCCCATAGGAGTTCAACTAATGTTTAATAGAAGAATCTGAAAGAAAACTCAAGTTTCTAGTTTCTAATTTTCCCTTTACTACAGTGGTTACTGCCGAGAAATTGAAGTCATCCTGCTACCTCAAAAAGAAATTGAGGAAAATCGAGAAAAATTCTCAGAGTGATAGTAATTGCCCTCCAATTCTGAACAGTGATTACTCTAAAGATAAAAGTCATATTCTAGTTATGTCCATAACTAGACCATTTGTAAGCAAGACAATATTTAAGGACTCTAAGCCTTATGTTAGGCTGTAGCGATAGCACATCGGGTAGGGTGTTTGCCTTGCACGCAGCCCACCCAGGTTCGATTCCTCCATCCCTCTTGGAGAGCCTGGCAAGTTACCAAGAGTATCCCGCTTGTGTGGCAGAACCTGTCAAGCTCCCTGTGGTGTATTCAATATATCAAAAACAGTAACAACAAGTCTCACAATGGAGACATTACTGGTGCCCGCTCGAGCAAATCAATGAACAACAGCACAGGACAACAATGCAACAGTGCTACAGCCTTATGTTGATTAGGCTTTTTTTTTTCTTTTTTTAAAAATTTTATTGAATCACTGTGAGATTGATTAGGCTTTATAACAGGTGATCTGAGAGAAGTAGGGTAGACTAGATCCAGTAATCCCTTTGACCTGAATTTATCCATAACTATTCTAGTTATGGAAAAGTGGAAAGAAAATTGATGTTTCATTGCCTGATGAGTGAGAACTTCACCTACTGCTGCTGCCTCAGCCGTTCTCTCCACATCAGAGCAATCTGTACATGGCCCCTGTCTCTACCTCTTTATTACGCTGCTACCCTGTATGCTATACTTGTAGCCAGCTGGACATTTACGAATCCTTAGGAAGAATCTAAAGAGAGAATGAAAGAGCTTCTCATAGAAAGCAAAGAATCAATAGTGTTTTCTTCTTCTTCATGAAGAGATCTAACTGGCTAGCAATTTGGCATTTATATTTGTGTTTGGGCAACATAGGCTGTTTGAGAAGACTCTTCATAAAATCATACACATTATCTTAAAATCCAAATGCTTAGAGAATTTCAAGTCTGCATATGCTCTGTGGCTTCTAGTTCTAGTAAAATAATCCAGAAACAAGCAAAACAAAAACAAAAGTCACAAAATCTGACCTGTTAGCATCTTTCACATGGCAAAGTTATAGTCTAAAATGGGGATGGGGTTTAGGCCACATCGATCTGTGCTGAGAACTTGTTCCTCATTCTGTACCCAGGCATCACTCTGGAAGTGCTGGAGCGTAGCGTATGTGGTGCCCGATCAATTCCGTATTGGCCACATGTAGGGCAAGCCGCCTACCCACTAGTCTCTCTGGCCTCAATAGCAATACTTTTTTTTTTTCTTTTTTTTTTATTTTATTTATTTATTTATTTTTATTTTTTTTATAGTTTATTTTTAATTAGTGAGTCAACGTGAGGGTACAGTTACAGATTTATACATTTTTGTGCTCATGTTTCTCCCTTACAAAGTTTGATAACCCATCCCTTCACCAGTGCCCATTCTCCACCACCAGTAAACCCAACATCCCACCCCCCCTTCCCAGTCCCGTCTCCCCCCACCCCACCCTGCCACTGTGGCAGGGAATTCCCTTTTGTTCTCTCTCTCTGGTTAGGTGTTGTGGTTTGCAATAAAGGTGTTGAGTGGCCAAGCAATACTTTTTTAAATAGTGCAATAGTAAGTGAAAAATCTTTGAAAATTTGCTTGAGCACAGACAGAGCAAAATGAAAAATTAACATTAAGAATCTTACCTGCTGCTACAGAATTTCCTAGTAAATTATCAGTTTGGGGACTATGATCAACTGTGGGATATATACTTTGGATAAAACATGAAAACATGTAGTTACTTGAGAAACCTCAAAATAATCCTTAAATAATAATCCAGCAGATCACCAGTAAGGAGTAACTATTCTTTAACTGCTTAATTCTGAACATCAAACAAGATTATGGCTTTTGTTTGGCATTAAACCAAAATGTATCTAGGGCTAGAGAGATAGTACAGTAGAGTAGGCACCTGAAATACACACACACAGAGACACACACAAATATATATATATGTAATATATATATATATATATTACAACTCAATTAAGTAAAGATGTCATGATGCTTGGCACAACCTCACTGGATCTCATCCTCTCTGCCCCCACATTTTTTTTAAATGGTGAGGGGACAAAGGATAACTTCAAAATCATGGAGCATGTAACTAATTAACAAGCAGGTGGACTGACCCTTTTTCCAGAACAGTGTGCACACTTTGTTTATATAAATAAAAAAAATTGAACTACTAAAACTTATATGTTAAATTTATTTTTACTCTATGGCTAGTTTTATACATGTACAAATATATTTATATGTGTATGCACGTATATTTTAAGTAAGTAAAATACATATTTTCAAAAGATATTTATACTAGCTGGAATTTTCTGGTCAGTCTGAAATTAAGCAACAGCATATTTGCCTCAGTTGTCTGAGATAATTTCCAAGGGGAAGGTGAGCTTTAGACTTGGAAAACGGAAGCTTTCGGATAGTTGAAGCTGCCTTAACTAACACACATACAAAAGTACCAGCTGGATGTCTGGGAACCAAAGATAAACCCAGCCTGCCCTGTTCTGGAGCTTCTACAAGGCTCCTCCTGCTTGAAAGGTATCTGATACAAAGCCAAAGCCTGAGCTAGTTTTTGAGATTCTACTTGGCTGAAACTCAAACAAAACAGACAGGCAAAGTCCAGATTATTCTGACCCACCTTGGTCCCACAGACTCACCTGAAGCATATGTGATTGAGAAATCTCTTCTTGGCGAAGACTTTTATCTGTGTGAGATGCTTAAGGTGTGGTCTCGCCTTGAGGTATAAAGGAGATCTCCCCAAATCATCTGTCTTTGAGGCTTGGAACACTGTCAAGTCAAGCTCCCCTTTGAATAGTTCTGCATGTTTTATCCATGCTTTCTGATCCTTGGAAGATAGATTTACCACCCAGTTTCTAGGATGCTTCTTAGGTATTTTCTTTTTTTTTCTTTTTAGTATGGGGGCAACACCAGTGCTACTTGGGGTATCCTGACTTTGGGCTCAGGGATCTCTCCTAACAGTGCTCAGGGATGCCAGGGATCGAACCGGTTCTGCTGAGTGCAAGGCCAGTTGCCCTCCTTGCTGTACCATCTCTCTGGACCAGAATTCTTTTTCTTTTATTACTCTCCATAGTAATGGATTCTGACCTTGAACTTCAGTGTTTAAATGACTCTCACACAAACCTGCACTGCATCCCTATCTACCAGTCACTTGTCTGGGATATGGCATTGAGTTCCTAGCTGGTTTTCATATTGTCTATCAAATTGTTATGTCACTAATTAAATGTCCTGACTACTATTTATTTGAGAGCTAAATTCCTTGTTTTGTTTATATATAAGGGCCAATCTCAGTGAAAATTTGATGGACCAGAGGTCATTCCTGTTCATGCTTGGCCTCAGGGTGAGGTTCTGACTGTTTGGTGCTTAGCCTGGTGCTCAGTCAACAGTGCTTGGGGGTCATCAGAGTTATACGCACAGTGTTCAGGTCTAGAGAGGGCCAAGACTCAATTTCATATCCTTGAAATGTAAGGCACTTACTCTACCATTAGAGCTCTCTCCCCAGTTACATAGTTTCTTTGTTTGCAATACAAGGATAGAATGAAGAAGGACAATAATGATAATATTTTGCAAGCCTTATAATTACCGACTATAGCACTGTCATCTGTTCATCGATTTGCTCAAGTGGGCACCAGTAACGTCTCCATTGTGAGACTTGTTGTTATATGTCTGGCATATCGAATACATCATGGGTAGCTTGCCAGGCTCTGCCGTGCAGGCAGGATACTCTCCGAGACGGACAGAAAAATCAAACCTGGGTCAGCCATGTGCAAGGCAAACGCCCTACCCACTGTGCTATTGCTCCAACACTGCAGAAGAAAAATAGAAAAATTGTTTTACCTCAGTAAAAATAACTGGAGAAAAGAAACAACTTTGTATAATTTAAATTTGGGCCAGAGAAAATATAGTGGGTAAGGAATTTACCTTGCACGCAGACACCTGGGTTTGATCCCTGGCACCCCACATAATCTCCGTGCCTGCTGGGAGTGACCCCTGAGTGCAGAGTCATAGTCAGCCCTGGGCACTGACAAGTGTGGTACCAAAAAATCCTCTCACCAATTTTTCAAAAATAATTAATTTGGAGACTGTAGCTTTGTATTTCAATACCTGCACATGATTCAAAAAAAGTTGCCATCAAAGTTCACGTGTCATCACCTCAACAAATTAACAAACAGATGCTCTTTTCTTATATTCACTCTAAGATTATTCAATTAATTCCCTCACTCATTCTTTCCTTCTCTCTTCCAACCTGCATCCCAACTGACTGCTTTTTCAATTTGACTTTCAAAGAGATCTTGCTTCGAGGTGGGGGATTTCATTGTACACACACAGCAGGAATTTCAATACGTTTCCTCTTTTCCTGTGTAGATGTTATTCAAAACTCTGACTTCCATCAACTTTGAAATGACATTGTGTCTCTCTTATTTGTATGGAGGAATATTTCCTTGCATACTTTGTGGCTTTATTTTCAGTCCACTGATGAACATTTCAGGTAGGTTACCATTACTTTTCTGCTTAATTTTTCATAACAGAAAGTGCTACATTTTCTATTTTTCATTGGTTTATTTATTTTTGTATTGAATCACTGTGAGATACAGTTACAAAGCTTTCATATGAATTGGCTGGGAGGGGAAGTCACACTTTCTTTCAGTTTAAAATGTAACCTGAGGGCTGGAGCAATAGCACAGCGGGTAGGGCATTTGCCTTGCACAGGGCCGACCAGGGTTCAATTCCTGAAATCCCATATGGTCCCCTGAGCACCGCCAGGAGTGATTCCTGAGTGCAGAGCCAGGAGTAACCTCTGCGCATTGCCGGGTGTGACTCAAAAAGCAAAAACTAAAATGTAGCCTCATTTAGGTGTTCTGTGAAAAAAATCACACAGAATTTGTTTTATTATATCTTTTAGGCTAGAAATTCATAATAGAAACAGGATCAAATGAACGATATGTTCTTTACTTTGTACTCAATCTCCACCTTGACTTAACTAATACTTAATGTATTGGGACATTCTGATAGAGGGAAAGAAAGAATTGTTAAGGGAGAAAGGTCATATTTGAAGAGATTGTCCCATAGTAAACTCCCTTCATTGCACTGTAGCACTGTAGTCCCATTGTTCATCGATTTACTCGAGAGGGCACCAGTAAAGTTTCCATTATGAGACTTGTTGTTACTGTTTTTGGCATATCAAATATGCCACGGGTAGCTTGCCAGGATTTGCCGTGCAGGCGAGATAGTCTGGGTAGCTTGCCAGGCTCTCTGGGAGGGGCGGAGGAATCTAAACTAGGTCGGCTGCGTGCAAGGCAAACGCCCTACCCGCTGTGCTTTCGCTCTAGTCCTTCATACTTCTTGAAACTGCCTTCATACTTCCTGAAAACAGCAGATATTTAAAGCTCATTTTGTTGTTGTTGGGTGTGGTTGAAAGGTCATTGGCAATTTCCACTACTCAGGGTATGCATGTTGACAATTCTCTTGGCCTAGACAGAGATGTCTCATTAACATGATCCTTTGCAGTTCATTCTGCAGCTCTTAAGAATCTTAAGAATGAAGAGTTCATCTGCAACTTCTTCCTCTGCTGGAGTCCTCTCCCACAAGAGGCTCGCTTTACAGAACCTAAATAATACCACCTTGCCTCTTTCTCTTATCTGTTCCCTATCTACTCTACCATAGGGCCTATATAGTTCTCTGAATTGATTTAAGAGAAGATGGGATCTGTTCCTTTGCACAGGCTTGTCAAGCACCAATTTTCCGTGAGTACTAAACTCCAAGCTCTTAGCTGACCCCATAGCACCTCTCCACACTGCATCTGAAGGCTGAAAGGAGACCCCATTGCTCCTTCCACCTTGTAGAATGATTGGCTCAAGTCATCTGTCATCTATAGTAATTGTTTCTTCTTGAGCACACATCTTCAAAATTTATTTTCTGATCTCATTTTAGATCTGTGGTTTGACTAAAGTTTCCAATGGACATAGCATTGGTATTTCCATTTGTATATTAGTCATGATCTAAAAAAATGTTCTGTATGACACAGTTTTGTTATCGCATGGGGGTCTGACAGATATGAAGAGTGACATGAGTCCTTCCCTGGTTAGCTAATCCCTAACAGTAGTTAAAAAGTTACTTGAAAAACGTTTCATAAACAACCCTGGAGCCTATTTTACCAAGTTTATTTAACTTTCTAGTCACCCATATCCCAGCATTCAAGGACTGAGAATATGTCTTACTGCTCAAAATCTCTGATGCTGTACAAAGTACTCATGCTAGCACTCTTCCAGGCCTTGTTTCGCCTCTCCTAAAGGAACTCCAACAAAGTAGTTCCTCGCCCCTAATCTAAACTTCACGTTTCTCCCGTGCCCCTGTGTGGCATGATGTGTCCCTTCTCTTGAGGAAGGTAATAAATGTTTTTCAATAACATTGTCTGTTTTTTGTCATCCCTCAGCAATACTTCTATAAATAAAACCCCAGGTTACAATTTTAATAGAATTTCAAAGTCACAAGTGGAAGTCTGTTTCATAGTTACTTTGATGTCTGATGTGTATCAGTGACACCTAAGTAGATACTTTCATTTCATAATCTTTTCTAAAATTCATAATTAAGTCGTTGGTAGAATGCTGAGCTTAGTCTAAAGTTCCACGTGTACACTCAAACTGTCCCTGGAGTGTGTTTATTTATTCAAAAATAGTTCAGTTGACATTATGTCTGCCAGCCAGTATGTCGGATGACAGGCATAAGAAAATCCCTGCCACACCTAAGCATAATGTCTGCTCACAGACGCAAGAGATCACACAGTTTCAGCAGTACCCTGGAGTAGACTAGCACTTACATCTAGGCAGGAACCCCCATTTGACTTTGAGCACTATATTGGTTAGTGAACGAATGAAAAAGGAAAGCATTCCTTCCACTGGTCTCTAAAGTTGTTTGAAAGTCCAAGGAATAGTTATCACGTTCTGGATCTGAAATCTCTGGGGGTGACATTTACCCAAATTCCACCTTTCAGAGATATTAGATGAGATTGTGCACAACAATTAACTCCCATTTCAGAGGGGATCTATAAAAAGAGAACAGTGACATTTAAAGAGGGTAAAGACTGTGATGGCTAATGAGAGAGAGATTTGGAGGAAGTGATGAGGGATAAAGCCAGGACACAGTCCTGAATGAAAATGCAGGTGGATGTGGAGCTTTTTTATCTGGCTCTTGGGATGATGGGCATGTTCAAAAGGCAGCTGGTGGTATAAACATTATCCCAAGATACCAGGCAGCCACAAAAGCAAGAAGCAGTTCCAGATGCTAACTCTGTCATGGTTCCAGTAGTCTTTACAGAGTTAAGGACACTCTGTTTTCTTTCTTTTTTTATTTAAAGTCCAAACATATTAATAGGGAAGCTTGAATTGGAAGGGATAAAAACATATTGAGAGGAGTAGCCATAGGTAAAAAAATAAAAAACTAGAAGAGGATATGAGGGTAGAGTTAATAAAATATTTTCCCCAGAAACTGATGTTTCAGATTCACTTATTTATGGTCCATTAAATTAGCTGAGGCTCCTGAGATCATCATCACCTTGTTCTAGAGACAGAGTCCGCTGCTCTTCATGTTCATTATGGAATATGACTGTGTTTTGGTGCACAGGTCAAACAAAGGCTTCATGCCTCCTGCTCATCACCTCCTGCTCACCGATTAGGCAGATAAAGAAGCTGGCTCAGGTTCATGAACTTTGTACACCGAAACCATAAACACTAGGGGCTTCCCTTAAATGTGGCCATCCTGGGTTTGATCCCCTCTGCCTTATATGTTTCTCTAAGTCTTCCAGGAATTATCCTTGAGCACAGAACTTAGAATAAGCCCTGAGTACCATTGAGTGTGGCCCCCAAACAAACAAACAAATAAAAAAAATAAACATTAACATTGTTACCTCAATGATAAAAATGTTTTTAAAAAAATGTTGGCCTAATGTCCTCATAGACAAGTCACTTCATTTTTTTCCTGAGAGCTGGAAAGAGATGTTGTCCAATTTCTTTCTTTATCCAAAGGGTTAGTATCAGTTCAAATAGCAAGTTTCTTGAGCGGTTGGTGCAGATGAAGGAACAGAGTCCCTTGCCAGTAGGGTGTGTGAGAACTAAATAATATTGCTAGGCTAGAAACAGAATTCAAGGGGAAGCCATGCCACAACAAAGGCTTAGAATCTTTTTTTTTTCCTTTTTCGGTCATACCCAGTGATGCACAGAGGTTTTCCCTGGCTCTGCACTCAGGAGTTACCCCTGGCGGTGCTCAGAGGACCATATGGGATGCTGGGAATCGAATCCACTGGCCGTGTGCAAGGCAAACACCCTACCCACTGTGCTATTGCTTCAGACAAAGGCTTAGAATCTTAAAGCACATAACCAAATACATCTCTATACAAGTAGGCATAATAAAAATCCAAACATCTTATAGAATATAATAAGATAAAGAGACCAGAAGAAGTACCCTGTATAAGAAAAGCTTTGGTAAACTGTAAAGTCAGTGTTGGGGGCAGTGAAGGGAAGAGGAGAAGCAGACCCTTCTTTTTCATGGCTACAATAAAGATATGAAACTCTGGATTTCCCCTCTTTCAGCTCTTAAACTTTTTCAAAAAATTAGTATTTGCTTATTTAAATAAAAAATCTAGCTTTCTGTGTGTGAAGGTTACTTATGGAAAGTTAACACACATCTACATAATCCTAGAGCTCCTGAAGACAGTGTGTAGACAGTTCTTTGAAATGAGGAAAGCATAGTGAAGAAATATTTCAGGGGCTGGAGCAATAAAAGGGTATTTGTCTTGCATATGGCTGACCCGGCATCCCATATGGTCCCCCATGCACGGCCTGGAATAAGTGTGCAGAGCCAGGAGTAACCCCTGAGCATCTCTGGGTGTGATCCAAAAAGAAAGAAAGGAAGAAAGAAAGAGAGGAAGAAAGAAAGAGAGGAAGAAAGAAAGAAAGAAAGAAAGAAAGAAAGAAAGAAAGAAAGAAAGAAAGAAAGAAAGAAAGAAAGAAAGAAAGAAAGAAAGAAAGAAGAGAAAGAGGAAGAAAGGAGAGAAAGAGAGAGAGAAAGAGAGGAAGAAAGAAAAAGAGAGAGAAGAGAAAGAGAGAAAGAGAGGGAAAAAAGAAAGAGAGAGAAAGAAAGAAAGAGGAAGAAAGGAAGAAAAAGAAAGAAAGAAAGATTTCATAACTTTCACTCTATAAAATTCCAATTCTCACAACATTAAGAGTGAAGAAAGAATGTTCTACTCCTTCACTACAGTACGAGAGTTCCACATCTTTGGTTAAGACATAGCTCTGTAGGATTCATATTCAGAACAAATGTGGCATCCCAGACACAGAGCTGGAGTGGTTTCTAATTTAAAATTAGATGCTGAAAAAAATAAATCTGGATACTATAAAAAATTATACCTGTATCAGTCTAAAAAGGATTTTTTAAACAATTGTCAGGCCAACACATCGTATTGCCAAACCCATAAACCGCTTGAAAAAACAGATGGAATTTATATCACAGACTTTCAAGCCTCCTGAGGAGGGATCTTAGAGTCCAATTAACCCCTTGGCAACGATATTTTATCTAGAGGGATATGCTCAAAGCATCCAAAAATATTTTGTCTAGACTTATTTACTACAGAATTTTCTATGGCATATTCTCTGAGCAGGGCAGAACAGATCGAAAGCACTGATGCTGACTTCTTTGAATGATGTCCTCTTTTCACATATTCTCAAGATTATTTCTGTAAAAAGTTTACAAGGCAGGTATTTCACCTCAGATGGAATGGTGATCCAATTTTGTTAGAATTTCTAATCCAAATGCCAAGCCTCAAATTAAAAGAAAATACTAAAATATGTCAGTATGTGCAAAGCTACTACTGACAATATCCAAAGATGACAGAAGTTGGGAGAATGAGTTTCATTTCATGTAAAATGTCAGTTCAATTTTGATAGATGTTTCCAACCAATTTTAGAAGGATTGGGGCATTTAGAAAACAATCCATCCTATTTACCATTTTATTAGCAGTTTGAGTATTAATCTCAGTCTCATAGTTATTGGTTGCTTGCTGCTACACTACAGGAGAAGAAAATTAGACTCCTTTCCTGTATTTTGATAAAAAGTGGTGTCCTTTGTACCCGAATTGCTTGGGTGGTTATGTACAAACACCCTCTCTGAGGTTCATGGGAAGACACGGTTTTTATTGCAAGAACTGATTTGTCTACAAACAAAAGACTTTCCTTCATCAATGACATTGGGAAATTGAAGAGAAGATGAGAAAAAAAGAAATTAGGTAAACTGATGCAACAAAAACAAGGGAGAAGGGAAAGGACAACTTCAAAATCAAAAACACATTTGTGCTCCCATATTCATTGCAGTGTTATTCACAAGAGCTAAGATCTGAAAACAGCCCAATTGTCTGAGAACAAATGAGTGGATGAAGAAATTGTGCTATACACACAATGGAATACTTACTATGAACACGAATACGACTGTATAAGAAAATGTGAGATCATGCAATTCACTGCTACATACATGGAACTAGAAGTTTTCATACTTAGTGGAGTTTAGTAGAGGGAGAGGGACCTATACAGAATAAGCTTTCTCATATTTGGGGTATAAAGAAACATAATAAGGAAAGAACAAAGGGTCAAAGGCAACAGAAAAGGAGAGTTAAATTTATGTAAAGGGGTATGATTAGGAAGGAACCTTGGAAGATTAGTGTCATGAATGTGATTCTAGAATGCCATATGCATAAAACTCTATTAATAGTGATATTATAAACTCTGGTGTTTCAATAAAAGCTGCAAAAGAGGCGTTAAAATCATAATAAAATAAGACAGGGAAATGGAAGCAGTTCACTTAGCTATTTGTTGGGCTTAGACTAGAAAGAAGCCAAATGACACACTTAATAGAAAAACTTAATAGAAATATCTTAATGAAAATCCTTTTTATGGTGAAAACTTTTTTTATTGTTTACCACTATTACTGAAGTGTTCCTCAATAGTTTCTGGCAAAATTTTGTGTTCATTTATTTTGATAACTTTCTTATGAAGGAATAATATCTTGGGTTGTCAATTATGGTTACACATGCTCATTATTGTTGCTGTTATTAAATATAATTAAGACACTTATAAATGGACTTTTACTTTTGTAAGCACACTTTGCAGATATATATTTTAGTCATCATGACAGCCCTGTATTCCAGGTTGTTAATATCATTACCCTCAGTTTACAGATCAGAAACTGAAACTTTAAGAGGTTCACCAAGGGTCATTAACTCAAATCACCTGCGCTGACTTGGTAAAGGTTTATTTCTGTACACTGTTAAGTGAAAAAAACAAATATTTGTAAATATATGACATAAGAAGTCACTGAGCTTGGCCACTTTATTGAATTAAAATTATATGAAAACTTGTTACAAATGAAGTAAACAAAATTTGGGTAAATAATTAAGCGTGGTCTCTGATTTCAACCTCACTTAAAATAATCAATTTAGGGTCATAGAGACAGTACAGCGAGTAATGCACTTGCTTTGCACGTGGCAGACCACCATTTGATCCTGCACCCCATATAGTCACCAGAGTTCACCAGGATCCCCGAGCACAGACCCAAGAGTAAGTTTTGAGTACCACCAAATATCTCCCCCAAAATCCCTCGCCCCCAAAAAATAGTTAATTCAATGTAGCCTAAGAAAAATTCCAAGTAACTGGATAGGAGTAAATATCAGTTGCACAGCACAGCAGTTAAGGATCAGACCGTAAACTGCTCATACCTAAATCCTTACTCTGACATTTATCAACCAAAGGATATTGAGCAAGAAACTAAACCTATACCCCAGTTTCCTCACCTTTACAATGAGGAAGAAAAGTATTTATCCTACTAAGATAATCATGAGCTTAAAAAATAATAGAAGTACTATTTACTTATTATGAAAGAAGTAACTGCTTCTTTCATATATCACATAAATGTTAGCATTAATATAGCTATTTATTTCTAAGTATAATGTAACATTTACACTTTTTATTGATATGCTTTCAAATTTTCAATTTTAATATGCCTAATGATTAATACCAAAAAATCTAAAAATTATCCAATAATCTTTTACGCATAATGTAACTGAAGACGATTCTTATTAAGATACCAAGTTCCTTTGCTCATTATATTTTAGCTCCTTAAAGAAAAAAAGTCCTACTGACAGGCAGGTGCTTTATTGCTAAAGCAAAAGTGACCTAAATTATAACTATTCTGCCCCTGCACCAGGCTGTCTTCACCGGGATCCCCCTCAGAGGGGAGTGGGTTGAGTTTTCCTCCCTGCCCTAAGGAGAGCCCTGGCAGTCAAAAACCTCCAGAACCCAGCCACAGCCATGCTCAAAGCCACTCTCCACATGCTCAGATAAGCCTCACGCATGAAGTAACTGACAGAGGAACCCAAGTATGTAGGACCTCTGGCTGAGATCTCCAAGCCTGCTCAGATCCAGACTGGGCCTCCTCCACCCAGATCCCCAGTAGCTTGGCAGTCACACCCACAAACTGCCCCCAGTGCCATGTAATCTCAACAACGGCCACGATCCAGAGACTATAAAACAAAGCTCCCAGAAGAGAGAGATGCAGAATCTCGCATGGCAGCCTGTGGCATTTTCAATATGCCATAAACAATAACAATAATAGGCCTTATTCCTCTGACTCTGAATGTGAGAGGAACGAATGGAGACGTTACTGGCGCCTGCTCAAGCAAATCGATGAGCAACAGGACGACAGTGATACAGTGATAACTATCCTGAAGTCTCCTTATGAAATCAGAATAGATGTTTGAGAAAGTATCCAATCCAAGATCCCTTTAAGGGTCAAGGCTTATCTTTAGATTTAAAGATTATTTCAAGCAAAAGAAACAAACAGCAATTTTCAGGTAACCTTGTTCCAAAGGTAAGAAAATTAATCAAGTTTTCCTGACCCGAGTTTCATATAATCCTTAGCAACGAGCTTTGGGCTATTAGTCTTACCATAAAAATGTATTGAAGAAAATATAAAAGCATTTTCCCCTAAATTTAACAAAACAGAATTAACAAGAAACATGGCACACACTAGAAAACTGGGAAAAAATACTGAAAGCGGGATTTTTTCCAACCAGATGCTTTTCAAAATATGCGGCAAACGTTTTAAAAGAGTCCTGTAAGAATTTCAAGAGCCATTTTTCTAGATTAAGAAAAACACGGAAGGAAGACAGAGAGCAGATGGTGTGCATAAGCTGTCTAAGATTTTTGAAAGGAGAGAGATTACAATTTGATAAAGTAGTGGCAAGTTATGCACATACGAGGCAGCATCCAGCATATGTATTGTACTTTTGTAGTCTGTCAGAGCCTCCATTCATTACTCAAATTGAGTCAACTTTCTGACTGGAGAGAGCTGGAAACATTAGATATAATCTATCTATATTACAATTTTTTTTTAATTTGTGATTTAAAATTCCCAAAACATTAATGGCAAGGAATTTGTTTTCTCTGTGGAGTTTTTAAACTGCTCTTACTGTGGTTAAAAATATGACAGCATTTGTTATGTCGATATGCTGAACAATGCATGGCTATTAACTTCATTTAAAGCATTCCAGGGACTATTGTCGTAGGGCATATACAGAAGCTGTTAATAACCAAGAGATGAAATGTGCTTTACCAAAGCCAAATATCTTAATGTTCTAGAGCCTCTTCTACCACCATTACTAGTAATTAAACCAGAGAAGTGCCAGCAAGTCAAGCATTGTCTTTGTACATCTATCAGGAGACAAATATTTCCTGAAAGACCTCCTAATGAGACAAGAATTTAATAATACAATTAGAATGAGCTTGGCATTAAATATACATTCAGTTGGAACAGCACTTAAAGGACTGAGGAAAAATTCTAACTCTATATTGCTTCAGCATTTTTTTCCTGTTAATGCCTGGCTTACTTAGAAAATTTAAGAAATATAATTAAGAGTGAAAGAGAAAGAAAAATAGCTTATGATTTCTACTTTTCTAGATATAACTAGCCTATCACAAATAAAAGCATGTTAATATATCATATGCACATAAGCTATTCTATAAATAAGCACTTTCTATTTGTTCTACTGTTACTGAAAGTGGAAACAGTCAACATGAACTAATAGAGTTACACAGATTCTCCAAATCCATCATGGTTACTACTAGCTTCTTACTGACAACCTGAGATTTCGCTTCCGTAGCAGGTGCAAGGTTGCAGCCAACCTTTCTGAGAGATGTATTAAAGTCTTCACCACTAGATTAGAACTTTCCTTTCTTGACATTAATCTGCTTGACAAATTACAATGTCTCTTTAGCCAAAATGATATTTTTGTAATATAAATGCAACCTTGTGACAGAGTATATTTCATTTTCTCCCTTGATTCAGCACTGCTACCTACCAGAGGATAATTTCCCCATCTGACTGACAGCAGAAATAAATCATTATGCGAAAGAGTACGGTCAGATAAAGTTTTCGTATTGGAGAGCACAAAATATATTCGAACTCATATCTGAGAACTGATGCTGCAGTTTCTTCTAGATGAATGGTTTTGTGTATATTTTTTGTTTGTTTGTCTTTATTTGGGGGCCACATTCAGCAATGTTTAGGCTCTATGCTTAGGGATCAGTCCTGGAAGTGTTTGGGGACCACATGGGGTGCCAGAGATTTTTACTGGGGAAGGCAACATGTAAGCCCTTAACCCCTGGCCCGTGATTGTCAACTGTTGTATGAAAAAGCAATTGATGATTTTGATATTTTGTTAATAATTGTCTCCGTTAAGTTAATATCATGTACTCAGAGACTAGATGAGAGCAGAAGCAGAGACAAGTAGGACTTGAAATGGTCTGTTTCCCTATGTAGCTCTTAGGCTATCTCTGCTTCTTTAAACTGGCTGTTTCCATTTCCTGACCACTTCCAATGTTCCACTTTTGCATTTGGTTGCATGTCCTTTGCTTTACCTCTACATAAAATCTTTTGACATTACCTGCTATTTTCTTTTACAAGTTGTTTTCTTTTTGGAAATAATGATGCAGTTCAGTGATAGAATACATGTCTGGCATGTGTGAGGCCCTGGGCTCTGTGTCTTGGCTCATCAAAATAAATAAATAAATACATGTATAAATAATGGTCTGTCTTCACTATCCCCCCCCTTTTTTTGAGGAGCACCTTTATTTTTTATTATTTTTAAAATTTATTTATTTATTTATTTTTGCTTTTTAGGTCACACCCTGTGATACACAGGGGTCACTCCTGGCTCTGCACTCAGGAATTACCCCTGGCGGTGCTCAGGGGACCATACGGGATGCTGGGAATCGAACCCAGGTCGGCCACATACAAGGCAAACGCCCTACCCACTGTGCTATTGCTCCAACCCCAATTTTTATTTTTTTAAAATTGAATCACCATGAGATAGAGAATTACAAAATTGTTCATGAGTGCATTTCAATCATACAATGTTCTAACACCCATCTCTCCACCAGTGTAATTTCCCAGCACCAGTGTCCCCAGTTTCCCTCCCACCCCTTCAAGTGCCCCCCACCCAGCCTGCATCTATGGAAGGCACCTCCCTTCTCTCACTTTCTTTCTTTCTTTCTTTCTTTCTTTCTTTCTTTCTTTCTTTCTTTCTTTCTTTCTTTCTTTCTTTCTTTCTTTCTTTCTTTCTTTCTTTCTTTCTTTCTTTCTTTCTTTTAGGCATTATAGTTTGTGATATGGATGCTGAAAAGTTATCATATATATTCTTCTACCTGTTTTTCAGACTTAACTCTTGTCCAGAGTGATCATTACCAATGAGTGTTGTCATCATAGATCCTCCTCTATCTTAACTATCATCCATCTCCCACACCATTAAACAACCATTGACAAGTCCTCCTGGCCCTTTTTCCTTGGCATTGGGTATTAATGTCATTCGGGTTTTTGTTTTTAATCCTACAAATAAATGCAGTCATTCCTTATCTGTCCCTCTCCTGACTCATTTGGCTCGTGATACTAAGGCTATCCATTTATAGGCTATCTTCACTATCCTTGAGCTTCCAGCGGCACTTCTGGTCTCTTCCTCTTTCTCTGATTGCTTGGTTTCTCACTTCTTAGATAACTTTTACTTACCATTTATGCCCTTTCTTGTTTTTTAAAATCTGTCTTCTGCCTTTCATACTATTCTCTCATACTTTTTTAGTCAGCAAGCTTACAAACACCAATGCTTCAACCATCCCTTTAGAAAGGCAACTCCTAAATTTCGGTCTCCCATTTTCATATCCAAGCAGCCCCTCTTCCATTTACATATGACCACCAGGCACTGTCATAGTATTACTGGATTTAATCTCAAATTCAACATTTTATTATAAATTTCCTTTGTTATCTTTTCTCCAGATTATCTGTGTTTCATTCCTGCAATTTCACCAATAAATTAGATTGTGAGATCGCACACACAAGAAATATTTTATCAACCACATTATTGTTAGATGATTGACATGGAGAACTATACCTACTTAATTTACACAACTCATTGAGTTTGGAGATAATTATACACCTGTGAAACCATGGAATCAAAGACATATTCATCACCTCCCACAGTTTCCTCCTTGATTTCTCTCTCTTTTTCTCTTTCTCTCACTCTGTGTATGTTAGGAACACTTGATGTCATTTAAAAATTATTTTTCACTATTTGTTACTACCAGAAAATGACCTCAGCAGAGTATAGACTTGGTTTTGTTCACTGACAAGGGTCAGCTCCTAGAAGAGTGCCTGATACAAAGTTGGCTCTCAATTAAGACTTGCTGAATTATGAATTCTTCAAGTAGTATCAGTGCCAAGATGCTCAAAATGTAGAAATTAGACTGAGAGTGGAAAGTACTATTTTAAATTCTTGATAGCTTCCAGTCTTTTTGATACGTGCCATTCTCCCTGGTGTGAGGTGATGTATCATTGTCATTTTGATTTACATTTCCCTGATTAGCAGTGATGAACATTTTTTTATTTCCCTACTGGCTGTCCATATGTCTTTTTCAGGGAACTGTCTGCTTATCTCCTTCCTGTATTCTTATGTATATAGTTTTCATTGTTATTGAGCTTTATGAGTGCTCTATATTAGCTCATTATGAGATATATGGTGTGTAAATATTTTCTCCTATTGGGTAATAGGTCTTTTTATTTTAGCCCAAATTTCTTTGGCCATGTAAAACTTGCAAAATTGTATTTCATCCCATTTGTTTATTGTTGCTTTTGTTTTCTTTGCCAATGGAGTCAGATCACTGATGACACTTCCAAGATCCATATGCTAGAGAGTTCTGTTTAGATTTTCCTCAATGTAATTTATTGATTCTGCTCTAAAGTCTTCAATCCATTTTGACTTAACTTTTGTATATGGTGTGAAATATAGATACATTTTGGGTTTTATTTTGTACGTGGCTATGCAGTTTCCCCAACACCATTTGGTGAAGGGGTTTCCCCTTGCTTCACTTGACGTAGCCAGCACCTTTGTCATAAACTACCGTGGCTTCTCATCACAAAAGCAAGGTATCTAAGCAGGGGTGAGGTAAGGAGGAACAAGTGGACTAGAGGTCACATAATGATAGTGTTCTTGGGCACTTTGGTGATGGTGAAGCTGCAGCAACTTTGTACATCAAAATAATACAAGTCTGGCTTCGCCCAGATGAGATCCAGAGCTGCCACTCGAGAAACAGACCCTCTGCTCCTAAAGACTATGATCCGAGAGGTCTTCTAACCCATTTTGGCTCCCAGAGCGGCTTCTTACAGAAATGCATCTAGACTGTGAACTGAGGTAAAATATCAGAAATCCAAAACCACTCAGCCATACCCACCAAGCTCATAGAGTCTTCATTCTCAGCAATGAAAAGAAATTATTAAATGATGCTTTTCTGCAGGCCTGATTTTGGGGGGAAAACTCCAAACAATAATAGTGAGTTCTCTATTGAAATATTGAATGTATTCAAAGTGTAGAGATAATAAAGTGAAGATCATTAGCTACTTAGGTGGGGGGGTGTGAGAGGAAGGTATATTGGGGTTCTTGGTGGTGGAACATGTGCACTGGTGAAGAGTTGGGGGTTTAATCATTATATTACTGAGACTTAAATCTGAAAGCTTTGTATTTTTTCATCGTGATTCAATAAAATAAAAATTAAAAAAAGGAAAAAACAAAGTAATACAAGTCTGTTTCCTCTCCCTGTTTTTTGATATATAAAATACTAGATGAGAAAATGTAGTAAAAAGGGAATGCCTATATTGCCCTTTACTCCAGTGTTTAGAGAGAAGAACAGAGAGGGAAAGAAATCAAGGGAGAAGAAGAAAATGGAAATTAACAGGAGAGCAGACATTTGTTATATTGGTGGGTATGGGTGAGTGGTATGGCCATATATCCAAAACACAGACTCAATAACACTGTGAACAATAGATCTAAGCTGCAAACACTGAAATTTCATAATGTTAAGTTGACAGATGGGGATGGGATGAGGTTTGGGGTCAGTAAAATATATGGGAACACTGGTGGAGGAAAGTTGACCCTGGTGGTGGGATTGGTGTTGAAATATTCTATACCTAAAACAACTATAAATAACTTTGTAAGTCATGAACTATAATTTTTTTAAGAGGAGGCACACTCACAAACCCCATAAAACACTAGTGCAGCCACTTCATCTAAATTACAATTAATATAAATAAAATTAAAGAACTAAATAATCAAATGAAAAGGCCGTTAATAATATTCATGAGCCTTAGGGAGATAGTGAGGAGATGATTCCAGAGCCAAACTTTCTGGGTTTAAGCTTAGCCTCACTCATAAATTCAATGCTCACTGCTTAAGTTATTGGCATTAAGTGACTTAATAAATATGAAGCACTGAGAACATTGCCAAATGGATAGTAATTCTGTTATAAGAAATGAAAAAATCTAGAAAGTGATGGTAGCTGACATTTGAGAACTTGCTATGTAGCATCCTATCTTTTACGTATATGCAATAATATAATCATTACAACAACTTTATGAGTAGGCACATTTACTGTCATTATTTTAAATTGGAAAATGTAAGCCAGAAAAATGAACAAAGAACAAGGTCACATAACAAGCAAATGACAGAATCTATTTTCAAAAGCATAAAACATGATAAAGATGAGTCTGAGACATGAGTAAAAGTTGTATATGGCATCTTGCTAAGTGCCAACATCTGCACGAGAACTTCATATTGTTGTCATAGTTAACATTGCCCTGCAAAACTCTCTGCTAGACTGTTCTTTCCTGCATCTCATTAGTTCCTTAGAAATGTATCAGTTGCTCAATAATCACTTTCAAATGTTAGCCTGTTATGAGTAACAGATTTGAGGGTAAGATAGCTTTTAACATTCCTTTTTGCACCTCTATCATGGATGAAATGTATACAGCATAATGGCTAACAACTTGAGCAGGGTCTATTTTGAACTTGGCTCTGCTATTTTCCAGCTGTGTAACCTTGCTCCAATAACTCTCTCAGCCTCAGTTTCATAAAATGGAGATGATTAATAGAATTGCCCTCATAAATTTGTTATAAGTATTGAATGATATGAATGATATAATGTATTCAAAGTCCTTAACATAGCAACATAATCACTAAATAAACACCAAAAGGAGGGGAAAGGGAAATTCCTTTTTATACTAGTCCTTTAACACATGCTTTTCCTATAGAAAAGGTCAGAGTTTGAAAACCACAGTGCTAATTTTTCAGAATGGAGTCACTGACACCTGTCATATATCTGGAAATAAATATGCATTAACACTGAAAGTCTGATAACCTGATTTCAACTTACATGGCACTTCTTTATTACATACTGTGCTCCATGGTTCAGATATCTAACCATTTTCCATAGATTTATCTTTTTTCCTTAATAAATTTCTTAAGTATGGCTTCACTCCTTCTTATACCCATCATACTTTTCACAATAAAGAGCGATGGCTTTTTTTTTTTAATCTGTGTGCTGTGGGGGTAGTTTACACCACAGCGCAGCAAATTCAGCTTAAGTGAAGTCGTTCTTAGGATTATTTTGTCCTCAGAAACACTTAATACCAGAGATACAAAAATGGAAAATGTGAGCTTTGCCTAGTAGTTTAATGCCATCAGTTTCACAACAGTTTTACAAAAGTTCTCTGCTCCTGAAGCGTCGCCTGCTTCCTCTGAGGAGGTCCTGGGGGAGCGACCCCAATACCTACTCAGGGTCATGTTACTGACTCTGTGACAAAAAGAATAGGCTGGTACAGATTCCACCCACCTTCACACTCACTAGCAGCTGAACAAGCCCCACGCTTCTCCCTCCCAGTAACTGGCAATGCCAGCAGAAACTTGGAACGGCAGACAGACAAAGAAAAACAATTTAATTTCTCTCTGGCTCTATACTCCTTTCCAAATGTGACAGCTTTGCTAACCAAATGGCTCATACTCCCATCAAGACAAGGTAGAAACAGGGTGAACAGTGACACCAAATGGTTACATATATTAAAAAAGGGTGCTTAGATACCATCTCAGAGGAGAAACTCTTTGGTGGGGCTTATGTAGATGCATATCATACAAGATAATAAAAAAAATTTAAGGCAAGCAATAAATAAGGAAACAAAATGCTTTGGGAGCTACAGATGTCTTCAGTAGATTAAAAAGAGAGAAAGAGAAAGAGGAAAGCTCATTTATGCCATTAATTTGACTTTAGTTTCTCTAGTAGTAGATAGAGAAGAAAAGGAAGGAATCTGCTCAGTTTCGAAATACAATTCTTCCTGAATCTGTGATAGAAATTTACTGTAAGAGGCTCCTCGATGCCAATTAAAAAGTCAGGACCTTTGAAATTTGTTTCACTCTTTGCATTTTTCCTTAATATGAATCCTCAGCTACATCACAGTATCATCTCCAAATCTCATTTTCATAAACCTTTCTTTAGGTGTATATTTAGTTCCATTGAATCACACCATCTTTACCCAATGCGTGCCCAATTAGAACCAACTAGGTAGATAACAGATTAGAAAACTGGTTGTTTGTGACTTTTTGTTTTTATTTTAAATTTGTGTGTGTGTGAGGGAGCACACCCAGCAGTGCTCAGGGCTTGAACCCAGGTCAGCTGCATGCAAGGCAAGCACCTTACCCTCTGCACTGTCTCATAGCCCCTTGCTTTTATTTTTTAAAGAAAACATGGATAGAAATCCAGTTAGTTTCCACTGAGTGGGTGAAATGCATTCACAACTTTTTGATGGAAAAAGTCATTCATGATGATGTTTGAACATCTTTAACAATATCAAACTACTGAAGGTGGCATAAAAACACCACATATTGGGGCTGGAGCGATAGCACAGCGGGTAGGGCGTTTGCCTTGCACGCGGCCGACCCAGGTTCGAATCCCAGCATCCCATATGGTTCCCTGAGCACCGCCAGGAGTAATTCCTGAGTGTAGAACCAGGAGTAACCCCTGTGCATCGCCGGGTGTGACCCCCCCCAAAAAAGCAAAAAGAACAAAAAAAAAACCACCACATATTAAATTTAGTTTGATATGGATTTAAAGAAGAAATGGTACATATCAGAGCATGTTAGCGAGAAAACAAGTAATCTGAATAGGGAGCAACTTGAAAAAATAAGAATAAGTTGTAACTAAGGAGTATATGGAAGCCCCAGCGGAAGAACGGAAACTGGGAAAGATAAGTCTGTGTAGCAATCAAAGAGGGAGTGAGAGAAATCCACGGAAACAGAAACATGGCAAAGATTATCAGGTTTTTCATGTCATAAGCAAAAGGGGGGAAATGCAAAACAAGATGAAAGAGACAGATAGGGGATGCTGGAGAAAGTAAAACTTCTTAGAGTCAGGAAGAGAGGAAGCTTAAGAATGCTTTTTAAATCACAGCTGGAAATTTTAGCAAACTGCAGGGTGAAAGTGCCAGAAAGAAAAGAGACCGTGGAAAGAAACAAGTACTTGGCTCCTCCTGGACTCTTAAGAAACACTTGATAGGTTTGGGTGCAGCTGAGACAGAAAAGAGATAGGAGAGTGGAAACAAGATTGGAATTGGTAGAGGAAGGAGGGCGAGACTGAGAGGTTTCATACAGGTCCATATCTATCCTCTTTGTGGTAAAAAGGCATAATCAGAACGAATGGGGTAACTTAAATGTTGGGAAATAAGACTTCTGCAAAGAGACTAAATAAAATCCAGTCTTAAGATTTTAAGGGGCCGGAGTGATAGTACAATAGGTAGAGCATTTGCCTTGCACGTGGCTGACCTGGCTTTGATCCCCAGCATCCCATATGATTCCCCGAGCACCACCAGCAGTGATTCCTGAGTGCAGAGCCAGGAGTAACCCCTGAGCATCGACAGGTGTGACCCCAAAAGCAAAAAAAAAAAAAAATTAAAAATTAATTAAAAATTAAAAACAACCAAAAAAAAGAGAACAGTTAAATGGTGACAAATAATATGTCTGGAAATGTGACAAGTCACTCCTGAGTATCGAATTGAGCCCGTTGAGACACCTGTTCGCCTCTTCCTCAGTAGTAGGTGACCATCCTGAGTGCTGTCCCCCCACTATGTGCACAGCTCTATTACATTGTCATGAATTCTTATTGACTTGTTTCTGCTGCTGCAATGTTGTCGGTGCAAGGGTGACACGTAGCTGGGCCTGGCCTGGGGCTCATTTCCTCACACCGATGGACACCACTGAGTTGCATTTCCCAGATCATTTACTGGCTTTTATTTATTTTTATTTTTGTGTAACAGCCAGTGGTGTTACACACCCAGGGTTGACTCCTAACAGGATTTGAAAGACATTACACAATACTAGTGATCAAACCAGGGTCAGCTCCATAAAAGGCCAGTGCTTTAGCCCCTGTGCTATGACTCTGACCCTTTATTAATTTTTTTTGAAATGTTTCCCAACAGACTATGAGCCCTGCAAGGCCAGGGGCTATGTCCTATTCATTTTGTATTTATGCTTAGGATTCAATCTTTTTCCCGTAGAACATTTATGACCTATCATTTCCAGAAATGATTTAAAGTGTTATCTGGGTTTTTTTTTTCAAATAAGATATGCTTTTCCTAATGTTCACTAACTGAACCACCAGCAGTAACCCTTGCTCAACTCCCAAACAGAAGCCAGACAGAACCATCTTGAACTCATCTCTTCCTACCCTTCTTTGCAGTTGAGTCTCTCATGAAGTCCTGTCTATCCTCACTTCAACATAAACTGTCTCATACTTCTCACTACTCCTCACCATCATGACCCCGGGATTCTAGAACCTGCTTCTTAACTGGTCTCCATGAATCTTTATTCCCCCAACCCTGCCCCCTGCAGCTTCTTTATAACACACAAACCAATGTAAACTTCCAACTCCTAAATAAACTGTATCATTTCCTCAGATTGAAATTTTGTCATCCAGTGGCATTTGGAAGACTGGAGCCATAGCACAGCGGGTAGGGCTTGCACGCAGCCGACCTGGGTTCGATTCCTCTGTCCCTCTCGGAGAGACTGGCAAGCTACCAAGAGTATCCCGTCCACACAGCAGAACCTGACAAGCTACCCGTGGCATGTTTGATATGCCAAAAACAGTGACAAGTCTCACAATGGAGACGTTACTGGTGTCCACTTGAGCAAATCAATGAACAACGGGACGACAGAGGTATAGTGTAGGCAGTGGCATTTGGAACACTCCTTGAAGGTGGCCTGTTTTCTTTCTCTCTTGTCTATGAGGCTCCATATACAACAGCTTCCCTGTGACTTGAAGAATTCAGCTCTGTCCATACCCTCGTTTTTTCTTGCACAGCAACCTTTTGAAAGAATTCATTGACTGCACAAATGTTCTCTCTCAAGGGGTGCATTTCAGAGCACCTATTCTAAAAAGGAACACACAGATTGCCTTACTCTGCTTATTTTCTTCACAGCACTGTTAAGTGATGTACGTATTTATTTTCTATTTGTCATACCCAAATATAAACTTCCATGAAAACATATTCAGCATATGTTAGGTGTAATAACCCTGCCCAGGATAGAATCGAGAAATTCCTCTGCAGAATGCCAGCACTGGGTGCTTCCAAAGCTTTTGCATTTCCATCACTACTGGTCAAATAATTATCGGGGAAGCCTATAAAAAATGGCAGAGAATCTTTGGAATGGGCAACCGTTTGTACACCAACACCTGCTGGTGGAGATTTCCTTTGACAAGCTCTTTCTGCTTCCGTGGTAGGTGGAAAATGAGACCCATGTCCCAATTTAGACAGTGACGGGAAAGCTATAAACCAGCCTGGAAGATTGCTTTGTTGGGAACCTGTGTTTACTGCCCTCGGGCCCAGGTTCTCTCACACAAGTGTTTTTACTTGGAAAACAACAACAACAACAAAACTAGCTTTTGTGTGACTCAGCCCTGCCACATGATCCTTCCCCCCTCCCCGCCTGAGGAGAAGGCAGTGACCCACCAGCTGTAGGATTTCCTCCTACACATACAGTTTGCCTATTCACCATAGCCCGATAGTCCCAGGACTCTGGCCCCGTAGAAAAAGTGCTCAATAATAAGTGTTAAATAAACAGCTAGGGGGCTGGAGCAATAGCACAGCAGGTAGGGCATTTGCCTTGCACTCGGCTGACCCAGGTTCTATTCCCAGCATTCCATATGGTCCCCTGAGCACCGCCAGGGGTGATTCCTGAGTGCAGAGCCAGGAGTAACCCCTGTGCATTGCCAGGTGTGACCGAAAAAGCAAAAATAAATAAATAAATAAATAAACAGCTAGATATGCTGAACAGTATGACCCTCCCTACCATATTGACTAGGGATAGACTCTACCCATTAGTTATTTAAAGCATCCCTTCGTCCTATGTCTAGATTTATTAACATACAAAGTTAGTATTTTTCTTGTAAAGATAGTATTAAAATTGATGGCAAGGGATTCTGAGGTAAAGTTTGACCTCAGAAAAGGTTGCAAATATACTAAAAGAACTCAGAGATTAATTTTTAAATATCTAGTTTTAAAATATACCTATTTCCTAGTTCCCTCTACACCTCTTTAATGCTTTAATGCTTCAGAGGAAGAGACCCCACGATGCATGAGGCAAACTTTTCCACTGTTGGAAGGCTGTGACAATAATTGTTATAATATCTTATTGCTTATTTAAAAGTTTCTAGGAGATCAAATTTTTTCATCACAAGAAAAAAATAGGATTACATGTATTAACTGGAATTAAGTTGGTAATTAACTCATAATACATCAATCTGAAATCTCTTAAAATTAGTATAATGCTATATGTTAATTATCTCTCGAGAAAAAAATTAAGTTACCGTGCTTTACTAAAATAGTCTTCCTTTCTAAGGCAGAAACAAAATGGTGCTGACCGATAAAGAAAGAGTTCTTGCCTTGTCTGAAAGAAGCAGTCACTATTTCACTACTGATTGCGACCACTATAAGAAGTTCAAGCTTCAGCTTTCCAAAGTGTTATCTGTTTTTTTCAAGAGATGCTTAAGAAAATAGATTTTAAGCACCATATCTCCAATTTACAAACCAATATGGTAACGCCAAATCATGAAGATGGTTGGTTGATTTTTAGTCAAAAGAATCACAGACATCTTATCCTCTTACAAAAGGTGGCTAATAATTTAAAGATAATTGTGATATCTCCCACAATTCTCTTTTCTATAATTCATATTCTCTTCATTAGTTTCAACATTTCTTAAACAAAACTTTAAGTATTTTTTTAATACTCCCCATTTATTTAAACACCCTGGTTTTCAAAGTTGTTCATGATAAATTTATTACATGCATGCAATAATCCAACACCAATCCCACCACCAGTGTGACTTTCCCTCTACTACTGTCCCCATTTACCCAACTGCCTCCCAAGCCCGCTCCTTTACCGGGCACTAAATAACTTATTATATATTGCTTGTTACAGTAAAGGCTAAATAAATTAATTAAAAAAAACCAGTAAAACAAAATTTATGGGGCTGGAGTGATAGCACAGTAGGTAAGGTGTTTGCTTTGCAAGTGGCCGACCCAGGTTCGATTCCCAGCATCCCATATGGTTCCCTGAGAACTGCCAGGAGTAATTTCTGAGTGCATGAGTCAGGAGTAACCCCTGTGCATCACTGGGTGTGACCCAAAGGCAAAAAAAAAAAAATACACTGGATTAACCCAAAGAGTTAGGATACATCTGAATTGAAAGCAAATTAACTAAAAAACTAAAGTAGATATAGGAATGCTTATAAGGCAAACAGTGTGATGGTAACATTTTCCTTCTACTATTTCATCTTGTGGTATCTTTTCTAGGCCACATTACAATCCTACCATTTTATGTACCATTAAGATTACCAGTTTCAAGCTTCACACAGCACATCATGTGCTTGAAGCAATGATCCACAATGAACCTCCATAATATAGGACAAGTTTTAGTACAGTAAAATACAGAGCATTGTTTTGACACAGATATTGTAACTCACCCACATATATTCAGAATAGCAACCCTGTCTGACCCCAGAAGGAAACTTAAACTATATTAGATTGTAATAATAAAACGTTATGCTTTAGTCATCATTTTTCTTATTTTAGTCTAATTCCATTTATCTTTTTAAAGCATTCTTTTTGTATGAAAACTGGTAGTGTGAATTTATATGAGAAAAACAATTATAGAAAATAATTACACAAAACAAATGATATTATTTAAATTTATTCAGAAATAAACCATACATTTATAACTTTCCAAAATAATGATTTCTTAACATTTTATACTAAATTAATGATACCAAATCACTTTATGATGACAATAAGTTGATTTATCTGTATCCTTTTATCATATGGATTGCTTAATGTGTGTGTGTGTGTGATTCTGGTTAAGTTTATCCCATATGACTAGAAGTTATTATCCGGTCTTGAGCCTTTTATGATGTGCAAAAGTCTCTATTATTTTAGTTCATCATTTTCTTGTCTTTACTACTTTGCAAACAGAAATCATATTTCACAGCTGTAGTTGAATTTCAATATTTTCTAATGTTTAACAACCAAATACTATCATTAAAACGTAGTGTCACCTTTATTGCATTAACACTGACCAGTAAATCTTTTTAATGGAGCTGTCATTTTTCATAGATTTCTGCTGGACACCACCAGTTGTCTCTTTTACAATAGTATCAACAAGAGCGGTGTCCCTCCCCAACTGGGTCAGTAAAACGGGCCAGGCCAGCCTTTGGACTTGAAGTCATTGACCTCATTGATATACACAATTAGTTTTATGTGTCATCGGACTCTCTTTAGATTTAGATCAGTGATAAAGCTTTCATTATAGATCATATATGATTAGATATTAACTGTTCCATATTGCTCACATAATAAATTTTAGAATAGATAGTTTAATAAGTCACAACAGATGTATCTTATAAGTGCAATAAAAATTTTAGAAATGTCAACCATTTTTCTACACTTTTGTACTAAATTTATTAAATAACACCTAAAATCAGGGAATTAAGTATGTGGTTGAAATATGTTCTTTTTAGAAAGGCGTTAACTCCAGTAGTTGACACGTGCCTAGCATGTATGAGGCCCTAATTTCAATCCCTGGCACCATGCCTGTTCTCCCACACAACCTCTGAACATCATCAAGAAGTCTCTTGGGGCCCGCTAGCACCCTGGCTGTGGAGCTAATAAAAAAATAAATTAAATAAAAATGTTGTCTTTGATTACTTGCAAATCCAAATGTTCATATATTCAAACACATAAATGAACCTCAAATATTATTATAGGGCTAATAAAAAAAATAAGCAGAAGGAAAGAAAGAAGGGAGATGACAAAAGGGAAGTAAGGGAGGAAAGGGGATCAGGAGGGAGTGGTGGGCAGGCACTGAGTAACAGTCAAACAATCCTCCTCAAACTTAAGATGTGAACCAAGATGTCAGTCTTCCAACACTTTTCAATTCCCATCCTCTATATGTGACATTAACTCTCTAAAGGTGGCAAATTTTGTTTTTTTCTTTTTCTCTCCAAGCCTTAAATATACTTATTAAGCATCTTATATATACTTATTAAAAATTAAAAACTCTTGATCATAAAGTTTGCCTAGTTTAATCACTGCTAGCTTCAGATGCTCCAGAAGTTCTTCTGATTCCTTGTTTAAACCAACCATTCCCAGCATTTGCATTTAATCATAGCTTTGTGGGATTAAATTTATGTGTCTTAAAATTCTGTTTATGTGTATTTCTAAGTACTTTTACTGTACTTGAAGTTGTAGATTTTGTCTTCTACATTCTTTGTAAATTCCCACAAGTCTCCTAAAACATTTTTATCTGCATTTAATTAATGAGACTGTGCAAATAATTTTCAACTTTGAAGACATACACAGTAGAAGAATATTTAGTAAATTATATAGATGAATTTTATAATAATTCTATTTTAGGGTACTAATATAGTATGCAATAATATGTAATAATTGCTCCTATAATTATGGCTAGGGAAAATTTTAAATAAACATTGATAATTTCAATAGCATACTCATGCATCTTGTATAATTATTAACTAATGGGCACTTCTTCTTCATCCTAAATAAAAATGAGTAATCAATTTAAATTCTTACATTTGAAATTTCATAATTGCTTTTTTATTGAGATGCCTCAACACCTTCACTAGCCGCATAAAATTTGAGAAAAATAACTTCTGCAACATTAATCGTCTTACAAATTACACTTGATATGTCTTACTATAAAGCTACTCAAAGATAATATTTATTTTAACATCATCTGCAGCCCATCTGGGACTCTGACATATGGAACATCTAAGACCTCAGTGGAATGTTTCTGGTTCCCTATGGTAACTAGGACCATATGCAAAATCCTCTACTGACAAATTAAAAAATATGAAAAGAAAGAAATGAGAGAACTTTTGATGCATTTCCATCTATAAACAACACATTGTAAAAAACAAAGACACTGAAAAAGCTATTACAGCCTTCAGACTCAAGCAATTAACAAAAATCCTAACCACTGAGCATACAATGTAATTTGTTACAGGCTATGACTAATCACCATTGGTGCCAGATGGGGAGAAAATTTTTAATTACTGAAGATCTATATTGTAAGTTTATCAGCACTTTAAACCACTAAATTTGATTAAAGTTAAAAATGTTATCATAAGGACAATTACTTTGAAAGAAGAAAGAAGCTTGTTCTTTGTTCATTTTGTGGTACACTAGTAAATAAAGTTGAAGAAAGCATTAGCATAAAATATAGGATGTGAAAGTAGACTGGCAGGGGCCAAAAGCTTCCCATGCTATTATATACATACAAAACACTCTCCTAGCTTCCACGAAAATTTATTATTTTTCTCAACAAATTTAATTTCCTTTTTTGTCGTTAAGATGTGTGTGTGCACGCACACACACACACATACAAAACACTGATTTATTTTTTATTTAAAATGCATACTTTGAAATTACCACTATAGGTGTCTGGATTAAGACTCTTTTTATTTCGGGGCTGAGTGGAGGGTGTCCTGGCGCCACACCTGGAAATGCTCAGGGGATCATATGTGATGCTGAGAATGTGAACTTGTTTCACAGTTGCTCAAGCCAAATGCAAGGCAAGTCCTTACTTCCTGTCTATTTCTACAGTCCTGGATTATACTTTCAAAATATCAATAACTCCTAGGTGCCAGGCACCATTCCAAAATGGATTCTATAATATAGGTCATTCGTTTCCTACATCAAGTCAATCTAATAAGAAATTTTACTGTCTTCATTTTATGAATGAGGAAATAAAGTCACGGAGAGGAAAACTAACTTATGAGTCCCAAAACTCATGCGGTAGAATATCTTTGATGCCATATATAGTCTAGCACTGCTTGAATCAGAATGATTTTATTGTACTGGTAACATTAAATATGGTGCTATGCTTAATCATTTGAATCAATAAAAAGAAACATAATACATAGCACCTGATCCAGAATGGACTCCCCAGTCAAAAGCCGCCCCACCCCCCACTCTCAGCCCTCAAAGATATGGGGTTTTTGTAAATTTCTTTGAACATTACTATTGTGTAAACACAAGAGTGTGGGTCATCTTAAAGAATTTCCTAAACATTCTTTGGACTAACTGAAAATTTTCAAGTCATTACTGTTCACTGACAGTATTCAAAGCTGGAAGCTATAGATAATGGATATGGAAGGGAAAGAATACATTAGGATGAGTCAGGGAGACTGCCATTTTCAACCAACTGCCATTAGTACTTTCAAATACTCATTTCATTTCTCTGGATCCCTATTACTCTATTTCAAAAGTGAAGGAACTAGAATAAATGACATGAAAATTGAGCCTATAAGTCTCCAAGTCTCCAGCATCATTCAAAAGCAGAACCAAAAGGAAATATTCACAACAGTGACAGCAAGTTTGCAGCCATCTGAGTAACACAGTCTGGCTGACAATCCTGTCAGGTCTGTTACAGCTCACTCTGTTATTACTTAGGTAAGTTAGGGGCAAAGCTAGAGAGAGTTAACAAGTTCACTGAGCTACCTCTGAAAGAGTTTCTGGCAAGAATTAGATTACAATTAACTTGTGACTAACTTATCAAATTGTATATCAAACACCAATACTCTGGGTTGTCAGCTGAAATTTTACAGAGTGACTTTACTAAATAAATAAATAAGCCACTGACTGGCTAAAAGTGTTTTAATAAAAATAACTTTCAAAGCTGTAGATCACAATAAGGATTCTCTGAGGTCTACAGGAATCAGAACAGTTTTGTTTTATATTTTTTTGGTACTTCATATTTACCAATAATGAAATACAAAAAATATTAAATGCTGTCAAGTCTTTAAGGTTTTTTCATACTAGAGTTTCTAACAGAGAAAAAACAATGTGATATGATTGTATTATCTACCAGCAAATTTCCAGTAAAATGGTTAATAGGTCCTCTGGCAATGCTGTGTTGTGAAAGGACACAGGAACAAGTTGTGTAGCACACACTTTCATTAGCTTTCCTTTAAATTATATGCATGCAAAGGATTTAACTGTACATAGACCCCAACAGGGATTTTTTTACATTACCATAACGTAAAAGTGATATAATTCAATAGAAATCTTTGCTTAGAGTTTTGAGTTTTGATCTTTCCTGAGCTAGCAAGATGTAGTGCAACGCTCTCTTTTGATAACTGCTAGGATGCAACTTCCAGTAAGTCATAAGATCACAGGGGTAAACAACAGCTACACTACAAAGAAATTGTTGATCCTGTTACCAGCATATCCATCACCCCGCAATTAATTGTAGCTCGACACATTGAACATTTCTTAAGCTTAAGATGTTTTCAGCTGTGTATATTAATGATGAGAAACCATACAACCATTTTGTTTTGCATATCTAGTATAATATTCAATAAAGTACATGTGGCATTCAATAATTTACTATAAAATAGAATTTGTTAGATGATTTTGTCCAACTGCATAGTAAGACAAGTGTTCTGAACATGTTTAAGGTAGGCAATGCCAAAAGTATTTGATTGTCTGCAATTTGTACTATAATTTCTACTACTTCATTCAATCCTTCTTCTTACCATTTTACTTGGAACTTGGAACAGTCTTCATTTCGGTGATCTGTAATAGTTGAGAGGTAATATGTATTAAGTGCATTTTTGACATAGCTATACTTTCAATATACAATAAGTTTATTAAGACACAACTTCGTAAGTGGAGGAAGAACAGTAGATCAGATCAAATGACTAAACCTGAAGGGCTCCTAATATTAAACCCGATATCATGGCCACATCTAAGAAAAGACCTCTTGGGGTGCAGAGAGCATTAGGCAGGTATTTGTTGGTTTATTTTTAATATTTATTAGTGAGTCACCGTGAGGTACAGTTACAAACTTATGAACTTTCATGTCTGCATTTCAGTCATACAGTGATTGTTTACATCCCTCCACCAGTGCCCATTCTCCTCCACCAATGTTCCCAGTATCCCCGTCACCCCCACCTCAACCCCCACCACCCCACCCTGCCTCTAGGCAGGTATTTGTTTTTAATCTACAAGAAACTTTGCTTTTTCTTCTAGCATATTTTAAAGACCTCTGATATCAATCAACTACATCATTCAAAATTACCTCTGTAGTGTAACCTTCAGAATTCCAAACATAGGTAAAACTTAATCTTTAAAGGTTGAATTGAGGGGGCTATGGTGCCACCAGCAGGTAAACCTCTACCTGTGGGACGAGTGCATCAGCAGTCTGATGTGCCTCCAGACTTTCAGATACACTAAAATTGCTGCTGTGCCTTTGGTCAGACACCAAAAACCTGGGGCCAAGTTTACCAAGAAATTAAATGGCCAAAAGTCAGGTATGTGAGAAACACACCCACAA
Source organism: Sorex araneus (assembly GCF_027595985.1). Lineage (NCBI taxonomy): Eukaryota > Metazoa > Chordata > Mammalia > Eulipotyphla > Soricidae > Sorex > Sorex araneus. The sequence continues at coordinate 196,598,831 of NC_073306.1, forward strand.
ACCATGTCCGGCTCAACTACATAAGCTCATTCATTGGCCTTATTTCAGAGACCCATAAATCTCAAAAGAGATCAAAAGATGCAGTTAGAGCCGATAGTGCAGAGGTAGGCGGGAACCTGTGACTGAGAGCTCCAGGCCTGCTTGGATCGGGACTGGGCCTCCTCCCCCCAGATCCCCAGTTTTCCAGTAGCTTGGCAGTCACACCCACAAACTGCTCCCTGCGCCATGTAATCTCATCAATGGCCAAGTCCCAAGGACTATAAACGAAAACTCCCAAAAGACTGTGCCGCAGAATGTTCTAACCCTAAGGCTGCTCCCCACGTGCTCGGGTCGAGCCTCACTCATGACTAAAGCCCTACAGACCTCAGGTAATGTGGAACTGGGACTCTGGGCTCAATGGGACCAGGAGCAGAGATCCTCTGCCCACTTTCTCCAGTTTCCCACGACCCAGGGGTCATGCCCATATGCCACCTCTTGCCGGTGCCAGATAATCCTGCCATCAGCCACTGTCCAGATCACACGGCTGCTTCTCCCGAAATGGAGCATAACATGAGGCCCCCCATAACCATGCCACTGGACTCCGCACCAGGTTGCTTCACATGGGGTGTCCTAGAGGGGTTGGGTGAGAGCCCTCCCTGCCCCAAGGGACCCAGCTCCGGCAGCCAAATACCTCCACAATCCAACTGCTGCTACACTCAGGGCTGCTCCCCATGTGCTCAGGCTGAGCCTCATATATGAGTAAACATATTCCTGGACAGTGCAGCTGCTTTCGCAGCCACATAAAGCATCATAAAACACCCCGTGCCCATTCTCCATAATTACCACACCACATTTGATGGGGTTCAGATAATAGGTAACAAATCATAGAGGGAAATATATATATGCATATATACATATTTTCAGATATATATACCAAGGCTCACATCACCCCAACTTTAGCAACATGTTAGTGATATCCTATAGAATGTCTTAATGGCTCCTGCCAAAATAGAACAATCTTCACAGTTTCCTATATGAACACTTTTTTGTAAGCATGTTCAGCAGTTCTTCATAACAGACAACGCGAAACATATTATTTTAGCTGTGTTTTGGGACAGGGATTGGGGTTTGGGAGGGAAACATCCCGAATTTGGTGGTGGGAAGGTGTAATAGTGGTGGGACTGGTGTTTGAATTTTGAATGTAATCAAACATTGTGAACTCACTTATAAAATTAAAAAGTTTAAAAATAGTAATGTGGAGTTCATGCCCAATTTAATCAGCTTAATCAATGGCTGAATAAATAGCAGTGCTCCTACATTATAAATAAAAAATAAAAAGATAAAGGCTGACTTGATTGAAAAATACATTTGTGTTTGTTTTTTGGGCCACACCCAAAGGGGCTACTCCTGGCTCTGAATTAGAAGTTATATTCAGTGCTCAGGGCACAGTGCTCAGGATTAAACCCAGTTCTCTTGCTTGCTTGAAAAGCATGTGTTCAGTTCATTTAACACTCTCTCTGGCCTGAAAAATAAACTCCATTAAGTCATAAAAAATACTGATTGAGCAATACGAATATATTAGGATAGTCACAACATATTTGTAAATGTCTACCATCTTTGCTTTTCTGTGGTTTGTATATACGGACAAGCTGTTCTTTCTGAGACTAAGAAATCTACATTTGTTCCTACTTGTAAAAAGTTAAACTCAGTTACAAGTACACAGAAAAACTCCCATGTCGTTGTAGGATTTGATTAGAAAACAAGCACTTTATTTACTAGTAATTGTACCAAATAACATAAACTTTGGAGGATAAGTGAGATAGCACCAACAGTCTCATTTCAAAATACTCAAGAGTAAAATGTCATCTCTTATCTATCACAAGGCTTTATCTAGCCCAGCTTTTAAGCTTTTTTCATTCATGACCCCTCTAACCTGAGAAATGCAGCACATGGAAGTGCTAAAGAAGCACCTCTGATTCATTATGCAGTTGATTTTGAATTAATTTTTTGTTCTTTGAGTGCACAGAAACCTTTGACCATTTCCATATTATTCAATCTCATATGGGGTAACAACATATAGTTGAAGAAACCCAGGACTTATTCTCTACTAGCATCTAGAATCTTTCTCTAAATATTGCGAAAAGTCCTCTTACCAAGAGTAACTGAGAAAATTAGCTTTTAATACTTATTAAAAATAATAAGTAAGTAATTATTAGCTTACTTAATAACTAATTTTAAGTATTAAAATAACTAATTTTAAGTATTAGTTATTTCAATTAGTTATTTCAGTATTAAAATTAGTTATTAAGCAAGAAAATAACTGAGTCTGCTGGAAAATCCTTAACCAAACTGTAAGTCTAAGAATCAGTGGTTTTATGTGCACAACCCTATGCAATATAAAGTACTAACCACCCATGGTCTAGTGAGTTCAGGTTGAAAGAGGACTGACTTCCTAGGTGCTGGAGTGTCTTATACCTAGAAACTCAATCCTATAGGGCTGACCTTAAAGTCAGATCTTTTAAAAAATGCCAATAGCCACATGGACGCGAGAAAAGTTTTATGGTGTTGGCTCTTCGATTGCCAAGAATGGCAGCCAAGCCTTCCGGCATGCTTAGCTTCCAGCCATGCTTAGCTTTTCTTCTGAGTTAGTCAAGGCTAGTGAGCCAACAAAGTAGCTGGGGAGTGGGGAAAGACAATTGCAAACACATGGCCAGAAGTTCTTTCTTTGATGGTTTAAAAGAATTAATTCGAACTACCAGTTTGATGATATTAAACTAAAGAGGTACTATTAGAATTAAGGAAGATGGGAAGGGAATGGATGTTAGCATGAGTCAACCTGGGTCAATGTCAAATGAACAAACTGCACTCACGGTATGTAGAGGAAGTCCCTTTACATACTCAAGACCAAACTACTGCTCATTTCACACAAGACTTCTCCACTCTTTTTTTTTTTTTTGGTTTTTGGGTTACACCTGGCAATGCACAGGGGTTACTCATGGCTCTGCACTCAGGAGTTACCCCTGTCGGTGCTCAGGAGATCATATGGGATGCTGGGAATTGAACCCGGGTTGACTGCGTGCAAGGCAAACGCCCTACCCACTGTGCTATTGCTTCAGCCCCAAGACTTCTCCACTCTTAACTCATTTGTTTTTTGTTTTTGTTTGGTTTGCTTTGGTGTTTGGGGGGTTAGTCCTACTCAGAAGACCAGGCAGAGCTGGTATTGCAGCTGGTACTCCAGTTAAAGCATTCATTAAAAGTTTTTGAGCTCTCTCCCCAAACCAGCATTTGCTTCTTACAGGGAAGTTGTGAAGCATATAACCTTCTCTCTGTTTTACAAGTGAGGACACCAAAGTCTGTATAAGTTAAATGTCTACAGAAGAAGAGAGCTAGTATATATTACAATTGAGAAATGTGGGTAATAGTTATTTGCTCCACCCATTCCAAGACAAGTGAAATAAAGTATAAGAAAGTCCTCACATCAAAATTTGAGAATACATCCCTCATGTCTTCTTAAAAAAAGAAAACAATATTTTGGACATGTTTAGGCAGTAATAAAGCAAAGAGAATTGTCAATAATGTAAAATGGACACAAAAAACAGGAAATCAGAGGAAATGTGAAGACGTTACCTCAGTGATATTATGAATATGTAAAATAAGAAAAACACAGTTTGGGGGCTGACAGTATTCTTACAGAATTGCTAATTTAACATATTCCCTTTATAGTTGGAGGAAATTAAGACAAAAATTCGGATGGCTCTTTTTGGGTTTGTTAGGAAAACCAAATGTCTATCTCCTTTTCTTAACAATAGGAACATTTTTTTGGTATTTAAATGATTCAGGAGGGAAGATGGTTGAATATCAGGGTTTCATCCAGCATTATCCCACTAGCAACGCAAAATTTATACCAAATTGAATTAAATTTGGTTTCAATTTGAATTAAACCTACCCAAGTTCTAACTGAAAGAAACAGTCACTTGGTCCAGCAAATGCACCCAATGGAGAAATCCCACTGTGGAAAACAAGCAGCTTCACAGCAGAGAAAAGGAATGAGAGGAGCATGGAAGTGGTACAGTACTGAGAAGTACTCACTGCAGTGGACTCAACAGTGGATACACCGCAGCTGCAAGCACCCCTGCTACTAGGAAATAAGGGTGCACTTCTGCTGAGCAAGCCCAGATAGCCAGCTCTGTTTTCATATCTACTCAACTGGGAATCAAGTGTTTGAAAAGTTGATGATGGAGGAAGTCAGCACCAGGCATTGTCTCTGCTGCCATTGGTGGTCTGTATGGGTGCCAGCACTCCTGAGGGGAATGCCACCCAACGCATGCCAATGGCAAAGCAAACTAACAACTGAGGGCCACTTGCTTAGCCAAGCCAACAGACTCAGCCTCTACCAGCCCATTGATAACTCATTAGAAAGACGAATTAAGGAACTCAGCAAACAGGCTGTAACTCCCAAATCATTTTCAGCTAACCAGAGAACATACCATCTACACAAACATTTAGCTCAAGTTACTGCGATAGAAGGAACAACAGGATAGTAAGTCCATATAACCATAAAAATTTTCCATCCACACCTAGACGAATGCAAGCATAGCAAGGCTGATGGGATACTAGAAAACTGGTATAAATCCCCAGTTACTACTCAATCCCTTCAAAGATAAGTGCTCAGGCACCATACGGGGCATTTGTGATCAGAAACGTAGCCTAGTTGAAAGAGTTTAGTTCATCACTATCCTTGACTGTGCTCAAGCCAAAATTCTCTAATCACTCAGTACCCAGATCCTTTGAAACTGGTAAAGAGCTACTGCTGGCTACTCAAAATCTATTACACCAGGCAGCCGAAAGTGTCTGCTCAAATTGACACAGACCTATCTCTGACTAACAGAGCAATTTACCTTCATCATCTTTCAGACCTGCTCAGACATAATACTTGGGTATTTGAGACACACAGGAATTAGTCCATGTGGTGATGGCAAATTCTTCTGTAATTTTCAGCCACAGCCTATCCAAATAATCACAACATACTATATTCAGTGACCCAGATCTGCTGCACTAATTGTAGGCTCTTGCTAGTAAACACATCTCCCCACCCCCATACCTATGAAGATCAACTCACTGAACTGTTGCTACTGGGTATATGTAACTGAGATCATCATCTGTTGCTGCTCAGACCACCGGAATTTTGACTCTGCATCATGGGCTGTCAGAGACCCACAAGTCTGAACCATGGGTTAGAGTCCAGGCCCACTAGACTTTGGCATTGTATCTGCTACAGGGCACCAACAACTACAAATCCCTAAAACACACCCAAGCCATACAAACTTTCGTCATAGACACTTGTGTTTCTTTTTTGTTTTTTGATTTTGGTTTTTTTTTTTTTTGCTTTTTGAGGCACACCCAGTGATGCTTATGGGTTACTCCTGTTCTGCACTCAGGAATCACTCCTGGCAATACTCGGGGGACCATATAGGATGCTGAGAATCAAACCTGGGTTGGCCCCGTGCAAGGCAAACGCCCTACCCTCTATGCTATTGCTCCAGCTCCTCACTTGTGTTTCTTGTGTTTCTGTGATCAAAAGCTGCTTGCAATTGCTCAGGCCAGTTTGAATTTGAACGCTCAGAGAACTCTAGCCCTCACTGAGAATCAGACACATTAAAGAAACAGATAAATTCACTTGCATTGATGGATGGAAACAAGAGCTCAGAAAGCTCTTTGAACACACTAGAAATCTCCAACATCAAAGAAATTAAAAATCTCCAAACCCCAGAGAAAATAATCTAAGCAACAATCCTCTTGATGTCAATTAATTAAAAAAAATCAATGGAAGAATGCATCCATAAGCTCATAGAAAGCATGACAGTATTAATAAATGCCAAACAGAAATGTATGAGCCAAAAAGTATAGTAGGGGAACTTAAAAACACAACAGACTGCTCAACAGAAAAGGAACTAGCCAAAAAATGAATCAGTGACCATAAAAATAAGGTATATGGAGCTATTGAACAGAAGGGAAAAACAATTTTTTTAATTAAATGACTGTTAGATACACAGAAAGATGTTCAAGATTGGATTTCAGTCATTTTTTTAAGTGAAGAAACCAAAAAGATTTAAGATGAGTAACGTTTGCATCACAAAATTTTTAGGAGAGAGAGGGGATCGAGGGGCATAGTTAGGGATTCCCATTTAAGGATACCCCAGAGCTACTCTTCAGGAGCTTGAAGCTCCTCTTGTCCCTAAGTCCTGTGGGGTGGTGGGGTGCTCAGTCACTGGAAGAGGATCATTTTATGAGGGAAACTGGGGACATTGGTGGTGGGAAAGGTGCACCGGTTAAGGACAGGTGTTGGAACATTGTATGACTGAAACTCAGTCATGAACAGCTTTGTAACTGTATATTCATGGTGATTCAATAATTTGTTTGTTTTTTGGTTTTGTTTTGTTTTTTTGCTTTTTGGGTCACACCCGGCGATGCACAGGGGTTACTCCTGGCTCTGCACTCAGGAATTATCTCTAGTGGTGCTCAGGGGACCATATGAGATGCTGGGAATCGAACCTGGGTTGGCCTCGTGCAAGGCAAATGCCCTACCCGCTGTGCTATCGCTCCAGCCCCTCAATATTTATTTTTAATAAAAAAAGATCATTCTATGTTCCTTTGACCTCTTAACATTACTGACCACCTCCGCATGGCTCCAGCTCATCCTAATCACTGTAATGTTTTCTGTACTTTTTTCTGGAGCTCTCAGGATTCCAACCTGAGCTCAAGGGCATTTCCTCAGAACCTTCTGAATGTCCTCCAGGAACGCTTCAGAGAAACCGTGAGTCCAGAATGAGTGATCATTTTCTTGGTCTTTCTCTCCTTCAGCCTGAGTTTCATTCCAGCCTTGAAACTGGGCCTCTGAGCCCTGCTTGCAGCTCTGGCCTCGCCGGCCATCCACCTCTTTCCGCGCTCCGCAGCTCTCCTGACTACACGGAACCCTCAGTGTGGGGGCCCTCATACCAGAAACGGGCACGTATCTACACAAAATCACACCCATTTCTCAGCCAGATCAGAACCCTAAGATGGGAAGTCATTCTCAAGACAAGAATGACAGGTTCTGCAGTTGCTTCTTAGAAACTCCTCACCCCCCAAAACACCAGAAGGTGCCAGAGAAAAAAGGTCCTTTTTTCAGTGCACAGAAAATGCAGTGAGTGACCTCAATCATATGATTTAGGTTTTAGCTTCATCCATATTTCGCAGACTTACTCTGGATAAGTATAAGTATGTGCTTTCGTAGTCTTGGTGATAGGTCCACCATACTTATAATCTATAAGCATTTTGTAGCATTGGCATGTTTTAAATGATACTTTATTCCTTTGAGTTTTTGAGAAGTATCCATACACTTGCATAGTTTTCAAGCTCTCCAACAGTGAATAAGGATTCCTGTAACCACACCAGCACTGTGGCATTCCTAGGGCAAACGAATATATAACCAGTAAAATAAAGTTTATCAGGAATAAAAATATATCTTTTAGAAGAAATCCTTGGAAATAATGCTGATTTGGAGGATCAGAATATAAAATGTTATAGTTTTATATATATATATATATATATATATATATATATATATATACACATATATATATAAAACACCACTGAGGAAAAATTAACTTACTATATGTTGAAAAAAATTTTAAAGAGATACCATATGATTCAGTAATTCCACACCCTGGCATCTATCCCAGAAACACAAAAATGTTCATTTGAAAAGATACATTCACACCTATATTCATTCCAGTGCTATTCTCAAGAGCCAAGAAGATTTGGAAACAACCCAAACATCCAATGATACATGAGTGACTAAAGATTGTGATGTGTATGCACTATGGAATAGTACTCAGCTATAAGAGAAGGTGAAATCTTGACTTTTGCTACGACTTGGATGGAACTAGAGGGTATTATGTTAAAAGAATTTGAAAGACAAAGAGAGACAGATAAATGGCAGATGATCTCATTCATAAGTGGTATAGAAAGAAATAAAAGAAATGAACACAGTCCAGTGGAAACAAAACCGTTGGACTCTGACAACAAAACTGATGTTACTGAACAGGTGGTGGAGGATTGAACGTTGGAAGGAATAGGCAGATGAAAACTTATCTAGGGCTGTGCTAGAAAGTTTTTGGCACATTAATGTTAGTGCAGTACAGCAACATTACAAGTAAAAAGCAGAATTACACATTTAAGTAATAAATCATTTACCCTTGAAAAATAAATATATCTGGAATAAAGAAGAAAAAGAAGAAAAGGAGAAATGAAAAGAAGAAAATGGAGATAAATGAACTTAAACTTACTTCTTTTAACTTATTTAATTTAATCCCCCATGATTAAATAAAAATAATTTTCCTAGGCCAGCGTGGGTGACACACTTGTCTTTTAAGTTTGATCTCTGGCACCACATGGGGTCCCTAAACATCATAAGAAATGATCCCTGAGCACAGATCCAGAAGAAAACCCTAAGCACCCCCAGGTGTGATGCAAAAAGCAAAAAATTGATGAATATAATAATAATAATATTCCCACAATTGAAAAGATAAAATTTCAGTTTCAGAAGCTTCAACGAGACTATAGCAAAGCCTCTTTCTAATTCTTACACTTTAGAATGCTTATAATCATGCTTCTTATAATGTATGGCAATATATCTAATCAAAATATTTTATTTGCCCAACAATAAGGAATTAGCTACATTATAATATCGCACAATAGTATTTGTCCAGGAAAAGGATTATATCATAAGCATACATTGGAATAGAAGTAGTTTCACAATGTATCACTGAATAAAGAAGCAGATTACTGTTAGTAGAACTTTTGCTTCAGTATGAGATTAGGCATCACTGTTGCTGTATCACTGTCATCCCGTTCGTCAATTTGCTCGAGTGGGCACCAGTAATGTCTCCAGTAACTTGTTGTTACTATTTTTGACATATCAAATACACCATGGGTAGCTTTGTGGTTTTTATGGACACTATAGTTCATGAAGTTTCATTATAATGGACTGCACTGCACTGTAGCACTGTTGTCCCGTTGTTCATCGATTTGTTCGAGCAGGCTCCAGTAACATCTCCATTGTGAGACTTGTTACTGTTTTTTGGCATATTGAATACACCTCGGGTAGCTTGCCAGGCTCTGCCGTCCAGTGGGATACTCTTGGCAGCTTGCTGGGCTCTCTGAGAGGGACGGAGGAATCAAATCCAGGTCGGTCATGTGCAAGGCAAACGCCCTACCCACTGTGCTATTGCTCCAGCCCAAGAGATTAGACATACATTCCTTAATTTTCCTACTAAATACAATGGAAAACTTTGCACAAATAAAATAAACATAAGAAGATTCTGAAAAATGGAGAAAACATCAGGGACTGGAAATATCAGAACCCAGGTAATGACAGAGTGAGCTTCATGCATTTTCTTTATGTATCAGGAGAAGCCAAGAGTCAATGGGTATGCCAAAAATGAATTCTAACAAACACGTGTACTCTGATAAAAAGCTGGGTGAGGACAACCTATCTAGAGTAAAACTTTTAGGCAATAATTGCTCTCCTCTAGAACAAAATGACAGGCCTTTGAACCAATTGACTTGGAAAGTTTTAGAGGGGAAGTTAGACGTCTAGTCACAGCAATATACCATTAGGTGTGAGAAAAGGTCAATACAGGAGATTCAATCTTTCAGCTAGCACCTTAGTAGCTCCCCACCACTACCACCATCACCAACACACACCCACACACACACATACACACACACTATCATGCAGGTAATCAACTTCCCTAGCAAGGATATCTGATAATGAGGCACTCTTCCTTCTCCCTCCAGGGGGTGACATCAGAGGAGGTCTAGTAGAACTTCAGGCCTTTCCCACTCAATCACCAGCATTTGAATGCCATCTGCGAGGGGATCAATGGGAACCACAGAGAAACCATAACTCCCACCATGCCCATGAATGAGCAGGAGCCTGTTGGGTCTCGACAGTGGCAAATGAAGAACTTAGACTTCTATCTCCATTAAACGTTGTCATGAAGTGCAATCTACCTTCCCATTTGCTGGAATAAGATTTTTAATAAGTCCGTTAAGAGAGATTTAAATAAAATACAAATACAAAATGCAATATCATCATGAAAATAATTTAAAATACATTGATCAGACCAAGAATCAGCACAATTGACAAAATTCTAGCAAGAATAACAATGAGGACTGGGAAGAGAGAGAGTCCAGGGGGGAAAGGTGCTTATCTTGCATGGAGCCTACCCAGATTTCATTCCAACACCACTTATGGCCCCCTGAGTATTGTGAAGAGTGATCCCTGAGCACAGCCAGATGTTGGTCAGTGTCCCCACACCCCAAAAAGAATGACAAAGAAAGTAACAGAAAATATAAATCACCAGAATTAGAAATCAAATAGGAAATTACCACTATAGAGTCAGAGAATACCAGATAAGTCAATATTTCAAACAATCCTAAACACATAAAGTTGTCTTAAGCAAAGTGGTTCATTCCTTAAAACACACTACCATACCTAATTCAATATTAAAATATATTTTGTATATTCTATTAATATTAAGAAAATTAAATTCATAATTCAAACTTCCTATAAAAGCAACATCCCAGCTTAGATAGTTTCACTGTAGAATTCTATCAAACATTTGAGAATGACATTATTAAGGAAAAAGATTACTCCAAAAGTAAAATATGGAGCATTTCCCAGTTCACTTTATGAGACCAATCTTGTCTTCATACCAAAACTAGATGAAATGTAAAAGTTCAAAATGAGAGAAAAACAATAGTCCTACATCCTCTGTTTAATGTAGACTATTCTTGAGAATATTCTTACAAGTAGAATTAAGCAATGTATTAAAGTATTATGCACCACATTAAAATGGAGTGTATTCAAGTAATTCAAGACTAGTTCAATGATTGAGACGATCTTAATATAGAGGAATGATCAGGTCCTATTAATCAATTCAGAGGAAGCATTTGACAAAACGTAACACCAATCCATGATTTAAAAATAATGATCTCAGAAAAATAGCATAGAAAGTAACTTCATAAACTTTACTTTAAAAATAGGTAGAAATCCTATAGCTATTGAGCTGGAGAATTAACTGAAAGGACTAGAGCACACATTCCAGATTTAATCCTGGGCACTGCAAGGTCCACTGAGCTCCGGAGGGCAACTAGGGGGCTTCCAGCACTGCTGGCTGGAGAAGCACCAGGGTCCCAGAAACACAGTAGGGAGACCTAAAGTTAAAAAAATAAAAATAATACAGCTAACATGATACTTAATAGTAAACGACTGAGCATTTGACTTCTGAGCTGAGCAGCAGGACAAAGATATCTTTGCCAGGCATTTGGCATTCGCATTCAACACAGAGACATTGTAGTGGGTGCAATAAATCAAAGGTGCGTACTAATTGGAAAGAAGAAATAATGTCAAATAGTAGAGTGACTCTGAAAATGTTTGGCAATTCCTTTAAAAGCTAAACATGCTAGAAAGGTGTCTGTCAAGAGGGCAGGCTGGAGGGGATGGGCAATATGGGAGGGAACCTGGGAACATGGGTAAAGGAGAGTTGACACTGGTGATGGAATTGATGCTGCAATATTATCACTGTCACTGTCATCCCGTTCATCATCGGGTGCCAGTACCATCTTCATTCTTCCTAGCCCTGATATTTTACCAGCCTCTCTTTACTCATTCTTCCCAGTGGTGCCACATTGGAGGCTCTTTCAGGGTAAGGGGAATGAGACCCATCATTGTTACTGTATTTGGCATACAAATACACCACAGAGAGCTTGCCAGGCTCTGTCCTGCAGGCAGGATGCTCTCCGTACCTTGCCACGTTCTCCGAGAGGGAGAACTAGGCTATAAGAGGTCGCAGCCATGTGCTTTTAGGAGCTTTGTCTTACAGACTCTGGGTCTTGGCCGTTGGTGTGATTACATGGTGGCCATTGGTGGGATTACACCAATATTGTATGTCTAAAACTCTACTACAAATAACTTTGTAGTTCATTGTGCTTTAATAAAAAAATAAGCATTTATGGATTTGGACAATAGTTCAGCACGGGGGCGTTTGACTTGCAAGTGGCCAACCCAGATTGGATTCCCGGCACTCCATATTGTTCCCAAAGCACCACAAGTAGTGATCTCTGAGTTCAGAGCCAGGAGTAAGCCCTGAGCATTGAAAAACAACAACAACAACAACAACAGCAACAACAACAAAAATAAAAACAACAAACATCTAACCACTATATGACCCAGGGAATTTGCTCTCCTGGGGAAATTACACCATAAAAATGAAGATTTATAGTGACAAAAAAATCTACATTTTAGTATTTCAGCAGCTTTATTTGCAATAGCCACAAACTAGAAACAATCTAGACAAGCTTCAACAAATGACTGATTCATCATCATCTATGCTTTGAAAGACCACTTAGCAATGAAAAGGAATTGGGCTAACGACAGTCATGGAATTACTGAATGAAAAGGCCAACCTTAAAAAGTTACATGTGATAAAATTATGCAATTAACATGGGAAACATGTTAATAATTGCGAAGAGTTAAAAGCAAGAAATGAAAGGTGGAAACTAGAAGGTGTAGGATAACATAGCCTCAGTAGTTTAGGTTTATTGGGTTACTCCCGTTACAGTGCTCCTATTTCTCTTTGTTTATTTGTAGCTTCTTTCTTGGTGTTCTGTTGACTTGTAAATAATGTTTTTCTCTTCTCCTTGAGTCCTTTGCATAGTTTATTCAGAGAAAGTCCTTTTTGTATGGACACAGGAAGACTTAACAAATGTTATGCTTTTGTAACCTGGGAGTCATTTGACTCTACATGATATTTTCCTCCAGGGCATCTGTTCTCTTGACCTAAGTCTCAGCTGCCCTTACTTCCTAGCACCCCCAAAGCACGGTCCCGACGTGGGACAAGAAGGACCCAGGGCAAGCGGTGAGTTGTGTGCTACCCTGGCATCGAGATGGGCCTGGCCAAAGTGCCTAATGCTTAACTATAAGTTAAGAGCTTGATCATGGACAAATGCTGTCATGATCCAAACAGTGATACTAGATTTGGACCCTGCTAGGGTGAGGAATGATTAATCTGGCCTGAGTGCTGTGGTCTGAGCCTGTGGCAAGATGTTGCCAGGAGAGCTGCCTTGCAAGCCTCAATGTATCCCTTGCTATGTCCATACAAAAATAACTAGTATTAAGATGTTAATAAGTTCCTGGACTAAGGAAAAGGAAAAAACCTTAAGAGTGAGGAAGGAAGGGCTTTGGAGTGCCCTGCCCTCAGGAAGGGCTTTCTTATGTTGATTTGGCTACCTGGCTGGTTGTAGCCTAGAGGGCAAGGTGGGAGAGACAAGTGGGAGGAGAGAGAGAAGCCAGAGAGAGGCAGCAGTTGAGCAGTAGATCCAGAGAGAGGCTGGAGCTGGGAGTGCGGGAGATGAGAAAGTTTGAAGATTGAATAAACGGTAACTAATCAGCAACCAGCTTGGTCCTCGTTCTTCCTTGGCCTGTCCTTGACCACCGGCCGTCCCAATCCAGTCCATACACTGCGGTTCCAGAGCACCGAACGCGGGTGGTGAGACAGAGCCGCCCGGAGAGCCCGCGAGTGCACTCGCCCCTCAGTGAGCCTTAGTTTTTTACAGAAGGTATAACCATAAAAGGGTTGATTGAGGGATTTTTGTGGAGATGGGAAAGTTAATATCTTAATTATCAATGTTAATATCTTTGCTGCGAAACTACGGATTTACTAGATAATACCATTGATATGGACTGGAGCAATAGCACAGCGGGTAGGGCGTTCGCCTTGCACGTTGCCTACCCGGGTTTGATTCCTCCACCCCTCTCGGAGAGCCCGGCAAGCTACCCGTGGCATATTCGATAAGCCAAAAACAGTAACAAGTCTCATAATGTAGATGTTACTGGTGCCGGCTAGAACAAATCGATGAGCAACAGGATGACAGTGACAGTGACAGTGACCATTGATATAAATGAGGTAACGTGTATAGGGACTTTCTAAAGCATTCTCAAAGCTTCACACTAATTTACAATTATGTCAATCTTTTAACATTTTTAATATGACTTAGAATACATTAATTTATGGAAAATTAAATATATCCATGCAGTAAGTGACTCAAGTCGTTTGGAGGTATGTTTGCCTAACTATTCCCAGTAATTGTCTTTGGGTGTGTAATTTCAAGAAATTGTGCTATTTTCTTTTAAAAGTTTTAAAATGCAATATGTATAATACATATTTTTGCTGTAAGTAGAAATTAAAAGAAAATTATTCAAAATATTTCTCCTCTGACTGAAAATAATTGCTAGCATTTAGCTTGTCTCCTCCAGACACAACTCTGTAATTGCATACATATGTGAATTATACATTTTTATATGACTTAAAAAATAGTTATCACTTCCATTCTGGTACTCCATTTGTTTGTATAAATAATAAATAGAGACTTAACTGAATGTTTTTTTTTTGTTTAGAAACATTTTGTAGTTATTTGATATTTTTAAGCCAGAGAATAGCTGTCCACAAATAACCTAATTATTTCCTGTGAGTTAAAATTATTTTCATTCTTCTTGTAAATCTTCTGTCATATGTAAAAATAACTCCATAGGATCAATGAGTCAAGATAAAATTGCTACAGCGGACTTCCAACAACGACTACCATGTCAATTCACCATAAGGGCCCGGCTGTACCAAATCTAGACTAAATCGCCTAGGAGATGCACACCAAGAAAGAAGCTAAATTTTATAGGATTTCTGGTCCCCACAGCTGAAAGCTTCTGAGTTCACACAGAAAGGGGAGAGGGGAGAGTTGTGTAAATCCCCACCCACCCAAGCTCTGGTAGCAACACCCTCACCCCCACCACTAGAGCTATACCAAGGGTTCAACTCTACCGCTTCATGAATATTCTCAGAGACACCAATCTGTGAATAATTTCAGGTACCCGGTGCCCAGTTTGAAAAAATCTGGTATTTTTTGCAGAGTCAGGGTGGCCCAGAACTTAAAAGCACTCTGAAACACAGCCACATACACCTCCAAAGGCAGCAAACAGCTTAACAAATACTTAGACAAGGGCTTAACAACCCTGCAATCAGATAAAAAAAATGTTTGCATAGATTTTCTAGAGCTATCAATTTTAATGTTGCAATATTGTTATCTAATCAATTTTATTTCTAGAATTTTATCAACACCTGTGGCTTTTTTCTACATTAAAACTACAAAAAATAACTTTTATTGAGAGAATCTATTTTTAATTTTTGTTTCAATCATTAAAAAATTTCAAGACCTTTCCTTTGTTCTACAAAATTATTTTCACCATACTGAGGTATATCCACCCATGGTTTTTGAGAAATTGTGCATTATTATTAACAGGCTATTCAAAGAAAATATCAGTTTTTAACCTGGAGGACACACAGATAAATCTTGGGCCTGAGCAACTTGCAGCAGAGACGGCCCTGGATTTTGCAAAAGGTCTTCTCCATCGGGCTGCTCCAGATGGGGGCAGGTGCTGTCCTTCCACCTGCACTCTAAGAGCCACAACGGTTGCCATTTTCTAGAAACCAGCGAAAAGCACCAGGTCCCTTCCCCCCACCCTGATGGGACACTGAGATCATGTCATATCCGCTCACACCGCTACAATCTCCATCTCCTGCACTCCCAGCTCCAGGCTCTCTGGATCTACTCCACTCTTTTCTCTAGTCTCTCCTTCCCCATGTCTCTCTCTCAGAACCCCTTTTTACTCATGGTGCAATACATTGACAGTTACCAAAGGCACCAAAAGATCTTACAGGAAGAACATTGAGGCAACATTATTCTCTTGTATCTGCAGGCCAGTAATCTAGGCCTCCAGAAAGAAGATATAGAACCAAAACCAAAGCCTTCCTTGGGCTGAAAAGCACTCAGATTTACATACCAAAGACTGAGCTGGGCTACCACATGAAATCTACATTGTCAATTACAAACTAGGCAGCACCTGAAATCTACATCCCAAAGACCAGGCTGGGCCAGAGCCTGGAATCTACAATGTAACAATTCCAGCTTAAAAGGTTCAATAACAATGGCAGAACACCTATTCTCTAGGACAGATACTCTTTCAGCAGGACCCATCAATGATGAAATCCCATGGTTGTGTTTCTCTTCTCCTTGTCCAATAAACATATGAGTCTTGTATGGCATAGCAAGAGACGCATTAAACTTTTAGAATTGCTCTCCTGGGGTCATCTCAATCTCAGACTACAGTGCCCAGGCCAGATTAGTCTTTCCTATCCCTAGCAGGGTCCTAGTCTCGTCATTACTTTAAGATCACGACAGCACTTGTCCATGATCAGACTCTTAACTTGTAGTTAAGAATGAGGCACTTTGGCCAGGCCCATCTCGATGCCAGGGTAGCACATAACTTACCGCTTGCCCTGGGTCCGTCTCGTCCCCCGTTGGGACCCTGCCTTTTAGAGGGCTAGGAACTGAGGGCAACCAAGGCTACAGTCAAGAAAGCAGATGCCCGGGAATTATTAATATTCAAAACCAATTAAATGTCATTCTTTGTCCATACAAAAAGGACTTGCTCTGAATAAACTATGCAAAGGACTCAAGGAGAAGAGAAAAACATTATTTACAAGTCAACAGAACACTTAGAAAGAAGCTACAAATAAACACAGAGGAATGGGAGTACTGTGACGGAAGTAAGCCAATAAACCTAAATTACCTGAAGCTATGTAATCCTACATGACCCAAGTAACTTGCTGCAGCGATTTCTTCAGACCCTAATTATTAAAATCTTATAATTCTTTAAGCATGGCGCTGCTCTCGTGACCACCAGATATCATATTATATCCATAACAAGCAATACAAAACACATTGTATAACATTGCATTTTCAGCAGGTTGATATGACTGGTTGATATGACTGGTTTTGAGATATCAAAGGTAACTAAATTAGAGAAAGAATACTTTGCACATTTTCTGCCACACAGGCAGAGGGAGGTACGGAATGGGGGGGGAGAGGAATCTGGGGATTTTGGTGGTGGAAGGGATGGGTGTTAGATGACTGTATGATCAAAGTTCAAACATGAAATTTTTGTTACTGTACCTCATGGTGAATTAATAAAATTTTTTTTTAAAAAATCACATTCACTATCATCCTGTTGATCACCGATTTGCTCGAGCAGGCCCAGTAACGTCTCCATTCATCCTAGCCCTGAGATTTTAGCAGCCTTTCTTTACTCATCCTTCCCAATAGTGCCACATTAGAGACTCTTTCAGAGTCAGGAGAATGAGACCCATCATTGTTACTGTGTTTGGCATATGAATACACCATGCCATGGGGAGCTTTCCAGGCTCTCCTGTGGGGGGCAGGAAGCTCTCAGTAGCTTGCCAGGTTCTCCGAGAGGCAGAAGTAGGCTATAAGATGTTCCAGGAGTTTGGTTTAATAGTCTTTGTATGTTGGCCATTGATGGGATTAATAATAATAAATAATAATAATAATAACAATGATTTTTTAACCTGGAATATGCATCTTATAACTTCTAGTCCTGCTGGGAATTCTAATCATTTATCACTTATTTAAATGATTAAATGATTGTAATCATTTAAGTGATTTTTTTGGTAAGGTTCTCACAGGGAATATGGTTTCTCTGTTTGCAATTAATGAGTATAAAAATGTCCTGATATTTACACTTCTTAAAAGTAAATAAACAAATTATGCCTATAATAAAAAACAGCAATATATGCATGTAATCACTGTCACTGTCACTGTCATCTCCTTGCTCATCAATTTGCTCGAGCGGGCACCAGTAACGTCTCCATCGTGAGACTTGTTGTTACTGTTTTTGTCATATCGGATACACCACAGGTAGCTTCCCAGGCTCTGCCGTGGGGGCGAGATACTCTCGGTAGCTTGCCAGGCTCTCTGAGAGGGGTGGAGGAATCGAACCCTGGTCGGCCATGTGAAAGGCAAACGCCTTGCCACTGTGCTATCACTCCAGCCCGTAATGCATGTAATATATAAATATATTTAAAAATAGAAATGAAATGACCTCCTTTAAATTTATTTTGTTTTAAGAACCATGACTTACAATACTGTTACTGATTGGGTTTCATGAATAAAATAACCCAACACCACACCTTCCACCAGCGTGCCCGCTTTCCTCAACCACCGTAACTCTAGTCCCTTCCTTTCTGCTACACCCCCATCCCACTAAGTTCAAGTTCTATCCACCAGTTCTCAGGTTCTGTTGACATAAGTATTTGTTTATTCCTTACTGTGTCTTTTTACATTCCACATACAAGAGATCATCCTGTAACTATCCCTTGACTTCTAGCTAACTTCACTTAGCATGATACTCTACATACAGTTCTACATAATAGTTCTACTTGCAGTTCTACATAATAGCAAATTGCATGGTTTTGTCTGCTTTTATAGCCCAGTAGTATTCCACTATTTACAAATGCTACTACATATATATCTTATAGCATATGTACATATGCCATAGATTCTTTATGCAGTCATCTGTTCTTGTTCATTTGGGTTGTTTTCAAATTTGGCTAATACAGCTTCACTTTGAAACTAACAAATGACCTCTTATAAAACAACAACAACGAATAGGTACATATATTTAAAGATGAGCAAAGAGAGGCTGATAAAATCTCAGGGATGAACTAGATATATATCTTATTTGAAATAAAACCAGTCCAATTTAAATTTTAGTTCATTTAAAAAATTTGTAATGGAACACAAAAATAAACTGTATTATTGTATTTTTTCAAGAATCAGAATGTAGTTCCATTATATAATGCATATTTTGCCTACATAAGACCTTGGCCCACCCCAATTGTTTTCATTTCTTGAAAATTTGACTTCATTCCCTTACCTACCCTACATTAATGTTTCTGCCAGAATATATAATAGAATCAGCGGATATATAAATTCACACTGTTATTACTTATTGTAATATGAACTAATTATTTAGACTAGTTTTACTAATATATTTATTCCCGAATGTTGTTCACGCTTGTCTTCTTTTATTTCCACTTGTTGCTGCTAGAAAACAACCATTAAGCAATTGTTTTAAATGGGACTAACGGGTGGAAAATTTTCTAAGTTCTGGCATATCCAGAAATATCCTTAGCCTTCCCTGCTGAATGCTCTATTGGAAATAGAACTTTAAGGTTACAGGAATTTTATATCAGAATTTTAGATTGCCCATTCCATTTTTACTGTTCCTAACAATTGGCTTAATTAAAACCTAAGAACAATATGGTTTTCACTCATTTGTACTTAACCTATTTTATCTAAAAGCATTTTAAAATTTTTTAAAAAAAATTTATATAACTTCTGTATTTTTGGAACTTTTTTAAACGTTTATTATTTTTTTAAGGACTATGATTTACAAAGTTACTGATAATTGGGTTTTAGACACATAATATTTCAACACCAATCCCATCACCACATAAAAGCTTTTTTCTTAATCCTGAGATATACTTCACAGCATTCTATTTTGCTACATACCCCAAGATAAAAAAAAACACAAGAAATATTAAATAAACTAATTTTCAACACCCCCAATTACAAATGAAGAAACTGCATGCCTTTGAATTTATGATGGCTAAGCAAAATTTCATTAATTTATTACAGTTTGTTTTCCCTTTTGGTTTGGGGCTACCCTGGTAGTGTCTGGATGAAATCCTAGTTCCCTGCCATGTGCCCTTGGAGCTAGTTCCCAGCTCTCAAATTTATGATTTTTCAAAACTGAGACCAAAATCAACGCTTCAAAAGGACAGTACTGTTTCCTTTCCTTTAGCCTAGAATCACTTAGTTATTTAGTAGCTATTTAGTAGCACTGCAGCACTGTTGCCCATTGTTCATCAATTTGCTCCTGCGGGCACCAGTAATGTCTCCACTGTGAGACATGTTACCGTTTTGGCCTATTGAATATGCCACGGGGAGCTTGCCAGGCTCTGCCGTGCGAGTGGATACTCTTAATAGCTTGTCGGGCTCTCTAAGAGGGATAGAGGAATCGAACCAGGGTCAGCTGCCTGCAAGGCAAACGCCCCACCCACTGTGCTATTGCTCCAATCTGGCTATTTAGTAACACCCCAAAGATTAATTCTTTAGTTATTCAAATTAGTTGATTAGTTATTGTCTAAATGCATAAGACACTTGTCTCTCTTTTGCATTTGTTGTGCATTCTGTCTTCCAAATTTACTTCTATTTTTTCCATCTGTTTCACTTTTATAAAAATAAAACCCTACTTTATAGTAAATACAGAATTTAAGTACAGTTGCATTCAAACAAATTTTCTTTCAAATAAACTCATAAAGTAAATGAAGAAGAGATTTTACAAAGTGGGCCAGTATTTTATTGGGAAGGCCTCCAAAGTGGAGTTCAGGGGATTGAAGGTCCACTACCAGTAACTTTTAGCCAATCAGGCTGTTGGGTTGAGTGCTAGGCCCTGTGGTACCTGGGGCTCCAGGACTGCATCCAATAATGCTGGGGGACCCTTTGGTGTGCTCTGGTCCAACCAGAACTGAACCACAAGGCGTAAGCCACAACACTATACTATTTCTCTGGCCCCAAAGGGTTAGTA
Source organism: Sorex araneus (assembly GCF_027595985.1). Classification (NCBI taxonomy): domain Eukaryota; kingdom Metazoa; phylum Chordata; class Mammalia; order Eulipotyphla; family Soricidae; genus Sorex; species Sorex araneus. The sequence goes on from NC_073306.1 coordinate 196,619,418, forward strand.
GTACTTTAAATCTTGGAAGGACTTCAGTGGTCATGTATCAAAAAACAAAGAGATCTGAGTAGCCACAACCCTCTCCTCTCATTCTAAGAAATCAACTTTGATGCAAACAAACTGGGTGACCAGGTATCTGCACTAGGTTTGGGATCTCAAAAGTGAGTTCTCAGGTTTCATTTTTATTATTATCTGATTTCCTCAAAGATCAAGACAATGTCTTTTAGAAAATGTAGACATGTAATGATTTTAGTACAGCAAGATAAAGTTTACAAAATTGGAAGAATAGTTATATTTCCAAACGCAGAACCAGACAAAAAAAAAAGATCGGTTTTAGACTGGATGTGCAAATTCGGTTGGAGACCATCAGTCTCCAACCACCAAAGCTCAGTGGAATATCCCCAAATAATCACTCTCATATCAGCATGGGCTCAGCTGCCTACAGAACTTCACTGGTCCACAGCCAATTTATATTGTGAGACATCATTTTAAGCAGCGGTGGAAATTTTCACTGAGAATTGCTACACATACCATTTGAAGTGTTAACACAATTTTCTGATGTGCCGAATGAAAAATGAATCCAATTTAGTACTTTTTATTTTAACTATGTGCCAAAATATATTTTCATCTTTAATTTAGCTTTACTTTGAGCGATGGTTTGAAAGAATATTAAAAATAATTGCATTTGCTTAGTTCTAGCAGTTTAACCCTTTTCCACTTAAAATACATTTCTCCCTTCATTTTCAAATGATGCAAAATTTGCATTACTGGTGCTGCTTTCAAACTAAAGAGCCCATACATAACTACTGCTATTTAAAAAGACCTTCTGCAGCTGACTTTCTCCATTTCAATTGAAGAAAAATCACTAAGTAATCTTAGTGGATTAATGTCTGGTCCGCATCTATGGATTGACAATTATGTTTCATATGTGAATCAATGAGATGGCACAATTTAAAAAAATAATTTTTGGAAAATTCCCAATTCTATTTTACTACTCATATGTGTAAGGATGCTTTCACTCTAATATATAACGTTTTAATCAGTCATCATTCATACTCTTTAAATCACAACTTGAAAAGAACTTTCTTTCTTTTAAAAAGTCCATGTAAAAATAAGGTTGAAATGGGAGTACTTTTGAAAAAGGAAATAAGTTTCTGTTTTTAGACTATACAATAGTTTACATATTCATAAGTTTTAAGATATATGAATTTTCTAATTATATATATTATCTAGTTTGAGACCAGGCACCACATTTGGTTTTTCCCAAGTACAGCCAGGAGCATAGAATCAGGAGTAAACCATGAGCCAGGTGTGGTAAAAAAATAAATAAAAAGTTAAGTACAGATATTTTTTTCCAGTGTAAATAGAACATTTACAGGGATAGCTAGAGCACATACTAGAACACAAAACAAGTGTCCATAAAGTCATGAAAATAGGAGTCATATCAAATTTCTTCTCAAGCCACAGAGTTAGGAAGGTAAAAACTTACCATTAAAAGAAATCTAGAAAAAATTCAAACAATTGGGACTCAAAAACTTACTATTGACAACCACTGGATCAAATAAGAATTCAAAGAATGGGCTGGAGCAGGTGGGCTCTTGCTTTGTACACGGCCGACGCAGGTTTGGTCCCAGACATCCCATCTCTTCCACAGAGCCCTCCAGGAGTGATCCCTGAGTGCAGCGCCAGAAATGAGACCTGAGCACCAGTGAGGGTGAGCCCAACACAGAACAAACAAACAAGCAAAATAGAATTCAAATAAAAAATATGCTATCAGACAGTCTGTGACACAGAAAAGCAATACTAAGAGGAGAGTTCACAGTTGTCCAGGCTGACTTCAAAAATAAGGAAGACTCAAATCAATTACCAAGCCTCACATTTTAAGACAGGAAAAAGAACATAATTGAAATCAAAGTAGATATAAGACAGACTAGAAAGAGATTATATGGAAATCAAAAAACAATACAAAGCACCACTGGATGTGGCCACAAAACCAAATAAATAAATACAAAAGATCAAGGAAACTGGGAGCAGAGGTGCCAAAAGAAACCAGGAGCAGAGGTGCCAGAAGAATAAACAAAATTGACAAAACCTTAGCTAGATTAACTAAGAAGATAATAAATAAACATAAATATATCTGAAATTAAATTAAGAAGTTAACAGCAGATACCACAGAAATCACTGTATCACTGCACTGCAGACATACAAAAGATAATTTTTTTTAATAACTATAAAGAATTGGTGAGTGGAGACACTAAACTGGAAACCCTAGAAGAAATGATGAAATTTTTTACTCATACTACCTTCAAAGACAAAATTAGGATGGACTTAGCATATAAATTAAACATAGGAAATCAAAAGAAAAATCCTCAAAGACAAAAGCCCAGGTTCAGATGAGTTTATTAATGAGTTCTAGACAATCTTCAGAGAGAATTTATTACCTGTTCTTATTCTCTTCCGGAAAATAGGTGAAATGGGATTGCTTTTTATAACCTCAGTGAGGTCAGTATTACCCTAATACCAAAATCAGATAGAGATGTTACTAAGAGAGGAAACTATGGGGCTAGAGAGATAGCAGCAAACATAGCATTTGCTTTGCACACAGTCAACTTTGCACCACATACTACCTACATGATCCCCAAAGCACCGCCAGGAGTGATTTCTGAGTACAGAGCCAGGAGTAACCTCTGAGCACCACCAGGTGTTTTCCCCTGCACAAAAAATAAAAAATAAAATACAAAAACAAACAACAGAAAGAGAGAGAGAAAGACAGAGACAGAGACAGAACAGAGACAGAGACAGACAGAGACAGAGAGGAGAGAGAGAGAGAGTAATGAGCCAATATTACTAATAAATATAGAGGCAAAGTTACTCATCAAACAAATTTTAAGTGTGCCTGTGTATGTTCATGCATATTTTGACCACAACCAGCTGTGTTCAGGGATTACTCCTGGCTCAGGGGATCACTTCTGGCATGGCTCACATGGATGTACTGGGTCACAGGAATTGAACCCAGGGCAGCCATATGCAAGGCAAGCACCCTACCCACAGAACTATCTCTCCAGCCCATAGAGCAAATTCTTAGCAAACTAAATTCAACAATACATTAAAAGGATCATACTCAGTAATAAGTGAGATCAATTTGAATGGTATCAAGATGGTTCAATATATGCAGATCAATTAACATAGTAGACCACATTAACAAAAGAAGACAAAAAATATATGATATGACAGAAAAGTTTCAACAAGATTCAACACCCATTTATGACTTTTTAACAAAATTAAACAAAATTGGGATAGAAGTAACGCACCTCATTGTAGTAATGACCTTATAGAAGAAGCGCATCACTAACTTCAAACAAAATGGCGAAAAACTGAAAGTCTTTCCATTAAGATCAGGCACAAAGGATGGATTTTCTCTTTTATGATGTAAAAGACATTGACAGGATGTCACTATTCAACTATATTGGAGTCATAGTCACTGCAATTAAGTAAAAAAGAAATAACTGGGAAAGGTTAAACTCTCACCTTTTGCAGATGACATGCTAATATCCATAGAAATCCCACCCTAAGTACTGTAGTAAAAACCCTAGAAAGATTTAACCTATACAGTAAAGTAGCAAGTTACAAAATTAATGAACAGCACTGCTGTATTTTTCTAAAACTTTTATTTAGCTAGATGGTGTCCTCTTAAAATATGTCAGAAGGAAGAATACAAATCCCAGATCATCTCATTGATATGTGGTCTATAAAAACAACTGTATGGCCAATAAATACAAACTTGGACACAAGATTTCTCAACTAGAGACCATATTCCCCTTACGAGACCCCTGGATATCCTGATATGTTAGAAGAAATGGAAGAAAATCATATAAATGGGAACCACAGAAATAGACTAGGGAGCAAATTTTATGACTGGGGCATAGGCAGAAAACAAGTTTGAAAGGGAGTCAGGGTCAGAAAAAGTTTGAGAAACACTTCTTTTGACACCAACAGATTTGAGAAGTTGGAGGAAGGAGGAATGCAGGTTGTAAGGAGGGACCTAGGAGGGCTGAAGAGATAGTACAATGGGCAGGATATTTGCTGTGCATGCGCGAAGCCAGGTTTGATGCCTCATCCTCCATATGGTACCCCGACACCCTCCAGGAGGGATCCTTGAATGCAGATCAGGAGTAAGCAGGAGATTTCCTGCTTGGCTGCATGTTTACAGCTCTTGTGACCTTGCCCTACTATTAGTTTACCCACAACACTGCCCAGATCTTAGGGCCTGCATTTGTGGGATGATTCCCACAATAGAGCAAATGTCTTGTGTGTGTACCCAGAGTTCGATCCCCAGCACCACATGAGCACCCCTTGAGCACAGTCAGATGGTCTCAGTGGCTTGCTGCATGGCTGCATCCAAGCTGCACCATTGCACTGAATTCCCAGGTGACAAAGCTGAGCTGATTATCACTGGGAGTTGCCCTGAACCCCTTGAAGACTATTTGTGAGAGCGCCCCACCATGGCCTTAAATCTGTGTAGTAATTACCAAAGCTTCCTGTTTCTCTTCCCTATGATTGTCTATGTGTTTGACTCAACATCTAACTGAAAGTATGTATGATGCATGCATGTTCATGTGTGCGCATGCACACACACACACACACACAAAGAGGACACTTATAAGTACAATACAAAACACTGAAAATATTAAGACTTTTTATTAGTAGCAAGAAAAATTAAGTGTGCCAGGTAAGAGAGGCATTACAGATTAAGGTGCACATGTTGCACGAGGCAAAACCCAGTTCAGACCCTGGCACCACTCCCTTAGCCCCCAACCACAGCATTGCCAGCTGCAGTCTTGAAGGGTCCTGGGTAATCCCTGGTGCCATGAGTCCAAGCAGCACTGCATCTTGAGATAATATCATCGAACTGCTGGGCTGTCTGCGTTGGCTGAGAATTTCCAGGCTGAGCCCCTGAGCCTCCTGTGCACCAGTTGGGAGGCCAAAAAAGTTAATGAACTATATTAGATGTGCTTTCATAGCAGATTTTATCATTATCTTTGAAATGAAATAATGTCATTTTAATAAGGACAACAGCACAGTAACAGTAAATCATTCTTTCAAACACTGATTGCTCCTCCAAACAGTTAACTGCAAAATAAAATAAAACTGTGACACACATAAAAATGGTATGTAACAAATAGTAAAACATAATGGAAGTTTAACTGTTAAAAGAATAAAACCTGCTAAATGAATAATAGCAGTAGCCAAGTCGGCTATGATTTCATGCTTTTCCATTGTAAAAGGTAGGAATCCATTCACATATAATAAATCTAGAGAGAAACTTTCACCGTTTTAAGATATTTGTGGAGAAACAAGTCAACTTCATTAGAATCCTCCCCATGTTAAACACAAACAAAACCTGCTGACGCTGCACATTCCTAAGGGGAAAGTAAAGATTAAACCTCTGGAGAATTAGAAATGCTTAGTTATCTGCTTTCCAGAGTAATGTGCTGTCTGCCCATGTAAAAGATGGCCAGATAAGAAAGCACAAAATAAGCATTTGTTATCATAAAAGGGTACATATGGTATGAACAGTCTGTTCACTTAAAGGATGACTGATACACTCCACCACTTGCTTGCCTCGCTTGCTGGATTCCACACACTTGCAAGACAGATGCCGTCTACTCTGCAATAATCTTTTACTTTCATTTCTATTCTAACAACAAAACATCAACAACAGAAAGAAAACCTTCAAAATACACTTGAAAGAAATAACTGAATTGGGAAACTTTTTTATTTTTATATTTTTATTTCATAAAGCAGTTCACAGTGTTTGATTACATTTAATATTTGAACACCAATCCCAGCACCATTATACCTTCCCACCACCATATTTTGGGTGTTTCCATCCTGAACCCCACTCCTGCCCCAAAGCAGAACCAAAATAATTTATTTTGTATTGTTTGTTATGAAAAACTGCTGAAAATGCTCCCAAAAAAGTTTCCTTAGAGAAAAGAGTGTGAAGATCATTGTATTACACCTCGGGGCCATTAAACCCTTCTATAAGAGACTAATACATTGTTAAAGGTCAAGCCTTGTGTGATTTTTATCTGAGAATAAACCTGGATAGCAGGATGGGTCCCCTCCTGCTGATTCCCCATTTAAACCCTCCATTTAACAACCAGAAAGAGCACAATTCACATACCTGTAATATTATCATGATATAAATTGTTTCACACATGAAGGAACTGGCAGAGGAACCCAGATGTGCGGGACCCGGGGCTGAGCTCTCCAAGTCTGCTTGGATTGGGACTGGGCCTCTTCTGCCCAGATCCCCCATTTTCCAGTAGCTAGGCGGTCACAACCAGAAACTGCTCCTGGTGCTATGTAATCTCATCAACAGCCAACATCCAAAGACCATAAAACCAAGCCTAGTTCTTCCTCTCTGAGAACCTGGCAAGCTACCAAGAGTTTCCTTCCCACATGGGAAAGCCTGGCAAGCTCCCGGTGGCGTATTCATATGCCAAAACCAGTAACAATGATGGGTCTTATTCCCTGACCCTGAAAGATTCTCCAATGTAGCACAGTTGGGAAGGATGAGTAAAGAGTGGCTTCTAAAATCTCAGGGCTAGGATGAATGGAGATGTTATTGAGTCCGCTCAAGAAAATCAATGATCAATGGGATGATGATAATGATGATGATGATTTTATATCTATGCACACATATATATGTAAAAAAATATTTCCCTCTAAGATTATTTGGGGCTGGAGCAATATCACAGCACATAGGGCATTTGCCTTGCACGGGGCTGACCCAGGTTCGATTCCTCCACCCCCCTTGGAGAGCCTGGCAAGCTACCGAAAGTATCTCGCCCGCACAACAGAGCCTGGCAAGCTACCCATGGCATATTCAATATGCCAAAAACAGTAACGAGTCTCACAATGGAGATGTTACTGGTGCCCGCTTGAGCAAATCGATGAACAATGGGATGACAGTGACAGTGACAGTGAAGATTGGTTGCTTCCTACTTTTAATCCCATCAAATATGGTGCGGTACTCTTGGAGTATGGGTGGTGGGAGGTATGAGATATCATACAGTCACAAATGCAGCACAAGGTCCAGAAATACGTTCACTTCTGGATGAGGCTCTGCCAGAGCATGTGGAGAGTGGCCATGAGCATGGCAGCGGGTGAGTTTTGGAGGTTTTAGACTGCAGGGGCTGGTTACCTTGAGGCATAACCAGTGGCTTGGGTTATGGCATGTGTTGTGTTATGCTCCTTTCTGGGAGAGAAGGACAATGCGACTCTGGATTGTGGTCAGTGACAGGAAACTTTCTTTATCTACTCCCTAAATCCTTGTAGCAGTTCTACTGCGCTGATGATGCAAATTCTTTATTTTCTCTAATGTTTACCTTTAGAATACCACCCTTTAATCTCAGTGTATTTCCACACTTAATTTGCTTTGACCAGAACAATGACGACACAAAAGCCACAGTGCTCAGCTCCAAATTTTGATCATAAGAGGCCTTGCATAGTGCCAGTTACTCTTTCTTCCATCACCATAAGAACATTTTGGAGGTATTTGCTGATTGTAAGAAGAAATAAAAAGTGCAACAGGCATCTGTAGAAAATGAAGGTGGCCAGACTGATAGAAAACTTGAGTTTTCCCAAACATAGCTCAGCCTGGTATAATTGACTACAAGTATGTGAAAATGAATTACTGTTTTAAAGCCACTGAGTTTTGGATGACTTGTTAGACAGAAATATCTCTTCAATATATTCTTTTGATACTATTTTTGCCCTATCCTCTTTTGATTTTAATGCTTTTTTATATCATTTTGATATCTCATGAGCTTTATGAATGTACAACAATATAAGAAGTATTCCTATATGCATACTAGGAATTTTTTAATTTATTTTAGGTCACAAAACGTATGAGCTTTATTATAGTGTTTTTCATCTGCCAATCCACAGACTCATGTTGTTTCATAGAAATTTCTTGCTGATCTATGAAAAACTTACTGTAACCCTACCTGATCCAGGCATACCACATGTTCAGTAGCAATTATATTTTTGTGAACTAAGAAAATATCTGCAGGTCAGCCCTGTAACTATGGACCAGTATTTAAAATCTAATTCTCTAGAGAAAAATATTTTCTAATTTTATTTGTGATTGTTTCTTTGATCTATTGCATTTTTTAAAGCAGTGTGTGTTGTTGATCTAATTCATGTAATTTTTCAATTTTTCTTATGGTTAACTTCTAAGTTTATGTCATGTCAGTTAGAGAATGTACTCAGGATTGTTTCAATCTTCAAATTCTTTTGAGGCTTGCTTTATTGCCTGGCATATAGACGGTCTTTTGAATTTAGAAGAAACTTATAATTATAAATGTCAAAATTTTAAAAACAAAGGTGTTACTAGGGAAGTAGAACATATCCATAGAAAGTGTGAGGCCTTGAGTATAATCCCTGGTACCAAAAACAAATAATTTTTTTAATTGATTTTTATTGAATCACAGTGACACACACAGTTACAAAGTTGTTCATGATCGGGTTTCTGTCACTGTCACTGTCATCCCGTTGCTCATCAATTTGTTTGAGCAGGCACCAGTAACATCTCTCATTGTGAGACTTATTTTTTTACTGTTTTTGGCATATCCAATACACCACAGGTAGCTTGCCGGCTAAAAACAAATAAAAAAGAAAAATCTCAGATTGATAACCGAGTCTTCTTTTTAAAGACCCAGAAAAAAATCATAGCATATTAAATCTAAAGTAAACATAAGAAATTAATAAAACTAAGAATATAAAACAGAGATATTCCTCAAAACCAATACTTGGTTATTTGAAAAGACTAACAATATTACCAAATTCTAGGCTGACCAAGAAAAAATATAGTACACACAAAGTATTAAATTCAGGAATAAAAGAAGGGACACTGCTATCAAACTTAAAGAAATAAGGAATGTGACAGATTATGACAAAAATTATGCTAACAAATTATTAAATTAAATGTGAAAATTGTCCAAGAAGTACAAGTTCTGAAATCCTCAGAAATAAATACAAAATCTGAATAGACTTAAAGAAATTAAATTAGTAACGAAAAACAGCCCTGCAACAAAATCAAAATTCCAGGTGGCATCATGGATTAATTTAGTCTTTATTTTATTTTATTTCATTGGTTTGGGGTCCACTCCCAAGGGTACTACGGGCTTACTCCTGGCTCTGTACTCACTCCTGACAGACTCAGAGGATTACCTGAGGTGCCAGGGATGGAATCTGCTTTGGCAATGTGCAAGGCAAGCCCGACCCTACTGTACAGTCTCTCCAGCTCCAGCCAAATATTTTAGGAATCAATAGGTATTCTTCACAGGCTTATGTAAGAAATAAAATATAAGGACACAGTTTACAAGTACAGTATAATATTGAAGAAAAAAATACAATATAAGAAAGGTACAGATCAATATTGAGTGTGCATATAAATGCAAAATATCCCAAGGAAATAGCAGAGTGAATCCGACAATACAGTAAAATGATTATATACTATGACTATGTGGAAGTTATCCAAGGAATATTAGTTTTGTAACATCCAGGAATCAACCAATATCATACATTGAATAGAAATAGAATAAAAGACAAGAATTACATCTTTTTATTTGCTGAGAAAATCATTTGACCAAAAAAGCAGTGTTTCATAATTTTTTAAAAAACTAAGAAGTATCAGTTGTCCACTGACCTGACTGCAGCTTCCCAGCTGCGTCTCTAACACTACCACGCATCAAGTCAGTGCCCGACAAGATCTTCTCCAGAGAAGACTGGAGCTGAGAGGGATGTCAGAACCCCACCCTGCAGCCTTAGTCAATAGAGGCCCGAAGAGGATGAAAGGAAGCCCTGACTTCATCCTCGACTGCCCATATAGTGACCACATATGCAGCATCTCAAGACTTGTACTCCTTAAACTTCACACTGAAGACATCAATATCCCTATGGGGTTCCACAATCCTTAGGTACCCTTAACTGCCTGTAGGGGCCCAATCACTCGGAGCATGCTTATGGGAGAGAACTGTAAAAATTCACCCCAGAGAACAGCAGGTAAAATGGGGAAGCTGCAGAGAAGTCCAAGAAGTGAAGAGAACCTGAGAGTCAAGCTCTATGACGGCTTTATTATAATGGGGGTTTCTTTTCCAGATGCTGGTTACTGCTGGAGGTAGTTTCAGTTGTTATATACGTTCTGATCAATGCCCCTGGTATAGTCAGTTTCTCTAAATCAAACTATAGTCTGTAAAAAACTAAAGAACGCCGAGGGGGCGCATACACTCGCGGGCTCTCTAGGCGGCTCTGTCTCACCGCCCGCGTCCGGTGCCCCAGAACCGCTGTGTGTGCCGTCGGTCAAGGGCAGGCGACGGAAGGAAGAAGGCCAAACTGGTTGCTCGATCCGTTTATTTCATTCTCTCCCTCCGCTTCTCTCCCGCTCTCCTGGGTCTCTCCCCGTGGATCTGCCCCGTGGATCTGGCTCGTGGATCTGGCTCGTGGATCTGGCCCCCCAACCCACTCTCACAGCCTAGTTAAATCTCCACAGCATCAGGGGGTTGGGGCATACACGTAGGTGTGGTCACCATCAATAGGGTAAGGTTCCTTTTCCTTAGGGGATGCTTCTCCTAGGACTTAATTCTCTTTCAGCAGGAGGATCCACCCAAGGGTGGAGTCCCATGAACGTGTTTCTCTTCTCCTCAGCCAGCAAACATATAAGAATTCATAATATTAATTATTTTGTATGGACACAATAAGAGATGCATTAAAGCTTATAGAATTGCTCTCCTGGGGCCATCTCAATCTCAGACTACAGTGCTCAGGCCAGATCAGTCTTTCCTATCCCTGCAGGGTCCCAGTCTCATAATTACTATTGGATCATGACAGCATTTGTCTATGATCAAGCTCTTAACTTATAGTTAAGAATTAGGCACTCTGGCCAGGCCCATCTCGATGCCAGGGTAGCACATAACTCACCGCTTGCCCTGGATCCTTCCCGTCCCACGTCGGGGACCCTACTTTGGGGTGCTAGGAACTGAGGGCAACTGAGGCTTAAGTGGAGAAAGCAGAGGCCCGGGAGGGAATATTCGAGGCCAATTAATTCCCAAGTTATAAAAACATAATATTGTCTTCTTGTGTCTATACAAAACAGTCATAGCTTTAAAGTAAATTATTCAAAAGGCACAAGAAGAAGAGAAAGGCAATATTAACTTATATAATATAAATTCAGTATCCTAGGAAGGTCTGACCTTGCAAATTAGCAGAGTCAGATTAAGGGAAAGCCGAGGATTAACTCTTGGGGAAGAGAGCATGGAGAAGTGATTATAGCTAAACAAAGGGATGGAAGAGATTCGGGAACACCTCGATGGGTGAGACTGGGGTAAGCCTAAACTCAGGGTAAAACCGGGACAAGCTACTTGTGGCAAGGAGGGAAAGGACAAAGTAATGTCATCCTACAATAGTCATAGACTATTGAGCAGTTTATTCCATTGTTCTTATCTTTAGTGCTTTCATTAATTAAATTTGGTTAGAACAAACCTGTATTACATAAGCTAGTAACATATCTCATAAAATATTTTTAAAGGAAAAGTGTGAATGAGAGCTATTGAAATGAGAGTTATGCACCTTCTGTAGAACAGGAAATGAATGCATCTGCATTTCTCATATGAGAACTACAAACCTGAAATAAAATCTGATCGACATCGTAAAAAAATAACACTCACAAAATAAGTAACCGTCAAGCAATAGCACAGAGGGTAGGGTGTTTGCCTTGCATGCAGAGGACCTGGGTTCGATTCCAGGCATCCCATATGGTTCCCTGAGTACCGCCAGGGGTGATTCCTGAGTGCTGAGCCAAGAGTGACCCCTGTGCATCGCCGGGTGTGACCCAAAAAGCAAAAAAAAAAAAATTTCAAATTGAACTGGAAAAAATAATTGATCCAATAGTACTGATAGATCAGCCATTTATAGAAATATAATAAGCTTTTTATACTGAGTCTATACTAGAAAAAATAACACAAGGAATAGTGCCTGACAAGTCAGCAGATCATTGATAGGCTTGTCTTGCCTCTTCCCTTTGCTTTTCACTTTATAAGCTTTCTGGTTGTTGCATAACATTTGGTTGGTTGGTTGGTTTGTTGTTTTGTTTTTTGTTTTTTGGGTCACATTCGATGATGCACAAGGGTTAACTCCTGGCTCATGCACTCAGGAATTATTCCTGGCGGTGCTTGGGGAACTATATGGGATGCCAGGAATCGAATCCAGGTCAGCCATGTGCAAGGCAAAAAGGACATTGCTATACAAAAAAGACATTGCTATACCCACTGTGCTATCTCTCCAGCCCAACATGGCATTTGTTTATCCTTGCTCCTCCCTCAAGGAGCTTAGGCTTATTGAGTTACTCCCACAATAGCACTCCCGAGTCACACCCAATTCTATCAGGTACTAATAATCCCATATTGCTTTTCTCTTTCCTTTATGTCCTTTATATGGTTTATTTACAATGTCCTTCTTGTATAGACACAGGAAGACAGTTGATGGCATGGTTTTATAACATGGGAGTTAACTGATTCCAAATAATATTTACTCCTGGGCATCCATCACATTTACCTGACTTAAGCCTTAGTTGCCTTTACTTCCTAACATCCCCAAAAGGAGGGCCCCAGTGGGCCCAGGTCAAACTGTAACCTACCCTGGCATCGAAAGGGGACAAACTAAGTGCCATAAGAATAAATTAAGTGCACAGTCATGGAACAAACTCTGTCAGGACCCAAAAAGAAGTAACTGAATAAGGACCCTTCTGGGATTACGAAAGAGTAATCTGGCCTGACGTCTGTAGTCTGGGATAGAGATATACAGCGAGATGTCCCCAGGAAGAGCTCATCTTTAAGCTTAATATATTTCTTTCTGTGTTTGTACAAAATGACTAGAAATATTAGTAATAAGTAAATTTACTATGATTGTTTAAATGGATGACTAGCTGAGGAAAGGAGAAAACTACAGCCTAGATGGAATCCTGCCCTTGAGAGGATCTCCTAGTAATCTAGAGTGCTGAACCTTCAGATGAGATTTTGTCCTAGAGTCAATCTCCTAGAATTTCCCCTGAAGGAGGGGTTTTCTATCTGTTTATTGTTATGATGATGTTCAATCTCACCCATGTGTGCCCCATCCTTCATGGTTTCTATAACTATGCTGTAAAGGGAGAGAAGGAACTATGCTGGGGAAGAGAGAAATAAGGTGACTATCAACCAGTCTGGGGTCCTGTTTCTCCATTTCCCCCATTCCCCTGTCCTTTGTCCGTTGGTCACCATGGGCTGGCCAAGTGAAGAGTTGGGATGCTTAAGTCCTGTGCGCCCATGCTGTTTTGAAACTCATACCTGGTCATGCTTTTTGGTAGTGTCTACACAAAGTGGCAATAAAAATAATGTAGCACGAGGGCCAGAGCGATAGTACAACAGGTAGGGCATTTGCCTTGCACTCGGTTAACTGGGGTTCAGTCCCCACCATCCCACATGGTCCCCTAAGCACAAGGGCATAATTCCTGAGTGCAGAGCCAGGAGTAATCCTTGAGCATCACCAGGTGTTACCCCCTCCCCCCAAATAATATAGTCTAAAGTATTAACACTATAATGACTACAAGAAGGTACTGTCTCTCTTCAATTACATACACATTTACTACAGGAATCTAAGCAATATATTCGCTAGCTCTCCAACAGTATGCCATAATTATGAATCCTTTAACTCAGTCACCAACTTTTGGCCTCCATCCTCTCAGGTGAATCTCTTAACCCAAAAAAGGCTGTCATTGCTGCAAACAAATTTTACATATATAACAAAATACTTGAGCACTAAAGCAAAGTCTTGGATCCAGAGAGGTAACACAAGAGTTGGGCCTACCCTAGTGAGATTCCCAGGCCAACATGATCAGCAGAATATCACTGGGGCAACGCTGGAGGGTTTTAGTTTTCCATTCTGTCTACTAAAACGCACATAAATATTCGGGTCAAGGGTGCTTTCTCCATAACAAATTCCATTTGGTACAATTTAGCTGTCCTCTTTCAAGAATAAAGTTGTTTAAAGAAGTTTAACTTAGACATTGTCAATGGTTTCTTAGTTTCTTTCTTCTCCAAATTAGCATATGCACTCCACACCCAAAAGATGGCAACAGTTAAAATGCAAGCAAACACAATTAGTAGGGCATGGGATGGTCTTTAAGCCACCCTGCAAGGGAATGTAGGTACATTTCAAGTTTGGAACACTCTAGAAGGAAACAGCCCCCTTTAACTCTAATAGATGACTTGGTTTCATCACAAATTTCATTTACTTTTATATCCTAGATGTTTCTCTATAATTTAGTCAAGAGCTTAAACCAAAGTTCATATAAAATTAATTTGGGACTTTTAGGTAAACAAAAATTTTGCTTTCTGCTGGTGCGTTAGAGTAATTCCTAATTCAAGAGAAAAATCAGTATACTAAGATCCAAAGATTATAATAAGTTACATGTGGTAAGCATTCCAGTAAAACTCATAGAAGTATAATAAAGCAAGAATTCTTTAAGAGTTTCTTATTTTTAATACATTCTATTAGTAGTATGAAATTTTGAGATACTTGGCCAGCTTTTTCCTAAACACATAGTGACCTATGAAAATGTTTTTATTCTTTTTATTCATTTGTTTATTTAGTAACCATTGGTAAATGTTAATTTTTTAAAAAGCTGATATGAAATTGAATTTAAAGTTTTAAACTGAGTAGCAGTGCAAAAATTTGAAGTATATTTTTCATATGGTTCCTTCTAATCTGCTTTCAAATAAGGATTTAGCAGATAAACAAGCTTATTATTCTCATTTTACATATAAAAAACCTACCAAGATACAGAATGATACCAATTATGTGTTGTACTTAAAGATACACAGTGGGGTAGTAACAAAGATTTAAAGGTGGGGCTGGATCGATAGCACTGTGGGTAAGGCGTTTGCCTTGCACGCGGCTGACCCAGGTTCGATTCCCAGCATCCCATATGGATGTGCCCAAACTATGGCACATCCTCCATGCACTGCCAGGGGTAATTCCTGAGTGCATGAGCCAAGAGTAACTCTGTGCATCGCTGGGTGTGACCCAAAAAGCAAAAAAAAAAAGATTTAAAGGCAATATAATGGGGGAACTGATCCATACAACTGAGTTGGGCAGATGGGTAAGAAGGAGGAGGACTGGGGTCCCTGAGGGAGGGAGAAGGTACACTGGTGATGGACGTGGTGTTGGAATTATGTCCATGGAAAACTATTATCAATAGCATCATAAGTAAAAAAATAAGAACAACAATGTGAAAGAAGTGTCACAGAAAAGTCAAAAAAGTTTCAATGATTACATAGATAGTAAGATGTAGCATATTTACTCCCTAATACTCTCTTTTTATCGGAGTTGTGATATTAACTCCTGGGTACTGTTTCCATGATTTATAATCAAGATGAAAGTTTTCATTTATTCTAATAGCTAACAATCATCAATTGAATATTCTAAGTGAAAAATATAATATATATATTTTTAAATCACGCAAATTTACACGTTAAAAATAATCCACTATTGTACAAAGACTGAGTATTCTGAGTATCTCAGTTCAGCTGGGAAGGGCATGTGACATACTACCAAATGTGAGGTCTGGCTAAACATTAGTCATTTGAATCTCAAAACCGTTGTTCGTTCACTGTAAAGCCACCTGACTTCATATCTTTGTAAATAAGTACAGTAGTTATACGTATGGTTAAGTTCATCCTCTTTATAAATAAGGACCAAACTAAAAACATTTTACAAGTTAATTTCCTCCTTTTGTTTGAACAAACTCATTCTCTGTAGCATGATAGTTGAGAATCTGAAGAACATAAACTCAAATTCCAGCAACACCATTGGCTCATAGAAAAGTTATTTGTAATCTTGGTCATGAGTTTCCCTATCTGAAAATTGGGACTTATAAACTAGGAATGTTATAAGAATTGAGCTAACTCTCATTTGACCCAGCAATACCACTTTTGGGAATATACCCTGGTGGCCCCAAAACACGCAGCAGAAACACCATCTGCACCCCTATGTTCATTGTAGCACTATTCACCATAGCCAGAATCTGGAAACAACCTGAGTGCCCAAAAACAGACAAATGGATAAAGAAACTATGGCACATCCACACAATGAAATACTATGCAGCTGTCAGGAAAAATGAAGTCATAAAATTTGGTGTAAATGAATGGACATGGAGAGTATCAGCTGAGTGAAATGGGTCAGAAGGAAAGGGACAGATATAGAATGAGTGCATTAATTTGTGGGATATTTTATATATGTATATATATATGTGAAGAATAATTTCCATGGCCAGGGAAAATAGTGGCTAGGACTGGTCAATCACAAGTGTGTGTGGAGCTGAGGATAGGTAAGATAGAGAAGAGACTGCTATGACAATAATAGCTGGGAATGATCATTATGGACAAGATCTGAGGGTTAAAAAAGTAGGTAAGGGATGTTGTTGTAACCTTTCAGTATCAATATTCAAACCACAGTGCCCAAAAAGAGGTGGGGGAGGGAGGGAGATGGGGGTGGCGGGGAGAAGAAAAGCACCTGCTAAAGAGGCAGGCAGGGGTGGGGGGTGGAGGGTGAGGGGTGATTGATGGGAGGGAACCTGGGAACACTGGTGTTGGGAAATGTACACTGGTGGAGGGATGGGTGTCGGAACACTGTGTAACTGAAATCTAATCATAAACAGCTTTGTAATGGTCTGTCTCACAGTGATTCAATAAAAGAGTTTTTAAGAAAAAGAACTAAGCAAATAGAGAGAGGCTAGTGAGAGATAACTCACCAGCCTGAGCTATCGGGGGCACCCTGGAGGGAGGCGGTGAGCCCAGCACTCACCCAGAGTCCTGGCAACCGAAAATCTTCACATTCCAATCACCGCCATACTTGGGGCTAGACTCCACAGACTCGAAATAGCCTCATCCAGAAAAGAATCTGTTGAAAAACTTAGGTTTTAATGTCACAATTCAGTTAAAATTTAATTCCACTATATTATTCTATTCAAAATTTTTTAATTTCTGGAGCATGTGACTGTATGACATCTCAAACTCTACAATTTTTGATCATTTTTAGTAAATTATTTATAACAAGCCATATAAAATAAATTATTTAGGGCCTGCTTTGGGAGCAAACTTGAGGGGTGGTTGGGAAAATTGGGAATAGCAGTGCTGGGAAGGTGCAAAGGTGGTCGGATTGGTGTTGGAATATTGAATGTAACAAATCATCATAAACAACTATTAGAAAGTAATTTTAAAAAAGAAACAAAATTTAAAAATTGAGCTAATAAGTGTAGAGGCTTTTTTTTTAATAGAATGTCATCTGATCTTGCCTCCTAAGCAGTATAAATTAACCTATGGGTCTTAAAGAGTGTTTTGGTGCCTTCTTTCCTGTTTTTCATTTTCTGTATTAGTTTTATTAGAGAACAAGAATAGTGCTGCCCTAATAACCAGAAGAGGAGGAATGAATTGCATTTAACTTTATTAATTGAAAGATACAATGAATCATCATTTTTACTATCATGTTGTAATACTCAGGGAACACCTGTATATTACTTGGAATCCAAAGCCTTCACCTAGAGTGCTGGGGGCGGGGGTGGGGAGGTAAGAGAGATCAGTACTAAGGATGAAATGTAGGACCTTATACATGCAAAGCATGTTGTCTATCACTTGAGCCATATCCCAGACTCTAAAGGGCGTCACCGGGGGTATGATGCTGCCAACATGTCAACCTGTACCTGTAGGGCGAATGCATCAGCAGCCTGATGGTGCCTCAGGCTTCTTGACACCCCCAAATTCCCACTGTGCCTTTGATCAAACACAACAACTTGGGACCAAGTTTACCAAGAAATTAATCGGACAAAAGTTAGGTATGTGGGAGCCATGCCCACAAACCACTTCCCGTTCAGCTATACAAGTTTATTTATTGGCCTTATTTCAGAGACCATAGATAAATTTCCAAAGAGACCAAAAGCCACAGTTAATCTTGGACCCACATATGGCTAAACAGTCTGGGGTCAATCAGACGGGGGCAGGTTGGCCTGTGTCTGCCCAAGCAGAGCCCCCAGAGGCCACTTGCTTCCACAATCCAAAATCACCGCCATACCCCAGGCCTGACTTCACTGTCTCAGGTTGGACTTCACCAAGATATAATCTGCTAAAAACTCAGGTATGTGAGCTTTGTGACTGAAATCCGCAGGCTTTCATAGAGTTGGGGTGGGCTACCTCCCCCACTTCCCAGTACGCATGGAAGCACTGGCAATCACCCCCATGAACCAACTCCAGAGCCACTTTATAAACTCTATTACTGGCCTTGCTTCAGAGACCCATAAAGAACCTTGAAAGAGATCTAAAGCCAGAGACACAACAGTGAGTCCCGGAAGACATCACAGAACCGGAGATCTCTCTGGGCCCCATACTGAGCCAATTTCACCAGTCACCCCAAATGGGGCAGTAGTCTCCCCGCCTACTCCAGATGGAATCCCCGTGACCCAGAGCTTCCACAAGCAAGGCCCAGGTATGCGGGTTCCAGGGTTAAATCTCCATGCCGCATGGCGGCAGAGGCCCCCGGCTGTCCCTCCCCAGCTCCCCACCCACTCGTTGGCCTGGCTGTCACCCCCACAATGTACCTCTGGGCGCCTGGTCCAGAGACGCCCAACTGAATCCCAAAATGGATTAGTGCCCTACAGAAATGTCTCTGGAACCCAACCATTTACAATTTAGGATTCCAGAAGCACGCAGCCATGGTACTCAAGATATTCAAAATGAGCAATGGACATTAAATGATCTAGCACCTGCCCTTGGCAGGCAGGCTTAAAAGGTGGTGAGGAAATTTGAGCAAAGCATAATGCCCAAAAGTAGAGAGAGAGTATTGGTAAAATTGCCTGTCATGGAGGCAGGGAGGACTGGAATAGGGGAGGGGGTCTATACTGGGGACACTGGTGGTTTAAAGTGTGTACTGGTGGAGGGATTGGTGTTCGATCATTGTATGGCTGAATCTCGAACATGAAAGCTTTGTAACTGTATCTTACAGTGATTCAATAAAAAAAAGTAATGTGGAGTTCATGCCCAATTCAATCAGCTTAATCAATGGCTGAATAAAAAGCAGTATTTCTATATTAAAAAATAAAGGTCATTATTGAGATAAATTCCACCTACAGTCTATAGAATAATAGAATTTGAGGCTAAATCACAGAATATTATTACCACACATAGGGTAGACAAAATGTACTTAGAGATTTAGAGAATAAAAAAACTGAAAAATACTTCATGTGGAAACCATTTGTTGCTGATATTACCATTGATATTGCCATTGAAAGTAACATGTATACATATATATATGTATATATATATATATATATATATGCCTCTATGAGTGCCAAGCAAGCTGCCAAGAGTATCCTGCCCACATGGGCAGAGCCTGGCAAGCTACCCGTGGTGTATTCGATATGACAAAAACAATAACGATAGGTCTCATTCTCCTGAATCTGAAAGAGCCTCCGATCATTGGGAAAGACAAGTAAAGAGAGACTGCTAAAATCTCAGGATTGAGAGGAATAGAGACATTACTGGTGCCCGCTCGAGCAAATCAGCGAACAATGGGATGACAGTGATACAGTAATACAGTGACTATGCAGTACAGCAATAACTTTTTAAGAGTAAAAGCAATTCATAAATACTCTGACATACTATGCTTCCATCTTAACTAATGCATTTAAGGCAAAAAAGATAGTCATATGCAAATAAATAAAATAAAGCAGATACACTTTATTCTGTTTCCAAAGTATTGACTATATTTAATAGTTATAGGTATTAAATAGCAAATTTTCTATTCTGTTCTTTCATCAGTATCTAATAACCCACACACTTATATAGAGAATTCCTATTTTAATAGAATAAAATGAGATACATCTCATGAATGAAAATATATTTAAAGGAACATGGAGATAATTTGGGGTATACGGAACTTGCCCTGCATGCAGTCAAGCCTGGTTCAATCCCCAGGACTGCATATGGTAACCTAGAGCACCACCAGAGGTCACTCGTGAGCACAGATGTAGGAATAGCCATGATCACCATTAAATGCAACTTACCTCCCACAGCCCCCACCAAAGAATAATACATAACCAGACTTAAGCAAACCAGTCTACCTTTAAGGAGAAGGACAAGGCATTATTAAGTTATATTTTCCTCAGTTCCCCGGGTTGCTCAGTCGATCTAAGAGAATAGGAGACCAAGCCACACACTTACAGCACAGGCAGCTGAGTACACGAGCATCATTTTCAGTTTCCCTGCTCTGAAGGAGTCAGCAACCATTCATGGCAGTGGGTCAAGCATGCTATTGGCTTGACCACAGAGTCATCTAACGTCTCTTGGACCATTTAGTCCTTATTCTTGGACACATCACAGGTTTTGGTCTGAGTGCTCACATTCAAGCAAAGAATCCTGGAAAAAGGAGAGTCAAGTCTAATAAAGATATGGTGAAACAAAGATTATGCTAGTCATGCTACCCCAGTTCAATAACATATGCACAGATGCAGGAATATTTGGACCTTGAAGTAATTTAAAATTAGCACTTGATAAACAAACTTAATGCAAAAAACAAGCATCCAAATACGTGCATATGACACTGTCTTTAGCTGATTCGATTTTTTCAGCGCTTCTCTTGATAAGAACCATCTTTCCCCTCTTTCTCGCTCCAGGAACATCACTCCACTAGGAAGAAATCATGTTACAAAATGCGTATGAGCTTAGGATTTCATAGCCTCAGAAACAGTTTTGGAAGAAGCATTAAAGATATTTCTTTTTTAAAAAAAGACAAATTTTAGAGACTTAAGTAACTCCTACAAAATCATTGCAATAAATATCTTTATCTCAATAATCAGTCAATGGCTTGAGCACACCAATCAAGAGTGCCAAGGTAGATCAGGAAATTGAATCCCAGGTTCTGCTGCCTACCAGAGACACATCTGAACAGTCAGGAAAAACACAGACTAAAAGTCAAAGGGTAAACACAGGATCAATGTCAGTAGCTTTTTAAAAAACTTTCTTGAGATAATCTCATCATCGGCCACCCTCCAGATCACATGGCTGCTTCTCCCATAAGGGAGCACTGTAGCACTGTAATACTGTTGTTCATTGATTTGCTCGAATGAGCACCAGTAACGTCTCCATTGTGAGATTTTTTATTGTTTTTGGCATATTGAATATACCACGCTCTGCCAGTATTTCCAGGCTCTGCCGTGCAGGTGGGATACTCTCAGTAGCTTGCCAGACTCTCCAAGAGGGATGGAGGAATCTAACCCAGATCGGCTGCATGTAAGGCAAACACCCTACCCGTTGTGCCATCGTTCCAGTCCAGTGATATCCTATATAATGTCTTAATGGCTCCTGCCAAAATAGAACAATCTTCACACTGTTTCCTATATAAACATGTTTTTGTAAGCATGTTCAGCAGTTCTTCATAACAGACAATACAAAATATATACTTTCAGTTGTGTTTTGGGACAAGGATTGGGGCTTGGGATGGAAATACCTCTAATTTGGTGGTGGGACTCTGTAATGGTGGTGAGTTGGTGTTTGAATAT
This sequence comes from Sorex araneus, assembly GCF_027595985.1. NCBI lineage: Eukaryota > Metazoa > Chordata > Mammalia > Eulipotyphla > Soricidae > Sorex > Sorex araneus. The sequence goes on from NC_073306.1 coordinate 196,641,058, forward strand.
TAAATGTAATCAGATATTTTTGTGAGCTAACCTATAAAATAAAAAAAAATAATTTCTTTCTTTCCTTTTTTTTGCATGGATATGAACCCAAAATCAAAATATAAAAACAATACTGTGACAGATATAATAATCACATAACTCTTGAACATATATTTTTCTTCCCATATTTCCCTTCCACATGGGCTACACCTATATGGTTCCACTTTGTTTGGTTCATATATGTAAATAAGAATAAATTTTCTTGATCTAATGACCCCTTCACCAGTATGTAATGTGCACTCTTATTTTCTTTAACTTGAATGTCCGTTGGTTTTATACCAGTATAGCTTCTTCTTTTAGTTTGTCATTAGAATTAATGGTTATTTTCTAGACTTTTACTCTTAATCTGAACCTTGAGATTAGACCAGAATCCATAAAATACATTGAGAAAAACATAGGCAGAACTAGCCAGGAAATGAACCTCAGATGATTTGACTCTAGATTTGACTCTAGAGCCAAAGATAACAAAATCAAAATAAACAAATGGGACTACATCACATTAAAGAGATTTTGCATGGCAAAAGAATCTCAGTCTAAAATTTAAAAAAACCTAATGAATGGAATGGAAAAAAATGTTTGCACACAAAATATCAGATAAAGGGGTAATTTCCAAGATTTATAAAGCATTCAAAAGAAGCAACAACAAAAATCAAATAACCCCTTCAAAAAATAGCAAAGACAAACAGACCCTCCTCAAAGAAGACATATAGAAGGCTAGTAGGAATAGAAAAACTGTTGATCCTCACTTATTATTAGGTAAATGCAAATCAAAGAAACAATGACATATCTTCTCACACCACTGAAATTGAGAATGGCATATATCCAAAAGACGGGAAATAACGTGTTGGCAAGAAGACTAAAAAAGGAACCCTCAATTACTGGCAGTGGGAATGTTCTCTGGATCAGTCTCTACAGAAAGCAGTATGGAAATTTCTCAAAAAAATTCTCTATAGCACAGTGGGTAGGGTGTTTGCCTTGCATGCGGCCGACATGGGTTCAATTCCCAGCATCCCATATGGTCCCCTGAGCACTACCAGGGGTAATTCCTGAGTGCAGAGCCAGGAGTAATCCCTGTGTATCGCTGGGTGTGACCCAAAAAGAAAAAAAATCTCAAAAAATTAAGACTAGAACTCTGATACAACTTGGTTTCTACCCTGCAAACCCAAGAACACTAATTACTAATTTAGAATGATATGTGTATATTTGTGTTCATTACAGCACTTAGTACCACATTCAGGATATGGACACAACCCAAATATCCAACTACAGATAAATGGATCAATAAATTATGGTGGTTATACAATAAAGACATAACCTGCAATTGTAAGTAAAAATGAAATCAAGCAATTTTCTACTACATGGGAGGAATTAGAGGTACCATGCTGAGTGAAGTGAGTCAGAAGGCATGATCCCTGGTGCTGTGGTATGTCATCTCTGGCATACTGCAACCATGTGTACATGAGCACCTCAGTCAAGCCCTGACTAGTACTTCAGTGAGCACTGAAACTAAATGGGTGATAATCAAAACCAAGTGCGGAAGACGATAACCAAGTGTGCTACCCCTCACAAATTCTACAACTAAGGGGTTCAAGGAACTTTCAACATATGCAAATAACTTAATATAACAAAAACATCAGTGAAAAATAAAAATCACTTAATCGTACCAATAGATGTTAAAAATTTTTTTTTGACAAGGATATCCATTTATGATAAAAATGCTCAATAAGTTGGAAATAAAAGGAACATAACATAATAAAAAAACTCACACCATAACATTGTTGAAAAGCTATATATAAGATCTGGAACAATGTAAATATCCCATTTTCACCATATTATTCAGCATAGTTTGGGATGGTCTACAAGAGCAATTAGGTAAGAAAATTATATAAAAGATAAAAAAATAGGAAAAAGAAACAACAGCATCACTCTTTGCATCTGACATGATTATGCATACAGAAAAGCCAAAAGACTCCACCAAGAAGTTACTAGAAATAATTAATTCAGTAAAGTATAAGGATACAAAATTAATATTATAATATGGTGCAACCCGAGAAGGAGCAAGAGCATAGCAAGATCAACACTTTTGTTTCAACATTTATTTTTTTTTTATGAATTTGATGGCTCCAAACTATGAAAATTAAATTGTTAAATGAAGGAATCTCAATTGAAGAAATGATGATTCTTTAATTTTAAAATGTTTCTATAGGATGAAAAGATTGGTCAGAGTTAGCCCATGTGAAGACACTGCATTGGGCCCTAGCATTGAACCTTCCAAATCACTGAGATGGAGCCTTAACTACCTGAGCAGCTGGGGATAACTCAGATCAACAAACAACAACAACAAGTTCTACAAGCCAGAAGAACTTCATAAAAATCTTCATAGACTTTGGTATTAGCTGAGTCAAAGAAATTTAGAAGAGACAGAAGATCTCAATTTCCCTAATCAGAAGTAATTTAGAAAGAAGTATTTACAAGGTTTGTGGAATGTAATAAACTATCCCTAAAATAAGTCCCTGTTGTCATTGTTACAGTGAAACAAAAATGTTTACAGGGATCTATTCCAATGTGTGTTAAATCAACTGTGGTAACTGTGATTTTTTTCTAAATTATGTGATTTTTTAAAGATGATGATCAAATCAAAAGAATTAAGAAAATAACATTAGAATTTGTGACTAGACAGTAGAGACTGCTACGTGCATTAATACCTATAAACAAATACATTATTTCATTGGACTCAGACTCATCTATGTTCTTCCTAAGACGTTTAGACCCGCCTTTTAAAATTAAAGCAGAACATTTGAAAGAGAACAACAGACTGCCAGACAGGCAACGGTATGACCACTGTGAGTGAAGAGGAGGACCCCGAATTCTATCCTGGCTCTGAACTACTTTGCCCAGTCTATTCCCAGTAGTAGGAGAGTGATCACTAGTGCCACAAGTGCAACTCTCTCACAATGGACCAAAATGTGTGCATGCGCCACAACCTAAGCATATGACATACGGGCACCACAACCACAGTAGTTGGTGAAGGGGGAAACGGAAATAACTTTTAAACATTTTAATTAAAAATGTGTCATGGGCCAAAGTACTGGCCCAGTAATAGAACACATGCAACATAATTGTGAATCTCTGAGTTTGATCACCAGCATCAGAAAAAAAAAATCCAATGTGTTGCTATAAAATAAAGCTGTCTAATTCAAAGTCACTTCTGACAGTTCTATAATTTTGAATTAAATCATGGTTGAAAATTCATTTTCCATTAGCACTCAACTAGATAAAATGTATTTACATCTGTAAGGGCAAATGAACTCTTGTAAGAATTCCTATTTTGTGAGCCCTTTTTAGAAACTCCAAGAGCTGTCAACATTTGCTCTTTGCCAAAAAACATTTCAACTGAGAGAAAATCCTGGTATTTTTTTGGAAAATGGAACACCTGGGATGCTTTGAAATACATCGAGTTTTGTTGCTTTGGTGAAGAGAGAAGTAACCCATGACATTGGAATGCGTTGCTGTACAGATTGGCTTGCACTGGTATCAAATATTCAGCCAGTAATACTGAAAGAAGTCTTTTCTGCCACTGTGAAAGCTGTCAACTTTGCCAGAGCCAGATTCTTGAATCACCACTTTTTTAAAGAAATTTGATCAAAAAACTGAAATAGTACAACTTTTTTTTACTATATGGATTTTCATTGGCATTTCAGGGGACACATTAATGCATGTGATTGAATTTGAGAGAAAAGATAAAAAGAAAAAAGAAAAGCCCATTCTGCCCCCGCCCCCACCAACCCAATCATATCCTCAGAGATTCATTTATTGTTTGACTTACTTGGCACTTGTTTTATTGCCATATGCATGAAATAGATCTGCAGATTAAGGCTCTGCTGCTGAAAAATCATGAGCCATTTTTGGCCAAGATGTCAAAGGATAAAGTCGAGACTGACAAATCATTGTCGATTTCTCAGAATCAAAAGTTCTGAACACTTTTACTGAGTTTTTCTTTTTTTTTTCTGGACTTTAATATTGAAATGAACATTTGTAATGCACTGCCATTGGCATACCTCTAGAAGTAAAGATAAACTAATGGGATTATGTTAAACTAAGAAGCTTCTGCATCTCAAAATGAGTGGTGACCAAGATACAAAGACAACCCACTGAATGGGAAAATGTATTTCCCAATACCCATCTGATAAGAAGTCAATATCAAAGATATTTAAGGCACTGGTAACTTTACAAGAAAAATAAAACATACAACCCCATCAAAAAATGGGGGAAAAAATGAAGAGAAGCTTCCTTAAAAAAGAAATTCAATAGCCTAGAAGCACACGATAAAGCTCTACATTACTAATCATCAGGGAGATGCAAATCAAAACAACGAGATATCATCTCACACCACAGAGACTAGCACACATATGTCATGAATCAGAAGGAGAGGGATATAACAAAACATAGCATGAGACTAATATCCAAGGACAGAAGAAACAGGGGTTAAGAGGACTGGTCAATGGTTGGGAACTTGCCTCAAGTGTGGAGGGAAGAGTGCAGTTGGGAGAGAGAGGAGACCACTATGACAATAATAGTTGGAAATAATCACTCTAAACAAGAACTGAGTGCTAAAAGTAGGTAAAAGGATAAACACGATAACTTCCAGTACCTACATTACAAACCATAATGCCCAAAATAAAAGTATAAGTGAGAGAGAAAGAGAGAGAGAGGAGAGAAGAGGAGAGAGAGAGAGAGAGAGAGAGGAGAGAGAAGAAGGAGAGAGAGAAGCAGGCGGGGGCAGGTGGGGGGAAGGGGAAAGAGGGAAACTGGGTAAACCAGTGATGGGGAATGTACACTGGATCTTAGAACATTATGTGACTGAAACCCACTCATGAGCAACTTTTTTTTTTATTTATAAAAATATTTTATTGAATCACCGTGAAAAAAAAAATTGCAAAGCTTTCAGGTTTAAGTCACAGTCATATACTGATTAAACCCCCATCCCTTCACCAGTGCACATGTTCCACCACCAAGAACCCCAATACACCCCCCTCCCACCCCACCCCCCACCTAAATAGCTAATGATATTCCCTTTATTCTCTATATACTTTGAGTATATTCCATATTTCCATACAGAATTCACTATTATTGTTTGGAAATTTTCCCCAACAATCAGGCCTGCTGAATAGGCACCATCTAATACTTTCTCTTCATTGCTGAGAGTGAAGACTCTGAGGTTTTGGGTTTCTAATATTTTAGCTCAGTTCACAGTCAAAATGCATGGCTGCAAGAAGCCGCTCTGGTGCCAAAATGGGTTAGGAGACCTCAGGATCACAGTCTTTAGGAGCGGAGGGTCCGTTTCTCACGCCGCAGCTCCGGATCATATCTGGGTGGAAGGCGTGCCGGTAATGCCCCCCCTCCCAGGACCACCTACAGGCTATGTCACTAAAGAAAGTCCTACCTCCGGGTTGGGGGGTCTTTTTTTTTTTTTGCTTTTTGGGTCACACCCAGCGATGCTCAGGGGTTACTCCTGGTTTTGCACTCAGGAATTACTCCTGGCAGTGCTTGGGGGACCATATGGGATGCCGGGGATTGAATCCGGGTCGGCCGCGTGCAAGGCAAATGCCCTACCTGCTGTGCTATCGCTCCGGCCCCGGGGTTGGGGGGGTCTTAGAGGGTGGTTCTCACCATGTGGATGCTGCTGCTGCCACCATTTTCGCTCATGAGCAACTTTTTAACTGTATATCTCAGGGTGATTCAATTAAAAGAAAAAAATTATGAATTACTAGAAGTTTTGCTTTGTTTTATTTTGTTCTTAGAATTCTGTTTTCAAAGATACACTGAAAGGAAGGAAGTCCTAAACTGTAGTTTCAGAATTTGTTAGCAAATATCCAGAAGCTTTGAAATCCTCTGGATAAAGCACAACTCCAAAAAGATAAATATACATCGTGTTCATTATGGCATCATTTACAATAGCCAATTTTTGTAGACAGCTAACCTACTCAACAACTAGTTAACAAAGAATATGTGGTATATCTACAGAATGACATACTCCTCCGCTATAAGAAAAGATAAAATCTTTTGTGAGAGTGACTAGAATTTGGGCTGGAGCGATAGGGCGTTAGCCTTTCAGGAGGCCGACCTGTGTTTGATTCCTCCGCCCCTCTCTGAGAGCCCCGCAAGCTACCAAGAGTATCACATCCGCACGGCAGAGCCTGGCAAGCTACCTGTGGCATATTCGATATGCCAAAAACAGTAAAAACAAGTCTTACAATGAGAGGCGTTACTAGTGCCCACTCGAGCAAATTGATGAGCAATGGGATGACAGTGACAGTGATAGTGACTAGAATTCATGGGGTCATGAACAACAGAGTAAGTTAGAGGGAAAAAAACAAATTCTGGATGATTTCATTCCTATGTGTACCTAAAGAAACAACACAAGAGCAGAAACAATATACAACAAAAACAAACCCTTATATTCCTGAGAATCTGTTTGAATTCAACAGGAGGGATGTGAGTATAGGATAAAGGGTGAGATACTCAGAGGATGGTGAAGGGAAGCAGACACTCTTGTGGAGAGCATGGTGTTGAAATGTTTTATGCATGAAGCCAGACGTTAATAGTTTTGTAAATCACAGTGATCAAAATTAAACAATTTTTAAAGCAATGAGATATTATTTTAAAACATGTATAAAAGAACAAAGTTACAATAGACACCACAGAAATACAAAGGGATTACTATGAATTACTTTAGCACTGTTGCGCTGTTAGCACTGTTGTCCCATTGTTCATTGATTTGCTCGAGCAGGCACCAGTAACGTCTCCTTTATGAGACTTGTTACTGTTTTTGACATATCAAATACGCCATGGGTAGTTTGCCAGGCTCTGCCGTTCGGGCAGGATATTCTCGGTAGCTTGTTGGGCTCTCCGAGAAAGATGGAGGAATCGAACCCAGGTCAGCCATGTGCAAGGTGAACACCCCAGTAAATTTGAGAACAAGAAAAAAATAGATATTTAGATTTATGCAACCTCCCACCATGAATCAGGAAAAAATAGAAAACCTAAACAGACCAGATTCAGGTGGGTTTACCAGTGAGTTCTAGCTTTGAAGATGACCTATTATCTTTTCTTCTTAAACTCTTTCCAAAGATTGAAAACAAAGGGTTTAGATAAGACTAAGATAACTCTGATACTGAAAGCAAAGACTTGACCGAAAGGGAAAACTGAAGACTGGTATTTCTGATGAACACAGAGACAAAGACACTGGCGAAAGTTCAGCAAACAATCTCAATTATTATTCATACGTGATGGCCAGATTTAATGCAATTCTTATCAAAATCCCAGTGGATGTTATTAAGGAAATATAACAAAATTCTAAAATTTGCATTTATCTACAAAAGGCAAGCACCTTAGCCCCTGTACTATCTCTCCAGCTCTCAAGTAAATATCTTTTGCTATTTAACTAATATCAATGTCTGTTAAGATATTTTATCACCTGCATGATCCAGGTAGATTTGTCTATACCTATTTTATACTGTTGGCTGATTTTTAGTCACCAATGTACATTGAAAAACAGTGCCAGTATGTGCTCCTCTATACATGGCATGAAACTCAATATACGAAGTCATTAGTTAGATTTTCTTTTTTTTTTCAGATTTTTATTTTTTAATTAGTGAGTCACCGTAAGGATACAGTTACAGATTTATAGATTTTTGTGCTTGTGTTTCCCTCATACAGTGTTTGTGAGCTCATCCCTCCACCAGTGTCCATTCTCCACCACCGATGAACCCAGTATCTCTCCAACCCCCCTAGTTATATTTTCTTATATGTCACTATGAATATATTACATTTTTAGGTATGTGATTTTATACTTTTGAATTATTTTTTTAAATTATTGTAAACTTAAATTTTGTGGCACCTTTCTAGATTATGGTATACTTTACAATGTATTTTATGACTAAAAGAAAGAACACCAGAAAAAACATTTTAAAAAAAAGTAGACCATAGGAAGAGACTTTATTAAACAAAGATTGAAACACTTGAGGAGCAAAATAAAAGCAATCCTCCTGACTAAAGATATCAACTATGTAAAATTCATAAAAAAAATGGTGAAAGATACTGTTCTTTACCACCCATCCAAAAAAATTAAAACAGACAAAATATATTTGAATGTTTATATAGCTATAAAACCAAGCTCTTGGAAGAGAGCGGCCCCAATGTGGCTGCGTGACATCTAATAGCCTACTTCTTCCTCTTGGAGAACCTGACAAGCTACAGAGAGTCTATTGCCTGCTCAGGGGAGCCTGACAAGCTCCCCATGGCATATTCATATCCCAAATACAGTAACAGATATATACATACATCTCGGAGAGCCCAGCAAGCTATAGAGAGTATCCCGTGCTCACAGCAGAGCCTGGCAAGCTACCCGTAGCGTATTCAATATGCCAAAAACAGTAAGGATAGGTCTCATTCTCCTGACCCTGAAAGAGCCTCCAATCATTGGGGAAGATGAGTAAGGAGAGGCTGCTAAAATCTCAGGGCTGAGTGTAATAGAGATTTTACTGGTGCTGGCTCGAGTAAATTGACAAACAACAGGATGACAGTGATACAGTGATATAGTTATGAAACCCAAATTAGGCAACCGATTTTTTTCCTGTTCTTGATTCATCCACTTTATGTATTTATTTGCTGTACTGTGATTTACAAAGGTGTTCACAATACAGTTGTTTCAGGCTTTTAGGTGTTCACTGTCCCAACACCATCCCCCACCAGTGTGACCTTCCTCCTCTGCTCTCCCCATTTTCTCAACCCCAAGCCTGCCTCTGTAGCAAACAAACAAATTTGCTCTGCACTGCTCATTACAACAAAATGGCAAATGAAATAATAAAAAAAGATAAATATAAGTCAATTGTGATCAATGTTATATCTCACCATGGTGTTACTTAAGTCACCGTCTGAGGACTTACAGAACGGACTGGTGCTAGTTGAGACTTCTATGTTAGTGTTCCCACTCACAAAATTTGGTGCTCTTCTACACAATTTTCCTAATTTGTTGTGCACCTACTGAACTGTCATTACTATGAACTTTGGAGGTGTTGTGGAGCTGGTAGAGTTTGATGCCTTGGTGGCTTTCTGGGTTCAGTTGTGGAGCTGGGTCTTTTCTATTCCAGAGGAAGTTAGGTGTGGGTGTGGGTTGCTGGGTCCCACAGCAGGGGTGGAAATCTGTCTGCTCCCATTCCAAGAAGACCCCAGAGTTCTCAGCCCAGAGACTGGTTTACCTGAGACAATTCAGCACCTGGATATTCTTGGGCAAGCAAGCTTATGAAAAAAAATAAAAAGGTCAACTCTAACAACATTATGCATTCTGATTCTAAACTATATTATAAGCTATAGTAGTCAAAATAGTACAATATTGGCATATAAACATATGGCTGTATTTGACTATATTGTTAATTAATATTTAACAAAATGAGCCAAGAAATTACAAGTTGGAAAGAACAGCCTCTTCAATAGATGTCTGTAAAATCATATAACCACATGTGAAAGAATAAAGCTGAAAAACTATTTTACAGAGTCAGCTCAAAGTGGATGTGGGCAAGAAATGATAAAACTTTCAGAATAAAACATAGGGGATAAGTCATTAATATCTTTGGAATTTTTTAAAATTTTATACCAAAAAATATATAAGCAAATGGAACTACAGTAATCTTAATGCTTCTACACAGTAAAAGAAACCATAAGTGAAATGAAAAGCAGGAAATAGTTGTAAAGTATATGTGATGAGTTTAATATTTTAAATATTAAAATATATAAAGAACTAGAAAAATTTTAAGATGAGTCCTGTTAGATAATTAAAAAGATGTACAATTTATCATCATGCATATTGCATGTTAAAATGTGCCCAATATCACAAAGCATTAAGGAAATGCAGATCAAAACTATAATAGTAGGGGCTGGAGTGATAGCACAGCGGGTAGGGCGTTGCACGCGGCCGACCCCAGTTCTAATCCCAGCATCCCATATGGTCCCCTGAGCACCACCAGGGGTAATTCCTGAGTGAAGAGCCAGGAGTAACCCCTGTGCATCGCCAGGTGTGACCCAAAACCCCCCCCCAAAAAACCTATAATAGTATATCACCTCTTGTTTAAAAGATTAGCATCAAGGAGATAAAAAGGTATAGCTAATTGGGGGAGCATCTGCCTTACATGTGTGGGGTCCCCAGCATTGCTGCACAAACTGAATATAACCCTGGCAGCACTGTTTTTTGAGAAATATGGCGCCAAGTCAGAGGGAGCACTGCCACTGAAGTGTGACCCCCTAATGACTATTGTAAGCTAAGTGTATGAGCATCAACATCAAGTGTGTACGAAGACCCCTCATCCTTGTCATCATAAAAAAAAAAGCAAAGTTTCCCACTGCCGAGATGTGATCCCGGGGGCCGCACGCTTGTGCGGCCTCTCCGTAGCTGCACAAGCGTGAATCCAGACCCAGCAAAACCTCTTTCGGCATGGGCAACTCCTCGCAGAATGTCTCCAGCCTGAGAACTAAACCTCGTCCCCGTGCCCGCCCAGAAGGGGAAAGGTATTTCTCTCTCTCTCTCGCCTCTTTCTCTCCGGGGATGAAGGGGAGGTGTCCGCCATATTAAGACGACCATAGATTGGGTTTTCAAGCCTGCAATGATCCAATATCTGGAAGAAATCTCCCTGGACTTAGTGTTAATGTACAGAAATTCAAAACCGCGCGGCCGCAGTAGCAATATTGGCATATAAACATATGGCTGTATTTGACTATATTGTTAATTAATATTTAACAAAATGAGCCAAGAAATTACAAGTTGGAAAGAACAGCCTCTTCAATAGATGTCTGTAAAATCATATAACCACATGTGAAAGAATAAAGCTGAAAAACTATTTTACTATTTGTCTTCACAGTAGGTCTGAATCTAGTGGGGTACTCCTAACAACAATAGTGAGGTTTGTGTTGAAATATTGAATGTAACCAAAGTAAACAGAATGTAAAATGAAGCTTAAGAGTTACAAGGTAGGGGGTGGGGGAGCGGGATGGGAGGTGTACTGTGTTTTTTTTTTTTTTTTTGGTGGTGGTATATGGGCACTGGTGAAGGGATGGTTGTTTCAGTATTGTATAACTGAGACCTAAGCCTGAAAGCATTGTAATCTTCCACACGGTGATTTAATAAAATAAAAAATAAAATTTTTATTTAAAAAAAAAGCAAAGTTAAACAAGAGAGGAAATAAATAAACATGGAAGGAAGGGAGATAGGGAGGGAGGGAGCAAAGAAGGAAAAGAGGAAAGGCAGAAAGGAGAAAGGGAGGGAGGAGGGAGGGGAACAGGAACAAGTACTGGAAGGGCTGTGGAGAAAGAGTACTTTGTACACTGATGATAGGAATATACATTGGGGCAGCCACTGCAGGAACGGCGGTGGGAAGGACCAAATAGCACACACCCTGTGCAAGGCAAGCACTGTATTCACTGCAGCATATATCCAGCCCTGTAAAATTTCGTTTTCAAAACCAGAAGTCAAAAAGATATGTGTATCCTTCAGATTTATTGCTACATTGTTTACAAGTATCACAACTTGGAAACAAAGTGTCCACCAACAAATGAACAGAAATGGTGATATATGTATACAATAAAATATTACGAGTCATGAGAAAAAAGGAAATGTTGCCCTTTACGACAACCTGGGGGACTTTGAGGACACAAGTTAGAGAAAAACAAATACTATATGAGCTCATTTACTTGTAAATTTTTTTTAAAGAACATATTCATTATAGAGAACAGATTTGTGGTTGCCATATGCTAGGAGTTGTTACTGTTACTGTTTTTGGCATGCTGAATATGCCACGGGTAGCTTGCCAGGCTCTGCCGTGTGGGCGAGATACTCTCCGTAGCTTGCCAAGCTCTCCAAGAGAGACGGAGGAATCGAACCTGGGTCAGCTGAATGCAAGGCCTCACAATGGAGATGTTACTCACTCGAGCAAATCGATGAACAATGGGGATGACAGTGACAGTGACAGATATGCTTGGAGTAAAACTAAGCACAATTGACAATGGTGCTCAAAAAAGGCAATTTTCTATTTATAAAATAAGTAAATCCTTGGGTTACAATGTACAGCATGGTAGCTATAGCTAATAATGCATCACTGAATATTAGAAAACAGCTAAGGAACTTGATCTCCAAAGTTCTCATTATAGGAGCAGAAACTTGTAACCATGGTGATAAATATTAACTAAACTTACTGTGATAATTACTTTGCAATACATACATATATTAAATCACTGTGTCATAACCATAAAACTAATATGTCATGTGTCAAATATATCTCTATAAGCACAGCCATGGTATGCATTATCAATGCATATATTATATGTGTATATATAATAAATTGAATATAATAAGCCTATATGTATTATAATATATAATAAACCTAAGAGTAGAATCAAAGTAAAATCCAGGGGGGAAATGAATATAAAAGCTTTTGGCTTTTTTTGTTTGTTTGCCTTGCTAACAAATTCCTCTGTATATGCTGCTAAAAAATAAAAATATTTCATTTAATATCATTGGAAGTAACTTCCTCAGTCTGAACATGAGCTTTTAAAATAAAATACTGAATATTTATTCTGCACATATCCTGTCTTTACTGTATATTACTATAGCCAAATAATCTGAAGAGATAAGAAAGTGCTAAGTATTAAATGTGCAAATTATCATAGAGTTTAAAAAAGGCACCATTTTCTACCTTCTAAGGTAACACTTGACTCAGAAAATAACATCAGTGGATGAAACCATTGAGTGAACAGGTTTTTGAGGAATTGTATAATGGTGGCATCAGGTGGTATCTGAACTCACTGATCAATCTAGAGTAACAAATGTGGAACACCCAGATGTTATATTTCCTGCTGTCATACAAAATGAAGCATCCAGTTCTTCTTTAAAAAAGTATTTTTGCTAAACCTGTTAAACATGTATCTACTGATGCTTTCATAACAAAGTTTTACTCAAATGCAGTGTACTAATCTAACTTAAAAGACTGAAATTATCTGGGAATATATCCCGAGGATGCAAAAGAGCACAGTAGAAATGACATCTGTACCTATATATTCATTGCAACACTGTTCACAATAGCCAAAATCTGGAAACAACCCGAGTGCCCTAAAACAGATGACTGGTTAAAGAAACTTTGGTACATCTACACAATGGAATACTGTGCAGCTGTTAGGAGAGATGAAGTCATGAAATTTGCTTATAAATAGATAAACATGGAGAGTATCATGCTAAGTGAAATGAGTCAGAAAGAGAGGGACAGATATAGAGGGACTGAACTCATTTGTGGAGTATAAAATAACATCACATGAGGCTGACACCCAAGGACAGTAGATACAAGGGCCAGGGGGATTTCCTCATAGCTGGAAGACTGCTTCATGAGCAGAGGGGAAAAGGCAGATGGAATAGAGAAGGTATCACTAAGAAAATGATGGCTGGAGGGACCAGTTGGGATGGGAGATGCATGCCGAAAGTAGATAATGGACCAAACATGATGACCTCTCAGTGTCTGTGTTGCAAGCTATAATGCCCAAAAGTAGAGAGAGAGTATGGGGAATATTGTCTGCCTTAGAGGCAGGGGGAGGATGGGAAAGGGGGGGTATACCCAGGATATTGGTGGCGGGGAATGTGCACTGGTGGAGGGATGGGTGTTTGATCATTGTGGGATTGTAACCCAAACATGAAAGTTTGTAACTATCTCACGGTGATTCAATAAAATTTTAAATATTTTTAAAAAGAATGAAATGTAAAGAAATCTTAATAATTATTGAATATTGGGGCTGGGGTAATAGTATAACAGGTAGGGTGCTTTCTTTGCATGTAGCTGACCAGGATTCAATCCCCAGTATTCCATATCTCATCAGGACTAATTCCCAAGTGTAGAGCCTGGAATAAGCCCTGAGGACCATCAGGTGTGGCCCAGAAACAAAACAAAAAGATATTGAATATGAGTAAAAGTTGGAATGATGCAAATAATTATCTAATTTTTAGATGCTTGCCTTGCACACGGCCAACCTTGGTGTGATCCTCTGTGTCCCATATGGTCCCCCATCTACCTCCAGGAGCAATCACTGAGCAGTCAGGAGTAAGCCCTGAATACTACCAACCAAAACAGTAATTAATAAAGTAACTATTTTGCAGAATTGTAATACATACTATATTCATACATATCTCAAGCTCCAAAAATACGATGAGGAAATTACGTACCCCTTAAAATATGCAGAAATAGTACAGGGGTTAAGGTGTTTGTCTTGCATGTGGCTGACCCCAGTGCAAGCCATGGCATAACCTGGTCTCCTGAGCATTACAAGGTGTGAGCACAGAGATTTCAGACACTGCTGGGTGTGGCCCCAGTTCCACCAGTGTGGCCAGGATAATCCCAAGAACTGCTGTGAAAGTCATCAGGCTTGGGCCCCTAGATTTCCTAACCACCACTTGGGAGACCCTAAAAGAAAAAGACATTTTGAGAGGTGATTTTTAAAAATCTTATAGCTACGGAAGTAGATACCCACTTCTCACAATAATAATTGCATCTTTCACTGAAATATAAGGGACCAAGTAGATGATGAGACTATGGTCTAGATGCAAGAATAAACAAACTGAACCTATAATGACTATAACCATTAATAATGACATTTAATAAGTTCATTTCTGTGTCATTGGCACTTCGGTAGGCAATCACACTCATTTCAATTAAACCATCACTGGCATATTGATGGTGGATATTATAATCTTGAGACTGTAGATAAACTCAACTAAAAGAGACTTAATTTGTTGGTTAAGATCGTCAGGATCAGAGAGCTAGGATGTGGTAAATAAAGAATTCAGATTTAGCAGTTCCACCACAAACATCATACTTTAATTCTGAGCCAGGATAGCATTTATATCACTGATCCTGTACTGTTCACAACACAATATTTCCTACAAACCCTAAAGAGTTTATCACAAGTATAATTATGTATATAACAGTCTTTCAAGAAAGAAAAGCATGATCTCAGGATCTGCATGCCAACCCCACATTTGGAGAATTCTCCAGTCTATGAGTTTAAAGGCTGGGCTAAACTTTGTTCTATAATTGTGATTGAAACTGTAGGCATTTACATCCCTAATTTTTTCTTAGCTAGAGTACAAGTCATACTTCAAACGATAGATAACAGACGTGCACCAAATTTTGAGTTGAGGATGAGACAGCAAAAATCAGAGACCATGGAAAATTCTTTCAAGTGGCAATGAAAGATTTGTTGTTCTAGGCTACAAGTGATTGAAATATCCAATTTCCAGTACCAGTGCCATCAATTGTATGAACTACATAGGTTTCAGTGTTCAGCCAGAGTAGCAGCAAACAAAGTAAAGAAAGAAAAATCGAAGCACAGTATTGAACTATGCTAGCAACATAATCTCAACACTAAACCTCAAAACCTTTTGGTAATTCTACCTAGTTTACATCTACTTCATAAATTCTTTTTCTGGGACTGGAGCTATAGCACAGCAAGTAGGGCGTTTGCCTTGCACGCGGCCGACCCGGGTTCAATTCCCAGCATCCTATATGGTCCCCTGAGCACCGCCAGGAGTAATTCCTGAGTGCAGAGCCAGAAGTAAGCCCTGTGCATTGCCAGGTGTGACCAAAAAACAATCAAAAATAAATAAATAAATAAATTCTTTTTCTGCTCTTACAACCAGAAAGAATTTCCTACCACATTAAATAATCAATTTACAAAAAAAAATTATTTAGATCCAATGTCAAAGCATATGCATACGTATACATGTGTACAAAATCCAAATGAATAAAGGGATTAACTTCAAAAATAATATATTTTAAATGAAAATTCTTAATT
Source organism: Sorex araneus (assembly GCF_027595985.1). Classification (NCBI taxonomy): domain Eukaryota; kingdom Metazoa; phylum Chordata; class Mammalia; order Eulipotyphla; family Soricidae; genus Sorex; species Sorex araneus. Next base: position 196,656,979 of record NC_073306.1, read on the forward strand.
TTCCCAACCTTTTAATACGAATTTTTTTCTTGAATTTTAAGAAAAGAAATTTTGTATGAACTAACAATTGGGAAAAGTTATTCACACTTCATATGTGTGAGTGGTGTTTGTAATCCAAAACATATAGGAAATTCATACAACTTAAAAAAGCATTCAGCCCAATTTTGAAAATCGGTGAAAGATCTGAATAGACACTTCTCCAAAAAAGACAGAGATGGCTCATAGATACATTATAATATTCTTACAGTCACTTTCAATTTGGGAAATCCTACAATGAGATATCATTTCTCACTCATTCGAATAGCCTGTAACTAAAGAGTTACAAGAAGTTTTGATGAGGATGTGAATAAAAAAGAACTCTGGTTAACTGTTGGTGGGGATGTAAATTAGTCCAACCTTTATGGAAAACAGCAAAGATATTTCCTTAGAAAATAAAAATGGAAAGACTGTATAGTTCAGTGATGCCATTTCTAGGCATCTAAGCAAAAAACATGCAAACACCAATTAATATATATGCATTTCACCTACATATTCATAGAGCATTATTCACAATAACTAAAACATGAAATCAATCTAAATGACCGTCATCAGTTGCGTAGAGGTAGAATGTACATTGAGCAGACTACTTCATCATTAGAAAGGTAAAATTGTGCATTTGGGGACCAATGGCTGGAATTTAAATTGATTGTGGAAAGTGAGGGGTAGCCTACAGATGATTTTACTAATATGTGGCATGTAAATAAGTAAAGGAAATCACAATAAACAACAACAAACTCCTAGATTTTCTGGAAAACAGTGCATTTGCTGGAGAGGAAGGGGTGGATAGAACAATTGGGAGATTCCCCCTGATGCAACGTGCAGGAACTATGGTGTTGCTGTGTGACTCCTACGCTCATTCAAAGCCACGCTATACCTCTGGCACTCTCATTACACTGCAAACAGATGTAATCTATAATAGGGAGTGACGGGAGTTACAGACTAAGTTTTTGAATTTAGAAAATTTATGCTAGGAGTACCTAAGGCCAAATCAGTTCATTCCAAATCCCTCGGATTTTCAACACACTAAGAAATTCACTGTATCACTGTCATCCCATTGCTCAAGTGCCAGGCTCTGCTGTGCGGGCGGGATAATCTCGCTAGCTTGCCGGGCACTCCGAGGGGGACGGAGGAATCGAACCCGGGTGGGCCAGGTGGCAAGGCAAACGCCCTACCCGCTGTGCTTTGGCTCGAGCCCAGGAACTAAGAAATTACTGACAAGGAATTAAACAAAGCAGCTACTCCGCCGTAGCTACCAGGAGATCCTACCTGATTCGGTGCCTGCAGTTTCGACCCAAGGCTGAGCTCTGCAGTGCTGACTTGATTTCACGGCTTCCCCGACATTCATTTGATTTTTCAGAAAAGCGCTCAGGTCTCTAGTGTCAAAAAGACCTGGTGGGCAAAAGGCTGACTCAGGTTCTTCCCGGAAGCAGTGACAGAGCAGAGGGGAGCTCGGGCCCTGTTGCTGATGCCCTCGCCCAGCTGGAGGACCTGACGCCGGGGCGCGTTCCTGGCCTTTCTTTGGTGGCAGCATGGTCTTCAGCTTAACCTTTTTAGGACTGTGAGCAGAGCAGAGCCCCGTGATCACCAGGTCTGACACCGTCCCAGTCATGGTAGGGAAGGAGGGGACTGTCCAGGCAGTCTCTCAAGCAGGCCAGGGGCCCTGTCACACATCACTTCCTTCCCCACTGCCCGACCTGCTTGCCGGCCTGTACCCCATTCTCGCTGATCCCCTTAGAGGTGAACTCATTCATCTGTGCTCCTTCCGGACCAGATTGAGACTCTCAGCAGGCTCAGAAAAAAACAGCTGCATCGCGGATACTCCCGTATCACAGATGTCACTTGGGACTGGACATGCTCAGTGTGAAGGGGGCTGGGAGCCCAGGGAGGTCAGTGAATGATGCCATAGAAAAGTGAGGGTGCATACAGCAGAACATCACCCCCTCGCTCCTTGCCCTGCCCCCCCACCCCGCAAGAGAAAACAGATCTGGCTGCACATAACTGCTGACGGTATAGAATGCCACTGGTCCAAAGTTGTCAACTCTCATTTCTATAGGCTTTGCTAGAATTTTCTCCTGCATACAGAAGGGATCGCTAAGACCATGATGGTTAGAGGAATCCTTCAGGATGGGAGATGTGTGTGTTGAAGGACCAAACATAACCTCTAAGTATCTGTATTGCAGATCATAATGCCCATTGGAAGAGAAAGGGTATGGGGGAAATTGTCTGCCATGGAGGCAGGGGGAGGGTTGGTAAGGGGGTGGGGTATATACTGGGGATATTGGTGGTGGAGAATGTGCTCTGGTGGAGAGATGGGTGTTCGATCATTGTATGACAGAAACTCAAACATGAGAGCTTTGTAACTGAATTTCACAGTGATTCAATTAAATTGTTTTTAATTTAAAAAATAGAATTTTGTTCTGCTCAGACATGCTCATGTTGTTTTTCTCCCAAGGGAACACGCAGAGCTCCTCCAAGGGCTGCAATAGGTTGGGCTCGGGTATGATCTTGATGAGAGCACCAAGTGCCCAAGTGTTTCTATTGGTTCAGAGCCCCTGACTGGGGTCATCTGCTGCGAGCAGTAGCCTGGCTCTCAACATCTTGGTAGCCTTGTGGGTGGGCGAGGCTGACAGACTATAAGACTTCATCAGTTCTCAGACGGGTGGCTTTGCCCCAGTCCACACCGCCAGGACAGGTAGGACAACAAAAGGAAGTAGAAGATACGCTCAACTCCTTCCTCACGGAATCTCTTGCTCCATTTCCACAGCTGACTCATAAGGATGTGGGTTGGAAATACACAGATGCCTCAGACACTTCCTATGCAATGGCAACCTCCAGGATTTGTCTTTCTTTGGGGGCCACACCCCGTAATGCTCAGGGGTTACTTTTGGCTCTGCACTCAGGAATCACTCGTAGGGGTGCTCTGAAGACCATATGGGATCAGGAACTCAGGTGGTCATACAATGCAAATGTGTTGTCCTATGGCCCAGCTCCACAGCATTCCTCTCCCAGAAGGCTTTTCAGAAGACAGTTCCCTTCCCTTCACAGCACTTAGACACTCCAGTCATTCAGAAAATATAAACAAAGAAACGAAAAATAAAATTCAAAACAGAGGCCCAGGATGTAGGTAAGGTAGAGCACTTGCTTTGCATATGTGAGCCAGGTTTGGATACTCGCACAGCAAAACTTACTAATTATAAAAGAAAATGAAAGAAAAAAATGGAGGAATAATTCATGAACAACAGAGTTGCATGCTTTCAGTAACAATATAAATGTATGCTGAAAGAAATATCAGCGAGATTTATGGCACAGTTTCGCTATTTTAAATATATCATTTTGGTTGGTTAATCATAAAAATGCAAATCAGCAAAGTGACAAAGAAGGTGAATAGAAGATTCACAAAAGAGATATTATGAGCCAGCATACCTATTGAGAAACTATTCAAGATCAACAACTTAAAATCCTTTGGTAACCCAGAATTCTTTTTTTATTTTTCTTTTAATTTTTATTTTTTGAATCACTGTGAGAACAGTTACAAAGCTTTCTAGTTTAAGTCTCGGTCATACAATGATCAAACACCCATCCCTTCACCAATGTACATTTTCCACCATCAAGAACCCCAGTATACCCCCTCTCCATCCCATCCCTCCCTCCGCCTATGTGGCAGATGATTTCTACTTCACTTTCTCTCCACTTTAATCACATTCAATATTTCAACAAAAGACCCACCATTATTATTTGGAATTTTCCCCAACTATCACACCTGCCTAAAAGGCATCATTAGATCATTTGTTTTCTATTGCTGATTATGAAGAGCATATGATGTCACGCAAGCGCTTGGATTTCTGATATTTTAGTAATAAGTCTGGAGGGATTTCTGTCAAAAGCCTCTGGATTCTGAGGTTGGTTTGTGTGCCTCTGGGATCATGGCCACTCAGGAGCCAGGAGCCGTTCATGGGTGGCAACTCGGGGCCTCCTCAGGGCAGGGAGAGAGGCTGGTTCCATCCCCTATCCCATGAGGCCCCGAGTGTCACATCACTGCAGTTTCATAGTTGGCTGTCCAATAGGCTCTGAAAAGGCCGTGGCCACCACAATGCCGGGGAGAAAAGGTGGAAGGAACAAAGACCTTTCCCCATCTGGGTAACCCAGAATTCTTAATTGTGTAATGAATGCTATGTGCTGTTTTTTTGTGATAATAATACATTGGTGAACAAAAGTCAGGTAATAATTTAGTATTGTTATTATTACAAAGCTCTTCTGGAGTTGTCAGTTCTAAACCTCACAGTATCCACCATATTTTTTACTCAGCTTTTTCTCTTGCATGAAATTTGGTGAGAATAACTTATGACTGAGGAAATGCTGAATGTGCAGAGCAGTGAAAAATTAACAATTATACATAATAGTCCACAAAATAGATAAACTTCTGGAAATAAGTACATTAAATTTATCAATCTAATGAATAAATTAACAATGTTGAAGTGAAAAAATTGTTCTTACAAAATATTAATCAAAAATAAGTCATCTTCTAAGGAAAAATTAGTCAGACATGCCAGTTTGATAAATACTGAAGGCTTCTTTACTTGGGCTCCAAAATTATGCAGAGGGAATTGGATTTTGTGACAATAACTCACACATATTCTTACAACCTACACATTTTGTGCTTGATCCCATCTACCTTTTTTTTCAGTAGTGATTTATACTAGAAATAAATGTGCTTCTTAGTTATTAACTTTTATTTCTAAAACTATGCAGTTATCTTAAACTAGGTATGATCTGCTTAGAAGGGACCAATGTAGTTACCACAGCAGTATTATATTATGGAAGGAAATTCTCCGAAAGCTATCAGGCATAGATGATAGCCTTCTTTATTTGATTTTACTGAACTATTCCTAGGATTAGTTGATCCCTCCAGGGTATCAATAATTTGTTTTCAATTTGTTTACAAGCCTATAGTTTTTCTGTTTCAACTTTAAAAACTAATCATTAAATGTTGAAAGTAATTAAAATATATTGAATAGTGGAATGTTAAATGTTAACTTACCAATCATCTGTACAAATCTCTAGCAACTATAGCTATTTATTCTTTCTCCTTCAAATCCTGGTTTATTTCCATTCAACCTGAAGTCAGAGTTGGCATTACTATACCTTGAAAAGTATAGTAAAACCCAGTGCATGAATTGATTTATGCCAATAAAGATTGCATCACACAATGAGTTTTCATTTCACTTTCTTCTTACAGAAAAATATCAGGGCTGGAGGGTTAGTAAACAAGTAGGGCATTTACCTTGCACTTGACCAACCCGGGTTTGGTCCCCAACACTGTATCTGGCCCCTCACAAGAAATAACCCCTGAGCACAGTTGAGTGTGATCTAAAAATCAAATAAATAAATAAATAATAAAATAAAACAAGATTTTTTTAATTTGAAAGGTTTCCACCTGAAGTAAATATGCTTACTGTTTGAAAATTTAAATATCTTACAATTAAAAATATTTATATTGAATACTTATGATTCCAAAATATTTAAGTGACATATAGTTAATTTAACATAGGATATTACATTAGGTTTTTTTATTGCTGAAAAACATACTACAGCACATTTTAGTGGCTTAGAATATGTGTGTGTCTGTGTGTGTGTGCACATGCACATGAAGGCATACATGATGCGGGGGATCCAATCCAGAGCCTCACATATGCAAGAAGTTATATTTTTCTGGTTCTAAAATATCTATTTATTGGCTCACAATCCTATAAGTCAGAATCCCAGATGCATTCACCTCAGTTATCTGCTCATAGCCTCCTGAAACCAAAAGCGTAGTGTCAGTCTAGCTGGGGAGAAATCCACTTCCAGATTTGTTAGAATTTCAATAGCATAATTTCATAGATTGAGTGACATAGACAATGGAAGTTTACTTTCTTACAGGTGTAGAAGATAGAAGTGAAAGATGGAGTATATAGCAGGAGCGGGATTTTCAGAAGCCTACTTCTTTGGCTTTCAGATGGCTACTTTCTCTCTCTCTATCAATCTGTGTTTTTTTTGTGTGTGTGTCCTTTTCCTACAAGTACTCTGTGGGTGGACTGGAGCCATAGTGCAGCGGGTAGGGTGATCACCTTGCATGAGGCAGATCTAGGTTGGATTCCTCCACCCTTCTCGGAGAGCCGGGAAAGCTACCGAGAGTATCTCACCTGCACGGCAGAGCCTGGCAAGCTCCCCGAGGTGTATTCGATATGCCAAAAAATAGTAACAAGTCTCACAATGGAGACTTTACTGGTGCCTGCCCCAGCAAATCGATGAGCAACGGGGTGACAGTGACACAGTGACAGTGACTCTGTGGGTAGAGCACACGGAATGATCTCATTTTCATTCATTTGCTTTTTGAAGATCCTGCCTCTAAGTCCCGTCACATTCTAGGTGCTGGGGATTTATTGGCAGTTCAGTAAACAATTGAGGTGAGGATAAAATTCTAACGAATAAACTTAAGGTAGAATCTGGTTCTTTTCCCAGAGAAATTACACTTGTGGCAAGTTACTGGTCACACGTTCAAATTCTCAATGTCTGCACGTGCTGATTCCACATGTGCCAAGCGCAACCCTCAAACTGCTGTTGGAACCTGGCAGCTCTGTTGTATGCGGTCCCCACATCACAACTGATTTCCAGCTGCCCCCCAGCCAGGTAAACCCCACAGAAGGATGTCAGTCTAGTGAGCACCATAACTGAAGAGATGAGCAAGCAGCAGGGCTAGGAAGTGTGGCTCCTGGTCAGCATGTGTGTAAACACTGCAGCAACCCCTGGTTGAATAACCACAACCACAACTGGCATGCCTCAGTTACAGTTTGACCCCTAATATGCTCACATGCAAACTCCATAACCAATAGGAGTCAGACTTCAAGAAAATGGCTACTGAGTTTGCCAGCACCACAACCTGATGTGCGAACCAACCCTTACGAGCACCACAGCTGCCTACTGAGCACAAATAAGAGAGGTAAGAGTATCACAACTCTGTGTGTGTGTGTGTGTGTGAGAGAGAGAGAGAGAGAGAGAGAGAGAGAGAGAGAGAGATTCCTGGTCATCAAAACAACATCAGGCCTTATGAACTTTTTGTTGTGCTCACCTTTCTAACTCAGCATGATAAATATGTCTCTCGTGTCTGTTAGAATATTTTTATTTATTTGAATTTAGAGGGACACACCTGGCCAAAAAAAAAAAACATCATCAAAAGCAGTAAGGGAAAGGAGAGAGATGAGAGATGAGAGGAAATAAAAAAGAGGCTTGAGTTGGAAGTCTATAGCCCAAAAACTCAGTTTGCAGTTGTAGGTCCAAGGCCCATTTTTTTCCTTGTGGCTGTTAACAGGGAGACTTTCTGTGCCTAGAAACTAATTATGTTCCTTCTCTGAAGGGTCCCTTTATCCTCAAACCATGAACACTGTGCACATCTCAAATATCTCTGGTTTTTCCTATCAGTTGGGGAAAGACCTGCTTGTATGGGGTTATGTGATTACATCAGGTCCAAATAAATCTGCTTGTCTCAAAGTCAGCTGTGCCATATAAACAATGTAGCAAAGTCATGGGATAACTCATATTCACAGATCCAGATAGAGCTAGGACATCTTTACGAAGCCACTGAAGAAATTCAACTTACCACAAATATTAAAGTTATTTTTCTACCGAATGGGTCATTTTGGCATGGCAAGACTCAAAATATAATCAAAGACATAAATTGACTTAAATTCATTTGGATATGAGGAAGGTCTCCTGCGTGATTTTCATCATGTTGATTAGATTTTCCCTAAGGTCAACAGAAAGAAAAATGGGCTCTGTGTTCTGCGATGTTCTAAAATTCTACCTAGAATTTTCCCAATGCTTTAAATAATTCTGTAATACATGAAGATAGTTTTCCACTTAGAATGGCAATACAGCCATTGGCAAAACTTAGAGGCAAGAATTTTACATCAAATAACTTATTTAAAGATTATTTTAATATATCCCCCCGAAACCTAGTCAATTTTATTTTCCATATTATCTAAATTACTCTGTTACTTGCTTAGGTTTTTATGCAAGAATAAGCATTCTTTCCCACTGATTAAGCCCATTTGTAATCAGAGAACTTTGAAAACAAATCACCTAGCCTCAAAGCAACATCTTAATGGGAAAGGGAGAAGTGAGGTGAGCTTATGGAAAAAAAAGTGCACAAAAACCTGCACAAAACTCAAAAACAAAATCAAGCTTTGCTCATTTCTACATAACTACTTGATCAGATTATTACCATAATCTTCTTACTGCAATCTCATACTCTAATCTTCTGTCAAAACAATCCTCCACATTATGACCAGGCCAGAGATATCTTCCAAAACTGTTCTCCACTCTCTAGAAGGAGAATCCAAACTCCTTAGTATCTGATCTATCATCCAGAGTTTACTGATGACAATTTACTAAGTTCCTCTTCTGCTTTGGCAAACTTCTACTCATGCTCCAGTCAAGACAGCGAGTGTTCCTGTAAACACGTTAATTTTCACTTTTTTTTTGGTCTTACAAATTAGTTTATTGAAAAACACTATTTCACAATATTTTTACTGGTAATATTTATACTATACTCTGAATTAAACTGTAGAAAAATAATTTTCAAGAAGTGAAACAATAGACTTTCAACGATCTGTAATAAAAAAGAAATTAAAATTTATGACTTTATATGTTTAGTAAATGTATTTGGCCAGACAAAAGGCTCTTAATAATGCTACAGTAGAAAAAGAAAGAAGGCTTTCCAAAATTTAGAATACTAAACTCTTTTGTTCACATAATATCCCATTTTGCACTGTGAACTAGTGGGATACAGAGTACATTTAGAGAAACAACTTTCTAATAAATTGCTGTCGATTGATAGTGATATAAATAGTGTAACTTTTAAAGATTCCCTGATTCAGTAATGTAGCATGTAATTCTTTTATAAAATATGCAAATATTGACCCTTATAAACAGATACTGAAACAGTTTATTGAACCTGATTCTGTATTTTTCACTATTTCATTCTCAAGTTGTGGATGATTTTATTAAAATGAGTGAATGAGTGAATGAGTATGTTTTGTCTTAGGGGCCACACTAGGCTGGATGTAGGCCTTCCTCCTGGCTCTCTACTCAGGAATCACTCCTGGTGGTGCTCAGGGAACCATAAAAAGTGGCAGGGATCAAACACAGGTTGGTAGCATGTAAGGCAAGTACACAAATAAACTATGCCCTACATTCCTCTGTAACCTTCTGTATTTTGTTAGTTAAATTTTTTTTCTTAAAAATTATATTTTGGTTTTGGGTCATACTTGGTGGTGCATAAAGCTAACTCCTGGCTCTGCACACAGGGATCACTCCTGGAGGGGCTCAGAGGACAGTATAGGGTGCGAGGGATTATACCTGGGTCAGCTACATGCAAGGAAATAACCCTACTTAGTTGTACTATTGCTTGAGTCCTATGTTGGTACTTTTTTTGAAAATATATATATATATATTTAATTGAATCACTGTGATATGGACCTTTACAAAAATGTTCATAATTAGGTTTCAGTTCACACAGTGTTCTAACACCTATTCCTCCACCAGTGTACATTTCCTGGTACCAGTGTCCCCAGTTTCCCTCCATTCACCCCCCACCCCATCCCCAGACTACCACTATGGCAGGCACTTTTCTCCTTTATCTCCTTCTCCCTTCTCTCTGTCTCTCCCTCTCCCTTCTCTCTCTCTCTCTCTCTCTCTCTCTCTCTCTCTCTCTCTCTCTCTCTCTCTCTCTCTCTCTCTCTCTCTCCCCGCCCCCACCTCATTACTTTAAAAAACAAACAAATAGAAAACCCAGCTCTCTCTTGCAGTCCAGGGACCTGGTCAGTGCCCAACCTGCCCGGCAAACAGGAGGCCTTAAACTAGATCCCAGCTCTGTCCGCATGCACTGCGCCTGGTCCCAGAAATCCTAGTGGTGTGTGCAATGTGTATGAGAGCACCACAGCCATGAGTGCAATGCCCAGTGAGCACATGTATGACCTCCAGTCACTGTAACAATAGCAGCAACAAAGAGAAAGGGAGAGGTGGGAACTAAAATAAAATGAAAGTTGTTACTTTAAAAAAGAAAAATCCTTTCTATCTCCTGTTGCTGATTTTGAATTCCCATTCCCTGCTTTCGATTCTGCTTACTCTTTGTGTGCTTTATCACCTTCCTTCTACAGAGAACAATTATTCTCTAATGAATTTCATCTTGTGTTTCTATGTGAAATTTCAATCATGCAATTAGACTTTCATCAAATGTCTGTGCTTTTTTTATGATTGTATACAAACAATATAAGCATCTCTTGAGAACATTTTAGAGATAAAAACTGGGGATTACCAACTCAGAGACACTGAATCAAAAAATCTGCAAATGGGGCCTAATAGTATGACATGAAAATTCACCCAGGTAATTCTGGTAAATGCTAAAATCTGACAACCGTAGAGGCAGGGTGACATGGTGAAGGATGGAGTGGAGGTGGTGGGAGGGATACTGGGAACATTGGTGGAGGAGAATGGGCACTGGTGGAAGGATGGGAAAATGATCACTATATGACTGAAGTGCAAACACAAAAGTTCATAAGTTTGTAACTGTACCTCACGGTGATTCACTAATAAAATCATCATCATCATCCTGTTGATCGTCAATTTTCTCGAGCGGTCTCAGTACCGACTCCATTCATCCTAACCCTGAGATTTTAGAAGATTCTCTTTACTCGTTCTTCCCAACGATGCCGCATTGGAGGCTCAAACCTAGAAACTGCCCCCAGCACCGTGTAATCCCACCAACGACCAACATCCAGAAACTATAAAACCAAGATACCAGAAGCCTAGTTGTCATTTTGGAGAACCTGGCAAGCTACCGAGAGTTTCCTGCCACATGGGAGAGAATGGCAAGCTCCCCATGGCATATTCATATGCCAAAAATAGTAACAATGATGGGCCACTAATAAAATAAAATAAATAAATAAAATCTGACAACCTAGGGGCTGTATTGATAGCACAGCGGGTAGGGTGTTTGCCTTGCAAGCGGCCGACCTGGGTTCGATTCCCAGCATCCCATATGGTCCCCTGAGCACGGCCAGGAGTAATTCCTAAGTGCAGAGCCAAGACTGACCCCTGAGCATCTCTGGGTGTGACCCAAAAAGCAAAAATAAATAAATAAATAGATAGATAAATAAATAAATAAATAAAATCTGACAACCTAATATCCAAAGGATTTGCCTAAACTCCTGCCCTAAAAGCAGAGGATACAGTTGAGGTAAAGAAAATGTTTGCTGAGTTCAACTGTACCTTCTCAGACTTCAAAGTCAATAGCCTTTTGAATATGATTCTAAAATGTAAAAAGTAAAAGACAGGGGTAAGGTGCTTGCCTTGCATGTGGCAAGTTGGATTCGATTCCTGACATCACATGTGGTCCCTTGAGCACCGCCCAGAGTAAGCCCTGAGCACTGCCAGGCGTGACCCTAAAGCAGATGGACGTAAAGACCCTCAGCTTGGCAGTGAAACTAGTGAACAGGATATAGTTAGAAATGATAGAGATAAAGACATGATAGAGGCAAAGAGCTGGAGATGGGGATAGATATACAACACTGACTGCTATAACTATAGTGAGAATTTATTCAAATAAACTTTATATGAGAGTGTAGGGGTGTAGAGTTAAGTCAATTGGTTGCAGCTCATGATTTGCCGGCAGGAAGCCCAGGATCAACCCTCATCACTGCATGATCCCCTGAGCACCACCAGGCAGGATCCCTGAGCACTGAACTGAGAAGAGCCCCAGAGCACTGCAGAGTATGGTGAGAGAAAGTAAGAAAGAAAGAAAGAAAGAAAGAAAGAAAGAAAGAAAGAAAGAAAGAAAGAAAGAAAGAAAGAAAGAAAGAAAGAAAGAAAGAAAGAAAGAAAGAAAGAAAGAAAGAGAGAAAGAGAGAGAGAAAGAGAGAGAGAGGAAGGAAGGAAGGAAGGAAGGAAGGAAGGAAGGAAGGAAGGAAGGAAGGAAGGAAGGAAGGAAGGAAGGAAGGAAGGAAGGAAGGAAGGAAGGAAGGGAGAGAGAAAGGAAGGAAGGAAGGAAGGAAGGAAGGAAGGAAGGAAGAGAGAGAGAGAAAGGAAGGAAGGAAGGAAGGAAGGAAGGAAGGAAGGAAGGAAGGAAGGAAGGAAGGAAGGAAGGAAGGAAAAAAATTTAAATATATTAAAAAATGTGGGGTCACAACCAGAATTTAAGGCCAATCTATTTTTCACTTAAAATAAGATATCAAAAAAAGTTTTTTAATGAACTCAAACCATAAATTTAAGTTATGTGGTGCTCATGGAGTGACTGGCAGGAAATAGATCTCATTAAAACTTGGAATTAAAACTCATTTAAAAGTTTGTTGTTGCAGTTGTAAGATTCTCTGTCCTACAGGAAATGATGCACTTTGTTAGGAATCTAGAGCACCTTGGGAATTCATAGAAACTGTATTTCTGGCCTTTTATCTCCAAATAGCATTTCTCCTATCAAGAGTGGTACCATTAAATGGAAGAAATCAAACCTGTTTTTGTTGTAATCATCCAGCTGAAGATCTGACTGTGAGTTATTTTAAGAGAGCCCAAAGGAATCAGAAGAAATAAATTGCAGGGGCTAGAGGCAACAAATAAACTCAATTCCATCTTTGATTCTTCACCACCTAATAGTATAGAAGGCAATTACCTGGCCAAACAATAACCTGTTCTTTGCTAAAGCTTCTGGCACTTTTTTGCTGAGGATGAGTGTCGGACTAGCCAAAGCCTCTGAGCAGTTCAGTATAAACGTATAAATCAATACTTTTAATATTCCTTCTCAGGAAAGAGAAGCTTGGCGTAGGAGGAGAAAGATCTTTCACTCTTTGATGATCCTCTTCCCTGGGCTATATTATTTCTTCTTATCAGCCCACAAGACTCCACAAGACTTGAAAAGACGTATTTCTTATTCCGTGGATGCTAAAAATCAATACAGAAGGTCTTGTGGTTAAAATAAATTTTCTGAGCTGACAAGAGGGCTGCACGGAGCACCACCCCTGCCCAATTTGCTCTTCTCTACCTTTCACTTGCCAACTGAAATATATAGGCTTGCATATTTCAGCTACAGGTGTTCCAGAATTTTGATAAGGGAAGAGCTGCAGCCTCACAAATCTTTGAAGCATCTGAGTTCTTAAGGGGATCTAAGAAACAAGACTGTACTCTTCACATTCAAAAGAACAAGATTCTGTCAACACTCTGATGGCCTCCTGCTATGAGCTGAAAATGTTTGTGACCACCACCCAGAAATTCCCATTTCATATACCGAAATCCTCATGCCCTGCGTAATGGTCTTAGGAGTTTCGACACGGGGGGGGGGGGGGGGGGAAGGGTCAGTGGAGGCGCGTGGATGAGAGCACTTAGACTAGAGATGATTTGTTTTGTGTGCCGTATGAGAACACGCTAAGAAGGTTCCGGCTCTGAGTCAGGAACAGAATATAGTCAGGATATGGTTTTGTCATCACTCACCAGAATATGGCTGTAACATCACTCTGCTTTGGACCCTAGATTCAGAACTGTGAGAAACGACTTACTGTTATTTACAAGACATCTAGTCTATGGCATTTTATGACAGCCACCTGAACAGACTAAGGCCCTACTATATATACCTGGCACATGTATGTAAAATACCCAAGGATCTGTTTACTTATCTAAATGGCTAGAATGCCGAACTAGCCTATTGCTGACAGAAAGTTCACATATAGGCAATTCTACAGAAAGACTTGATGGAGTTTGGAAGAATTTAAAAACCAAAGATGAATCCTGCAGCAACCCGGAAATTACCGATAGAAAATAATTAGTAAGCTCCTCTAGATCTAGAGATTAAAAGAGCAATAGATAAGGGGACCAATCAGGAAAGCCAAGCTTGTGAGGTAGTAACTGCCCAGAGTTCCCTGCAATAGCGTAAAACCAGAACCAAGAGATAATGTGGCCACTTCCAGGGTGAACTCTAAGCCAAGCAAGTGGATATCTGTCCTGAGTGTGTAAGGTTCTGGGTTCCATCTCAGGTATCACAAAAAAAAAAAAAACCCAACACATAAAAGCATCTGTCCTTAAAAATTTAATTGGAATCATATAGCACCGGAGCACTGTCATCCCGTTGTTCATCGATTTGCTCGAGCAGGCACCAGTAACATCTCCATTGTGAGACTTGTTACTGTTTTTGGCATAACGAATATGCCACGGATAGCTTGCGAGGCTCTGCCGTGATTGAAATCATATAGTTAAAATATATTGACTGCAGGGCTGGAGCAATAGCACAATGGGTAGGGCCTTTGCCTTGCACGTGGCTGACCCAGGTTCGATTCCCAGCATCCCATATGGTCCCCTGAGCACCGCCAGGAGTAATCCTGAGTGCATGAGCCAGGAGTAAACCCTGTGCATCACGGGGTGTGACCCAAAAAAAAGCAAAATATGTATATATAAATATAAATATATATACATATATATATAGACTGCTCAGCAAGTACAAACTTAGTAATCATCTCTTAAAATCTCTACCCATTAATGTTGTCAGGCCCAACTGCTATGGGAAACAGTGTGGAGGTTTTTAGTGTATACTCTAAATTGAGCTGCTACACAATCCAGCATTTCCACTTTTGTGCGTCTATCCCCAGATCAGGAAAACATTTATTCAAAGGATGTATACACAATATTACTCATTGCAGCACTCAGTACAATACCTAAGATTTGGAATCAACCTAGATGACCAACAACAGATAAGTGGATCGTGAAGATGTGGTATAAATACACAATAGAGTGCTATATAGCTTTAAGGAATCATGAAATTACGCAATTGGCTGCAACATGGATGGAACTGGAAAGTATGTTAAATGAAATAAGTCAGAGAATAAGGATGATATCACTTATATGTGATGATGACTGCGGGTCTGCAATGGTTTAAAGGGGAAATACCTACGACTACTCCAGATGGAATCTCGGTGACCAAGAGCTTCCACAAGCAAGGCCCAGGTATGCGGGTTCCAGGACAAAATCTCCAAGTCTCATGGTGGCAGAAGACCTGGACTGTCCCTCCCTGGGTCCCTGCCTGCCCAGAAGACTAGCTGTCATGCCCACAATTTGCCTGTAGGCACCATCTTAGCACACCAACAGTCTTGGCCCTGAGACACAGCAGCAAGTCCCGGAAGACACCACAGTGCCAAAGATCTCTCCATACTCCCTACTGAGACAATATCACTAGGGCACCCCAGATGGAGCAGGTGCAGTCTCCCCACCTACTCCAGACAGAATCATATTGACCAAGAGCTTCCATAAGCAAGGCCCAGGTATGCAGGTTCAGGACTAAATCTCCAGGCCTGATGGTGTCAGATGACCTGGGCTGTCCCTCCTCAGGTCCCCACCGACCCAGAAGACTGGCTGTCATGCCACAATTTGCCTCTGGACATCATCTTAGTGCACCAACAGCCCTGACCCAGAGAGTCTCAATTGAATCCCAAAATGGATTAGTGCCATACAGAGATGTCCCTGGAACCCAACATTTACAATCTAGAAATTTACAGTTACAACTGCGACTGTGAGAGCTCTCATGAGCTATGGAAAATATATTATCTAAAGTCTTCCCCGGCAAGTAGGATTGAATGGTGGTGGGAAAATTCGGCAAAACATAATGCCCAAAATTTGAGAGCATTGGGGAAATTGTCTGCCATACAGGCATGGTGAGGACTGGGATGTGGGTGGGGAGGAGGGGGGATACTTGGGACATCAGTGGTGGAAAAATGTACACTGGTGGAGGGATGGGTGTTCCATCATTGTATGGCTGAACCTCAAACATAAAAGCTTTGTAATTCTATCTCACGGTGATACAATAAAATAAAAAAAGTGAATGTGGAGTTCATGCCCAATTCATTCAGCTTAATCAATGGCTGAACAAATAGCAGTACTCCTACATTATTTAAAAAAATAATAATAAGCCTGGAGTGATATCAACGCGGGTAGGGCGTTTGCCTTGCATGTGGCCAATCTGGGTTCGATTCTCAGCATCCCATATGGTCCCCTGAGCACCTCCAGGGGTAATTCCTGAGTGCAGAGCAAGAAGTAACCCCTGAGCATCGCCGGGTGTGATCCACAAAGCAAAATAAAATAAAATAAATAATAAATAATAATAAAATAATAATAAAAAGGAAATACCTAGATCTCCTTTGGCCTCAAAGCATAGGGAGGAAAAGAAAAGAAATAGAGTGGAGGGGAGAGGGAGAAAAGTCAGATGAGAAGCAGCCAGGGGCAGGAGCCAAGGGATTCTAGTACAAAGGTGGTGTTAAGGAACGATAGAGCTAAAAATCAAACCCTCGGTCAATAACACTGAAATCATAAAACCCAAACTTTAGCAACCAAACTTAAAATGGTATCTGTCAAGAGGACAGGCTGTCGGTTAGGGGAACTGGGAAAGGAACCTGGGAATTTTGGAAGGGGGAAGTTGACACTGGTAGTGGAGGTGGTGCTGGAACATTGTATGTGTAAAACCCAACTATGAAAAATTTTGTAAATCATGGTGCTTTAATAAAATTTTAAAAAAAATCTCTACCACTGCATCCATTGATTAAATATTAAATTCCCAATTCTTGATTTATCTCCACTCAACCTCTAACCCATAGGATACTGAGTACTTGTGAGACTTCAGAGTAAGTTAGAACTAGAAATAGTTTGCTGAGCATTTACCATTTGCAAGATCCTATACCCAACTCATGCCTTAGCTACTTTCTCACTTTTCACCCTCCATAAAACCCTACCAAATGGGGATCTGTCGTTGTCCTCATTTAACAGATGAAGTTGTTGAGGCATAAAGAGGTGAAATAATTCATATAAGGTCACACAGCAGAACTTGGGTCTGGCAAAGTGGGCCTCTTTGTCACCCAAATACGGTTTTTTTTAGAAAAGAAAAACTTGATACTGAAGAAAAAGTAAACAGGAATGACAGGTGGCACCAAAACAAAATAAAATCTACAAGAAAAGTTGCAGAATGTGAGTGGGCCAGGCTCAAGGGAGGTAATCTGCAGCAGTTCAGTCCATCCAAGTTTGGTCCATCCTACAGTGGCGGGCTGTAGGACTATAGGAGGATATGCTGCCCGCCTGGAAGAGCACACAGGCTAGTACAGACAGCACACGGTGTCAGAAAAACACAGTAGAAATTAATGACATCTGCACTTGTATGCTTATTGCAGCACTATTCACAATAGCCAGAATCTGGAAAAAACTCAAGTGCCCAAGAACAGATGACTAGTTAAAGAAACTCTCATACATCTACATAGTGGAATATAATGCAGCTGTGAGAAAAGATGAAATCATGAGATTTGCATATAAGTGGATGGACACAGAGAGTGAGGACACAGTGAAATGAGTCAGAAAGAGAAGGACAGTTATAGAAGGACTGCATTCATTTGTGGAATATAAAGTAATATCATATGAGACTGACACTCAAGGACAGTAAAGACAAGGCCAGGAAGATTGCTCCATGGTTGGAAGCCTGCTTCATGAACTGGGGGAGAAGGCAGCTGGAATAGAGAAGGGATCACTAAGTCAATCATGGTTGGAGGGATCGTTCAGGATGGGAGATGTGTGCTGAAAGTAGATAAAGGACTGAACGTGATAACCTTTCAGTATCTTTATTGCAAATCATAATACCAAAAGTAGAGAGATCTTATGGGGCAAATTGTCTGCCCTGGAGGCAGGGGGAGGGTGATAAGGGGTGGTGGAGAATATGCACTGGTGGAGGGATGGGTGTTCGATCATTATATGACTGAAACTCAAACATGAAATCTTTATAACTGTATCTCATGGTAATTCAATAAAATCATTTTTTTAAAAAGGCAGCACAATGTATATGCTAATTCCATAAGATACACCATAGATAATATAAAAATACAATGGGACCAGAGAGGTAGTGCAAGTATATAGCCAACCCCAGCTTAAGGTTCAAATTCCTGGCACCGCTTGGTACTCATGTTTCTCTTGGTGCAGCCTAGAAGCCCCTAAGAACCATCTGGGAAGCCTAGGTGATCCCTGGCACTATAGGTTCGAGTGTCACCACATTCTCGGACCCTCTAATCGAACCACTGCCCTAAGCCCCTTCCCATTACTTGACAACTATCCTCCCAATAGCAGTTTTAAATATAAAATGTGTCAGATATAAAAGTAAGCAACATCATCTTCAGATCAAAACATAACAGATAATTTACTGTTCAATTCCAGAGAAAATTCCCAAGATGTACAACTCTAATTCATAAAATGCCTTCTAGATAGATGTTTTTATTTCCCTCTTACCCAATACTATGCATTCCTTTGCAAAAATTAGTCATTTTAGAATCGACGGGCCCTTGAAAGGTCACCTCCTTTTTCCTGCACCCCTTTTCTATCTCTGTCCTAACATACCAGACAGCTGAGGAAGTACTCTCCTTCCGTAGCAGCCAGAGGACGGCATTGCACAACCCCACGTCGCAGCCCATGCCAACGTTTAATAGTCCACTGGGTCAGCCAACTCAATCTTCACACTATCTTCGGGGTCAGTATTCTGTTTTTTTCCAGAGAAGGGAAGTCTAGGCTCTTGGACATCATATAAATTTTTGTTAAATTTTGGAGGTTGAACCTTTGTCAGCCACCTCAAACTTTTATCTCTGAGCCTCAGACATCCTGATGTTCCCTTTAACTGCAGGTCACCCACTAATGGTCTTAAATCAATATGCTAAAAATAGCTGGCACCTATAAAGTGTTAGAATTTACGCCAGGTATTTTCATTTAAAGCATTCCACCTAATCCCTACAGTCTAATGAGAAAAATATGTATCTGTGTTCTTCACAGGACTTCTACCTAAACTGTGGGAGCTATTTTTCCCCAAAGAATATCTATGATAAATTATTTTTATGAATAAGATTAATAGCATTATTTTTTCACAAGAACTCTATTTTCCTCAAAGTTATAAATACCAGAGAAATTTGAGTTTTACTTAAAAGTCTTATTTGAGACACTGGTGATAAAAATGAAAACTTAAGGTAAGATAGATAGTACAGGCGATAATACAAGGGCCTGCCTTACCTGTGGCCAATCCTGGTTTAATCCCCAACACCACATATGGTCCCCTGGCAGGAGTGATCCCTGAGCACAGAGCAAAGAGTAATCCATGTAAACAGCAGGCTTTTTCCACAAAATAAAATAGGAAGGAAGAAAGGAAGGAAGGAAGGAAGGAAGGAAGGAAGGAAGGAAGGAAGGAAGGAAGGAAGGAAGGAAGGAAGGAAGGAAGGAAGGAAGGAAGGAAGGAAGGAAGGTGGGGAGGGAGGAAAGAAGGAAGGAAGGAGGGGAGGGAGGAAAGAAGGAAGGAGGGAAGGAAGGAAGGAAGGAAGGAAGGAAGGAAGGAAGGAAGGAAGGAAGGAAGGAAGGAAGGAAGGAAGGAAGGAAGGAAGGAGGAAGGGAGGGAGGGAGGGAGGGAGGGAGGAAGGGAGGGAGGAAGGAAGGGAGGGAGGGAGGGAGGGAGGGAGGAAGGGAGGAAGGAAGGGAGGGAGGGAGGTGGGGAGCGAGGAAGGAAGGAAAGAAGTATCTGTGTTCTTCAGAGGACTGCTACCTAAACTTGCAGTGGTGCTCCCTGCCACACCCCCTTTCAGGTGCAGAGCTGGCAGGCATTTAACCCAGGGCAGGTGCCCTTTAGTGAGGCAGATGCTCTTTGTCACTTGCCATCTCTGGGCCCCTATATAATATTGTGAAAATAAGTGTTATAATGTTTGTTTATTTATTTATTTATTTATTTATTTATTTATTTTTGCTTTTTCAGTCACACCCGGCGGCGCTCAGCAGTTAAGTCCTGGTCTGCAGGAATCAGGAATCATTCCTGGCGGTGCTCAAGGGACCATATGGGATGCAGGGATAGAACCCAGGTTGGCCACATGAAAGGCAAATGCCCTTAACGCACTGTACCATCACTCCAGCCCCCTAATGTTTAAAATTTTTAACTAGAGGTTGGGGGTGTGACAGAGTGCTTGAGCACATGCCTGCAGGTGTGAGGGCTGAGTTTCATCATTGGCACAGCCCCAAGGTATCACCAGAGTGACCGTGGTGGCCCCTGAGCAATTTGTCAATCCGAGTACGGGCCACCTCAGCACACCTGGCCCCTCTTTCCCAACACTGCTGGGGATGGCCCCTATTTAAAACAAAATAACAATTTTAATAAGGTAATGTTTTTATCTTGTCAGGTTTTTGTGGTGGTGGGGGGAGAAGACTCCAAAGCCATGCTCAGGGTCATTTTTGGCAATTCTCAGTTCAATGGGAGGGTCCCAGAACGAACCCTGTGATTCAAAGGCCATTCCCAATGTGGTCAGGGCACCATGTACTGGAAATCAGACTGGAGTCAGGAAGCTGTGTTCCCTAACTCCTCCATTTTTCCATCTTGTTGAACTATATTTTAATGGTAGGTTTGAATAATCAGATGAAAGCCAAAGTATTAAATCACTACTATAAATGATTTGTAATATAATTTAATACCTGTATATAATAATATTGTTACTTTGCTGTGCTACTAAAAACGATGTAATTGAATACTTGGAATGAAGTTTCACAGAAGATAGCACAGCGGGTAGGGCGTTTGCCTTGCATGCAGCAGACATTCGATTCCTCTATCCCTCTCGAAGAGCCTGGCAATCTACTGAGAGTATCCCAACCGCGTGGCAGAGCCTGAAAAGCTACCTGTGGCGTATTCAATATGCCAAAAACAGTAACAACAAGTCTCACCATGGAGACGTTACTGGTGTCCGCTTGAGCAAATCGATGAACAATGGGATGACAGTGCTAAGGTTTTTATCTGATGGAAAACAAGTCCAATTTTATTAATCAGTTTGATCAAAAAAATCACTTAACAACTGAATTTTTGGCAAATATGCTCTATAAGTTGAGCAAAATTTTTAACTTCAACATTCTTGACAAAATGTTTTAAAAAATATGACAATATCAGAGTATTATTTTTTTTTTTTTTTTTTTTTTTGCTTTTTGGGTCACACCTGGCGATGCACAGGGGTTACTCCTGGCTCTGCACTCAGGAACCACCCCTGGCCGTGCTCAGGGGACCATATGGGATGCTGGGATTTGAACCCGGGTCGGCCGCGTGCAAGGCAAACGCCCTACCCGCTGTGCTATTGCTCCAGCCCAATATCAGAGTATTATTTTTAAATTTACTTATATTTACAAAGATATATAGAATATTATTTCCCAAATGCCCTGACACTGATTCCCCCACACACAACTCTTTTAGTATGTTGATTTAAAGGGATCTTCTAAGTTAAAAAGTACAGATTACCAATAGTTATTTGTTAAGTCTTAACATTGTGTTAAAGTAAACTGCAAAGGACATCAAGAAAAGACAAAAGCAGTATTTCACTTACAAATATAAAATCCAGAATCCTCTAAAGAATCTGACTTTCCAAGTCACAGGGTCTGATTAAGGGGAATGAGTGTTTAACAGATAGGGGAAAGCCAAGCACAAAGGAGAAGTTAAAGGTGAATACTGAGGAAATTCATGCATTCTACAAGGAAGTGACCATCGACGTAAAGAGAGGGGTTCAGCAGGGTGATACCATTTCACTGAAACTCTTTAGTGCCACTCTCGAGAATGTCATGTGATGACTGGAATGGGAAGGAACGGGAGTGAAGATAGACGGTCGGCAATTACACTACCTCCGCTTCGCTGATAACATTGTTCTCACACACCAAACATCAGCCAAATGGCACAAATGCTGGCCGACTTCGACCATGAGTGTGGAAAGGTCGGATTGCAGCTGAATGTTCAAGACAACGTTCATGAAAAACAAACTAGTCCCTGATGTTCCATTTGCTCTCAATGGAATGAACATCTCCGAATGCAGCAGCTATGTGTACCTGGGTCGAGAAATCAACATGAGGAGTGACTTGGCCCCAGAACTGCACAGGAGGAAGAGAGCAGCGTGGAACCCCTTCAAAAGCATCAAAGAAGTGGTTAAGAGGACGAAGAACCTCCAGCTCCGGGCACATCTTTTCGATTTCACCGTTCTTCCTGCACTTACATATGCCTCAGAGACCTGGGCCCTACGCAAACAGGATTTGCTTAGGAATTGAAAGCTATGCTTGGAGTATCACATTTCACTCAAGTGAGAGAAGGAATCTGGAGTTCTGACCTCCGTCGATGAGCAAGAATCAGAATTATCTCATTTGAGATATCAAATTGGAATGCCCCACCACAGAGGTGGGGTGGGGTGGGGGATGGGACTGAGGGGTGGGAGGAATACTGGGTTCATGGGTGGTGGAGAATGGACACTGGTGGAGGGATGGGTTCTTAAACATTGCATGAGGGAAAAACAAGAACAAAAATGTGTGAATCTGTAACTGTAGCCTCACTGTAACTCGCTAATTAAAAAATGAATTAAATAAATGAATAAATATTAAAAAAAAAAGAATTGTCTCATTTTCCAAGGAACTGAAAATCAGATGGGCAGGACATGTAATGCGATTTAGAGATGACCACTGGACTAGAGCTGTTACCCACTGGATTCCATGGGGCATCAAAAGACAGCGTGGCCGCCCACCTATGAGATGGTCAGACTTCTTTGTCAAAACCCTGAACAAATTGTTTGAGGCTCTTTCTGTTCCTGGAGCGAGCAGATACCATTGGGCTACACTAGCACGCGACTGGGTCAAATGGAGACTTTACTGGCACCTGTTCGAGCAAATAGAAGATCAACGGGATGACAAGCGATACAACTGATACTGAGAACATGGGAGTGCTTCGGGAGCATTGTGATGGGTGCTACTCAGTAACCCTAAACTCTTTGTGGCCGAGGGGAAAGGACCAGACCAATGTTATATTCTTAGTTTGTTGCTCAGCAATTGATCCTGGTGATGCACTGAATGAGCTGGTGCCATAGTGCTGGGAAATAAACTCAGCCTCCCACACCAAAAACCTGCACTCAGCCCATTGACTCTCTCCAGCCCCACCTACTGTCCCAAACTCACAACAGGGAAATGGAACACCTCACTGATTCAAATGGCAACTGCCCAGCAAATGGAAGTCACCAAAAAATCACCAGAAAAGCAAGAGGAATAATGGGTTCCCCTTTATGCTGGGTATATATTCTGAAATTTTCACTAGGTGCCTGAAATTATGGATAGTACCAAACTTTCTACATACTGCTTGTCTATATATATATATATGTATATATATACATACATATATATATACACATATATATGCCTATAAGAAAAATATATATGCCTATAATAAACTTTAATTTATAGGCACAATAAGAGAGGAACAATAACCAGTAACAAAATAGAACAAAGATAGCAATATACTGTAATGAAAGTTACACGATACCTCTTTTCCCCTTTAAAATATCTTATAAAAGCCAAAATTTTGTATCACAGTTCCTCTATCGAACTATGGAAATTGAGACCAAATATAAAGGAAGAATACTATACCCATTAACAAAATCAATACAGAGGGGCAGGGCGATAGTTCAGTGGGTAGGACGTTTGTCTAGCATGCGGCTGATCATGCACGCGGCTGAGACATTCCATCTCTGGCATCCCATATGATCCCCTGAGCACCACCAGGAGTGATTCCTGAGTGCAGAGCCAGGAGTAACCCTTGAGTGTCACCAGGTGTGACCCAAGAAAGCCAAAAAACAAAACAAAAAACCCCACAAAAACCCAAACAGCCATACAGTTACTAAATTCCAATTTTCAAAGTTTACTTAAGCTAGACAGCTGGGCCCGTGAACTTAGTTCTACATTCCACGGCCAGAAACTTTTTTCAAAGCCTCAATTTCTTCAATGACACAGGCAGTAAACAACCAAGCCTTAACTCTTCCAACACTGAGGTTCCTTAGTCCTAGTTTAATCTTCTTCATTACCAAGGTTTTCTCCTGTTCTTCCCCTACTACTCTCTTCCCTTACTCTTTCTTTGTTTTTAATTTTATTTTATTTTATTGAGTCACCGTGACAAAAGTTACAAAGCTTTCAGGTTTAAGTCTCAGTCATATAATGATCAAACCCCCATCCCTTCACCAGTGCACCTGTTCCCCCACCAAGAACCCCAATATACGCCCCTCCCACCCCACCCCTGCACCTGAGTGGCCAATGATCTTCACTTTGTTCTCTCTATACTTTGGATACATTCAATATTTCAAAAGAGAACTGACTATTATTATTATGAATTTTCCCCCAACAATCAAACCTGCTGAAAAGGCATTATTTGATAGTTTGTTTTCCATTGCTGAGAATGAAGATTATAGAGCTCACATGGTTTTGGATTTTTGTTGTTTTAGCTCAGTTTCCAGTCTAGATGCATTTCTATAAGTCTCTGGGTGCCAAAATGGGTTAGCAGACCTCCCGGATCATAGTCTTTAAGGAGCAGAGGGCATGCCAGTAACACCCGATCCCATGATCTCTTGTGTGCCACGGCACGACAAGCTCGTACCTCTGGGTTGTGAGTCCTAGAAAATGGCGGACGCCACGTGGGCACTGCTGCTGCTGCCGCTGCTCTCTTCTCCGTAGAAAGAAAGCATTGGGAGAGAAGATCCTTCCCCCTCCTCGAGCGGCATGGGGTCGTAGCTCAGCTCACAGTCTAGATGCATTTCGATAAGTCTCTGGGTGCCAAAATGGGTTAGTAAACCTCCCACATCATAGTCTTTAAGGAGCAGTGGGGCAGTGTCGTGCGTGGCTGTTCCAGATCTCATCTGGTCTTCCCTTACTCTTTCATCTTTTTCTCCAACCCCTAAAATTTTACAAAACATAGAAATGAATTTAAAAATTTCTAATATAAGAGCCAGAACAATGGTACAGCAGGCAGGATGCTAGCCTTGCACATGGATGACTTGCACACCATATGGTCCCGCAAACACTCCAGTAGTGACCTCTGAGCACAGAGCCAGGAGTAAGACTTTCACACCATGGAGTGTGGTTCAAAAACAAACAAATAATCCTAATATAAGCACAACAAGATAAATGTGGTAGAATAATTAAAAATCAGCAAATGGAGCCACGCCTTTGGTTATCCCTTTCAAAATAAAAATTTATTAGGGACCACTCCCAGTTAGGGGCTGAGTCCTAAGGTGGTGTTCAGAGGACACCAGACTATGCCCACTAGTGTTCAAGTGATCATGTGGTACCAGGGATCAAAACCAGGGCCTCCAATATGCCAGAACACGTGTTCTTCTTGAGGCAACTTCTCCAATATGAGACACGACTTTTTAGAGTGTATACTCTGGTTCCTTGTCAGTGAGTCTGTATTATTCCTGTACATTTATTGCTACTCTGCTACTCATGTAATTCCATCAGTGGCCAAGATCCAGAGACTATATAAAACAAAGCTCCCGGAAGTGCGTGGCTGCGTATAGTTTTATAGTCTAGCCCACTGATGTGCCTAAAACAGCACGCATGTGTTTGTTTTTAACATACTTGCTTGTATTCTCTGATAAACATTCTTCGTCCCTCTCAGAGAGCCCGGCAAGCTACCAAGAGTATTCCGCCCGCACAGAAGAGCCTGGCAAGCTCCCAGTGGCATATTCAATATGCCAAATAGAGTAACAATAACAGGTCTCATTCCCCTGACCCTGAAAGAGCTTCCAATCATTGGGAAAGATGAGTAAGGAGAGGCTGCTAAAATCTCAGGGCTGGGATGAAGGGATATGTTACTGGTGCCTGCTCCAGCAAATCGATGAACAACAGGATGACAGTGATACAGTGATTCTTGAAAGGCTTAGAATTGTCTTCCAGAAAGCCCTAAGTTGTGTAAAAAGAATATAAATCTAAACCAACTCCAAGTTCCCTCCCTTACTCCTCAAGATAGAATATAATGTTCTTTAGTAAGGTTGGAAAGATAGTGTATGGGCTAAGATGCTGGCTTTCCATACAGCCAAATCTGGTTTTATCCCAGAGTACCACCAGGAGTGGACTCTGAGCAGAGCCAGAGATAGTCACTGAGCACTGGGAGTGTAACTAAAGGTTTCCTTCAGAAAAGATTCGGTAGTAAAAGTAAAGAGTTTAAGATACTCTGCAATGACATGCAACCATAGTGATCCCCCACAATTAGGTCCAACCCCTCCTCTGTCATATAAATAAAGAGAAAAAGGAGAAGTTCAACGATTAAATATCTTTGCAACTTAATGTCCCAAAGTATTAAAATTCGATGCAATCAAGTCCCTTAGCACGTGAATGTTAAAGGCTGCCGAAATTTAGATTCGATTTTTTTCTTCAACATTTTTAAACCAGCTGTAAAGGGGTCCTTGTTGTCTGGGTAAAGTTGGGGTTCCTTTAATCAGCAGCAATGTGTGCTGTCTCTCCAGGAAGAGGGGTTGCCTCGGGGATACACAAGTGTAATGCCAATCCTTTGATGGCCAGCCCTTATTAAGGAGTCCAAAAGCTAAGTGGACACAGAAATATATCACCACCGCAGCAAGTACTCGCTAAATTATAAAGTAAACAAATCCCCACCCCCACCCCCAAAAGAGTTATTTCAGAAAAACTTACATTTCTTAAGCCAAACAGTGTTGTGGGGACTAAATGTTATAAAAAGCAATGACAATTTTGCCAGAAAACCAGGCTGACTGAATCTGGTAGCCAATGTCCGAGATCTGAGAACTTCAGCTGGGAGAGCTGTCCCAGGAAGAGATGGATTTGGGCATAAAGCAGTTACCATAAGGGCAAAATAAAACTTTGTGTTAGTGAGACTCCAGCTCATCAGTTTGGTGCTGAGTTTTGTGTGTATCTACCGTCCTTTCCCCTTTGTGCACCTCATTATTGCCTCACATTGCAATGTTCAACTCCCATGAAACGAGATATTTTTTAGTCTGTGTACAGTGATCACTTCCTCAACTTCTCAACAAGAGATTTTTGGAACTAAAATTTCTGACTTTTCTGGAAGATAACTCCCTCACAAAACTCACTTAAGATTATATAGTAAGAGAGAACTTTGACCCTATTTAAACAAGACCATAAATCCAAAGCTCACCTACCATAATCCCTATCTGGGGAAATCCTGATTGAAATTTGAGGACATGAGTACTCTATGAAGACCAACCCTGACGATTAAAACCAGACATTCTGCAGTGCTTGAAGGTGTATGTGAGATTTAGTGTCTTTCCGTTTAAAGATGATGAGTGTTTGTCTCTCCCTAATATCATATCATAACATTCTATGTAGGAAAACCACTTCCCCCCATTGTAAGACCTTTGTCTCTGAGGCAATCTTTGTGTGATTGTGTGGGGCAGCTTTCCCAGGAGGCTCCACAGACCTGCTGAAGCCGTCACATGTGCCAGTGTGGAAATGAGAAGGATCACATATCTTCTTCACATCTAACATATTTACTCACTGATGATTTTTTTTTTGGAGAGGGAAAATTTTGGGTGCAGATGCTCAGAACTTACTCGTGGGAGAAAAGGCAGAGAGAGAATGGGGTATGGAAGATAGAGAGGGAGAGAGAGAAAGAGAGAGGGAGAGAGAGAGAGAGAGAGAGAGAGAGAGAGAGAGAGAGAGAGCAGGCAGAGTTGTGGGGAGGGAGGAAATCATGGATTTTGGTGCCGGGAAATGTACACAGGTGAAAAGATGGGTGTTGAAACATTATATAACTGAAACACAATCATGAGAAACCTTGAAACTGTGCATCTCAAAGTGATTCAATAAAAACAATTTTAAATAAAATAAAATTTTAAAAAAGGACTATTCCTGTAAGTTCTGCTCTCAGGGAACACTCCTGGCAGTCTAGGCAGTATAGCAAGTGGATGCCAGGAATCAAATGTGGGTTCTCCATGTGCAAGGCAAGCACCCTATCCACTGTACTATTTTGGTGTCTTGTCTAGGGCTGCCCATACAGTCAGAATTTGCCCAGGGCCAGCTCTCAGAGGCCCAGATCCTCCTGCCTTATCTCTGCAGAAAGATATGGGAACATCTATGGTATGGTTATCCACAAGAATAAAATACCACATGGCCTAAGCCTTAAAGTCTCTTACTTTCCCCAGGACACAGGAGTTAACTTTTGTCCACACATAATCCTGTACAAATAGTTATGGTAAGGATATCTATGGACATAATAAAATCCCCACCCTGAAGTTTACTACCAGAATCCTCCAGAATTCATATGCCATCGTACTTCCCCAAACTTCCAGTCCTTTAATTTTCAACACTTCAGACAGAAGGATGGTGGGGACACCTGGTAAAAATCACTCATTTTTCCCAAGTTCAAAACAAACCTAGACATAAGAATGACAAAGGGGTTAGAACCTAAATAAAATAAAAAGTAAAGACGTTACTTTTAACGTCTAAAACATGGTTAAAATGACCAATGTCCCACTGAACTTACCCATGTGATGACTGACCTAAACTAGAGCAGGTCCTCTTACTGCGGAAACACATCTCCAAGAAGATAATTAAAAAAGAAGAAGAAGGACTGACCCCAAAACACTAGAAATAATTTCCTTTGACCAAATAACCTGGTTATATAAGTTTCCCCACAACAGGGAGAGGGCAGCAAACAAAAGAGCCAAGAGATTTTTCTTAACTGTGCTCCTTCCAAATGTAATAAAATACTTATTGGAAACAATCAGTAGATAAACAAGACAACAGTAAAATCAAGCAGAGGAAAATAACCACTGAGATTGATAGAAAATGATAGGATAGTCAAGTCATGTTAAAATGGCACTTGAAAAAGAGACCTTCACAAATGATCAGGGGAAAACGGAGATAGTAGAGGATGTTGGAATCCTGAAGAAAAACTATGCTTTATGGGTTAGAGAAATGGGCTTCATTATGGGCCACATTCCTGGTCTTTCTCACTCTAGGAGGTCATGGGGATAGTTTTGAATAGTCACAATTCAAAGATGCTACTGCCCTCTACTGAGTAGAAACCAGGGATGCTGCTAAATATATTATATTGTACAGGAAGCCATATACCAATAGAACTAGGAAAAAAAAGAAAACGCATATTGCAAATGCACTAGGAAACCAGGCTTGAAAGAGTAAGTTAGAGGAAGAGAGAGATTGAAGGTGAAGTTAGAAAAGATGTAGAATGAGGCGATACTACTGGTGCCTCCAGGTAATGTTCTAGATTTAGATCCTGCTCTGAAGAACTTCTAAAATCACTATAAGGTTTTCACTGGAATAGTAAAACGGGCTAGTCACAACTTTAGAAGATTTTTAGAACTACTCTGGGGCTGTGTGGTGGTAGTTACAGCAGGCAGAGGCCATAGAGCCTCAAGGGAGAAATAAGGTTGGTCGCTGCGGTCATGAGTAGTTGAATTCTTCATATGTTTTGAAGACAGCGTGGAAAAAACGTATGGGGGGGGGGGCCGGAGCGATAGCACAGCGAGTAGGGTATTTGCCTTGCATGCGGCCGACCCAGGTTCGATCCCTGGCATCCCATATGGTCCCCCAAGCACCGCCAGGAGTAATTCCTGAGTACAAAGCCAGGAGTAACCTCTGAGCATTGCTGGGTGTGACCCAAAAAGCAAAAAAACAAAATAAATAATTAAGTATGGGTGGCATAGCCCCAAGAAAGAGAACTGAATATCATGGAACTTTTTTTTCCCCTAAACGATTGAAAGAACAGAAATGTTATCTGTGGAAATAAAAAATGGTTGCAAATCATGCCCCCGTGCCAGGCTATTTTACTCGGGATGACCCACAGGGGCCGGGTGAGAGCCCTCTCCACCCCAAGGGACCCAGCCCTGGCAGCCGAAAACCTCCAGAACTCAACCGCTGCCCTGCTCATGACCGCCTCTCCACACACTCGGGCCGAGCCTCACCCATGAGTAAACCTATTCCTGGAAGGCATGACAACTCATACCTCACCACCCAGACTCCAAGAGTACTGCACCACATTTGATGGGATTTAAATTAGGAGGCAACCACTCTTAGAGGGAAATAATTTTTTTAATAGATACATATATGTGGGCTGGAGTGATAGCACAGCTGGTAGGGCGTTTGCCTTGCACGAGGCCGACCCAGGTTCGATTCCTCCACCCCTCTTGGAGAGCCTGGCAAGCTACCAAAAGTATCTTGCCCACTCGGCAGAACCTGGCAAGCTATCCATGGCGTATTTGATATACCAAAAACAGTAACAAGTCTCAAGATGGAGACGTTACTGGTGCCCGCTTGAGCAAATTGCTGAGCAACGAGATGACAGTGACAGTGACATATATATACATATATATAAGCACACAAGTCTCAACCTTTAATAACATGTTAGTGATCTCTTGTAGAAGGGCTTACTGGCCCCTGGGTGAAATACAACAATCTTCACACTCTTTTCTCTAAGAATATTCTTTTGTAGTATTTTCAGCAGTTTTTCTTAACAAATAATACAAAATATATTATTTTGGTTCTGCTTTGGGGTTCCGGATGCAAATATCTGAAATATGGTGGTGGGAAGGTATCATGGTGGTTGGATTGGTGTTAGAATATTAAATGTTATCAAATGTTGTGAACTATTTTATAAAAATTTAAAAAATGGTTACAAGAGAAAGAGGTTTTAGGAAGGGAAAATTTACATATTCATAACTGGATATGTGTAGTCTGACATGCTCAGTAAGCATCCAAGAAAGAAAGATATCCACCTCCCCCCACTCCCCCCAACCCCTCCGTCCCCAGCAGCACGATGGCCGCAATCTTTCAGAGCCTATTGGACAGCCAAGTACGAGACTGCAGTGACGAGACACGTGGGGCCTCACGGGATGGGGGATGGAACCGGCCCTTCTTTCCACCCCGACAAGGTCCGAGTTGTCGCCCACGAATGGCTCCAGACTTATTACTAAAATATCAGAAATCCAAAGACATTGTATGCTCTTCA
This sequence comes from Sorex araneus, assembly GCF_027595985.1. Taxonomy (NCBI): domain Eukaryota; kingdom Metazoa; phylum Chordata; class Mammalia; order Eulipotyphla; family Soricidae; genus Sorex; species Sorex araneus. Next base: position 196,687,871 of record NC_073306.1, read on the forward strand.
CAATCAGCAATAGAAAGCAAATTATCTAATGATGCCTTTTCGGCAGGTCTGATTGTTGGGGAAAATTCCAAATAATAATGGTGGGTCTCTTGTCAAAATATTGAATGTAATCAAAGTAGAGAGAAAGTGGAAATCGTCTGCCACACAGGCAGGGGGAGGGGTGGGATGGGGCGTATACTGGGGTTCTTGGTGGTGGAACATGTGCACTGGTGAAGGGATGGGTGTTTGATCATTGTATGACCGAGACTTAAACTTGAAAGCTTTCAACTTTCAATAAATAAAAAATATAAAAATATAAATATATATAAATCAAAAGAAATAAAAATGATGATTCAATAAATAAAATATAAATATAAAAATATATAGAAATAAAAATAAATAAAAATGTAAAAAAGAAATAAAGATAATGCATTATTAAATATAAAAAACAGATTGAAGCTCTATTGGTGATATTTAAAGTATCTAAAACATGATGATAGTGAGCTCACTGAGGACAAGAGGGAAAGAGAAAATTGGATATGCAAGGAAGGAAGCAGGCATCAGAACAGGAACCCACAAAGGAGACAAAGAAACAAAGAGAACGGGAATGAAACACAGAAAGTGTCACAAAACCCAAGGAATTTAGGGGCCAGAGAAATGGTACAGCATCTAGACCACTTTCTTTGTGCACTGGCCAATCCAGGTTTGCTCCCTGGCACCCCACATGCTCCTTTGAACTTGCCAGGAATGATCCCTGAACACAGAACGAGGGACAAGTCAGAAGCAGAGGTGGGTATGGCCCAAAATCAGGGAGGAAAAGGCAATCTAGTCATAATTATGACTCTCCGTCATGGATTTTAAAAAGATGGAATATTATTTGTGTATGCTTTTTAAAGAGGCAATGGTGGTGCAGTTATATAAATTATAATGAATCAATGAATTTCAAGAGTATACTGCCTGCACCTATGGTGTGTTCCATATGCCAAAAATAGTAACAAGTCTCACAATGGAGATGTTACTGGTGCCTGCTCGAGCAAATTGATGAACAATGGGACAACAGTGCTATAGTGCTATAACAAGATAGCCACTGACATAGTGTTTAAATAAACTTCTTAAGCTTTATCAATTATTCTGAAAATTCATATGTGCCGAATGCTGGCATTTCTAAAATAATACCCTAACCCTGTACAGGTGCCCACTACTAAAACCCATAATATTTTTTCAGTTAGTACTTATTTATCATGCAATATTTCACTGGCCTTGGGCTACACATTTCAACTTATTCAATTCTAATATTAGGATCTAAAATTGAAATGTGTCTCACAGTGGGCTTAAGAAGCACATTTCCATGAATGGATCGTGTTATTTTTTTCTTTTTCAGTGGGTAAGAAAAAAAGTTATATAATCAGAGGCATCCTAAGTCTGATTAAATATGTAGATTGTAACTAAGGAGCATGACTAGGTCTGTCTTCCAGATACTGAATTGTGGAAGGAAGACAAGAACCCTGCAAGCATCACCTCCTGCAGGCGATTCAGGCTGGAATTTGCAGGCACAGGGCTGGGAGGGATCTGATTAGTCACCCCCTCACGTTTTTGCCTAAATCTCAAATTGCTTTATCAACCCAGAAGACACCTCAAGATACAGAATCAGGCTGATAAGCAGTTTTTCCATGTAAGAACTCTAACACAAAATAATGCTTTCTACATAGGCATAGCTGCTCATATCCTTCGTCTTTCCTTTCCTCCTCTCTTCCTTTTTTATTCATTTTGTGTGTGTGTGGGGGGAAGGGGGATAAGAGGAACCAATAATCTCAGCCTCCAACGCTCCTCTGGAATACCTGTCCACTTCCTCCCCTACACAGGCCCAGACTTGACTGCACCTAAGCTCACTCTCACTCCATCAGCCAGGCCTGTAATCATCCATCGTCCTTACCTTCTCACTTTCACACCACCATTCTCTCTTCTATAAGCCTCCCTTCTGCCAAGGTTTCCTATGGTCACTTAATATAGTTCAGAAATGAGCCTTTTTAAATATAAATTTATAACCCCCTCCTCTCTCAGGCACCTAGCCACATCCTGTATCCTCAGTGGAAACACCAAAGACCTTATAAACTCCAACGGGTGAATATATCAGATGTCAGCGAATATCAGGTCTTTTTTTTTTTTAATAACTTTATTGAATCACCATGTGGAGGGTTACATAGTTCTCAGGATTATGTCGGTTATACAATTCTCAAACACCCTTCACTTCACCAGTGCCCATCTCCCATCACCAACCCCCCCAGTATACCTGCCGCCCCCTCCCACCTCCCCAGTCCCCACCCTTGTACTTGATAAGTTTCACTTCGTTTATGCCTTATCTCGATTACATTCCATGTTTCAACACACAACTCACTACCGTTGTTGGGGTTTCCCCCAAAAAAGGAAAGCAGTCCTATTGCCAAGGAGGCATTTGATAGTTCTCCACTGCTAAGAATATAGAGATATTAAGTCCCGCTGTTTGTTACATAACTTTTCTTTTTCCCCCTTGCCCCGCGCCACCGAGTTCACGCCTGTTTGGTAATCGACACGCTGCCTGACAAGGGAAAAAAAAACCGAAAAGGATGATTATTTCCCGTCATCGGCAGGCGTGGGGCTCTGGCTTAGTTGATAGACTAGTCGAGTGTCTGCAAGCAGTTTCTGGAACCGAACGGCTTGCGCTGGTATCGGCTCCGGCTCGAGATTCCACCAGCGTCCCACTGTTCCATGTACATAATTTTTCCCCTTATATCCCATTCCCACGCCACCAGGTCTGTTTGCTTAATGGACATCACACTATGTTTGACACCACGCCGCGTTTCTTCCCGAGAAAGAAGGATATTTCTTCTCAGCTGGTGTGGGGATATAGCTTAGTTCAGTCTAGAGAGATGGCTACCACTTTGATTGCCTTCAATATTTCAGCAACAGACTTACTATTGTTGTTAGGATCTCCCACAAAAGTCCGACCCATTAAAAAGGGACATATTACATATTGCTGATGCTAAGATGACATTAGGTCGCGCGGCCGCTGCCGCGGCCGCGCGGTTTGGGGTTTCTGTATAAAGTCCAGGGAAAGTACAACCAGAAATAACATCACTACAAACTTTTACCCTTTTATGGTGCTCATAAGATGGAGAAGTCCTGCGCTGTGTTCAGGAGGGAGGAGTTGAGAGAGAGAGACAGGTTAAAAGAATTGGGGGATGCCCGGGTCCCACTCTTTCAGCGCACCGTGGGGTCTCTGGTCCCATGCCGGAATTAGTTCAGTGGGCTGCCTGGAGTCCAAGGGCGCTCCCTTGGGCTCTTCCATGATGCTCGCTCCGCAGCCGGATCCAAAGGGAAGCACACGTGGGGGAGGTGGGTTTAAATATCTATCTGCGGTGGGCGGGGGTCGCCGCCCCTGCCCCCTGGGGTCTCCCGCAAGCTCGCGAAAGCGTCCTGTTTCAGCTGGATCGCCGGCTCCATTTTGCGCTCAGGAAAACCGCAGATCCTGCGCTGTGCTCAGGAGGGAGGAGTTGAGAGAGAGAGACAGGTTAAAAGAATTGGGGGATGCCCGGGTCCCACTCTTTCAGCGCACCGTGGGGTCTCTGGTCCCATGCCGGAATTAGTTCAGTGGGCTGCCTGGAGTCCAAGGGCGCTCCCTTGGGCTCTTCCATGATGCTCGCTCCGCAGCCGGATCCAAAGGCGCGAATATCAGGTCTTTTAGTGACATGTGAGACACAACCACACACCATTCACAGACATGCTCTCCATAATTGCTTTCGTGCTACAAGGGAAGATCAGATATTTATTCGTTAATAAGAACGTCATTGGTACCATGCAATAAGATGCAGTATGAGATTCATTGTACTTTCTACAGGACTGGTGCTTATGAGAAAAGAAACCTGAATGAGAGAAAACCTAGAATTCTCTGAGTTGTGCATAGTGAGGGCGAGGGGATTTCTGGAGTAAGAGGCAGTGAAATATGTTGACTCTTCAGGGAAGCAGGGGGAAGTTAATGGGAAAGCAAATTCCGTTCAGAAAGAGAGATTATGAGTTACCATCCTGAATGCCATGGAATTTGGAAAGATGATGGAGCAAATGATTAAAAATCATGATTAAAATAAAAGCAAATACTTAAAAATAAAACAAATGATTGAAATTTCTGAGTAGTTTCCTATGTTTTTGTTGCTAGTAACATTGCTTAACATTCTTAAGAAAATGATACCAAACCCTAGTTTATTCACGAAGACTTCTGGAGTTGGATTTCTGTTCACGTCAATTCAATTTCAAGAAAAGATTCGACCACGTGGTATACAAATTCTATTTACGTTACATTTGCCAACATTTTTGGAGAATTGACTACGGACCACAAATGGCTCTTCGTGCTTTGCCTAAAGTGTCCAATTAAATCTCCCTAAAGTAAAATATTTTTAGGATTACAATTTCCTCATTTTTATAGATGAGGAAATGGAGGCCTAAGGAACTAAGTAAATGCTGAAGGTCACAGAAAGTAGGTTACAGAGGCAAAGGTTTAACTGTCAGGTTGACCTCAGCAAGTACAAAAGAGTAGGCCTGAATAGGGCCCCTTCCTGAACAAGGACCTCAGGCAGCCGGGAAGGCAGTGTGGCGTTCGGATGGGACATAATGGGTTTTCAGCTCATACGCCTCCCACCACTAATGGGGGCATCACGGTCACCAGAAAGGCCTCTTGTTGGGCCTCTTGCAGATCTTTCCCATTTACACTGAGGCCACACAGATGACTTATAACGATTTCATCCTAAAAACATCTTCCATGGCTCCCTGAGACCGAGGCTTATGTTTTATTTTCTCATTTTCATGACTAAACCAGTCAATGGATTATGGCAGGATTCTATCAAATAGGTGTTAAATTAATTCTGAAACTGGGAAAAATATTTTCATCAGTCTGTGTTTTAGGGTCAAGTTGTATTTTTTAGAATAATCAGAAAAGACCTTAAATTGCTTATCAAATGTCACTTCTTCAGACAGTAGCACTGTAGCACTGTCATCCCCATTCATCAATTTGCTCAAGCGGGCACCAGTAGCGTCTCCATTGTGAGACTTGTTACAGTTTTTGGCATATCAAATATGCACGGGTAGCTTGCCAGGCTCTGCCGTGGTAGAGAAAAATCAATATTTCACAAATATTTCCCGGAAGGGATACTAAATTAAACAATAGTGGGTCACTGACATTTACAATAGTTAAATAAATATTTATCGTTGGTCTCTGGAAGAGATTCGGGGAAAGAAACTGAGAAGAGTAACTGTGACGAATGTCAAGCTACAGGCAATGGGAACAGAGAGAAAAGCTTGGCCGAGGAAGCTCAGGAAATCGGTGGATCAATTCAGTATTTTTCCTTTGGCTAATTTATTGTTTCTTATTCACATAATTCTTTTCACGTCACTAAAAATAGCATCAACTCTCAGCAGGTAAGATATTTGCCTTGCATGCAGCCAGCTCGGGTCGATCCCTGACATCCCCTACGGTCCCCCAACACCACCAGGATAATTCCTGAGTGCAGAGACAAAAGGAACCCCTGAACATCACCAGGTGTGGCCTCAAGAAAAAAAAGCATAAATTCTATAACAAATGAAACGGCAGACCAGTTGTCCCCTTCTCATAAAGGTTAATCTATTAAATTTCGGGATCTGATATGTACTATTTTTGTTCAGTTTCTCTCGAGTTGTGCATTCTCGTTGGCAAGAGATCCCTAATAATTGCCTACATGGAAAAACAGCAGCCACCTTCCCCATAATCCAACTTCCTGGTATTATTTTTCTTATTACTTAAAAGGAATGTAATGTATCAGCAACCAGATCATCTGGAACACTCCGGTCTTTTGTAAGGGCACTGGGAGCTACCTTGCCAAGAAGTGTGATTTTATTGCTAAGAATTGGTAGTCTATTCCTACACACGCATACTGAATTCTGCTCTAAAGGATAACTGTTCTCATACGGATGCTCACAAGTATCATCAAGGACATTGCTTTTTGACTCAAATAAAATATGTCTTCTAATCAGAAGACAGTCACATAAGGAACACCTTATGAGAAAGAAAGTCTGTAAGGAATGCATTCTGGATTCAGGTACGGGAGTTTTGGCAAAGGCCTCTACTTGTGGTAAAACTGGGAATGAAATATGAATAGTAACTAGGCCTTGGCTATGTAAAGTATAGGAAATCCATCCCAGAATCTGCAACTATTACAGGCATACTTGAGAGGGGTGGGAAAGCCCAGGCGTGTACCGGCTGGTAAAGCCAGAGTGTGGGTACCCACACGATCATTTTCCTAAATACCATTGTCTGACTTTGCATTAAGACACCTATGCATGTAACTCAGAAACCAAGAAAACTGAACTCATCAAATACATGCGATATGCCCCATTTGTGAATTCAATAAATTCATACTTTCATACTCAGATTATTAAAATCTATCTTTTACTTGCTAAATCTTCACTTTCTTCTCTCTTTTTTTTCTTTTTGGGTCACACCCAGCGATGTTTGGGGTTACTGCTGGCTCTGCACTCAGGAACTACTCTTGGTGGTGCTCAGACGACCATATGGGATGCTGGGAATCGAACCCAGGTCGGTCTCATGCAAGGCAAACGTCCTACCCACTGTGCTATTGCTCCAGCCCCTAAACCTTCACTTTCACTAACTTTCACTTGCTAAAACTAATCTTTCTTGAGGTTCAGTTCAATTGAGGATCTTCCAAAAGTGATTCTGCCTGATTGAGTATATAAGACTCAGTAATTAATAAAATCACATTCGTTTCTAGTCAGTTTTTTTTTTCATTATGTGAAATGATTGAAAATTTTGATAAAGAAAATATATTTATCCCTATATATTCCTCCAAGCCTGCTCAGATCGGGACTGGGCCTCCTCCACCCAGATCCCCAGTTTTCCAGTAGCTGGACAGTCACGCCCACAAACTGCCCCCGGTGCCTGTAATCACATCAACTGTCAATATTCAGAGACTATAAAACAAAGCTCCTGGAAGAGAGCAATGCAGAATCTTGCACAGCAGAGCCTGGCAAGCTACCCTTGGTGTATTGATGTGCCAAAAACAGTAACAATAATGGGCCTCATTCCACTGACCCTGAATGCAACAGGGACAAATGGGGACGTTACTGGCACCCGCTCGAGCAAATCAATGAGCAACGGGGATGATAGTGATACAGTGACATAATCTGAGCAACACTTTGTTCTGGGGTGGAAGGGATCTAATACAGGAATACAAAATATGCCCTCCAGAAATCTGAGAAATCTTCCCATGCCCTAAAAATTTCTTTTTAATTACAATTAAAATTGGCATTAAAAATCAGCATATTTCTGGAATTAGAATATTCAATGTTATTAACACGTCTCATCAAATTTCTTCCATGGTCCCAATAGACTTTATATAAACATTAAACTCACACGAAAGTTCTAAAGACTGAGGCCAGAATGATAGTACAGCAGGTAGGTTATTTGGTTTGCATCCAGCTGACCTGGGTTCAATCCCCAGCATCCCATAGGGTCCCCTGAGAACTGCCATGTGAGGTCCCAAATGAAATAAACAAACAAAAATTCTAAAGACCTAAATTATACAAAACATAGCATAATGTTAGAGCTTGTTCCCTATCTGACTACAAAATTATTTAAAGCTATATCAACAGTCTTTCTGATATAAGAAGATATTTATATTTATATTCATATATATAGACAAAACAGAATAAAAATCCCAAAGTAACCCAAGACAAAAAATAGATTAAATTTTAGCAACAATAAAATAATGTGAAAATAATAGTTTTTAGTACATTGTACTAAAATAACTGGTTATCCACCTGTGGGGGAAAATTAGACTAAACCCTGTATAACAAAATATGCCAAATTTAATCTAAAACGCTATAGATGTAAACATAAAGCTAAAAGTAACTATGACAAAATCTTTGCAAGCTCTAAAATAGCAAAAATGCCATATGACACTGAAAAGAACAAAATAATTTTTTACTGGCAGATTGTAATTTATCAGATTTAAATTCCCTTTAAAAATGATAAGAAAAAGTCAAAACATAAACTGGAAGAAAATATTTAGAATCATAAATTTGGCAGAGATCTTCTAAGCAAAAAGTATAAATACTATCACAATTCAAATTAATATAAAATAATCTAATAATAAATGAACAAAACATTTTTGTAACCACTTCATAGAATTAAAATGCATTCATATGAAAAGACACGTAGTAAGTTCCCCTGAGCACCACTAGGAGTGAACCCTGAGCACAGAGTCAGGAGTAATTCCTGAGCACTGCCAGGAATTACTAAATTAAGTGATTAAAATAAGTAACTGGAAACTAAAATAATATTTTAAAACAATGTTTTAAAATAAGAATAGTCAGGGCTGGAGCTATAGCACAGTGGGTAGGGCATTTGCCTTGCACGCGGCCAACCCAGGTTCAATTCCCAGCATCGCATATGGTCCCCCAAGCACCACCAGGAGTGATTCCTGAGTGCAGAGCCAGGAGTAATCCCTGAGCATCGGTGGGTGTGACCCAAAAAGCAATATATATACATATATATATGTATATATGTATATATATATAGTAAAAATTACAATAAGAAAATTTGGGATTGAGGACTAGTAGAAAAGAAACTCAAAAGAGGGCATGGGGAACTTTTAGTCACAATTGAACTATCATCTATTTTGTGGTGCTGCAGATGATGTCATAATTTGTCAAATGTGAATTAAAATGTATAAATTATATTGAATGCAAATTACTCTTGATAAAGTATTTGATATATATATCAGGAATTCAAAATAACTAGAAAGATTGAAGAAACACTGTATAGACCAGGACACTCCACATTCACTAGAAAGAAACGTGGAGAGTCCCTTTTCTTTCATTACCCAACACACACACACACACACACACACACACACACCTCACTCCCAATTGTGCACGGAGCTCCTCTTTATAAGAAGAAGAGAGGTGAAAAAGAAACAAACACAGACTATCAAAAATTTCATAGAGTGTGCAAAAGTAATGAACACCTATAAAATGAGAACAAAGTGAATTTGCTGCTTCCTATTATGTATGGAGTTTACACACCAGCCACATAATCCCAAAAGAACCAAGGAAACCATGAAAGCTAATATGTGAATTATACTTTAGGGGAAGTATAGTGAAATGGAGGTGTTCACACTAAGGCAGAGAAAGTGCAATAACTTTGAGAACAAGGAGTGGGAATCAACCTTAAGCCTAAATTAAAATGGGGAGGGTGCAATACAAATACTTGGACTAGAGACTGAGTGTCACATAAGAATTGAATGTTAACTTCTTCCAAACCTCCCGTGGGAATCCACAGAAATATTGGGAGGTTATTAGGAGAAATAGTGGGATGCCTCCCCTTTATCTGAGAGCTATTTTAGTATAAAGGAAAAGGATGAATCCATATATCTGGAAAACTAGATGAAGTAAAACAACTTATTCATGGTATCTCATCTTCAAAGTACTCCTGTGAAGTATTATTTTCTTCATAACATCCCTCTGAGTTATTTTCTTCATTTCACAGAGAGGGAAAAGGACTTTTAGAGGTTAAAAAAAAATCTTAAAAGAATGGAATCAAGATGTGACTATGTCACAATCTCAGGCAACTACACTCTGCCCCCTGGAAGTGTCCTCAATGAGAAAAGTTGACAGGTAAATAACTATAATATTATTATCAAAATAAGAACTACAACAGAATAGACAAAGAAATGATATGAAAGCAATGTTAACTTTGCTAAAACAGTCACAGAGGAGGCCAAGTACTGGTTGAGTATCTAATCATTGCTTTGCTCATAAAAATTACCCCTAAGAATATGTTTAATTATAATCAGCAGTAGCTCACATTACTATTAGGGATGTGTTAAACTTCAAAACAAATACCACTTTAGTAGAGCATTTCACACACACTCTTTGGGGGAAAAAATCAGGCCCATTTATCCTAGGAACATTTATTTTAAGGTAGTATCTCAATGGCTTGTAACAAATGTGACAGGAAGTGGTTCTCAATCTAAACAGACTCAAAGTTTATCATATGCTAACTCTGTTAAGTTAGACAAAACCGATAATCATTTTGAATTTCACACATTATCTTCTAAATGTCAAGCGAATTTCATGTTCAACATCTAGAAGTTTACTTGCAATTCAATTCACTTAGGAAGTCTATGTAACTGTTTTTTTTTTTTGTCTTGTTTTGTTTTGTTTTATGCCTATTGCTGAAGTCTTCCACAAATGTTTGGATTCCATTCAGTTATTTTGGCTCTACATTGACTTATATAAGGAAATGTAAAGAAATCAGAATCAAGGGGGAAAATTACTTCTAATTATATGCTTGGCACTGGGTCTAAAGTTGCCATTATAATGAGAAAGAGATAGAATTCCTCCTTAAGCAAGTCAATCTGGCAGAGGCAATAAAAATGGAAGCAAATCACTGTAATATAATATACTATGTGCTATACTAGAAATGAGTGCAATGTTCTTTGTGAGATGATGAATATGTAATTAATTTGGTCAGAGAGACTACACAATAAAAAAGAAGGATTTAAAATTTTTCCCAAATTACATCATTTTACTGTTTGTCATTTACAACTATAGTTATTTACACAATGTCTGACATATAGCTGCTACTCAAAAAATGTTAGTTGAAAACATAAACAAGATCATTTTTATATGTTTCTTTACTCTTTATTTTGACAAGAAAAAACTAGCTTGCATAATGATCATTTTGATGGAAAGCCTTCCAGTTTTTTTCTATTCGTATATGAACATATGTATGAGCACAAGGCTTATCCTTCAAAATTGTGAACTACTTCTAAGTCTCAAGTATACTGGCCTGTAACTTTTGGACAGATATTTATTCTTGACCAAACCTTATCTGCACCGTAGCACTGTCTTCTCGTTGTTCGTCGATTTGCTCGAGCAAGCACCAGTAATGTCTCTATTGTAATGTCTCTATTGTTAACAGTAACAAAAAACAGTTGTTACTGTTTTTTGGCATATAGAATACGCCCTGGGTTGCTTGCCAGGCTCTGCCTTGTGGGTGGGATACTCTCAGTAGTTGCCGGGCTCTCCGTGATGGACGGAAGAATCGAACCCGGGTCAGCCTCATTCAAGGCAAACGCCCTACCAGCTGTGCCATCACTCCAGTCCTAAACCTTATCAATAGACAATTTAATCAAGAAAGAGTTGGCAAACCTGCTGAGAGATGCAGTGAATAATAATAAATAACAAAAGATTCATTGTACTTAATCATCCAAGATTTAATAAAGACTTATCGAAATAAATCCATTTGACTGGTGAAATATAAGCTCTTCTGTGCATTACAAAAGAAATGGACATTAAAGGTAATTAACTCGAGGTAATTTGAGGCAATTAACATATTTAATTTAAGCTATTATAGAGCAAAGAAATGAAAGAGGAGGAATTTTCCAAACGAGATGGGTGACAGCACAGCAGCAAACGGCAAAGCTGGCAGAGGAATGGCAGCTCTCAACGTTTCCAACAGCAGATGGGTCATAAAGTTTCTGCGTGAGTGAATGTGGGTGCCCCTTCGATATTCTGTCTCAGGGAGAGCATGTCACCCACGGCAGAGTGCCAGCCTGGAGTGGGGACTCAGGAGGATGGTAGCGGTGCAGGTGGCAGCAGGCAGAGCTACCGCCGTTCTTGGTGCTATGGGAGGTGGCAGAGTTTTAGCATCTGAACAGAGCTCTTTGCGTCCAATCTGACACAACCGTGGAGCACGGGTTCCGGAGTGGAGGAGGCACCCTGGGTTCCCATCATGGGGCCCCGGTGATTCACTACCCACCCCCATTCCTTCCCTGGACCACCCTGGACTGCCCACAGCAGATTATGGAGGAAAAGCTCCCTAAGTGCCAATTGTCTGATGACCCAGCATGGGGGCTTGTGCCCGCAGTCAGGCACTGCTGGCCTGGTGGTTGTAGTCCACTCAGAGTGTCCAGGCCCCAGACTCCTGTCCTGGGCCCTAACAAGACCACTGCTGCAGCTGCCACTAGGGTCCAGCAGGTCAACCTGGATCTACGGGGACAAGCGCATCAGCAGCTTGATGGTGCCTTCAGCCTTTTTTTTATTATTATTGTTTTTATTAGAGAATCACTGTGATGTATGAACTTTTGTGTTTGCATTTAGCTCACACAGTGATCGTTTACCCATCCCTCCACCAGTGCCCATTCACCTCCACCAATGATCCCAGTATCCCTCTCACCACCCCATCACCATTGTGCCTCTGGCTGGACTCCAGCAATTCAGGACCAAGTTTCCCAAGAAATTAAACCACCAAAAGTTAAGTATGTGGGAGCCACGTCCACAAACCATCTTGGCTCAGCCATGCAAGCTCGTTTATCTGCCTTACTTCAGAGACAAATAAATCTCGAAAGAGATCAAAAGCTGCCATTAATCTCGAACCCACACGAGGCTGAACATATGGGGTAGATCGGAGTTGGGTTGAGTTCAACTGCCTGTCCAAACAGAGTCCCCTACAGCTGCTTGATCTCACAATCCAATATCACTGCCATGCCTCCAGGGAGACTACATTGTCTCTGGACAAACTTCACCAAGATATCAACCTGCTGAAAATTCAGGTATGAGGATTTTGTGACTGAAATCTCCAGGGTGTCTTGGAGTAGGGATGGGCTACGTCCCCCCACTCCCCTGTACTTCCAGAAGCCCTGGCAGTCACATCAACACCCTAAAGCTACCACCCATCGAAAAAAAGCTATTCCAGCTGTACCTTCCCGACAAAAATACTGAACACCTTGAACAAACACAATGGCTTCTTAGTTCCTGTATTGCAAACCATTATGCACAAAAGGAGAGCGAGAAAGAAGAAAGGTGCATGTCATAGAGGCAGGTCATTGGAGGTAGAGGTGGAAGTGGGATAGTGGTAGGGAAATGGGATATCGATGGTGGGAAATGTACACTGGATAAGGGATGGGTTTTAGAACATTGTATGACTAAAACCCAATCATGAATAGCTTTGTGATGATTTATTTCATAGTGATTGAATTTTAAAAAAATCAAGATTTTGAGGGGGGAATAAAGAAGAGGGGAAATATGAGAGAGAAACAGAGAAGATAGGGAAATAGGAAAGTCTTTAAAAACAGAGGACACCAAATTGGGAATTTAGGACAGTAATTCAAATAAAAACAGCATGAATGGAAATGGGGCTTTAATACATAAATTTGGAAATAACCAAAGTATACTAATAGGAATATGGGAGGTGGGAATGGGGAAGGGGAAGATAGGTGGGAGAGAGGAGGAGGAAAATCTGGTGATTCAACAGAGAAGACACTCATAGACGAAGCCATGACCTATATACATCAAGAAGACATGAATCAAAAGCAATGTACATTGAGCATTAGAAACTTGAACTCTATTATAACCCTATTACATAAACTATTAAAAAAGTTTTAAGCTGTGTAAAGTGTTATCTTCACCAGAATCATAAATGTCAGTGCATTGTAAATTGCAGTGCCTTAACTATAATATATTTTAATGAAAATGTAGATATATAATAATAAAGAATTGCCTACAAGTTCCAGCTCATGAGACAGCTCAAGAGGCTGAAGCAGGCTGACTCCCAATAGCACCCGCTCCCTCAAGCACAGTCAAGGCTGACCTAGTGGCCCCCAGCACTGCCTGGCCTGAGAAGAATCAAGTCCAGCATCACTGGGATTGGCCTTCCCCACCCCCCAAACAAAAGGAGATATTTCAAAAGTCAACCTTCTTTGAGGAAAGAGAGAAAGGTGTGCATGCTTAAAAATAAACAGTCCCTTGATTTCTCCTATGCAGTAGATTAACTGGTCCTTGAGGCTGATGGCTGCTAGAATCAGTTTGGGAATTTAGGACAATAATTCAAATAAAAACAGCATGAGTGGAGATGGGACTTTAATACATAAGTTTGGAAATAACGGAGAGATTGACATGGAAAGGTCAAATAAATGGAGTTTAGAATATTTCCTCTAGGGTCAATTGTGGTAAACTTAATGTAGCATGTATAGATGTTAATTGGTATAATGCATACCTGAAACATAAACTGTTACAATGCAATCTTACTTAATAAAAATTTTAATATTCCTTTATTACTTTAGAACTGTGTGAAAACATGCCATGGGTAAGCACATTCCTTTTTAAAAAGGAAGGGGGAAAAGGAGGGGGTAGTTGAAATACCTAGAATCTTAAAATTACACTTACCCACCTAGTTACACTGACATCTTCAGGTCCTTCCAAAGGAAAACATGTACAGCTTAAAACTTGCATCATGCAAGAGTAGAACATGCAACCCCTCCCGACAGGTGAACACCGGGATGCAGGAGAAGAGATATGGGCTACATATGACAAGTCTCTTGTTCCAGACTCAGAAGAATGCAACGGTGAGACAATTTGTTACATAATGAACGTTGCTCTGGTTGGAAATGAGAACTCTGAAGATTATTCAATGCTAACAAAAATAAACATGATTTACAGTAGCCTGTGCCTCCCGGAAGAGGAGAAAGCTCCATCCAGGACCTTGATTAAACCAGAGACAAATGAGGGGCTTTGGAGCCACGATACAGAAAGTAGGGCATTTGCCTTGCACGCAGCCATCCAGGTTTCAGTCCCCAGCATCCCATATAGTCCCCCAAGCATGGCCAGGAGTAGTTTCAGAGCGCAGAGCCAGGAGTAACCCCTGAGAATCATATCTATGGGTGTGACCCAAAAAGGAAAAAAAAAGAGAGAGAAATGAGAAAAACATTTCAAAGCTTCGAAGGGTGCCTTGTACTATTAACAGAACAGAGAGACTTCACTTAGCAAGCTTATGTTGATTTTTTTTAGTCATGGCTGCAGAAAGTTGAACTGCACTGAATGACAGAAAAGGATGAATTTTGATTTGAGGAAAGTCAGCAGAATGGAGAGGAGCAAAGCGCAGAGCAAAGAAAGAATTCTACATGGGTAGGAATTCAGAGCTAGAGAGAGCAAGGAAAAATAATAAACTGAATCCCCTGTCCCACCATCCCTTCAAATTTTTGGCCCAAATATTCGAAATTGTTTTTGTGCTCCTGCTAAAGTGTGATGGGAGATCAGAAGAAGGGGGATGGTGGCATCTATTACAGTTAGATCGAATGGATAATCCCAGAGAGCTGGTGTTGGAAGCGCTCCCAGCACAGACACTCTTAGTCCCTATTGCTGGAATCATACGCTTGCAATGGGGGGGGTCGTGGGGGTGGTGCTGAGGAATGGGGGAGGATTGGGGGAGTGCTCTGAGGCAAGGGAAGGCTCCAAATTCACCGGCGATCAGAACTAGTGCATGAATTTGGGCGAGTTTAAAAATATTCTTACATTTGGACTCTGAACATCCTCAAGGACCAGTAAAGCTGGCTTCCCTAGAGACTATCAGAAAATTAAAAAAAAAAAGAACCATGGACCACTCCTGAAATTTCTTGAACTGCCCCTTCCATCTGTTCTTTAGGCACACAGCCTATTTCTCTTAATTTACACATAATGACTTTCTAATTATTGACTTTAGGTGCCTTGCCGAGAGGTTTCCTTAGAAACTGCCTCAGAAACGGTTTGATGTTACAAAAATCCAAAATTAGAACCAAAAATCAAGTTGAAAATTAAAAAGAAAATAAGTTGGTGTCATTATTACAATAAATGGTATAATTGGACCTATCAAGAATCACCAAACGCACGTCTGACTCGCCTCCTCACGTTCTGAGAATTCTCTTTCTTGAAGTTTCTTCCATAGACTTGTCAAAAGAGAATAAAGAGTTCAAAAACTTTTTCCACCCTTTCCCACTTGAAAATGTTTGCATTAAAAAAAATTCTCCTAACTGGAGAGTTTTAAGTGACATAATCCAGAAGAAGAAGGACAATGCCATTTCACTCATCTGTGGTACACAGAGAAACAAAACAAGGGAATAGACATTATCAAATGATAACTTGACTTTTGATCATGAAAGTGAGATTAGAAAGCTGAGTTAGGCATAAACAAAGAGGTAAATAAACTACAGTGTTGAGTGGGTGGGCTGGGGTGAGGGGTGGGGATAAGTGGATCGTCATTCACTGCTGGTGGGAATGTTATCTGGTCCAGCATTTTTGAAAAATATACGTACATTTCTCAAAACACATACTAAAATGAGTTTCCATATGATCCAGCAATTCCACTTATTGGACTTTACTCCAAGGACCCAAAACCTCTATTTAGAAAAAACTATATGTATTCCTATGTTCATTACAAAACTCCAACAGTAGCCCAAATCTGAAAACAGCCTAAGTGTTCAAGAACAGATGATTGGATAAAGAAAGTGTAGTACATACACACAATGGAATACTCTTTGGGCACAAGAAAAGATGATATATGTTGGGGACTGGACTGAGGTGTCAGGATGAGCCCATGTAGCTTGTACCACACCATGGGTAGGAACACAAGGACCCATGAAAATGGGCAAGATTTCTCATGTGTCCTAACTGGTTTGGATGAAGCTGAACATCTTTTTTCCTTAAGCTGCTTTCAATAAATAATTCCATAAATTTCAGTATATTGAAAGAGTCAGTTTTTCCTTTTCTCATGGAAGCCCAGCCTGATCTTTGACTTGTAGATTCCAGACTCTGGCCCAGCCTAGTCTTTGGGATGCAAATTTCAAATGTTTGCCCAGTTAGTCTTTGGGGTGTAGAGTTCAGGTGCCAGCCCAGCCTTGTCTTTGGGATGCAAACCCAGATACTTGTAGCCCAAGAATGTTTTCGGTTTCAGTTTGTATCTCTTTCCTTAGGCCAAAATTTACTGGCCTGTGGACATGAGGAAACAATACATGCTTTTCCTGCCTCAACTTCTTGTGATGACATCACTGTATTGAGCCCTTTAGAGTATGAACAGTAGGATGGTAATGAAAGGAGATTTGGGGGCTCTCTCTACCTTTGTCACAGGACTGAGAATTTGGACCCTCCATGACATAAATTTCTCTCAAGTTCCTTGTCTCAGCACCTCCAACTGAACGAATATTCACGCAACAGATATGCAATTTACTGCTAGTGGATAGATCTGAAGAGTATCATACTGAGTGAACTTAGAAGTTGAGGGGCAGACACAGAATGATCTCTCTCATGCGTGGGGTATAAAAAAACTCAGTGTGAGAATAACAAATGCCCAAAGTCAACAAACTGAGCACTGGTCTTCAGTAAGAAGCTTACCACAAGAGAGAGATTAGAGTGGGAGGATTAGGATGAGGGTGAAGGACACTGGGACAGTAGTGGAGGGAACTAAACATTATGGCGGAGGGTGTGGTGCTGGAGTAGGTTATGCATGGAACCCTGTCATTACCAATACTGTAAACCAGAGTGGCCAAGACTTTAAAAAGAAGAAAAACAAAGAAGAAGGGAGGGGAGGAGGTGAGGTAGGAGGGGAGAGGAAGGGAGGGGAAGAGAGGAAAGAAATCCAGGGGGTGAGTAAGAGTCCAGCGAGAGATAACAGGGGTAGGGGATAGGGATCTGGGGTCTCAGGCACAACAGTGAAGTATATGTAAACACCTAAACCACAAAACCAACAACACTGACAACAGAAGACTCAAATTCCAACGACCAAACTTGGCAAAATGTGCCTGTCAAGGAGGCAGGCTTGGGGCTGGGAGGGAACCTGGGGACACTGATGGAAGGAGGTTGACACAGGTGGTGAGATGGGCCTGTAACTCTCTGTTCAGAGCAACTTTGTAGAGCACAGTGCCTTAACACAAAAATCTTAAAAATTAAAAATCAAAAGCACATATCGCATTTCCTCTAAGTCTTCATTCAGAGGAGGCATATAATATACAAAGAACTTTTCCACTACACTGGAAACAGGATTTTGAGACGCATTCAATTGTGTCCCTGTCACCCTTTAGCCTTACCCTCCTCTCATTAAACCTTTAACTGGAAACCTTTCAAAACTGATAAAATATGTTGTTAACATCCCTGAATAAAAACAGTAAAACAGTTCTCAAATGAAAGCAATGTGCCCTACCAACAAGGGTCTCGCTATAACATAATTAAAAATAGTAACTCTATTTTCCCCTTTGTAGACAGGAAATCACTAGCAGAACAAGCACCAGTTTCAGATTTACTTAAAGATAACACGTGAATGAAGGTTCCAAGAGGGTTTGGCTCTCTTAATGATTAACACATTTTATGGCATTCCTTCAAATGATGGAGAAATACTACCCAATATCTTACTGCCGTCTGTACTTTCTACACATAAAACATCCCTTTCCCTGACACACATTTCTTTCAATCTTTTCCCCCTGCTCTTTTGCCAACTGGATTTTTATACAAGTTCCCAATCACATTTAGCTTCCAACATGAGTGCCGCGCTAGGAGCTGGCAAAGAGAAATAACCCTAAAATGGATACAGTTTGAATATGTGAAGGGAGATCTCTTGGGAGAAAAATATACTTATGCTTGGTGTATAGTACGGTTACAGCTGTGTGTGTATTATTTAAAATTGTGGCTGCAAATACACAAGATATAGTCATTATATGTCAATAGCAAAGAGTAAGCTCAAAAACTTTTTGATGTACATTTTTTAAAACTCATTTTGTACTTTTAACATTAAAAGAAGGAATCATTGATACGCTAAGTATCTACTTATAAAACAAAAGTCACACGGTTAAAATAAACAGCTCAAATTTCCACAAATCCTCCCACTTGTCTCTTATTAGTCTTATATTTACTATTACTGGCATATTAAATACCATCTATTCTGTTAGATTGTGATCCTTATGTTCCTAAAAAACCTTAGTTGTCCAAAATCAGGCTATAAAAATAATTGTTTCAGTGGAGGGGAAAAAAGAGATTGCAAGTTAAAGAATTCTAGAGGCTTAATAGCAAATTTAATTTTCTTTCACAGCCTTCAGTAAAAACGTTGAACTTTTTTAAATGTCTCTACTTAGATTTAAAAAAAAAGCTTTAATTCTTTTTTCCAATTAATTTTATTATAGTGTCATGATTTCAGTACTACTGATACTTATGTTTTATGCTGATGCTACCACACTAATCCACCACGAGACTGCCAATGTCCCTCCATTGCTGTCCCTAAATTCCTTGTTTTCGTGCCCCAGTCACCCACCCTGACCCCCACTCCCCTCCGTTGGCAGTCTCAGCCCTATTGGCAATATCTCAGGATTTGTTTTCATTGACCATCATCAAGTTCCCTTTCTTTGCTCCTTTATATTCCATATGAGTCAAATCATGCAGCGTTTGCCTTTCTTCCTGTGACTCACTTTGCTTAAAGTTTTCCATGTAAATATGACACAACTGGGGGTACAGGAATGGGATGGAGGCCACATGGAGCAGTGCTCAGAGGCTTCTCCTGGTTCTGTGCTCAGGGGACAATAGATGGTGCCAAAGATTCAAGCCAGGGATGCAATCTCAAACAAGGCCAGTATTTTTATCTCCTGCACTATCTTTCAGGCAATGGCCACAATATTTCTATTCTCTCATCTATTGTTTGGCACGTGGGATGTTTCCATTTCTTGGCTATTACAACTAGTGATTCAATGAACATAAGTATGTACGTAGCTTTACCAATTTGAGCTTCTGTGTTCTTGGCTTAGATGCCATAGGAACTCTGTTATTCTTGATCATTTCTAACTCAAGAGAGAAGACTTGCTTTTACATTCTTGTTCTAAGATTAACAAGACATTTCTCAGCTTTATCACTCTTTCTTCCATCGTTATGAATAATAGATCTCAGGCCAGAGAGATAGTTCAAAGGGCAGGAATGCATGCTGGCATGCAGAGGCCCTGAGTTCAATTCCTAACACCACATATTCTCCTGACCACTCTTCCACACAGTCCAGAGAAACCTGGATCACCAGGTCAAGAATAAACTTTCATCTGCACCCTGGTTCCATAGACAACTGCCCAGTGCAGACCCAGAGGCCCTCAGCACCACGGGGATGACCTGGACTAATTCCCAGTACCGCAGCATCCAAGCATTAAATTGCCAGTTCAATCAACCCAGAATCCCTGGGAGGAGCCCTGGGCCTCCTGAGAACTGCTTAGGAGCTTCTCCCTTTCCAAAATAATAAACAGTATGTGGCGAGGGTAGTTTAGGAGGAGTAGAGGTAAATGGATTCAAAAACAGCAGAAGGTCTACAGTTGATTAAATTACAGTAGACCCTGGACATTAAAAAATATCACTCCAGAGTGATCTTCTGATTCTTTTACTTGGACAAGGACAACGTCCTCAAAATGAAAATGTATTATACTTTCTAGTGCTAAGGAACACTTCATAGGTATATGCCCCTCACAAGGGATTTCCTTAATTCTCCTGAAGATAAGAGGAAACTTAGAAGTTCTGGGGAAGAGGCCTGCTTCTGCTTCATGGATGAGATGCCCAGGGTGCTATAAAATCATCACCACCTCTAGCCATGCACTAATGGTTGTTTTGTGTGTTGGTGTTCCACTTTCCTCTGCCAGCCTCCAGGAAAAGGGGCAGGGAAGCAGCATGAGAAGCAATGGTGCATCAAGACTGAGCAGGAAGCCATCCCAATGAACACACTGAAGAAATATGTCCAAATGAACACATTTTAGTTTCTGTTTATTGTCTTGCTTTATTTTTTAAGTGTCTGCTTGAAGCATTAAGGAATAACCAGAAGAGTGGACAACTGGTGCTATTTGAAGCAATTTGTGGGATAAAATGACTGTAGCTTTTCCATCAAAAGTCCCAGAGCTTAAGAGAGGAGTCCTAACCCAGAATGATGATAGCACCAGGCTTGTCCTTCAAAACTCTCCCCTGCACAGCTTCCCTTTGGTTGGTGAGCACCCAGGAAATACTGCTGGGAATAGGCACAGTCATCAGCTGGAGGCAGTATGACCAGCCAGGGAGGGAAAGGTGATTCTGACCCCAAACCATTAAAAAAACATTAAAAAACCATTAAAAAGCTCAGTCTAAGGGGGGGGGGGACAGCATGGTGCCTGCCCAAGCAGAACATCCAGCAGCCACTTGCTTCCACATCCAAAACCACTGCCATACCTCTGGCTGGACCCCACCACCCTGGGACAGGCCTCATGAAGATATACTCTGCTGAAAATATGGGTATGTGGGTTTTGTGACTGAAATCTCCAGGCTTTCTAGGGATCAGGAGGGCTATTTCCCCCTACCTCCCTGTACTTCTGGAGGCCTCAGCAGTCACATCCACACTCCAAAGCTGCCACCCAGTGAAAAAAAGCTACTCCAGCCTTACCTTCCCAATAAAAATACTGAATACCCTGAACAGACATGATGACCTCTTAGTATCTGAGTTGCAAACCATAATTCACAAAAGGAGAGAGAGAAAGAAGAAAAGGGCCTGCCATAGAGGCAGGTTGGGGGTGGATTGTTAGGGATAGTGGAAAGGAAATGGGGGACATTGGTGACAGGAAATGTACGCTGGTGGAGGGATTGGTAGTGGATGAGTGTATGACTAAAAACCAATCATGAAATGCTTTGTAATGATGTATCTCACAGATATTCAATTTAAAAAGTAAAAAATAAAAAAATTTAAAACACACCCAAAATAACCAAAAAAAAAAAAGAAAAAAGTAAAAGAAAAAAAACAAAAGCCACTGTTGAAGGTTGGAAAGTAAGTTTGTTTGTTTGCTTATCAATATATTCATTCCCATTTTAAACACATGTATTAAGCCATTTGAAAAATAAAAAAAAAGATGAACAGGTAAGTAAGCATATGAGGAGATGCATGACAAATAAAGTCAGAAACTTGATTCTGAATACTCATCAAATCTTAGATTCCAAAACATCCATAATCTAATGCCTTTTTTAAAAAAAATTCAAAATAAAAGCAAGCTGGAGAAATCAGAGAGCTGTTCACATAAGAAAGTGAAAAAGAGATATATGTTAACTCTAAAACACTAGTTCAAACTTTTTTAATCTGCCTCTTTCATCTCTGTCAAGGATGGACTCTTGTTCTCTAATAGTTTCATCAGCCACTCTAACTCTATCCTTCTCATTTCCAAGTGACCTCATCAGGGTGGTTCTCAGGCAGCTGGTGATGTTCTGAAGTGTCCTACTGCCACCTCCTGAGAGCTAGAGCAAGCACCCTTCCTCATCAAATTGTGGTATTCAATAGAGCTTTCCCTGACTCACACTTTTATCTTTTATGTTTTATTATTTTGGGAGCATTAAAAAGTTTACTCTCCATTTCAGAGTTTTGTCAGTACTTTGCTGACTTAAAATATATTACTAAAAGTCTCATTCATCTATTTTTTTTCCTGAAGAGATACAGTCTTTTCCTGAGGCTGCAAGGTAGATAAATCACATATAACCTTGGCCCAAGACAAGGAAGCGATGCATAAGCACAGAATCATGTGCAAAGAATACAAACAAGCTGCTAAGAGGCTTGAAAAACTTCATTGTTGCTGCTCTGGGAATTTGGCAATATGGTGTCATCATAAGCAAATATGTCATGCATGTCATTTCATAATGAAACACTTCTTTTTTTTTAAAGGCATATTTAACATCTGGATAACTCTAAAGCTCTTAAAGTACAGAAAGTAGAATTCATTAAATAAGCAATAAAATGTCATTCTGTGTGTGTGGGTGGCAGAGGGACCTATATCAAGGGAATCTATAGTTCTTATAACTATTTTCACTCTATGACAAACCTTAGAAAATTATGTAAATTTCATTTGGACCTCAGAGTAAAGGCAGACTTTATTATTCCTATGTTTATGAATATATTTGAACAACTGCCTCATTTCTCTAGTGTTCTATAAAATGATTGCAACTTGATCATTTCTTTTGCAACAAAGCCACTCACCAAGAGAATAACTGTATAAATGATACATATAATCTTCATATATTACAAAAGTATATTAAAAGAGAACTTGTTACAGAGGATGACATGCATGTTAATTTATTTCTTACAAAATACCATGATATTGTGCAAAGTTGCTGAATATGAATAAATGGGCAAATGATTGAAGATGGGAGAGAAACTATAGAAAAGCATAGTAAAACAGGGAAGCAAAGATGCTAAAGTGACCAGGAATTATGCTCTTATTAAGAAAGATTGGGACATCAGTGTCCTGGGGTCTCTAAGAAAATAGAGACAGTTCCTTCATGACAAATTTAATTATCATTTGGGAGAATATGTTTCTCTATAATGCTATACTTAATATTTATTTAAAAGGGAAAAGTTTTTTCAAACTTTTGAAAACACTTTGGCCAACACTTTGGCTAAAAAGTGTTTTAGCCAACACTTTGGCTAAAAAGTTCAGGAACAGATAGATAGTACTGTGGTTAAGGTACTTATCTAATTATGCCAAGTACTTCTGTGATCCCTGAAACCATGTGGGCCCTAAGCACCTCCACGAACAACTCCCAAGTACAGAGCCAGGAATAGCCACTGAGCATCACCAGATATGATCCCCCAAGCCAAACCCCAGAACTCATAAAAAACCTAAAATTAAAAAAAAATCCAAAGCTATTTGTCTTCTCCAAAGAGCATTTCCTACTTCTTACCAGAATAAAAGTCATCTTCTAGAAGATAAAATCCATTGTTTTATTTTATGAAGGTGTGGGTTTTATTAATTAATTTATTTAATATTTTGTCTACTGGCAGAGTACAGAATAGATACAATGTATTGTTTTACCCTTTAAAACATTCAATGATTAATTATTAATTGCATGTGTAACTTAGCTAGGCCACAGTGCTCAGATATGTGGTCAAATATTATTCTAACTGTTTGTGAAGGTTGAGTGATATTAGCACTTAAACTGGTATACTTGGGCCCAGGGGATAGCTCAGAGTCTAAAAGCACCTGTTTTGCCAGCACAAAGCCCTGGGTTCACTGAATCCCCAGGGAGCCCTGCAGTCTGGGCCCTACAGTGCTCTCACAGAATGTGTGATCACCAGCACACAGTCAGCCATGTCTGAATAGCACAGCTGAGATATATGATCACAGCAGCTAAAAGGGATGATGCGCTCTGGCCAGGAATGCAGTCTCCAAGAGCACACTCAGAGGCACCGCGATTAACCGCACTAGCTCTCCAACCAGAAGGGGTGTGAATGCCTCGATTAAATGAGCGCAACCCCTAGTGAGCACATGTGCAAGCGCGAAGAGTCCCTGGCCAGCCTGTGGATGAATGCGGAGAACCACAACCAGCCATGCACAACGCCGCTTCCAACAAGCACCACAACCAAGCACATATGATCACCCCCAATAACAGCAGCAACAGAAGGAAGGGAAGAAGAAAAGAATAATTAAATTAAATTTTGGAATAATAAAAATAATTTAAAAATTAAATAAAATTTTAATTTAGTAATTAAATTAAATTTTGATCATGTTGATTGCTCTTGAAGATGTGCATCAGCTTTCTTTAATCCAATGAAGGCCTTGAAAGGATTCACACACATACTCCCACACCCAACCCTGTATCACTAAGCCAGACAGACTTTTGCTAACAAACTATTTTTCTGTTTTTTTGGTCTCCAGCTAGCTGATGTGCTCTGAAGATACTGGCTTACAAAGCCTCCCTACTCTAATATGAGCTAATGCATTAACATAAGCGCTTCCTTTTGGTTCTGTTTTTATGGGGGACGAATACATGGTGTTCTGTATATCCATTACTATCTAAATCTTTTCAATTATTGAATTCAAAAGCATTTTCTGAACTCAGGTAGGAAAGGAAATGCATATTTAAAGCAGGATCAATCTTAGAAACCATCTAATCCTTTACTGTTCCTTTTTAAAAGCCATCAAGTTTCCAGAAATAAAAGTCCACTATTTCATGACTTGTCTCTATAGATGCCAAAATTGAAAATCTCAAAGATATGAAGGGTTCTACAGTGTGAAAACCATTTCTTCAAATTGCAAATGTTAAAAGGTAGAGCCTTCAATTGGAGGAAAAGCTTTGCAAAAGATTGTAGCACAAATTAATAAAATCTAAAAACTGAACCCAGTTCTCTAACTGCATATATAATTCATATAATTCAATATTCTTTCTGCCACTTCACATTGATTCTCAGACTTTGCATAAAGTTTAAATGACTTTTTCCTTACTTTCTTTTCTTCTTTTCTTTTTTCTTTGAGGCTTACTCGGTGATGATCAGAAGCTACTTCCAGCTCAGTACTGAGAGATCACTCTCAGCAGTGCTCAGGAAGACTACGTGATGCTGGAGATCGCATCTGGCATTCCCACATGCAAAGCATGTTCTGCAGCCCGGCTCTCAGGTTTCTTTTAAATAAGAAGTCATGAGCTGGAGCCAGAAACACAACACAGGTGCTAAGGCACTTGTCTTGCATGCAGTTGACCAAGGCTTGATTCCTGGAACTGCATAATTTCCCCTCAGCTCTGCCATTCCTAAACACAGAGGGATTCCCCAATCAATTTGGCCCCCCGAAAAACAAACAACATGAGATTAAATAAACCTAGAAACTGTATCAAAGTTACTTATGAAATCACTGTCACTGTCACTGTCATCCCATTGCTCATCGATTTGTTTGAGCGGGCACCAGTAACGTCTCTCATTGTGAGACTTAAAATTGTTACTGTTTTTGGCATATCCAATACGCCAGGGGTAGCTTGCCAGGCTCTGCCCTGCGGACGCGATACTTTCAGTAGTTCGCCGGGCTCTCCGAGAGGGGCGGAGGAATCGAACTCGGGTAGGCCAAGTGAAAGTCAAATGCCCTACCGCTGTGCTATTGCTCCAGCCCACTTATGAGATAATTGACAATATTCTATATTCCATAGCTGAAAATCATAAGATAGTGTGTTTTAATATGCACAAATTAAGCAGAGTATAAACATGAAAGTTAAGAGAAAGATGAAGAGGACAATAAATGACATTAAGAAAATTAAAATAATAAGATTTTAATATAAATTTTAAGGAATAGAATGATAGTACAGTGGGTAGGGCATTTGCCTTGCACGCGGCCGACCTGGATTCAATTCTTCCGTTCCTCTCAGAGAGCCCAGCAAGCTACTGAGAGTATCCTGCCTGCACGGCAGAGCCTGGCAAGCTACCCGTGGCATATTTGATATGCCAAAAACAGTAACAAGTCTCACAATGGAGACGCTACTGGTGCCCGCTCGAGCAAATCAATGAACGATGGGATGATAGTGATACAGTGATTTTAATATATATTAAGTATATATTTAACATAAATATATATTAAATCTATTTTAAAATATATTTAAATTATACATTTTAATATATATTAAATATATATTTAACATGAGCATATATGTTAAATATATATAGGGCTACAGTAATGGAGCAGGAACCAAATCTGTTTAGCAGGCAAATCTCTATAAACACATTTAACTTTTGTTCTTTTTAACTAAGACTTGAAGTGAAAAAACTTCCCGTTAACTTAAAGGTCACCTCCCATTTGAGTAATTACAATTAATGTCAAAGGTCACGTGGCGGAAGAAGTCAGCACTCTAAAGAACATGCTCTGCATGCGTTTCCTGCAGTTCTGAGCACTCCTTCATGGAGTGCATGACACTCTATGGCCCACTAAGGAATCCCACATACATAATTTCGTTCTTATTAATTTCATTTTGGATTTTATAGGCTATTAATTGTTCTTAATTGTTCTTAAAGTTAAATTATAAGCTTGTTACTAATCAAAAGCCTTAAAATAGGGGCTGAAGCGATAGCACAGCAGGTAGGACATTTGCCTTGCACACGTTAGACCCAGGTTCGATTCCCAGCATCCCATATGGTCCCCCAAGCACTGCTGAGAGTAATTCCTGAGTGCATGAGCCAGAAGTAACCCCTGTGCATCACGGGGTGTGACCCAAAAAGCAAAATTAATTGATTAATTTTTTTAAAAATTAAGTATTTAAAAAAAATAAAAATCCTCAATATGTAATGAAGATCATCTCAAACAATACCAACTTACTAGCTCACAGTCTTACATGCCCCAGGTCTGGGCAGCTGGAGTCCCTGCTGAAGAGTTCCACTGGCTCATTTAGAGATGATGATCTGGATGGACAGTTGCGGGGAAGTTCCATGTCCAGGTTCATGCAGATTAGAAGTAAATCCAGTTCCTTGCGTTGGTGGGACTCAGTCTTCTGCAGTCTTCGGCTAGCAGTCACTGCCGCTCTTGCATTCGGTCCCTACTATCTTCACTGCAATACATAGTGCACATAAGATTCCTCCTCTGCTTAGATTTTAACTTCTTCTTCTGTCACCTACTGGACACCCCTCTATTTTTAAGTTACCCATGTAATCGATTAGCCTGGCCCTATTCTTTTGTTCATTTGAGTAATTCAAAGCCAAGTGATGAGTAACTCGAGTGAAAAATACAAAATCACTTTGATATGTAAGATAATATCATCACACCGATGATATCTTATTATATTCACAGTTCTGGGGATTAAAGCAAGAAATTGGGAGGTGGGGGCAGGCACCTTTAGGTTTCCACCTTCCTCATGTAATACTTGCAATTAAAGCAGGTGTTTTGCTTGGTGTTCCCTTCTTTATCTGAGCTGCCTTTTCCCCCAGCATGTGAGGCCAGCTTCCAAGCCATGGAGCCAACCTCCTGGTACTTATTTCCACAATCTACTAGAGCAGGGTGGGGTGGGGGGGATGGGATTGGGGTATGGAAGGGATACTGGGTTCATTGGTAGCAGAGAATGGACACTGGTGGAGGAATGGGTTCTCGAACATTGTATGAGGGAAACACAAGCATGAAAATGTATAAATCTGTAACTATACCCTCACGGTTATTCACTAATTTAAAAAAAATTTTTTTTTTTTTTTGCTTTTTGGGTTGCACCTGGCGATGCACAGGGATTACTCCTGGCTCTGCACTCAAGAACCACCCCTGGCGGTGCTCAGGGGACCATATGGGATGCTGGGATTCAAACCCGGGTAGGCCGCGTGCAAGGCAAATGCCCCACCCTCTGTAAAAAATATTTTTTTAAAAAAAGTGTTTTGTCTCTACCCTCCACTAGAAACAGTTCATCAGAAAATAATTTCTCCCCTCCAACACCTGTCATTTTCCTCTCCTCCATGCTTCCAGAAGCATTCACCAGTCCACACCTCTCTTAGACTTTGCAGACATAATCCAGGACTTCCTTAAATATATATTATAGTATCATCCATTGTGTTTAAGCTATTCTAAACAAACATTATGCTATTTATTCCTAAATAGACTTGTTCATTCATCAAGATTTAATTCTTGCTACCACTGTCATTTAAAAAAAAACTATGAAATTATGCCCTTTGAGCCCAAATGGATTAATTTTGAGGGGATTATGCTAAGTTAAAAAGAAATTTTAAAAATTAATTAATGATTTTCCTCACATGAAGAATATATGTAACAAAAGTCAGTAAAATCAATTCTAAATTAGTTTTTTTAGTATTAACTGAAAGTTTTAACTAAGAATCTTTGTGACATATTTTGATGCGTTAGACTAGTAACAAATTTATAATATAAAACTACTCCATGAACAGCTTAAGAAGGAAGAAATGGATAAAAAGATCTTTTTGGTGCTGCAATGGAAACTTCTATACACATAGAAATATTAGTCTATCAATCTGAAATTCTATATTTTAGCCAACAGTAAATTTTTAAAAGGAAAATAACACTAAAAATATAATAAGTTAAAATACAAAATAAGTCTTATCTCTCTTCTCTGTGAATCATTCTTATTCAACCCAGTATCCACATTGTCAATAAGTGTTGGCACGTATTACAGTATTACAGTACATGATAAAAAGTTGTTGAATAAATGTATGTATTTTTTCCTGTTACAAGGCTCATTGTTCATTATTTATTCCTGCCCTGTTTATTTTCTCTCTAGCTTGAGTTCCTAATTGGAGGTAGTTAGATTTCCTTAAATACTCTTCTGAAATGATTACATGGATCTCTGAGGCTTTCTCGTCTATGCTTGAATACCTTTATTCAAATAATACTATCCTGGTTGGGTATAGTATTCTTGGAGTTATTTTCCTTTTTCTCTAATGTCACTCAACTGTCTTTCCTTTCCTGATGTTGGAGGTGGAGAAGTAACTCCCCCAAAGATGCAGGTGTCCCATGAAGTACTGCAGATACCCTTGGTGCCTCTTGTAATAAATTTTAGGTAACATAGATGGGGTGAAGAGAGGGAACGCTCATTCCCTCATGATCAATCCACTTCAGCCACTGACAGAAAATGCCTAGCAGAGTTAGGGATGGTAAAAATCTATCACGGGCCCCCATATAGCATGAAGTTCATGTCCCACCAGGCAGCCATCAAGCTGCACCTGAGGCCCACTTGGTCATCCGATGGAGCTTCTACCACCCAAGTTCTCAGGAAGCTGTGGTCCCAAGCTGCAGCGTTGGACTGCTTTCTGCAGAAAAGAAAATCCCTGCTGACCTGTACCCAGGATTCAGGTTACTCTCTGTCCTCACAGTAAAGAATCTCAGGAAACCAATCGTGAAGGACCAGAAGTTTTGTTGAGAACTATGAGGGAAGAGGAGGAGGGAAGAACATCTCCAGGATAATGTGGGCTACTCTGAAGGGGTGGCTTTGAAGACAGGGCAGGCTGGAGCTATAGCATAGAGGTAGGGCATTGCCTTGTACACAGCCTACGCGGGTTCGATTCCTCCGCCCCTCTCAGAGAGCCCGGCAAGCTACTGAGAGTACCTCGCCTGCAAGGCAGAGCCTAGCAAGCTCCCTGTGGCGTATTCGATATGCCAAAGACAGTAACAAACAAGTGTCACAATGGAGACGTTACTGGTGCCCGCTCAAGCAAATCGATGAGCAACGAGATGACAGTGACAATGACAGTGACTACAAAATTGCCTTGGCCAGAAATCTCTACATAAGGAGGAGTGACTTACTCAGGGGGGGTTTATGGACAGATCCTTAAACTTTAATTTTGTTATTGCTGTTGTTCTTTATCACAGCCTTTGTTTTTGCCTTCAGAGCTCTTTCCTCTCTGAGGGTTTAGCTCACACCTATAATCTTACTTTCTACCTCTCAAGGAGTCTTTGGCCCTCTCAAATGGTTTCTACATCTGAAATGCCTCCGTGCCTTTGGACTGGTGTGGTTTGAAAACACAGTAACACAGTGATATTTCTAATCCACAGGATCTGGGCATCTTGTCTGTCTACAATACTTATAGATAAATATTTTAGTTAAATTAGTAGTTTTTTTCAATGGATAATTCAATGTTTCTTACCAGGCAATTGCAAAACGTTTTTCTAGCTCTGTTATAATGTAAACATTTTTCCAGAAAATAACTCTTTGCTTTCTTGTCAGTCTAGTTTGGAATCCTTTGAGTGTTTTAAATATGCAAAGTCAAGAATTGCTGGTTCCTTGGAAAGATATTGTTTCTTTTCCATCTGCTCTTCTTTCCCTTCCTGAATACCTATTATTCATATGTTCATTCTCCTGTTTTGCCCTCTTCATCTTTCCTTCAGAGTTTCTATCTATTTTTTTGCTCTTTTCAAAACATTTTTTCCACTTGTTGAATGTAAGTTCTGTTAATTTGGATATATTAGACCTTAGGTTCAACTTCTGGTGCTGCAAAATAAAAAGTTTAGGAAAGAGTTAAAAAGACACGTAACAAACAATACAGATAAATAGAGATCAAGAAGCACATGAAAAAGTGATCCTTAACTTATTACAGGGAAATGACAATAAAAGTTATCAAAATGGCAATGACATTTCATCTGACACCTGTGAAAGTAGCCTACATCACAAAGTCCAGAAACAAGTGCTGATGGAAATGAAAGGAAACAGAGTAGCCAAACCGTATAACTCTTTTGCTTTTTACTGAAGATTTACATAGAGAAGATAGAGCATTCATGCACTGTTGGTGGCAATATAAATGGTGTAGCTTCTATGGAAAATAGTATGGAGACTTATCAAAAAATAGAGCATGTGTCTATTATATCATATAGCAATTCCACTCCTAAATATTTATTAGAAGAATACAAAAATGCTTTAGAAAGATACAAGCACACCGAAGTTCATTGCACTACTGCTTACAGAGCCAAGTTTGGAAGCAAGTGTCCAGCAATGGATAAGTGGATAAAGATGTGGTGTACATACACAATGGAATACTATTCAGCCAGTAGACAAAATAAAAATATGCCTTTTGATTCAACATGGATGGGACTAGAAAGGGTCAGAATAAGCAAAATTAGCCAGAAAATACAAATACTATATGATTTCACCCACATGTGGTATTAAGAAACAAAGCTGAGGAAGGGGCATTGTCCAAAGAAAGCAAATCCTAGGACTCTGATGACTGAACTGAGATCACCAGGGTGAGCTTAAAGGGTGACAGAGTCCATCGGACTGTAGTGAAGGGAAACTGGCACTTTAGTGGTGGGGGTGTTCAGCATCATTGCACCCCTAAAATATAAACATATTATAGTCTTGTAAGGGGCTGGAGAGATAGCACAGTGGTTGGGCTTTCGCCTTTCACGAGGCCGACCCGAGTTCGATTCCTCCGCCCCTCTCGAAGAGCCCGGCAAGCTACCGAGAGTATGGAGCCCTAATGGCAGAGCCTGGCAAGCTACCTGTGTGTATTGGGTATTCCAAAAACAGTAACAATAAGTCTCTCAATGAGAGATGTTACTGGTGCCCGCTGGAACAAATCCATGAGCAATGGGATAACAGTGACAGTGACATAGTCTTGTAAATGTTGTCACCAAGGTACCAGACCCTGCAGAATATGCCTGTTCTGTCCTGCCTAGAATATCAAGGCAGCTGTAAATGAGACTTTCAATGACCTGCTCTGTGAATATATAAGGAAGGGAAGCCTCAAACTTTCCCTTGGGACTGAGGCTATTTCTCCAAAGTTTTCACAGAATTCTGTGTTCTCTGAGTGATCAAAGGCTTTCACATTTTGCTCCAGTCATTTGTCACCAAAAGGCCCCCACAGTGCCTAAAGCATCACCCATAGCCCACTGGACCTAACAGATGCCAGGCTCAAGAGAGTGAAGTACCTTTAAGTAGGAAATAACAGAAAAAGCTGTGTTCTAGCACCATATTCCTAGAATCACTAAACTTAATAATTCAGTGTTTCCTTTGAATGATAACAATGAACCATCCTAATCACCAGTCTTCAGAATTGGAGACTTAGAGTAAAAACTTTGGTAAGTGCAGCTAAACCTCACCTCTGGCAATTTCTTTAATGCAAATTGGCTTATATGCCTGGTATAAAAACTAATTCAGAATACTGGCTTTAGTTATAAATCAATGTTTTAAAGACAGTGCTTTTGCGAAACCAAGAATGACAATCACCAACAAGTAAATAAAACAAACATCTCTAGCTTTGTATGATGTTATCTGCATGTTTTGAAAACAATTTCACTGATTGGGGGAATTCAAATGAAGACACGCAACCAAGTTAGTACTCAAAAGAGAGAAAAACTGGCATCAGGGCAGCATCTGCTCGCCAAGCTGAAAGAATGTTATTGAAGATTCCTTACATAAATGTTCCTTGACCTTCGAGTGAACTAACAGGTCTTAAAAGTTGCATTAGCCAAAGCAATCCCCAGAGGAAACAAAGTTTGTAAATTATTTTGCCCCTCTTCAGCCTAAGAATTACCATCAGCTCCCATTAGGAAAAACACGCTAATATTTTCAGGGAAGACTATTAAAAAAATCTGTGATGCAGAGTGAACATTGTTCCACTTCTAAAAGCAATAGAGAAGTCAAGTAGTTGATGGGGAAATGACTTAAATGTTTAATTTTAAGATGTCACTTGAAACCACTGCTGCTCAAAGCATCACTCTCCAATTTCTGTGATCTTCTAGGAAGGCCGTGCTTAGGACACCTAAAAACGTGGACATTTTAAAACAAACCTTTCACCAAAACTGGAGGCTTTAACTAGTTTTATTTGAAAAAATTTAGAAGTTACACTCACTTTTTGTATTGTAACTGAGATTCTTATTGAGAAGAATATTAATAATTGGTTAGTCTGGAATTGGGTGAAGGGATATCGACTCTTTGGTAGCGAACATGTGCAATAATATTGTGCCCCTAAATCAAAAACATTTATAGTCTGGAAAACCTATAGTACCTAATAAATTGAAAATATATAAGTAAATAGAAAAGGAAGATGCTGAAATTTAATTTCCAAAAACATTTCAGTACCTATTTTTCTAGTATATTTACTTATCTATTTATTTTGGTGTGGGGGCCACAGGTTTGGGGCACCCCTGACAGTGCTTAGGGCTTACTCCTGACTCTGCTCCCAGGGATCACACCTGGGAGTGTTGCGGTGGGGGGTGCCAGAAATCAAACCTGGACTGGCCACATGCAGGGCAAGTGCCCTGCCCACTGTACTATCACTTAAGCCATAATCCTGTTTTACACTATTATGAAAATATATAATTTATGTTGTTTTTTAAATCTATCTAGATTTAAGATTAGTGTTTATAAAAAAAAATTGAAGCTATATCAATAAACTCAATTTTCTCAAGTGTTAACTGGTGACCTAATGCACAAATAATTTCTTTCAAGTAACTAGGTCCTGAAGACAAATCTTAAGCTTCAAGAAAATTAAATAGCTCAAATATGCTGGTAACATATAAAAAAAAAAATCTGTGATTTTATATGTTTAGGAGTTGAACCAAAAAAAAGATAATATTTAAAAAGATAGCAAGAAAACTATAACAGTGCTGTGATTTCTGAGAGGGTTGGATGCTTTCAAGCAGTTGCTAGGGGAGAAGTTGATGAACAACAAATATTCCAAATCCAAACTGCTGAGATCTCACCAAAGTAAACAACAAGAAAAGTAATGTCCACTAATGATGGCTGCTCCATCTGGTTCCTTCTAATCTCTGAAGGAGAACTCACCAAGTGGACTCTCCCAGTGGGCTCCGCTTAGCCGCCACCCCATTTTACACTTGCTTCACCAAAGAAGAAATAGGGAGAGACAATGATCACAGCATTCAAGCCAGTTAATCATCAGTTCCAACCCTTACGATGTTCTGGATCAAACCTCAATGTTCTCTTTAGAAAAAGAGCTTATTAGCTTCAGCAGCTTTTCAGGATGACTGAATAGAATAAGGTCTGGTATGTGATGATTACTCATGAGTGGTTGCTGAAAATATAGTTCCTTTTGAGTCTCCCTCTCCTAATTTGCCTTTCCTGGAGAAAGAAAGAAGGAAGGAAAGAAAGAAAGAAGGAAGAAAAGAAAGAAAGAAAGAAAGAAAGAAAGAAAGAAAGAAAGAAAGAAAGAAAGAAAGAAAGAAAGAAAGAAAGAAAGAAAGAAAGAAAGAAGGAAGGAAGGAAGGAAGGAAGGAAGGAAGGAAGAAAGAAAGAAAGAAAGAAAGAAAGAAAGAAAGAAAGAAAGAAAGAAAGAAAGAAAGAAAGAAAGAAAGAAAGAAAGAAAAAGAAAGAGAGAGAGAAGAAGAGAAAGAAAGAAAGAAAGAAAGAAAGAAAGAAAGAAAGAAAGAAAGAAAGAAAGAAAGAAAGAAAGAAAGAAAGAAAGAAAGAAAGAAAGAAAGAAAGAAAGAAGAAAGGAAGGAAGGAAGGAAGGAAGGAAGGAAGGAAGGAAGGAAGGAAGGAAGGAAGGAAGGAAGGAAGGAAGGAAGGAAGGAAGGGAAGGAAGGAAGGGAGGGAGGGAGGGAGGGAGGGAGGGAGGGAGGGGGAATGGAAGGAGGGAGGGAGGGGGAGAGAGAGAGAGAAAAAGAAAGAAAGAAAGAAAGAAAGAAAGAAAGAAAGAAAGAAAGAAAGAAAGAAGGAAGGAAGGAAGGAAGGAAGGAAGGAAGGAAGGAAGGAAGGAAGGAAGGAAGGAAGGAAGGAAGGAAGGAAGGAAGGAAGGAAGGAAGAAGAGAAAGAAAGAAAAAAGATAGATTTGGAACAGACATTGCATTTTCTTCCTCTGATACATAAAGCTCTCCACCAACCCCTCTTCTCTATCCTACAATTTAAGAAGGCAGTGTTTTCATAATGTCGCTGGTGAGACACTCCTTTCACTAGAAAAGAAATAGCGTTCCGCAGGCTTATGGGAAGTGGAGGCAGCCTTGAGAACAAGGTCGACCACCAGCCTCCTTGATTACCTGGAGAAGTACCTGAGAAAGCTGGGGCTGCTGGGAGGCTCTGGTGACTCCTGCACAGCGCAGACTTCAGTCTCACTGTCTCACCAGCCCCACGAGGGGACTGTCAAGCTGCACCTGGGTTCCACTTGTTCCCTCTGATCCCCGTCACCTGATTTCTCGGGAAGCTGTGGAACTCAGGCTGAAGCAAGGAATCGCTCTTTGCAGAAAGGAAAGTCAGTTCTACACCTTGCCCAGGCTTTCCAGGTCTAACACCTCCCGAGAAGAAGAGAATTTCAGGAGGTGAAGAATGACGAAGCAAAACAAATTTATCTGGGGAATAAAAAGAGGAAAGGACAGTAGATAGACATCGATGCTCAAAAGCAAACACGGACCTCTCTCGAGTGGAAAAACAGCAAGTACACATTCCAGAATGGGGATGTGGGCCCCACAGGAAGAAAGTACACATCTTGAGAGGAAATATGGACCAAAGAAGCACCACAGGTGTATGTCCTGCATGGTGGGACCAACCTTCCTCCCAGAGGTCCAGTCATCTCACATCTCACATCTCACATCCCTGGGAGTCATCTTTGCTCGGGGCCTGGAATTCTACTTCTTAATGGTTTTCTGGGCTCCTAAATGGATCTTTGGTCTCAAAGGCCCTCAAGCCTTGAGACTCGCTTCTATTTGAGACACTGTTTTCTCCAACCCGCATTACAAAGGTCCCCGTATCTCTCGCCTACAACAGCAAGACCTTTGACAACCAGCTTTTCCACCCCAGGATGAACTAAAGCAGGACAGGACACCAATACCAGCGCACATCTGGAGCACTGACTATCACTAGAAGCTCTGCTACAACCACTTCAGCAACAAGGCCCTGATTGCAGAGTAACAAAGAATTTAAATAACAAAAACTTCCTTCCAGGAGACAGCAAGCCAACAGTGACAAAATACAAAAGATTTTTACAACAGCTGCTTCTTATTTATAGTTTACTTCTAGGACTGTGGACTAGAAAATATACACATGGCTCATCTGGAGAAGAGTGTGGCTTGCAGGCAGAAGTCACCCTCTCCGCAGTTTTACAGCTCTCAAGGGAAGTATCTACTCCTTTATGATCCCTTTCAATGTTTAAATGGCCTTAACTTTGCACACTCAAAATAGTTTACATTTGCATATCCTTATAGGGATTGCATTGAATCTGTATAATGCTTTGAGGAGTATTGCCATTTTGACAATGTTAATTCTCCCAATCCATGAGCAGGGGATATCTTTCCATTTCCTTGTGTCCTTCTATATTTCGTGAAGTAGGTTTTGTAGTTTTCTTTGTACAGGTCCTTTATCTCCTCAGTTAAGCTGATTCCAAGGTACTTGATTCTCTGAGGCATGGTGGTGAACGGGATTGCTTTTATTCATGTCACTTTCTTCTCTCTCATTACTTGCATATAGGAAAGCCATGGACTTTTGGGTATTGATTTTATAGCCCGCAACTTTACTATACAAGTCTATTGTTTCTAGGAGTTTCTTGATAGAGGCTTTAGGATTCTCTAAATATAGTATCATATCATCTACAAATAGTGAGAGCTTGATTTCTTCCTTTCCTACCTGAATGCCCTTAATATCTTTTTCTTGCCTAATTCTATTGCAAGTACTTCCAGTATTATATTGAACAGAAGTGGTGGAAGTGGTAAGAGTGGGCATCCTTGTCTCGTCCCTGATCTTAGAGAGAAGGCTCTTAGTTTTTCCCCATTAAGGATGATGCTTGCCATAGGCTTGTGGTAGATAGCTCTGACTATATTGAGGAATGTTCCTTCGAAACCCATTTTGGTGAGAGTTTTCATCATAAATGGGTGCTGGATCTCGAAGTGGATCAAACACTCCTGAAATTCATATGGAACAACAACCCCCCACGAATAGCTAAAGCAATTCTGGGAAAAAAGAAGATGGAAGGCATCACCTTCCCCAACCTCAAACTCTACTATGAAGCAGTAATAATTAAAACAGCATGGTACTGGAACAAAGGCAGAGCCACAGACCAATGGAACAGGGTTAAATATCCTTATACACACCCTCAAATATATGATCACTTAATCTTTGATAAGGGATAAAGAAACATGAAGTGGAGCAAGGAAAGCCTCTTTAACAAATGGTGCTGGCAAAATTGGACAACTACATGCAAAACTATAGGTTCAGGTCTCTACCTAACACCATGTATGAAAATCAGATCAAAATGGATTAAAGACCTCAACATCAGACCAGAATCCATACAATACATTGAAGACACTGTCACTGTCATGGCAAAATCTTCCATGACATTGAAGCTAAAGGTATCTTCATAGATGACACGCCACTGGCCAAACAAGTGGAAACAGAGATTAACAAATGGAACTATGTTAAACTAAAAATCTTCTGGACCTCAAAAGAAACAGTGACCAAAATACAAAGACAGTCAACATAATCAGAAAGGATATTTACCCAATACCCATCAGAGATGGGGATATCAAGGACATACAAGGCACTAGTTGAACTCTACAAAAAGAAGACATCAAACCCCATCCAAAAATGGGGCGATGAAATGAACAGAAACTCTCTCAAAGAGGATATTCGAATGGCCAAAAGGCACATGAAAAAATATTCTTCATCACTAATCATCAGGGAGATGCAGATCAAAACAACAATGAGATATCATCTTACACCACAAAGACCGGCCCACATCCAAAAGAACAAAAGCAACCGGTGTTGGCAATGATGTGGGGAAAAAGAGACTCTCCTTCACTGCTGGTGGAAATGCCAATTGGTTCAGCCCTTTTGGAAAACAGTATGGACAATCCTCAGAAAATTAGAAATTGACTCCTATTTGACCCAGATATACCACTTTTGGGAATATATCCTGGAGAGGCAAAAGAGTATAGTAGAAATGACATCTGCACTTGTATGTTCATTGCTGCACTGTTTACAAGAGCCAAAATCTGGAAAAAACCCGTGTCCAAGAACAGATGACTGATTAAAGAAACTGGTACATCTACACAACAGAATACTATGCAGCTGTTGAAAAAGATAAAGTAATGACATTTGCATATAAATGGATCAACATGGAAAGTATCATGTTAAATGAAATGAGTCAGAAAGAGAGGGAGAGACATAGGAAGATTGCACTCATCTGTGAAATATAAAGTAACAGAATGCGAGACTAACAACCAAGAATAGTAGAGATAAGGACCAGAAGGTCTACTCCATGGCTTGGAAGCCGGCCTCAAATGCTGGGGGAAAAGTCAGCTCAGATAGAGAAGGGAACACCAAGTAAAGGGTATTTGGAGGACCAACTCGGGTTGAGAGATGCGAGCTGAACGTAGACTATAGATTGAACACAATGGCCATTCAATGCCTCTAGTGCAAACTACAACACCCAAAAAAAAGAGATAACAAAAGGGAATGCCCTGCCACAGAGGCGGGGTGTGGGGGGATGGGGGAGGGGTGGGGGGAGGGATACTGGGATCATTGGTGGTGGAGAATGGGCACTAGTAGAGGGATGGGTACCCGATCGTTGTATGACTGAAAGGCAAGCACAAAAGTTTGTAAGTATGTAACTGTACCCCACGGTGATTCACTAATAAATTTTTTTTTAAATAGTTTGCATTTGCATTGGCATGCAAAGCTGAGTGCTTTTAATTCTCCCAACAATCTCTTAAGATAATTACCCCAGGGGGCAGAGTCTTAGTATAGTGGGCAGCGCACTTGCCTTGCATGCTGCTGACTCAGGTTCCATTCTACACATGGTCCCCCGAGCACAGCCCAGAGTGACCCCTGAGTACAGAGCCCAGAGTAAACCCTGAGCATAGCTAGGTGTGGCCCAAAAGAAAAAATCCAAACAAACAAAAAATATAATTACTGTTGTGATCTGTACTTGAATATGGAAAAACTGAAGGCCAAATAAATCCATCCAAAGCTATTGAAAATGCTAGTGTTAGAGAAGGATGACTAACTTAAGTCTCTTTGAATCTTATAAACATATACTTAAGCTCTATTCATTTAATTAACACATGTTCTAGAGAGAAGCATTTATTTTGTCTGTATTTTCAATATTCTTCAAATACCTCCTGTTTTTCGGCCTAATTATATCTATTCATTTAAGCCATTCCTCAAACATCTTGTTTTTCTCTTTCCCAACCTCTTAATTTTTTATATTACTTAATAAGGTATGTAAGATTGCAACAATTAGAGACTGTATCTAATTCTTGGCAATGCCCATGCAACACAAAGTTGCCATAAGCCCAGTTATGTTTAAAACTGGAATTAGACTAGCCAAATAAAAGCATCCCATCTTTAAAAGAAATTATAGCATATGGGACATAAGAAAATCCTGAAGCAGACCACATTTGTTACAAGCCTCGGATAACTAAAGTGATTTTGCTGATTATGCTTATAAAATGGGCGAACAAAGAAAATGTATTCCTCAGCTATCTCCAAAGAAAATTTTGTTAGAGTTGATTTATGTTTACAGATATGTGATGAATTCTTACAACACAGGTTTTTTTTCCCATCTCTGTACACTGACAGAGTTCTATTAATCTCATTTTGTTTCTCTGCAATCAGATTTAGAACACATCATGTACAGAAAATAGAAAGTTTACATAAAATGGAAAGTTTTTATTTTCTTTAAGCTTAGCTTCATTAGCATTCTGTGTATCTTAAAAGTTAGGCAGCTTTCACAAATGTAACTATATATGAATCAAAATTATTAGCTTTTACATGCTATTTTAAATCTTCTTGCATTATAAGAAGTTAAATGGGGGGAGCACAGTACTGACACGGGGTGTGTGTGTCAATAGTACATGGCACTGATTCTTGTATATTTCTGAGTAGGCTGAGATGCTACTGTTATAACCCGAGGGACTCTTGAACACATGGTTTTCACAGTTGGCATCTTCGTGTATATCCTTCTCTATCCTGTTCTGTGCCCTTTGGAAAACTTGCATGGGTTCAAAACCCTTCCACACTTTGCTTCTCAGTTGGGTTTGTACAATGGGTAATACTGATTCTACCTATGTCTGTTTATAACATATTACACTGGTTTGCACATTTATTCATACAATAAACTATTGGGTACTTACTATGTGCCACATTCTGTCTAGTTATGGGAGATCCAGTGTTTATTAACTCTATGTAGAATATTCAGATCTAATGATATCAATATTTTTCATCTTGAATCCCATGTTGGAAGTATTTTATTATTGGACTACATATATTCATTACTTTTCCATATTTAAAGTTCATCAACAGTTGAGTGGGTACACAAATATGCTAAATATATACAGCAGAGTATCACTCAAAATATAAAGGAACATATGATGGGTTCTTGGTGATGGTGAAGCTGAAGTAACTTTGTACATCAAAACCATAAACGTTATCACTACTGTAACCATTATCACTACTGTAACCATTATCACTATTGTAACTGTTATCACTACTATAACCTAAACTACAATAAAATTGATCAATTGAAAACAAATTAATAACCAACACGTGATAATGTTTAAGTATAGTAATCATAGTTTTAAAAAACTAGAAATGAGATCCCAGAACTAAACTCTTAGGTATCTGAACAGTTAATCTATGAAAAAGGAGAATTAAGTGAAACAACAAAAAATGTATCTTAAATAAATTGTGTTTGAAAAACTGGTCAAACACACACACATTTGGGGTGTCCCAAATCAGATTATACACCTCAGTATCAGAACTGAATCCATAAAATACATGGAAGAAAATACAGGCAAACCTATTTGTGATTTTGACTTCAGAGGTATCTTCAATAACTTAAATTAACTGGCAAAGAAATTAAAACCCAAAATAAATAGAACTACATAAAACTAAAACATTTCTGCACTATGAAAAAATATGGAAAATAGCTATTAGGAAAGCAATTTGGTATTGTTATTGAGTTATCTGTACCTTCTTTGATTAATTAAAAATCATAGAAATGCTTGCAAAGAACTTAAAAGAAGAGCACTAAATAGATGATTTGTCATAAGCTTCACCTTTGTTTCTGTTCTAGCAACAGGAAAGTAGTTTCTCAATACCCCTCCCTTTACCAGTAGTATTTTTTAGACTGTTAATTACATTATATATTTATAGTTTAATGCTTACCGTTGTGCACATACTAGCAATAAAACTGTACATAATGTTTTAAATGGGAGAGAAGATGGGTATAAAGGAAAATACACCCAACTGATAGAAAAAGACATTCCCATACCATCCACATGTTAAAGGGCTAATACTCAAGATCTGTAAAGCACTCACAAAAGTCAACAACAAAAATTGAGGAGAGGAGCTGCATAGATACTCCTTCCTCACAGAAGACAAACTGATGACTAGTAGGCATATTAAAGAATTCTTCAGCTTGTTCTAAGGCCACGCTCACCCTTGCACACATATCCTTCTTGCTTGTATCTTTGCTTGCTTTTTCCACTCTGGAGAAGCCCTCTGTATTCTCCTGAATACACCTTTCTCTCCCATCACGTTTAATAAATTTCATTCAATAAAAACTATTTTCCTTCACTAAAAAAAGTATAGTTATCATCACTTATTAAAAAGAAAATGACAGTAAACATGACAGTAGGATATTACCTCACACCAGTAAGAATTTCCAGTATTTGAAAGCCCTGAAGTGGCACTGCTTGCCCAAAATAGATAGGTTAAAGAAACGATGATACATCTAATACTATACAGCAGTTAAAAGGAAGTCATGAAATTTGCTTATAAATGGATGGCCATGGAGAGTACCATGCCCAGTGAAATAAGGCAGAAGGAGAAGAAAAGACAGAGACTGCTAGAATAGATAACTTGATTTTTGATTTCAGAAAAAAAAAAGTGGCAAAATATCCTGACCCTGTGCCAGGGTCTTATTCTCTAGCCCACTTACGCACCAAAAGTAGCACACATTTGTTTGGTTTTAACATACTTGCTTGTATTATCATATCTATGGGCTTAAATGGCTCCAGAATGAAATACAACAACCTTCACACATTTCCCTCTTATTGTGGTGGGAAGGTGCTCGGTGGTGGGATTGGTGTTTGAATATTATCTGCAATGAACTATAGTGAACTACTTTATGAAAATAAAATATATAAAAATTTCAAAAAAAAAGCTTGGGGTGGGAGGAATCAAAGCTAATAGCTCAGTGGTAGTCTACTTGCCCTGAAGGCACGAGGTCAGAAGTCTGTTCCCCAGCACCACCCTGCTGTCTGCAGTCCCAGTGGCCCTGCTGCTTGGTGTCCCCAGAGCCACAAGAAGGTATGATCTCTGACATACTCCAGACAAATGTGTGAGCACCACTGTTGTGAATTGCAGTGAACTGCAGGAGCACTGCAACCAAGGGGTGTGAGCAAAGGCTTTGGAGATCTGGGTTTCATCAAGCAGTCTTTCCCAGCAACCTGTGTGACTAACCTCTCTGCTACATTATTACATAACACATTTGATGGGTTTGTTAGGCTTGGTTTAGTCTTCTGATGCCAAACATTTCTAACAACATTGGTATGTTGGGCAGAGGTAAGCAATAGCCCAGAGTCTTAGAAAATCCCAGAAATTATGAACTGACCAATTAAACAATGGTCTATCTTTAATCTTAAATACATGAGCCTTTAAAAGACTGTCAATGATTCATCCAAAATTTAAAAAAAAATAAATTAGTTAGGCTTCAGGGACAGAGAGGTGATACAGCAGGCAGGAAACTTGCCTTGCATACAGCCAACCTGGGTTTGATTGAAGCACTCCATGTGGTCCCTCAAGTAAAACCCAGGCTGATCATTGAGTGCAGAGCCAGGAATAAGCCCAGGGCACCATTGGGTGCACCCCCCTTAAAAAGAAAATCACCCAGTCTTTTATTTCGTGAGTTTAAATTTACCTAGTCACTTATTTATTTAAATTTATTTAGTTAATGGCTAAAATATCAGAGAGCAACTCTATAAAGAGGTCCATCTATTTCAGACACTTAAAACTCAGTGTCTGAAATAGATTAAACTGGATTCCATCTGGAGCCAGAGAGAGAGCTCAAAGTGTCAGTTTGGCATGTGTGGAGCCCTGAGTTCGGTAGCCAGAACCTTCCGGCTTCCAAGCACATCAGGACCAGACAGTCCCGCACAGTGCAAGGACCGACGTTTCAGGTCTCCACTGTGGAGCTGGACATCACTAGGAGCGGCCCCTGAGCCACTTATTTCGTCCCCCAAGTCCCACTGTGATAAGCACATGTAAGAGCAATCAAATAGGAGCTGCGGAGATAGTACAGCACCCAGGTTCCATTCTGGTAACCACGTGGGGTCCAGAGCACCACCAGAGTGGCCCTGGGGAGTCCACTGCATTGAATTCTCAGGCCCTGGCACCAAAGCATGGCAGGTTGGCTGAGAATCCCCAGTGGGCCCTTACAGTCTTCAGAGAACCCCTTGGGAGCACACACTGTTAAAAATAAAATTTAAAATAATCTAATACATATCTAATTTTATCATAAAGACAACAGCAATGCAGGCCCATAAAGTTGCATCATCCCACATGATGGTTCAGATTCATTTTACCCTCTTGGTTAAAAGGCTGGCCAAAAAAATCTGCTACATGACTGAAGAGCAATGATATATTATCCATATCTCATTGATTCCATAGAGTTTATGCTATTTCTAAAAATACTTGTGAAATGGCAAACTGGGAAGATAGTGCAATGGGTAAGGCCTATGCCTTGCACTCTCCTGACCGATTATATTGTCAGCAAGCACCACATATGGTCCCCCAAGCCCTATAAGGAGTATTCCCTGAGTGCAGAGCCGGGAGTAAGCCCTGAGTGTGACATCAAAATTTATAAATAAAAGTACTTGTGAAATGGAACCAGGGTGACAGCTCTAAAGGTTGATGTGCCTGCTTTGCATGCGAGAAGCCTTGGTTTGATTTAAGCGCTGCATGGTCCACTGAACAGTTCTGGGAGTGTCCACTGAGAACTCCACCAGAAATAACCGTAACACCCCTGGTGTGACCCCAAAACAACAACAACAAAAAGTACTTGCAAAAAAAAACACACTTTGATTTATTTATTCCTTGGGAGGCACAGGTCACTTTAATTTTCAAGCATTAGTTTACTAAAATTTAAGTTACTAGACATGTGTAGACAATATCTTTAGAAAAAAAGTAACAAAAATATTACCCTCAATTCATAGGAGTTAGAATATGCAGCTCCCACTTGAATTCACTGCAATCATTGCTGTGATTATTTAAATGCATTTCCCCCATGAATA
This sequence comes from Sorex araneus, assembly GCF_027595985.1. Classification (NCBI taxonomy): domain Eukaryota; kingdom Metazoa; phylum Chordata; class Mammalia; order Eulipotyphla; family Soricidae; genus Sorex; species Sorex araneus. The sequence goes on from NC_073306.1 coordinate 196,732,129, forward strand.
TCTCATGCAATCTTAACAGAAGTTTGAGGAAAGGTATAAAAACAACTGAGATAAATGTCTTTATGTAAATGATTCTTCATCTGAAACTCACAACGGAATTTCTTTATTCACAATGCTTAGGGGATAAGTTCTGTAAATAATTAAATAGTCCAGATGGTAAGAAATACTTCTACATTTTCCATAGTAGTTGAGACAACAGTCAGGCAGTGTTTGTGTTTACTATATTTGTAAACATAGCAAAGCAAATGCAATTCTGAAATTGTATTCTTAATATTCTTAATATTGTATTCTTAATATTTTCATACTGACTAACTTAGACTTTCCAAAACTATGTCAACCCACTGGAGGCACTGGGTTGTTTTGTGGCTACACCTGATGGCGCTACTCCTAGTTTGGTGTTCGGGAGACACAGGTACTGAGGATGAACCCTGAGCTCCAGTTTGCAAAGCGTATGCTTCAACTCTACCTTCTGGCTCTACTGAAGCCAATGAAAACTACACTTTCCGAAGTTCATTGACTGCCAAACTTCCATTTTGTCTCTTCATTATTTCACGATCCTTTGCGGAGTTATTTCTATCGATGAGTGGATTTTTCTCCTCAACTCTCCTGGGGTCCTATACTTTTCTCAAAATCACCGAATGAAAGTGTATGTCCTAATAGATGGACTTCGCTTGTGAGCATTTTGCATCTTCCCCTGTCAAACGTGGGGACCCCAGGCCGTGAGCCACAGCAGACAAAATATTACCCTCAATTCATAGGAGTTAGAATAAGAAGAAGGTACTGCAAAGAGCTGGGGCATCGGCTTTGGAAATTGGGGGACTATACAAACACCATGCTAAAGAAGCCCCCAGCAGTACAAATGTGGCCACAAAACAAAACAATACACAGATACATAGAGTAAAAAACAAAACAAAACAAAATCAGTATCTCCAATGGGTTGACATTTTTTTGAAAGTTTACCTTATGTTAGTATAAAAATATTATGTCATTAAGACTATTTTATTTTCATTTTGTCTCATACATTCATACATTCTAAAGAGTCTCTGAAATTCAGGTTCCTACCTTTGCTCACAATACTAAGAACAGCAGCTATAAGAGAAAGTTCCTGCAAAAATGCTATGATTTATATCATATATGCTGAGTGAATTTTGCTACTCTGGTCTCAGGGAGATTGCCCAAGCTGAATACAAGTTATCACACAGTTTAGACAAGGAGAACACCATTGCCTTCGATACGATTCGCATAAATCCTGCCAGGCCAGGAACTTCATGAAAGTGACAAATAAACCACATCACAGTTTTATTTTTTCAAGAAACACAAATTCTAGTCTTGGGTATTTTGCAAGCCAGATTGAGTTCTTAGTTGAAAACTAGTGTCTCTTGCATCTTTGCATTGAAATCTCATAACCTAGAATCACAATACGCTAGCAAATATTACTTCTAATTAATTCATTTTTAATAGTTAATCAATATAAGCATAGTAGACCCCAGTTCTATTATACAGACATGGAGCAATAGAAATAAAACTCAGACTTGTTTTTGTTTTGAGGCGACGTGCTATGGTGCTCGGGAATTGCTCCGAAGTTCATGCTTGAGAACACTCACAGTGCTCACGGGCCGTGCTAGGGACACAACCTGGGGCTCTCCTGCTCTAGGCCTTTGAGTCATTTCTCCAGTCTCAAGGTCATGCTTAAACTCAGATACTCTGGCCTTACCTCTTAATAGAATATTAGACAATACGAGACTGTGCATAAGCCATACTAAGCCTCTGCCCACACCCTTAAAATGGATAGAACAATTCCTACTTGGTCAATTCTTTTTTTTTTAAGAGCTAAATTTAAGGTTGGAACAATAGCACAGAGCTAGGGCATTTGCCTTGCACTCAGCTGGCCCAGGTTCGATTCCCAGCATCCCATATGGTCCCCCGAGCACCACCAAGAGTAATCCTTGAGTGCAGAGCCAGGAGTAACCCCTGTGCATTGCCAGATGTGACCCAAAAGGCAAAAAAAAAGTGGTAAATTTAGTGGAGAGGTGAGGACAAGACCAGCAGCACTCACATCTCACTCTTGACTTGATATGCTGAGTGATCACTTTGGCAGTGCTGGAGGTGGTGGGGAGAGAGGGGAAGAGAGAGAGAGGAGAGAGAGCAGCGCTGTGAATACATGCTGGGTCAGCTGCACCCCAAGTAAGTGCCTTCCCCCCTGTACTGTCTCTCCGGCCCTTTACTCATGCTTATAAGTCAAGGAAGAGCCTGTCACAGACACAGAACTTTGCTAGTTCTCTTCCCAATCCTGCCCCTCACTCATTATGTTATCTTCTAGGTGTATCTATAGCCAGACCAATCTATGTCCCAAGTAAGTGAACCAACAATCTCCCTGAAAGGACAGAAAAAGGAGGAGGGTGAAATAGGGAAAAAAAAGGGAGAATCCTAATGAAAGCAAAAATGCTGAAGTTGAAAAAAGTGAGGCCAGATACCTATACGTGGTAACAGTCATTATCTTTTGGGTCTGATATAGGAACCTTTTTTGCTGTTGTTTCTTCTGTAAGTGATTCTTAAAATCGGGTCATACTTTCTAAGTTGAATGGAATTCAGAATGAGAAAATGGTCTCTGTTGTTCTATCCATTTCCATAAGAATCCAACAAAACCACAGGAAAATAGAAATATAACCTAGAAGCATGACATCTTAAAACCTCATTCTCCCCAAGATTGTCGAACTTCGTAAACTCACCTTCAGTTTCAGCTAAAACCTCCCTGTTCTGTGGAAGGAGGCTCATCCAAGTCCCCCAACTATAAATTCTGTGGGTGTTCTCAGAATAGGCTATTTTTTTTCTCCCTAGGGCCTTCACTTTCCATTTAATACCCCCGGCTACTTTTCTCCAAAATCCCTCTAACAAATATTAGCTTACATGCAAGGAAAGCAAGCAGAGTTTCAAAATGGGCCAGGGGCAGCGTTCTTAAAAATAACTCTGAGGAACAACTCTTGCTTATCCAATAAAAACACGAGCAAATTCAGAATAGTCAGACTGTAGGGTCTGAACATTTATCTGCTCTTTGAAAAGGTAAAATAAACACGAAAAATTCCATACAATCCTGACCAAAAGTCACCTGCCATCACCGCCACCCCGCCCTGGCCAATAAACGCCCGTTGGCAGAGGCAGGAGGGAAATCGCCGTTTCTCGCCTCTTGAAGTGACAAGCACATTCTTTCCTCATTCGCCAGGCTGCTTTTCTCCCTCCGCAGCTCCAGCTGTTCTCAAAACCCAGACATTGTTCCCCCTCGCTGGCCAGCCTCGAGCTCCCAGCCTGGGCCAAGACTGCTCCTCTCGGAATTCCCTCGGGGACCGTAACAGCCAGCCCTGGACGCCTGCGCCTGCCCAAGGCGAGCCGGGCTTCTGGCAGGGAGAGCGAGCGGGAGAGAAGGGGGTAAAGGAAGAGATGAATGGGAAATAGTGTGTGTCAGCACAAGAGCTCAAACAATTATGTTTGGACGGTGTGTAGTGCTCCGGGCTGCCAAAGAGGGCTGGGAGCTTCAGGGTGCCTTGCTGTTTCAGACCTTGAGGCCACTGTCTGCTGTGGCTCACGGCCTGGGGTCCCCACGTTTGACAGGGGAAGATGCCAAATGCTCACCAGCGAAGTCCATCTATTAGGACATACACTTTCATTCGGTGATCTTGAGAAAAGTAGAGGACCCCAGGAGGGTTGAGGAGAAAAATCCACTCATCGATAGAAATAAGTCCGCAAAGGATCGTATACATTCATTCTACCTCAGACACGGTGAAGAGAGGACGGTATGTTTCTCCAAGTTAATAACGCTCCTCCCTTGGCCCTGGTGTGATAGAAGTGGGGGGAAGAGGAACACAAAGGCACATTTGTTCACTGCGAAATTGCAGGAAATCAACAATCAGAAGAAAAAGTCAAACCCTGCAATTATTTAGAAATTCTGGTTTTTTTAAAAAAAAAGTTCAAGCTACCCTATACCCAGACTATTCCAACTTGATAAGCAACCAAGAATTTTTTTTTTTTAACTCCACGCATAGCCGTTAACCACTGTCTGTGGAGTTTGTTGAAAATACAACGCGCTAGCCTGTCATTACTTTAGAAGATGTTAGCCAGAGACCCGCGGGTAGAATTAGAATACAGACTTGGCACGGCAGTGATCTTACAGGAGTTAAGTGCTTTCCTTTACATACAACCAATCCTGGTTGGGTCCCTACTAACCCAAGGTCTCCTGAGCACAGATCTGGGAGTAATACCCTTAGGTATTTCAGGGTGTCTTCCTCCCCCAAAAAGAATACAGATTTGGTGACAAAGGCAGGAAACAGGGGGCTGGGGTATAGCACAGCGGGTGGGGCGTTTGCCTTGCACACAGCCGACCTAGGTTCGATTCCCAGCATCCCATATGGTCCCTTGAGCACCGCCAGGAGCAATTCCTGAGTGCATGACCCAGGAGTAACCCCTGCGCATAGCCGGTATGACCAAAAAAGAAAAAAAAAAAATAAACAGAAAACAAACTATGGTGAATGAAAACAAAAACAAACTCTTGAATTCAGACAACAGAACTGAGGTTATTAGTGGAGGTTGGAGTTGGAAACCAGGGACACTAACTCTACTCTAGCTAAACCAATGGATAATTTTAGATAAATATGATTAATAGCTAGTTTAACTAAACGAAATGGCGAAGCTAGGAACGGAGGAGGGTGTGTTTTAAAAGGGGTCCTGAATAAGTATAGTTCTCTAAAAGATTTCAAGGGCTAACAAGCAGGAAATACACATTGTTATTCAATTATTATGCAATTATTGTGAGTTAGGAGTACAGTAACAACAAGTCTCACAGTGAAGACGTTACTGGTGCCTGCTCGAGCAAATCGATGAACAATGGGACAACAGTGCTACAGGAGTACAAAAATGGCTTCTCTGGATGCCTGTGATTCAGGATTTCTCCTAAGGTTGTAGTGAGGATGTTAAAGATGCTTCAGTCTTTTCTAAAGGCCACTGATGGTTCACTCATGTGGGTATTTGCAGAAGGCCTCACTTCCTGCCACACAAACTTCTAGCTTCCTCCACAGCAAACTCTCTCTCTCTCTCTCTCTCTCTCTCTCTCTCTCTCTCTCTCTCTCTCTCTCTCTCTCTCTCTCTCACTCACACACCACACACACACACACACACACACACACACACACACAGAGTCAGTCTAAGCAGGAAGTCATAATCCCTTTAATCCCTTTTACAGAGAATCTTCAGAGTGTCACTCTGAGGGGGCAGAGATGTGGCTTAATGACAATCTTCATGCTCCTCTATGTAACGCCCAGTGCAGAAGGAAGAGAGAAGAGAGGAAGGGGAAACGGAGGAGGAGGGGAAGAGGAAGAAGAGAAAGAGAAAGTCTTCTACTGTCACTGCAGTGTCTTTCTTTCAATGGAAAAACTTCGCTAAGTCTACTCCAGGCCACACATACCTTTCGGTTCTTTCTCGCTGGAGGTTGCACCCTTTTTCGTGGCTTTTACACACATCTGACTGCAGGAGGCCAGACATTTCTGGAGGCATCAGGGACCACAGACACTGATCACACACAAATGGGGATTTGCACTCGTGACCTGCACTATTTCTCTGAATACTTTTTTTTTCTAATAACTAAGAAGTGTTCCACTGCATATATAAACCACATCTTTGCCTATTCACCTGTCACTGTACACTTGAACTGTTTATAGCTATTGGTTATTGAAAAGAGCATGACAGCGAGCAGGGGTATACAGCCATCTTTTCAAATGAGTAGTTTTGTGTTCCTGGAATAGATACCTAGGAATGGAATTACTGGATCGTATGGCAGACCTATTTTTTGTTTTTGAGATATTTCCATACTCTTTCCCATAGGGGATATACTAACTTACATTTCCCCAGCATTGTATGAGGATTCCTTTTATTCCTATTGTTTCTGACCTTTTTGATATAGGCTAGTTAAAATATTGTCATTTCCCTGACAATGTCTCACCGCCCGTGTTCGGTGCTCTGGAACCGCTGTGTGTGGCTGTTGGTCAAGGGCAGGTGACGAAAGGAAGAAGGCCAAACTGGTTGCTGATTAGTTACCGTTTATTCAATCTTCCATCTTTCTCGTCTCCTGCACTCCCAGCTCCACCCTCTCTCTGGATCTACTGCCGTGCCCTCTCTTGTCTCTCTCCTCCCTTTTTCTCTCTTGCCCTTGCCCTCTAGGCTACACACAGCCAGGTAACAAAAACAACATTAGAAGGCCCTTCCTGAGGGCTTTCAGGTGTAAAGGGAACACAACCTAGGGGCATTCCAAAGCCCTTCCTGCCTTCTAAGGTGTTTTTCTCCTTTCCTTAGACCAAACACTCATTAACATCTTAATACTAGTTATTTTTGTATGGGCATAGCAAGAGATACATTGAGGCTTGCAAGGCAGCTCTCCTGGCAACATCTTGCCACAGACTCAGGCCACAGCACTCAGGCCAGATTAATTATTCCTAAGCCTAGCAGGGTCCAAATCTAGTTATCACTGTTTGGATCATGACAGTATTTGTCCATGACCAAGCTCTTAACTTATAGTTAGGCATTAGGCACTTTGGCCAGGCCCATCTCGATGCCAGGGTAGCACACAACTCATCGCTTGCCCTGGGTCTATCCTGTCCTGACCCTGCATTTGGGGGTGTTAGGAAGTAAGGGCAGCTAAGGCTTAGGTCAAGAGAACAGATGCCCAAGAGGAAAATATCATGCAGAGTCAAATGACTCCCAGGTTACAAAAGCATAGCATTTGCTAAGTCTTCCTGTGTCCATACAAAAAAGGACATTGCTCTGAATAACCTATGCAAAGGACTCAAGGAGAAGAGAAAAACAATATTTACAAGTCAACAGAACACTAAGAAAGAAGCTACAAATAAACACAGAGGGATGGGAGCACTGTGATGGGAGTAACCCATTAAACCTAAACTACCTGAGGCTATGTTATCCTACACATGATAATGAGTGCTTTTTATGTGCTTGTTGGCTATCTGTATATTTTATTTAGATATTTATCTGTTCAACCTCTCTCCTCATTTTTTGATGAGGTCATTGAGGTTTTTTTGAGGGGGTTGTTTTATATCTTGGATATTAGCCCTTTGTCAAATATATGGTTTGCTAATATTTTATCCCACTTAGTAGTACTTTTTGTTTGTTTTAATATGGTTTCTTTTGCTGGGCAGAGACCTTTCAGTTTTTAATTTTTGGCTTTACTTTTTCAGTGTTTGTTTTAGAGTTGCAGGGAATCACACGTGCAATTCTGGGTCTCACAAATGCAAGGTCAGTGCTTTATCACTGAGTCACATAGCCAGCCTGAAATAATTTAATTTCATCTGATCTCATTTGCTTATATTTGCTTTGTTTTTTTCCATGTATGTAGTTGAATCTCTGAAGATAGCATGAAGTCACAATCATGGTGTATGTTGTCTCTGCTTTCTTTTATATGAATTATGGATTCACAAGGCTGGAGTGATAGCATAGCGGGTAGGGCATTTGCCTTGCATGCAGCTGACCCAGGTTCCATTCACAGCATCCCATATGGTCCCCCAGCACTGTCAGGAGTAATTCCTGAATGCATGAGTCAGGAGTAACTTCTTTGAATCGCCGGGTGTGACCCATTTTAAAAAAATATGGATTCATGTTTAACAGTCAAGGTTATAATCTCTTAATTTTTGTGCATGATATGAGATAATGATCCAACTTTATTCTCTTGCATGTGGCTCTCTAGTTTTCCCAGCATCATTTGTTGAAGACTTTTTCTTTTCTCTATTTTATGCTCTTGGATCCTTTCTTATATATATATATATATAATATATATATTTTTTTGCTTTTTGGGTCACACCCAGCAATGCACAGGAGTTACTCCTGGCTCTGCACTCAGGAATTACCCCCGAGCTGTGCTCAGGGGACCATATGGGATGCTGGGAATTGAACACGGGTCAGCTGCATGCAAGGCAAATGCCCTACCCGATGTGCTATTGCTCCAGCCCCTATATTCTTATATATAATTTTTACATATGTGTACAACACATGTGTAAAAATTTGTTTCCTGGCTCTCAGTTCTATTCCAATAATCTGTGTGCCTAATTTTATGCCAGTGGGAAACTTTTTTGATTCCAATAGCTTTGTAGCATAGTTTAAAGAAGAAATTCAATGCCTTCTGTTTTCTTTTCATTTTTCTCAAAATTGCTCTGGTTAATTGGGGAACATTGTAGTTCTATATAAATTTTAGTAATGTTTGATCTATGTCTTTGAATATTAAGAACTACATTGAGGGGCTGGAGCGATAGCACAGCGGGTAGGGCGTTTGCCTTGCACGCGGCCGACCCCGGTTCTAATCCCAGCATCCCATATGGTCCCCTGAGCACCGCCAGGGGTAATTCCTGAGTGAAGAGCCAGGAGTAACCCCTGTGCATCGCCGGGTGTGACCCAAAAACCAAAAAAAAAAAAAAAGAACTACATTGAACCTGCATAATGCTTTGGTGGTCATCTGAACAATGTTAATTCTTCCAATTGGTTAACATGAAATATTTATTGATTTTCTTTGTCTGCCCATTTTTTAATTAAATTAGTGTTTTTATCTCCCTTTCAGCCACATCAGTTTCCTGATATTTTTCTAATATTTTATAGTTCAATGCAACATCTAAATATCTATTATTATAACAATATTCAAAGCCTAATAGAAAAGTGGCAATTATTTTTATGGAGTGATTCTTAGACATCTATTTTAGAGTCATATAAATATTTTAAACATATAATTAATAATTTTAAAACATATGTTTATAAAATTATGTCTATGTATTTACCTATGAATATTTTTTCTTCAATTTATATGGAAAATTTTTAAATTCAGTGCATTTAATGTCAGATACTGAGGTATTAGGCAAAATAATAAGCAAGAGGAAATGTTTTACAAATGTTCTTATTTTTTTCTTTCTTTTTCCTTTTTTTTGCTTTACAAATGTTCACTCACTGGTGTCATTAATAAATAGCTCAGAGGATTTGAGTACCAAAAATCATTAAACACATAATTACCATAATAATATGAATAAAACTATAGGATACAAAAGAGGCCATATTAGTGTCTGTATCACTTAGGATTTGTGTATATTACAACAGAAATCTGTCAACAGAAGATTAACTAAGTAGTCTCACATAATTTGCCTCACATGAAATGAAGCACAGAGATCAACAAAACAATGCTTTAATGCTGTTATCCATGCCCCAAGATTCAATCCCTTTCACTCCCCCCGGTATATTTTCATTTATTTATTGTTGCTTGGGGTCCATGCCTGGCACTGCTCAGGAGTCTGTGGATGTTGGGGACTGAACCCAGGCCTTCCACATGCTCTCCATGTGCTCCAGCTTCCTGAGCCATCTCCCCAGGCCAACACCACTGGTATCATTACATAATTGAATTCCTCATCCGTGCTGAGTGATGGTCTCAAGTTGGCTGCTCCATTAAATCTCACTCCCTGCAGGCCATAGCAGGAAGGAAGGAAGAATAAAGGAGCAGAATCCATCAGATTTCTTTAATTATTTCATCAGCTAAAAATGTTATGTAGCTACTCCTAACTGCAAGCAAGCTTGAGAAAGTATTTTAGCTGGACCCATGGATACACTGAGCAAACTTCAGCTTCTATTAAACATGAAAAAGAAATGAATGAATACTTGGTAGGTTACTCATCCAGTCTTTCCCAGATTCTTACCTAGTCTGTGAAGGTCAATGAAAGCTTAAGCTATTAATAATGTTCTTAAAACAGATTCACTTCTTTTTAAATCATGTCTGATTTATCATATTTTTAACTTCCTTTCTAACCTTAGCAGAAACAATTTACTTTTGTCATAAACATAAATTTCCATTGAAATCCTACAGTTTCCTTTGAGTAGTAGTAAATAAATTTCTATTAAATGTTTGAAATTTTCAGCTTTACTATGTTAAGAAATGGTGGCTTGCTTCTGTTTTTACTTCAGCTGTTTCTGCCAGCAAAAATAATTGTTCACATTGGCAGAAGTAGGACATTTACTGGCATGAAAAAGTACTGTATAGAATAGCATTTAGCATTCCATAACACATTCCCTTACTCTCACAAATCTAGTTTAAAACCTTAATTTTTTTTTATAGTTGTGGCCTCAATACTTCAATACTTTGTAGCATATAAAAGTACATGTGTGAGCTTCTGGTGCCAAGAAAAGTTTTCTTAAACTTATTACATTTCTAGTTGGAATTCTGGCTTCATTTTGACCAGACCATTCTGAAAGTCTTCATATACAGAACACAGAAATACTTATTACAGTCACTAATCTCTCCACTAATACCTTTAATTTCTCTTTGACGCTACTTGATACCCAACGAGCCCTTTGCATTCCTTTCTTTTTTTCTCTTTATTCTTTTTTCAAGAGACTAATTCCATATTATCAGTTTTCTAATATCAATCTCCTCTAAATGGCTGGTAAAATAAATACTGGGTAATTCTCAATTTTAACAAATTCATATGTTTAATAAACCCCAGATGGTTCCTAGAAATCATATCTCTCTTCAAATTTCATACATCAAAGTACCATTTCTGAAGAAGATAGTTCAAGTCACCCTTAAAAGTGCTTATTTCCAATATTCAGCTATAAGGAAGTGTTTCATTAAGCATTACAAGATGAACTGTTCTCAAATAAAATGATAATAATGAAGTATAGATAAAGTATGGGGAAATGTCTATGATTCAATTTTGAATTAAAACTTTAAGAAAATGGAAGAATTTTCTTTAGAAAATACTTGAAATGGCATGTAGGATTGTGGGCACTTTGGTAGTGGTGTAGTGTAGTAATTCTGTGCATGAATACCATGAATTTTAACACTATTGTAACTTCCTAAGCTATAATAAGTAACAAAATTATTTTTAAAACTAGAGGGTAATATTCCAGGAGCTTGGTCTTATAGTTTCTGGATGTTGGTCGTTGATGGGATTACACGGCACTGGGGGCAGTCTCTGGGTGTAACTGCCTAGCTACTGGAAAATGGGGGATCTGGGTGAAAGAGGCCCAGTCCCGATCCCAGCAGCCTTGGAGATCTTAGCGACATCTAAAAGTCTAGTACTCCCTCTTGGAGTACCTGACAAACTACCCTGGCAAGCTCCCCATGGAGTATTCATATCCAAAATACAGTAACAGATATAAACATACTTCTCGGAAAGCCCAGCAGGCTACCGAGAGTATCCTGCCCGTAGAGCAGAGCCTGGCAAGCTATCCATGACGTATTAGATATGCCAAAAACAGTAACAATAGGTCTCATTCCCCTGACCCTAAAAGAGTCTCCAGTTGTTGGGAAAGATGCGTAAGGAGAGGTTGCTAAAATCTCAGGGCTGAGTGTAATAGAGATGTTACTGGTGCCCGCTCGAGTAAATCGACAAACAACGGGATGACAGTGACATTGACAGTGACAGAGGATATTATTCAATATCAAAAATAATTGTGATAGATCTATAGCATAATTTTCACAACCTTAAACTTCTATGTATGTCTTATTAGTCTTCAATATGTATGGCTTAACTGTATAATTATAAAAAGGGATAGTCAAAATAATTTTAGCTTTGGCCAGAGAGACAGTAGAGTACAGTGGGTAAAGCACTGGCCTTGCATTCAGCCAGCCGGAGTTCAATTTGGTACCCCAATCCCAGCCAGGAAGGATCCCTAAGTCCAGAGTCTGAAGTAAGCTCTGAGCACTGCCAGGTATGGTCCAAAACCATCATCATCATCATCATCATCATCACCATCATCATCACCATCATCATCATCAACTAATAAATTTTAGCTAGAAATCTTATTTTCTTTTATCATTCTCTTCCATACTTTTTCTTTACTGTTTTTCTTTCTTTTATCTTTTAAATCAGTGTCATACATAATAAAATCTGTGGGGCTACAGGGGACTGGGCCACCCTCAGCAGTACTCAGGAGCTATCACTGACTCTTTGCTCACGTGTGACCCCTGGAGGTGCTAAGGAGACCCAGTGCTGCTGGGGACTTGAACTGGGTTTGGCATCCCCTACTATCCTTCTGGCCCACGTTTCCTGTTATTTTTTCCCTTCTATGAGTTGCTCTGCAGTCTCCACTGTCCTCCAAATGCTTCCCTCTGCTACATCCCTGAGAAAAGTAGCCTCATCATAGGCCCTTCTCACTTTTACACTCTCACCATCTCCCTTGCTTCTGCCCCAACCTACCCACTAGGTGCTTTTCCACTACCTAGATCAACTTCAGTACTTAATAACCTACCCGAGATTCAGTTCTTCCATTTTGAAACATGGTAATGCCTCTTCTTATGCTCACTGTAAGGACTAAAGAATGAAACAAATATAAATGCATTGCGCAGCCCATCACAGAGTTTCTCCCCTCACACAATACCAGGAGTAGTTCTCTGACAGTCCTGAATTAAGTAGCTCTCCCAAGAGACTTTCAATAAAATATTGATCAAAGAATTCTTAAGCAGGGTAGACTAGCAAGAAAATGATTTGGAATCAGGGCCAGTGGCTCTGAATGTTAAGGAAAGTCAGATTCACAAGTGGAGCAAGGGATTATTGTTGCTCTTGTTTTACTTGTATTTTAGGCATCACAGTTGACAAAACTTCCATTGCGTTCTTGGTAGAGTTTCATATGTAAAACATTCCAGCACCACACTCTTCACCAGAGTGTCTGCTTCCACTCACCTTTATCCTAATGTCTCCACCCAGCCACCACCCTCTCTGCAGCATGCTTTCCACTGAAAACCAGCTATCAGTTTCTACTGTCTTTGTGTATTCATAATTTCTCTAGTATATTTCGTTATAGCTCACATATGAGGGAGAACATTCTGTGTCTGTCCCCCTCATAACTTCACTCAGAAGGATACCCTCCAGATCCATCCATGCAGCAAATTGCACAATTTCATTTTTTTCTTTAAAGTCAAGTAGTATTCCTTTGTGTATATGTATCATAGTTTCTTTATCCAGCCATCTGTTATTGGACACTTGGGTTGTTTCCAGATTTTGGCTATCATGCTCAATGAATGTAGCAGTTGCAAATGTGGTCACTCTTTTCTTTTGTGTGAAGCAAGATAGTTTTTATTGAAATTTATTTAGAAAGACACAAGGGAAGAGAGAGGGAGACGTGCATGTTCGAGAACACAGGCTCTCCCAGAGCAGAAATAAGCAAGCAAAGAAACATAGAGACAAGCAAGCAAGATCTGTGTTCAAAAAAGAACATGGGCTTGAAGGGCAAGCTGTGAGTGTTCTTAATCTAACTACTTAATTGCAAGACAGAGACAGGAACCCCAATCTCTGGGTTCCTGAGAGAATGTGGTGCCCTGAGGATCCCCACGAATACCCAGTGCCAGATGGGATAATGGCTAGTGCTTCTGCTTAGAAGTTCTGGAGTGGTTTTGCCTCATTACTTCATATGTATTTCCATCAGACAATCCCAAAGCTCCAAGGACATTTGACCGCCCACAGCCAAGAAAAAAATTCCTTCTTGCATTTGGTTATTAGCACATGTGAACTGCCCATCCTTTCTTAAAATTCTAGGCAACTCTTACATTCTCCTGAAATTCTTCATCCTGACGACACTTTATAAGATGGGTCATCCTCTCAATAGAAGTTCTTGTCTGACTGTTCCTTACAAACAATTTAGTGTGAAAATGAGGACCACTCCTCATTTATCCTTTCTCATGACCTCTGGCCGAAACTTAATGGTAAGATCACTATCCGGTTTTTCCCAACCCTTGGTAGCAAGATTGAGAAAAAAAGGGTGAGTTTTATTGGACACCAAAAGGAAGGTTCCTATAACACCCACATAAAAGAGGTAATGTGGGAAGGCCAAAGCAAGCAAAGGGTTTTAAACCATCTGGAATATAGCCAGGAAAGAAGTTAACACCCTAAGCTTTCCATGAACTTTTCTACCATGATTCCTAAGCCAGGGGATCCTTCATGATCAGAAATTATTGGAAATCTGGTTTCAAACTCCCTGGAAAGATGATACAAGAAATGCCTAACAGGAAAGGTTTTACTTAGATTAGCTGATTAATTAATGACCACATTTCAACAACTCCCGCTTACTTAGTGGATGTAAATGTCTGAGTAATGCCCTAAACCACACACCCAGGAGCAATAAAAGATCTTAGGTTGGAAGTTCTGCTTTCAGGATTATCCTGATTTTCCTCTGAGCAACTAGGGAGATTAAAAATAAAGAAACCAACAGGAAAACTCATAAATCTTTGATTCTGGAAGGAGAGGGTCACCGTTCTATTGGAAGGGAAAGCTTTTTCCCTGAGTCTAGCAGAAGTTGCTTTCTGTGATGTTCTAAGAAAGGACAAGAAAGATGCTTTCAACTCACATGCATTCAGTGAACTGTCTGATGGGTTCGTTCATCGACACATTCACACGGCCTGGACTATATCCGGGCCACCTCTACAAGAGAATTGTGTGTCTGGGGAACCCAAGTAATTCTTCAATCAGGATGTATCTCCAGAGTCCCAGATGAACTCACAATTTTATTGATTAAGAGCAGTGTTTCCCAGGTGGAATATTGGGAGTGGAGGTGGAGAGAGTAGCCTGGATGCAATCGGGGGCACTTTCTGCTTATTCACTAAAATAGGGCAGATCTCTCTGGAGGAAACTAACTATCCTTTCCTGTTTGTTTGTTTTCCTGGAAAGGCCTGAAAAATTTAGGAACATCTGCCTTAGAGCTTGAAAAAACAGAGCATCAAAATAATTGAGGTTATTGGTCAGTTATTTGGCTATGAGTTAGCATTTTCTTTCCTCTAGGATTCTACTCCTTACTATTGCCTGTGTCTCCTCAGCATACATCTATTGAAGCTCTACACTTCCAATAACTTAGAACGTGGCCTTATTTAGAAAGAAATGTCAATGTGGTATAATTAAAGTAAGAACATGTGGACCAGGGTTGGCCCCTAATCCAGCATTACCAGCAACCTTTGAAAAGAGGGAAACGGGATGAACCGAGAGCCGCGGCACGAGAAGCAGAGCCTCCGCGCCTATTGACTGTGATCCTGAGATCTCCTAACCCATTTTGGCACCAGAGCGGATGCTTGAGCCATGCATTTTGACGGTGAACTGAGATACAACCTTGTGCAGCCCGGGGAGGGATTTTTTTCCCTCTCCACCCCATTTTTCTGAGCGAAAATGGCGGCAGCGGCAGCAGCCACGCGGTGAGAGCCACCCTCTAAGACCCCTCCACCAGGAGGTAGGACTTTCTTTAGTGACGTAGCCCGTAGGTGGTCCTGGGAGGGGGGGTGTTCCCGGCGCGCCTTCCACCCAGAGATGAACCGAGAGCCGCAGCACGAGAAGCAGAGCCTCCGCGCCTATTGACTGTGATCCTGAGGTCTCCTAACCCATTTTGGCACCAGAGCGGATTCTTGCAGCCATCCATTTTGACTGTGAACTGAGCTAAAATATTAGAAACCCAAAACCCAAGACTCAAAGTCTTCACTCTCAGCAATGAAGAGAAATTATTAGATGATGCCTATTCAGCAGGCCTGATTGTTGGGGAAAATTTCCAATTAATAATAGTGAGTTCTGTATGGAAATATGAAATGTACTCAATATATAGAGAGAATAATGGGAATATCATTAGCTACTTAGATGGGGGGTGGGGTGGGAGGGGGGTGTATTGGGGTTCTTGGTGGAACGGGTGCACTGGTGAAGGGATGGTGGTTTAATCAGTATTTGTCTGTGACTTAAACCTGAAAGCTTTGTATTTTTTTCTTGTTTTCACGGTGGTTCAATAAAATATTTCTTTAAAAAAAAAAAGAAAAGAGGGAAACGTGGATGTAAGCACAGAGAAGAGACGAGGTCTCAGCACAGAGATAGGGTGGTCAGTTGATAGCAGAGATGGGGGTGCTGCATCTGCAAGTAAAGGAATGCCACAGGTTGCTGTCAGACAACACAAGACAAGAAGAGAGAAGGAAGACTCTCCCTCTGGTGAGTTTAAAGACTGTGGAGTGGTACTGATTTTATTTCAGACTTCAAGCTTCTGTGAGTCAATACAGTTCTGTGGTTGTAAGCTGCCCATTTTGTGGTACCCTGTTATAGCAGCCCGAGGAAACTACAGTTCACTCATAAAATATTATTTATAATGATCTATTAGCCAATTTGTGAAGGAAAAAGATTGGAAAATAACTAGCTAACTCTCTAGCTAACTCTAAAAAAAATATTTATTCTTCACTTTACAGTCATCCTCTCTCTCGGCATCAGGGAGGAGTTTTAACAAAGGCAACAGCAAAGCTCCTCAAATAACCATGAAGCAAAATTGGGCGCGGGAGTGGGGGATTTGCAGGGCATTTGAGTTGGTCATAAAGAGAGGGAAGCCTTCTGTTTGGACTGTGAGAAGCCCCAACTCCTCCAGCTCATCTACACTCCAGTCCTTTCTACTCGAAGAGTCCAGGCTGTCCCCCTGTAGCTATAAGATCCAAGTCCAGACGTCCATCTAGCCAAAATAGTAGATAAATTGTTCTCTCTTAATTTTCATTTCCCCAAACCTAGAATGGCTAGGGGATTTACTTGCCTCAGCAAATAAAGAGTTCTTATTCAAAATATGCATTCTCTTGTTCAGTCAGGATATAAGGAATGACTACATGACCATTAAAGGCAAGTGATTTGATTTTAATGTTAATTTTCCCTCTATGAGAATAGTCTACCTGCCCCAATTGCATGTAAGATAAAAATCTCTTCTGAGGAAGAAGGGAAGGCAGCTAATCAGAGCTCTATCTTTGTTGCTGTTGTTTTATTTCATTTTGTAGGTTTGGGTTTTGTTTACTTATTTAGTTGTTGTGATTTACCACACTGCCAATATTAATGTTTCCTCATCCCCTTGGGAAAGTGCAGTTTTCTGAGGCTGGCAAACAGTACAGTGGGTAAGGTGCCTGCCTTCAATGTGGTCATGCCTAGTTTAATCCCCAGCACCCCATAAGGTCCCTCAAGCTTGATTGATCCTGAGTGCAGAGCCAGGAGTAAGCCCAGAGCACTGCCACATGTGGATCAAAAGCAAAACAACAAATACATGCAGTTTTCTCTTTATGATTCTGAGGGTCAAATCCAGGGTCCGAGGCACACAAGGCATGGGTTCTTCCACTGACTCACATGTCCAGTCCCAAAAGCACAATATTTTAAGGAATATTATGGCTCTCATGCAAGCATAACGTTAATATTTGTCAATAATTGTACTTAATAAGGAAGGAGGAAACCAATCATATATAAAATCACTCCTTCAAAATAGAACTCAAATATATGTACACAGACAACAACAAACATAAAAATGAATTTACTAGCAAGTATGGAATAAATTCTGTCTCTGCTGGATGAATTTTATTTACGTGTCTCTTAACAGACATTATCATCAGCTTTCTACCAGGGTTACAGGATAACCCGAAGGCAGTTTAAGCGTTACTCACAGATTTAGATCACATCAAAGGATTTACAGGAGCCCAGGACCTGCAGAGGCTTAGAGCACCTGCCTTACAAGCATATGGTCATGAGTTCAACAACCTGACAGCTTTCTTGTTTAATATGGCCACTGCAATATGTGGAAATCCCTGGTGATACAGGAGATTTCTAGTCACACTTCAGCCAAGTGTGTGTAGGCATCATAAAAAGGGGTGAAGCCCTGAAGTACATCATACCTGAAAAGATGTGCATTGCCAATGCCACACTCTGCCAAGTGTTTGTACATCACAATCTTATGTAACCGGTGAGCACTGCAGCTAAAAATGCATAAGCATCACAGTAAGTTATGGATGCAACCACTGGGCACTGCATCAGTAAGGGGAAGGGGCAAGGGGACTGACTAGAAAGTAGAAGTAAGTTAAGTTTTGAACGCAATCTTAAGTTTTGAGAAAGAAAGGAAGAACACTTAGTATGGTCATATACATTTCACAGTATTTCACAATATTCCCTGGACTATCCCTCACCTGAGATCACATCACCTAAAATATTGTTCTTGATCATAAAACAAAACTGATTTTCTCAGGGGCCTAAAAGATGGTAGAGTAGGTTGGGTGTTTGCCTTGCACACAGCCCACCCAGAGTCAATTCCCAGCACCCCACTTGGTCCCCAAGCACTGCCAGGAGTGGTCCCTGAGTTTAGAGCCAGAAGTAACTCCTGAGCACCACTGGCGGTATGGCCCCCAAATCAAAAAACTGGCTTTATCAAATTTGGTTTGACTCAGTAAAGTACTGTGAGAGTATACCAGATATAGTACCTGCAAATTTGGTTAGATTCTTCTTATTTTGAGGTCCTTCAAAGAGAAGTGATAGAGCCTCTTACCAAAATACCCAGTACCTTGAAATATAGGTGTCACACCAATTCCCATGGAGGAACTTCTGAAGTTATTTTTTTAAAGATGCAATATTCTTTTTTAATTAAATTTATTTTATTCTTTAATTAGTGAATCACCATGAGGGTACACATACACATTCACACATTTTAGAGCTTGTTTTTCCCTCATAAAATGTTCACAAACACATCCCTCCACCAGTGCCCATTCTCCACCACCAATAAACCCAGTATTCCTCCCACCCTCCAATCCTATCTCCCCCCCACACCCCACCCTGCCTCTGTGGCAGGGCATTCCCTTTTGTTCTCTCTCTCCAATTGGGTGTTGTGGTTTGCAATAGGGGTATTGAATGGCCATTGTGTTCAGTCTCTAGTCTACTTTCAGCAGGAATCTCCCTTCCCACACGGGATCTCCAACCACATTTTACTTGGTGTTCCCTTCTCTCTCTGAGCTGCCTTTTTCCCCAGCATGTGGGACCAGCTTCCAAGCCATGGAGCCAACCTACTGGTACTTATTTCTACTATTCTTGGATATTAGTTTCCTACTCTGTCATTTTATGTTCCACAGATGAGTGCAATCTTTCTATGTCTGTCTCTCTTTCTGACTCATTTCACTTAGCATGATACTTTCCATGTTGATCCACTTATATGCAAAGTTCATGACTTCATTTTTTCTAACAGCTGCATAGTGTTCCATTGTATAGATGTACCAGAGTTTCTTTTACCAGTCATCTGTTCTCAGGAACTCAGGTTTTTTCCAGATTCTGGCTATTGTAAACAGTGCTGCGATGAACTTATAAGTGCAGATGTCATTTTGACTATACTTTTTTGCTTCTTCGGGGTATATTCCCAGTAGTGGTATTGCTGGGTCAAATGGGAGCTCAATTTCTAATTTTTTGAGAAGCGTCCATATTGTTTTCTAGAAGGGCTGAACCAATCGTCATTCCCACCAGCAGTGTAGAAGGGTCCCTTTCTCCCCACATCCTCTCCAACAGCGGTCACTTTTGTTCTTTTGGATGTGTGCCAGGCTCTGTGGTGTGAGGTGGTATCTCATGGTTGTTTTGATCTGTATCTCCCTGATGATTAGTGATGTAGAGCACTTTTTCATGTGCCTTTTGGCCATTCGTATCTCTTCCTTGGGAAAGTTTCTGTTCATTTCTTCACCCCATTTTCTGATGGGGTTGGATGTTTTCTTCCTGTAGAGTTCAATCAGTGCCTTATATACCCTTGATACCAACCCGTTATTGGATGGGTATTGAGTGAAAATCTTTTCCCATTCTGTAGACTGTCTTTGTATTCTGGTCACTGTATCTTTTGCAGTGCAGAAGCTTCTTAGTTTAATGTAGTCCCATTTGTTTATCTCGTTTTCCTCTTGGTTGGTCAGTTGCATGTCATCTTTGAAGAAACCGTTAGCTTCAATATCGTGGAGGGTTTTGCTGACCTTGTCTTCAATGTACCTTATGGTTTGTGATCTGATGTTGAGGTCTTTAATCTATTTTGATCTGATTTTTGTGCGTGGTGTCAGGTCGAGGTCTAAGCCCATTCTTTTGCATGTGGTTGTCCAGTTGTGCCAGCACCATTTGTTAAAGAGGCTTTCCTTGCTCCACTTCACATTTCTTGCTCCCTTATCAAAGATTAGATGGTCATATGTTTGGGGTTTGTGTAGGGATATTCCACCCTTTCCACTGGTCTGAGGCTCTGCCTTTGTTCCAGTACCATGCTGTTTTGATTATTACTGCTTTGTAGTAAAGTTTGAGGTTGGGGAGGGTGATGCCTCCCATCATCTTTTCCCCAAGAATTGTTTTAGCAATCCGTGGGCATTTGTTGTTACATATGAATTTCAGGATTGCTTGATCCATTTCTTTGAAGAACGTCATGGGTATCCTTATAGGGATCGCGTTGAATCTGTATAATGCTTTTGGGAGTATTGCCATTTTGACAATGTTGATTCTCCCTAACCATGAGCAGGGGATATGCTTCCATTTCCTCACGTCCTCTTTTATTTCATGGAGTAGCGTCTTGTAGTTTTCTCTGTAGAGGTCTTTTACTTCCTTAGTTAAGCTGATTCTGAGGTACTTAATTTTCCGGGGCACAATTGTGAATGGGATTGTTTTTTTCATGTCCCTTTCCTCTGTCTCATTGTTTGCATATAGGAAGGCCATGGATTTTTGAGTATTGATTTTGTAGCCTGCAACTTTACTGTATAAGTCTATTGTTTCTAAGAGTTTCTTAGTAGAGGCTTTAGGTTTCTCTAGATATAGCATCATATCATCTGCAAATAGTGAGAATTTGATTTCTTCCTTTCCTATCTGGCTGCCCTTGATATCTTTTTCTTGCCTAACAGCTATCGCAAGTACTTCCAGTACTATATTGAACAGAAGTGTTGAAAGTGGGCATCCTTGTCTTGTCCCTGATCTTAGAGGAAAGGCCCTTAGATTTTCCCCAACTTCTGAAGTTTTGATTCTTTAAACAAAGACAGCATTTCTGCTTTAACAAGAGTGGTAATTATGATAAGATGGAGATAATGATTCTTCAGTATGACACTGCATGAAGCATGAAGCCTAAATTAAATAATTTATTTGATTATATCCTAATTTAAATAAGTTTTTATTAAACCTATGTAAATACCAATATTGCCATGAAGTGTAAGGACTTCATGAAAGACTGATTTTGAAATTTTATTAAGTAAAGTATGATTTACAATGTTGATCATAATAGAGAGTTTCGGGAAGATAGTGTCCCAACAGCAATCCACCACCAATGTCCCCAGCTTTCCTCCCACCCTCCAGCCTGTCTCCTTAGCAGGCGCACTTTTAAGTTTGGTTGTTACAGTCTGGGTCTCATATTTACAACATTATTGGCTCTGTGGTTTACCTATATGCATATATCTCACCTCTATACTACCCAGGCCCTGCCCCTGCTCCTGTTACTTCCCATTCACTTCTATTTTTTTTCTCTTTGGGTCACACCCGGCGATGTACAGGGGTTACTCCTGACTTTGCACTCAGGAATTACTCTTGGCGGTGTTCAGGGAACCATATGGGATGCTGGGAATCAAACCCGGGTCAGCTGCATGCAAGACAAATGCCCTACCCGCTGTGCTATCACTCCAGCCCCTCTGATTCACTTCTTACTTCTCTTCTCGATTTCTTTCCTTCTCAGTCCTTCTCATTTCTATAATCTCAGGTCCAGAATAATGTAGGTATCCCCCACTAATACATTGTATTCCCTCCTCCTGTTAACACATTTTTATAAGGGTCAAGAAGTATTGGGGAACCCTTGGGCTGGAGCGATAGCACAGCGAATAGGGCGTTTGCTTTGCATGCGGCCAACCTGGGTTTGATCCCCAGCATCCCATTTGGTCCCCTGAGCACCACCAGGAGTAACTCCTGAGTGCAAAGCCAGGATTAACCCCTGTACATCGCCAGGTGAGACCCAAAAAGCAAAAAAAAAAAAAAGTATTGGGGAACCCAAGGTCACTTCCTGTTCTGCAGGCCTGACTTGACCATTAAGATTCTTTGATTGAGTCCAACTAAATAAGCACATAAGTTGCACATAAGTGCAAATAAAAACTAAATTGGGTTTTCTATTGTCTCTCAACCAACAGTGAACAAATCTCAATTGTCTACATAGAGAAATAACCAGATGATCAAGCCACAAAATAAAATTTCCAATCAATGTTACTACTATAAGAGAGAATAAGTTAATCAACTTGTATAAGTCAAAAATCAAAATATAGTATCAGAAGAGAAGAGAAAGAAACTAGAGGAAATCTGGAAAATTCAAGTTCCACTGAAACTTGGGTTCACTCCAGAAGCCAAATAAAGGGCTTTATTTGTTCATTTCTCAGTTTAATCAGACCGCAAGAAATAATTATCTTGCAACTCTGTGGATAAGGTATTGTCAAGTAGATTTAGAATAATTCTCTATTGAGATCTAAGAAACTATAAAGGGATGTTTTAAAAACTAAAGTTATCACCCCTCATATAAAAAAGAACATTTTACATTTAAATTGCTAATTTGTGTAAGAACCAATAAGTTCTTAACTGTTTGGAAGAGAACTCAAAGAATAGAAACAGTCAATAAGAAATGAAGAAATTAGTTTCCTGATAGATTTAATACTTGTAACTTCTTTTCTTTGAACAAAACCAATTTCATTCTCATTGGACCAAATCAAATTGCATTTCTATGGGCAGAAATTACTTGCAGAAACTGGGAAAATAACTCAGAAGAATGGTTCACATGTTTTGTTGGGGAACTTGGGTTCAATCCCCAGAACCCCAGAATAACTCTAGCACTGCTAAGATCCACCTCCAAGTAACACACTATAAATGGCCCCTTAGTACCTTCAGGTGTGGGTGCCACCCTCCCCTCCCCAACAAAAATACTATTTGCATCACCATAATTTTTTATCCCTTAAAGAATTGATAAAAAAACTTAAAGATAATGAACCATGTATTAAAATAACCCAAAATGATATCTTAGACACTGCCAATTAGTGGATTAGAGCAAAAGAGTTGCTGAAAATAAAAATTATGGAATTACAGAGGCAGGGGGTTGGAAGGAAACTGGAGACACTGATGGTGGGAAATGTACACTGGTGAAAGGATGGGTGTTGGAACATTAGATGACTGAAACCAAATCATGAACAACTTTGTAACTGTGTATCTCACTGTGATTGTATTAAAAAATAAATTAATTTAAAGAAAACTAACAAGTGAATGAAATAATATTAAAAAACTAAATTGAAAAAAATATTATGGAAATAGTAAGAGGACAAGTAGTGGCCACTGGCCAAAGATCCAGCACTACTGTTTCCTCCCTGGTCCTACTTTTCTTATGCTCTATTGCCGTCAGAAAAAGGGACATTCTTGTTCTAAGTAATTCACAAGTTCATGGCTAGAAAACCAAGTAGATGGGGATCACAAAGAGGAAGTATTAGACACGAGCACAAAGACCCTTCAGTTTGCATGTAAAGCAGGAGAAAATTGGAAGGGTATGATTGTACGGAAAGGAAACAGAGAACCTAAAGTCTAGAGTAAAGAGAAGAGGGGCTTTCTTGATGGTGGATAGCTGTGGTGACATGAAGAAAGAGAGGAAAAAAGAGTGAGAAGAAAAAGAAAAAAGGTTAATATTTTTAATCATCTTTTTATTTTCAGAATTCATAGTCAAGCAGATTCTAAAGTGATCCCATAATGAATTCCTGAAATACAGTCCAAACTAAATGCATTCAACATAGGAAAACACATAGAAAGATATGTGAAGGTAAATAAGAAGTATAATATCTTAGACACTGACTAGATCCACTTGACTCAATTTTATTTTAAATTTGTGGGTATTATTTTTTCCAGATTTGACAGAGACTTTTAATGATTAAATTTGTACACTTGAAAAGTGATATAAAAGATATTAGTCAAAAAGAGCTAAAGATACCAGCGATAGTAGAGCGGGTAGGGCGTTTTCTTTGCACACTGCCGACCTGGATTTGATCCCTCGCAACCCATATGGTCCCCCAAGCATTGCCAGGAGTAATTCCTGAGTGCAGATCTAGGAGTATCCCCTAAGCATCGCTGGGTGTGACCCAAGAAGCAGAGAGAGAGAGAGAGAGAGAAGAGAGAGAGAGAGAGAGAGAGAGAGAGAGAGAGAAAGAGAGAGAGAGAGAGAGAGAGAAAGAGGGCCAGCGGATGAAAGAAGATGAACTTGCTTCGCAGGCAACTGACCCCAGTCAATCCCTGCGCCACAAATGGTACAAAGTCTGGGGTGACCCTGAGCACCTCTGGGTAAGGCCGAAACTCCCCACCACAATAGGTTACTGCCTCATTACTTCTTGTTTCAATTTTATTTGCACTTCATAAAGCTGCAGTGAATTCAATGTACATAAATTGTTTCCATATGTTAGATAACTTTCTTACAAACAATTCCCTCAAGTAAAATAACCATGACAAAGCAAATAAAATTAAATAACACAGAACCATCTAAATGTAAACCATCTAAATGACAACAGTACAGAAAGTCTAGTTCTCGCCTTGAAATGAAGGTTAGTTCAGTGTCTTGCTAAATGAAAAATAGCACTATAGCATTGTCGTCCAGTTGTTTATCATTTGCTCTAGCGGGCACCAGTAACGTCTCCATTGTGAGACTTGTTACTCTTCTTGGCATATCGAATACGCCATGGTAGCTTGCCAAGCTCTGCCGAGTGGGCAGGATACTCTCGGTAGATTGCCGGGCTCTCCGAGAGGGATAGAGGAATTGAACCTGGGTCAACCACGTGCAAATCAAACGCCCTACCCACTGTGCTATCTCTGTAGTTCTAAATGAAAAATAAGGTTCAGATATGAACTAACTAAAAAAAAAGGTCATACTCTTTCCCCGAAACTGTGCAGTGTTACCCTCTAAGTCCATTATGTTTCCATTTTGGAAACTGGGGCAGAAATAAAAGGTATGGTGGGGTAATTTTAGCCCCAAATACATCACCGGAGTAAAGTGTCAAGCTCGTTGAGACAGAACAACAAAATTCCTCATTTGAATTGCTCTATATCCTGGAGTAATTAAGACTGAGAAATGATTATTTTCTAATAAATTATCTCTTTCTTAGACATTAGTGCTGAAAGTATAATAGAAATAACAAGATTCGTGACCAAAAATGGTTGAAGGAATGGCCTATAAGCAATGTTAAATCAAGATGTGTGCCCTGAGCAACTTTAACTAAGAATTGGAAATCAAGAGACAACATTTTTCAGGAAAAAAAATTTAATGGGAACATGGGGAATTCTGCTAAAGCCCAAAAACTCTCTCAGTGAGGCTAACCCAAGTTTCTCAGATGGTCAAAACTATTAAGAGTCAAAGAAGCTGCCTTCCTCCCACCAGGACCTCTGTTTAATAGGCTGTGGGTGAATCCATTACACAGGAATACCATGGCCTCATGACTCTTGTTTCCCTGTGGAAGTGTGCTTCCTGCTCTGAATCATCCTGTAATTGGCTCTGCAGGGTTTCCATCTGTGCAGATCAAGTGTGAAAAAGAATGGCCTGAATCACGCACTTAACTTGGTATCATGGAACTGCATCAGGAAACGTCGGCAGCAAGGCATGTCACAAACTTCAGACTCGAGGAAAGGGAATATGCCGCATCTTTTTCTTTTAAAACTGATTTAGGTCACAGGATATGGATAATAGTAGCATCCAGGCCTCCCATTGGGTTCCATTCTGACACCTCAAGAAAAATGAAAATAAAGAGAGTGATTTAATATTCCAGGCCAATTAATGGCATCTCAATCTCTTCCAACTTCTTTCTTTCAGGTTAACTCTCTTTGAGGTTAAGTTCTCAGCCTTTCTAGAATATTTTCCTCTTTTCTCCGCTTTAATATATTGTCGTAGGAATGAATGGAATAATCTGATTTTTAACTATCAGAGGAAAGAGAATTTGTGTTACTCCCATAGGCTCCTTATGCACCTTCTTTCCTTCCTTCCTTCCTTCCTTCCTTCCTTCCTTCCTTCCTTCCTTCCTTCCTTCCTTCCTTCCTTCCTTCCTTCCTTCCTTCCTTCCTTCCTTCCTGTCATGCTAAGAATTTTAATGTATTTTTATTTTTCCTTCTTTTTCAATTAAAGAACTGTGATTTACAAAGTTATTGATAGTCGAGTTTAGGCATATAATATTTCAACACCAATCCTACCACCAGTGTCTTTTCTTACTATTTCATTTTGTGAAATAATTGGATATAGCACCTTTTTCTCTTATGTTTCTACTGAAATGTAGCTTTTACCATCAGCCCTGTGGGACCTGGGCAGACATACACTACCGAAGCAAGTGGACACAGGTATTGTTTGCTCTCAGGAAGTCCCCATATGCCACTGAGCCTTCATCCAGGATTCCAGACCTCTCCACTTCCCTATACTCCCCCTCTACCCCCCCATAGGGAAGTCAGGCCCAGTCCTGAAGGTTCATTTCTTTAGATGCTGGTGTCCACACATGCTTCTTTCTCTCACTGTGACTGATGTGCCTCAAGTCAAAATCAAGGCTTTCTAGAAAAACCCTCACTGGTAATTCAGACCTCAGCTACTCTGTGATGCCCCTAAGCCTATCCAGGTGGTTTACAGGATTTAACACGCAGATAAGGATAAGAGAAGATAACAACAACAAGGTGCACATCTCTAACCAACTTTTCCTACTCTCTCTTTTCTTTAACCATCTCACACAACTATATTATTACTTTAGTAGTTATTTTAGTACTTTTCACATTAAAAAAATTTGGTTTAAAATCAGGTAACAATGTCTTCTACCTGAATAACAAAAAAATTCTTCAATTTTTTACTTCATATTCCATTTCAAAATTATTACTATTCAGTATTGTATTCCACTGTACTTTACCTCCAAAGTAAGTGCTATTATTTTATAGTGATCATTTAGATATAACCATACCTACCCATTTCTTTTGTTACATTACATTTTTTTTTGCTTTTTTGTTTGTTTTGTGGGTTTTTTTTGGGGGGGTCACACCCAGCGATGCACAGGGGTTACTCCTGGCTCTACACTCAGGAATTACTCCTGGCGGTGCTTGGAGGGACCATGTGGGATGCTGGGAATCAAACCTGGGTTGGCCGAGTGCAAGGCAAATACCCCACCCACTGTGCTATCGCTCCAGACCCCTGTCACATTACTTCTTGATTCTTGCTTCTTCTTTCTCTAATCAATGCTTTCTATTCCCAGTGCTTGCTCTTGAGTTTGTTTCCAGTAAGAATGTACAACCAGGGTATAACTTAATGGGCAAAGCACATGTTTTGCATGTAGAAGCCCAGGTTCAACCCCTGGCACCACATGATTTGATTCCCAGAATACTGCTAAGTGCAATGCTCAAGCATTGAGCACTTAATTCCAAACACCATGGGGTGTGATCCCCCAATAAAACAAAAAAAGAATAAGAATGTATAACCACAATTATAATGCATAAATTCTTTCACGGTTATTCTAAATTTCTTTATTTGGACTGGAGCTATAGCACAGCGGGGAGGGCATTTGCCTTGCACGAGGTCAACCCAGGTTGATTCCTCCGTCCCTCTCGGAGAGCCTGGCAAGCTACCGAGAGTATTCCACCCACACGGCAGAGCCTGGCAAGCTACCTGTGGCATATTCGATATGCAAAAAACAGTAACAACAAGTCTCACAATGGCGACGTTACTGGTACCCGCTTAAGCAAATCAATGAGCAACAGGATGACAGTGCTACAGTGCTACTTTTTCCTTGAATTTTAATTTAGCTTAATATACTAAATTGATCACTTTGTTTTGTTTTCTTTTTCTGTTTTTGCAGTACTAATGATTAAACCCAGATACTCACGCATGCAAGGCAAGTGCTCCAACACTAAGCTACATTCATGGCCAACCATGTTTTCTTTAAATATATTTTTTCCCTTTTTCTGTCATCTACTATTGACTCTGATAAATCTGTTTCTAATCTAATTTAAGTACCTTTGTAGATAATATATTTCTTCTCTGTTTTGTTCTTTTCTTCCCTTAATGTTCTGAAATTTGATCATAATCGCTCAAATGAAGACTAATTTAATTATTTATTTCTCTTTCTTGGGTCTCACTTACTGCAAAGTTCAACTTATGTTGATTATTAACCTGCTCTATGGAAGTGAAATTTAAACATGACATAAAAGAGTTAGCCTGTGGACTATATTATCAGATCATTCCAGTATCTCAGATATTGCCCATTTAAATCTCATTAACTTGTCACATTGCAAAATTATATGAATTGGATTACATACTTGTGTCAAGCCTTTGGTTTTTATTAATGTCCAATATTAGCCACAGACATAAAGTCACTTCATTGTCTATGAAACAAAACAAAACAAAAACTAAGATGTAAACACTTCCAAAACTCTCTGCCCCCATCCTCTTCCCAAATTAATCACTCTTTCCTTCCATTTGGTTCTAATACACAGAAGAGTCATTTTCCATGTCAAGTTTCACCCACCTTTTCTTCTACTATCTCTGACACTTGGCTCACTAATGATACATTCATTCTGAGATCATTTAAGAGTTTTCCATTCCACCCACTTCTTCCTTACAGGTAAAAAAAAAAAAAAACAACTAAAAAGAAAAATAAAAAGAAGTCAGTCAGAAGGCAAGGGATAGATGAGAATAATCTCTCTCACATGTGGGACTTAGACAGCAAGCTAGCAACAAAGCACCAAAGGCAACACAACAAAAGAACTGATTCACAAAACTGAGTCTGGCGTTTGAGGGAAGGAGAAGGCATTGGAGACGTTGCCAATGGGAGGGAGTGGGTGATGGGTGTGGTGTTGAAATTGTGTCCACCAGAAACCATCATCAACAATATTGTAAATCACAGTGCCTCAATTTTTTTTGAAAAAAATCTTTAAATTATAAAAAAATAAAGCTAAAATACATTAGAACAATGTTATATACTTTTTGGGAAAAAAACACTCTCTTATCTACAACCAATAGCAAAACAGAACAAATGAGAACTGCTCTGCAGAATTAAATTTACCTCATGGGACAGGGCGGGGGGAGAGACCAGGGAGTCTGGGACAATGGTGGAGGGAAGAGGACAGTGGTGGACGGGGTGGGACTGGAACAATGTATGCATAAAACCCTACCAAGCACGGTATTATAATCATGGTGCCTCAAATAAAATTTACCAAAAATCTTTTTCCTCATCCCTTCCTGTCCCTGAAACCAATTACCTCTGTTTGCCACCCTCATAAACATCCTGAAGAGGCAGAGCTTGCCTTTCCTACGCCGGCAGCCCACACACAATGTCAGCAGGCTCAGAGGCCATTTGGCTTCCTTCCCCACCTCTCAGTGATTCCATTCCAGCCAGCATTCCTGGTGACTTCCTGACTTTCTATCCCAAAGGATCTTCCCCAGGCAAATCCTGCTTAGATGCTCCAAGGTTTCAAACATCTTTTTCTAATTTGTCATGACTGACTTTATCATTCCTTTAGAATTTGTCTCGACTTCTTAATTCTTTTCTTTACTCCTTTGTGCACCGTGCTATAATTCCTCTACTTCCCTTTAAGTGAGCAGTTCTATAAGGTATTACCATTTTCATGTTTGAGGCTTCCCTATTTTGAAGAACACCTTTGCCATTCACAGCCCACAATTAAAATGGTAATTCTCTAGTCCAGTGTTGTCCAATAGATCTCTGTCTCTCTGTCTCTCTCTGACTATCTCTCTACTCCACGAATTTCCACTCAATCTTGAAAGACCAGATCAAATACCACCTTACCACTAGCATTATTCATGACTGTGAAGGGAAATACAACTCACAGTTCTCATTTCAGATGCTGATAGCTACTACACCAGAGCATTAACAATGTACCCTATCCTAGTTGTACATCTATCTAATTCTCTTCCAGAGTAAGAATACTGTACTATGGTTTATTATTAGTCCCATAGAAGAACAAGTAAGTGATTACAGATCCTGAGCAGTTTCTTTTATAACTTAATAAAATGTGGGTCAGATAGATAGTTCAAAGGACTAGGGATCATGCTTCACATATAGGAGACCTGGGTTCAATCCCCACTCCACATGGAAATCAAAGCGAAACCCTAGCACAGTGCTAGGAGGCCTGGGTTCAATCCCCACTCCATGTGGAACCGAGAGCGATACACTAGCACAGTGCCAAGAGTAGCCTTTGAGCCCTGTTACTGTGGTCCCCCAAACAAAAATAAAACAAAACCACCAAACTCCACCATTGACCAAGGTTGAGGGTGGGGTAGACTGAACAGAACACAATGGGACAATGATGGAGGGACGTGGATACTCTGGATGGAGGGTGTGGTTCTGGAATGCTTTTTTTCAGAAAACCTTACCATTAACAGCTTTGCAATCCAAAGTGCCTAAAATAAAAATAAATAAAATAAACATGAAAATTTCCTATGATTCAACAATACCACTGTGATTCATTTACTTGAAGGATCTGAGAACATCAGTTTGAAAGAATGCTGTATCCCTACATTTATAGAATTATTTACAATAGCAAAATCATGGAATCAACATATATGCCCATCAACTGATAACATAGGGTCTGTGGTACATATACTTGATCAAATGCCACTATTCTAATACAAAAGATGAAGTTGTGGCCTTTGGGAAAATGTATCAATTGTAAGGTGCTATGTCTAGTGAGATACTTACATAAATAAAAGTAAATTATAGGATGGCTTCACTCATAAATTGACCAGAAATTGCTAAAGCAAACTACCAAAAAATATGACTAGACTATGTTGGTTACTGGAAGGAAAGGGGGGATTGGGAGGAATAAGTAGAGGGGTCTTTTTGCTGGTGAGATAGCACTAGAACATTGGTGATGGGAATGGAGAAAATTACATGAATATAAAGATGGAAAGCTAACCCCCTGAAATTCCATAATATTTTTTTTAATTATTGAATCATCATGAGATACAAAGTCACAGAACTGTTAATGATTGAATTTCAGTCATACAATGTTCAAGTACCCCTCCTTCCACCAGTGTCCACTTAAAAAATGAGAAGTCAATTAAAATTAAAAATAAGACTTAAAAACCATATTGGTACTATGCAGCTATCAGATGATAAGAAATGCTGCATCTTGCTGCAATGTGGATAGAACTAGCGGGTATTGTATTAAGAGAAGGGAGGCCAAATTACCTGAACTAATAAAATAATTATATAAATTTATATAATGTACTATATAAATTATATAATAAAGAAGATTTAATTACTTTCAATAGTAGTCTACAACCATTGTAATAACAGTCTGATAGTCCTTAGTTTTTATGAATAGTCAACACCTTCTAATGTGGAAGTTCCTTTAAACACAGAACTTCACCTATAGTAGAGGCTCAGTAAGTGATAGCAAGGCTTATAATCGATGGGATTCAAAAACTTTCCATGTTCTGAAACTGCAATAATTTTGAACACCAAATTATAAATGCAGCTTGAAAGCTGAAAAGTTAGACAAGAAAAGCTGATAAATGTATCTCTGAAACATTCACCAAAGCTATATTTCATTGGGGGAAGGGATGCCGAGTGGTGCTCAGGAGACCCAGGAGGACAACTCCCAGAGGCACTGGGCCAGCAGGCTGGTGGCTGCTGAACCAAAGATGTGATGATATTCAGGTCCTCTGCTCGGAGGCCACCAGGCCTACCCAGCTGAGCTCAGGTCCTCGGGTGTAAGGGGCACTCCAGGGACAACACTCAGGATGTCCTGTTTGGGGTCGGGGAGTGGGGTGTCATGCTGGGGTCTGACATATGCAAGACCTGTTCCCTAACTCCTGTACCATCTCCCTGACCCCTCTGAGTTATATTTTTATCGTGAGTTTATTTCATTGATATCGTCTCCTTTATTCCACTGTAATCTTCATAAGATCCACTTTGAGGTTACAATTGAATCCCAAACGTTTAACAATGTGCCTGGTACATGGGAAACATTCCACAAACACTCACTGAAATATTTCTTTTTATATTTATTTGAAAAATATCCCGGGTACCTTGCTAATAAGCTAGGCCTACAAAGATGTTTCAAGGGGAAAACAGATGAAAAAAATTACAATTAAAGGGTGCCAAGAAGCAAGGTGGAAAAGCAGGGAGAATTTGAACCCATGTCACAAGCCACATTAAGGATTTTGAATTTATTTAGGAAGGCAATCTTGACACGCTGGAGGATTTAAAATGAAGAGAGAATGATGTGAAAAATGAGTGGGGTGAACAAGATCTCTAGGATGTCTTCCGATTTTAGAACTCTGATTCAGAATCTTTGAAAGCTAAATTTAATATGCAAATATAGCAGCTGTGTGTGTGTTCACTAGAAGAGATTAAGCTGCTCTAATAGTCCCTGAATGTACTGCATCAAAGACTCATGACACACCCAGCAACTTGAGAGAGATTTCCTCGTGGAGGACGCACCATCATGCTAGACTCACAGCCTCGGCCATACCCAATATCGGGCTTTGAAGAGTACTCTGTGCTCACACTTCCATTGAATTCTTTCTGAAGGGTCAAAGGCATAAAGATATACCTTCTAGGATACTTTATGAGTTACAGCTGGAAGTGGCAAAGTTCAGTTTGACTCTCTAGGATGCAGTGACTAGCATCACCTCACATGGTCACATTTAACTGCAAAGACTAGGAAACATTGTCTAGCAGTTTACTGAGGCTGTCTTCCCTTCTCTATTCTAGTTATGATGCAGGGTATGTATGGATTTCCTTTCCCCTTGACAGTTTTATATTTTCTTTTCTATTTTAATTATCTTAGAGATGGTATGTTCCATTATTATACATCTCGAGTTCTTTCTTATTTCCTGTCTTGTTTGGTTCTGGGGCCACAGCAGGTGATGCTCTACTCTGTCTCTGCTCGAGAGAAGTCCTAGGGGACGTGCACTACTAAGGGTCAAACCCAGACCTATTGCATAGAAATCATGCACTTAGCCCATTGAACTATCTCCCCAGACCTCATAACTAAAATTTAAAAATTATTTTAAAGGAATATAGACTAAGAAAACATTTCTTCTACATAGCAGACAAAGGAATAAGTCTAAGACATATAAAGCACATACAAAGCTCTACTACTACAAAAAATAATCAATAACCTCATCAAACAATGGGAAAGATGAACAGACACCTTGCAAAGAGGGTATAAGATGGCCAGAAGACACATGAAAAAAGTGCTCATCATCCTTTAGCATGGGAATACAAGTAAAAACAACAGTGAGAAATCATCTCACATCAGTAAGAATGGCATATATCAAAAAAATAGGAAACTACCAGTGTTGGTGGGATGTGGAGAAAGGGAACATTATTTGCTGCAGGTGAGAATGTTGTCTCTATGAAGAACAGTATGAAGATTCCTCAAAAAATAGTGAGATTGGAGCTCCCATATGACCAAATGAATCCAATGATTTCACCTCTTGGTATTTGCCCTTCAAACACAAAAACATTAATTTGAAAACATATTTCACATTTAAGTTGACTATAGTGCTTAGTCCAATAACCAAGATATGGAAACAACCCAAATGTCCAACTATTGATGAATGGATTTTAAAAAATTGTGGTATATATACTCAATGGAATAATATTCAGCTAAAAGAAAAGATGAACCCAAGCAGTTCAATGCAACACGAATAAAGCATGCAACACGGATAGAGGGTATCATGTTAAGCAAAATAAGTGAGAGGAACAATATCGAATACAGGATAATCTCACTCATCTGTGGAACAGAGAGAGGGAAAAGCATGAGAATACAGAGTCTAAAACAATAACAACCACTTTGTATTACAAAACTTATTGACAATAGGATGTGGAGTGGGGAGAAATGAAGATCAAACCACAGGTGACGTAAAGACATTGGAGGAGGATCGTGCCATGGTACTTTACGGTAGCGGGGTGCAGTAACTGTACAGCAACACTGTGGACTTTAACACTATTTGTAACCATACTGTGTAAATTATAATCTTTTAATTTAATAAATTTAAAATAAAAGGAATAATGATGACAAATTATAACTAAAGCAATGATCATCACCATCACAATCACGAAATTCCGTTAATCACCGATTTCTCGGGCGAGCTCAGTAACCTCTCATTTTGTCCTTTCCCTGGGATCTTAGAAGTCCATCTTGACTTGGCTCTCCAAATGATGTCGCACTGGAGGCTCTTTCAGGGTCAGGGGAATGAGATCCAGCTTGTTACTGGATTTAGCATATGAATACACCATGGGAAGCTTGCAAGGCTGTCCCATGTGGGCAGGAAACTCTCAGAAGCTTGCCAGTTTCTCCCAGAGGGAGAAGTAGGCTACAAGATATGCTTCTGAGAGCTTGCTTTTAAGTCTCTCTCTGGATGTTGGCCATTGATGGGATTACACACACCGGGATTCCTCCTCCGGTACCTTCATGCATGAGGCCTGTCCGAACGTGTGGAGAGGGGCCTCAAGCATGGCTGTAGCTAGGTTCCGGTGGTCTTCGGCTGCCGGGAGCTCTGCTCAGGGTGGGGAGGGAAGCTGGAGCCCATCCCCTCCGAGGGGCCCTGGGGAAGACAGCCAGGCGGGGAAGACAGCCAGGCGTGCAATGATCATAGATTTGGTTAATAACAACTAAAGTACATCATATTTTTCAGTTGAGAGAGCTCACTCTTTCATATCTTTTTGTTTTTGTTTTTTCCTTTTAAGCGAACCTCTGATATAAGCAGGAAACTGTTAGTAGCAACTTTTCTCAAGTATGTATGTGGCTCAGAGAGGTAAGTGGCTTAGCGGAGGTTTCCCAGATATACTCACCCTACTATATAAATGTGGAACACATTTGTCTTAGAGATCCATATGAAAATGTGAAAGGGTATTTTTGTTTAAATATTTTAAGGACATATTTTTTTCTTTTCATTCCCTTTTTGGTGTAATCTTTGTTGTGAGGCCCACACCTGGCAGAGAGGTGGGATCAAATCCAGGACCTCAACACGCGTGGCTCTGCCACTTGAGCCACATCCCTGGCCAGTAAGAACTATTTTCCTTGACTCAAAAATAAAGGACATATTTATCCAGAGTTCAGGTTGAGGTCCATTTTGAAATACTTAGATTCACATAACTCAGCAAAGTTCACCTCAACCACAAATGCAGAGTGCACATAGAAATAACATGACGGATAACGATACTGCAGACAGATTCCATCTGAGCTAACTATCTCCATGCTCCTGAAAAAAGGAAAAGAAAAACACAAATTCTGGCACTCACTTCATTAAAGGGGTTCAAATCATATATTTCCTTCTGGGGGCTTCTGCAACAAAATCCCTCAAAATAAATTGCTCAACTGTCAGAAATGTACTGTGTCACAGTTCTGGAGGACACAAGTTTGAGGTCAAGGTTCCTGGGGGCCAGACTCCAGAAAGGCTCTGGGAAGACTCTACACCAGCTTGCTCACTCGCTCACTCTCCCGGATTCTGGAGCATAATTCCAATGTTCAGAGAACTATGAGACAAAGAATTTCTCATTTGTTCACCTCTGTCTTGGGTTTAGTCCATAAGACATAGGCCGATATATTAGGGAATTAAGAATGTGTGAGGAAATGAAGAGAGTTTTCCAGTGCCCAAGAAGGAGCTGGAAAATGTATCAGTAGAAAAAAGACAACAAAAGATTCCAAGTTCTAGGGACACGTAAGGTTTCCCCTTCAGAACATTTTGATGGCATTTGCCATGCACCCCAACTCGTATTCCCTTGGGCAAGTGAATAATGGGACATTGGGACACGCGCACACGCGCGAGCGCGCGCGCACACACACACACACACATGCACATGCACATGCAAACATGCACACATACACACACAGATATGTTTTCCAATAGTTTCCAATGAGCACCATTTTTCACAAGAGGTCGAGTTAAGCTCCAATCATTAATCCAAATACTTTTCAATCCTTTTGGCATTCAGCCTTTATATATTTCAACAGTGACCCATAAAAAGCAAACCAAACACAGTGGTTCGGAGACCAAAGTAATCTATAGGAAAACACCATCACTGTTCTTCCTTATCTCGCAGTTCAACCCCACCTTTCAACCCAGTGCTTCCTAACAACCCAAAGAGAAAAGGACAACAAATAAATACTTCTGCTGTTCAACAATGCACCAGAAGATGGTCCTTCCTTGCAAATGCCTGCCTGCCTAATGCTTGGCATACCAGACATGAGAGAGAGAGAGAAGGAGAGAGACAGAGACAGAGAGACGGAGACAGAGAAACACAGACAGAGACAGAGACACACAGAGAGAGAGAAAGAGAATAAGAGAGGGAACAGAAAACATCTTCTGAGAAGAGGAACACCACCTACAGAGAAAACATCTGTTAGAACTGCAAAGGTCCACCCACCTTTCTCGCCCCCACCACGCCAGGACCCTTTTCCTCCAGAAGGAACCTAAGAGATGGCATCACCTCTGGTTCAGACTAAGGCAAGTTTGGCAGCTTTGAGGGTCAAATGGTGACAACTTAGTAACAATCTGTTTTTCTCTGCAAATTGCTAAGGCAATGGCATTCCTGGGCCAATTCAAAACTCAGGAGATGCCCAAAGAAACTACAGCACATTCCTGTGCTGCCTTCTCGTCCAAGCGCCAAAGCAAGATGCTGCCAGAGGCGGCTGCCCTGCGCCTCCTGATGAAACTCAGTCCCATGGGGAGACTGGCAAGCCTGCGGCCGTTTCTTCTAAAAAGGGACTGGCGTGGGGGCAAAAATTTGGCAGTCAGAAGGTAAAAGGCAGAGAAGGAAAAACAAGACAAAAAGCTATTAGCTGTGGCATGGCCATGAATGAATACGTAGGAACAGAGGCCAAATTGGGCAGAGTCGTATTGATTATCACTCCCGGATGAGAACAAACTGTACTCACTATTAACCATAACGAGAATATTCCCTATGAATTAAAAAAAAATTCTCCTTCAACAGCCGTCATTGTGTCGAATGCGTGACTGGTATACTGCATCAGCACAATCCCTGGGTGTAACTGGCCTCGACAGCCAATCGAGCCCTAGACTGTCAGTGATGCGCCTCTCCAATCAGTGTTTCTGAAATTGTTCAGACTGTGCCCCACTTCCAACTTTGTCTCCTCTCCTGTGCCCCCCATTCTACCCATTCAACCAGCTGCCCCCAGTCTCAGGCTGTATCCCCCCAGTTGATGATTTTCACCTGGGGCCCCTTGGAATATGCTGAGAGCCCGCAGCAGGGTTCTCAGCCAGTTGAGATACGAAATGACACACTCTCTCTCTCTCCCTCTCTCTCTCTTTCTCCATCTCTCTCTCCCTCTCTCTTCTCCATCTCTCTCTTTTTCTCTCTCAGACACCTGTTTTCCTTAGTCATCACTGTCATTAATATAGCTGCAAACATCCCCCGACATCGTACTCCAACCCCCCTCCCACGCTTCTCCTTCCCATCATTTCTATAGTCAGATGACCTTTTTAAAATGCTAACAAAAACACATCAGTGCCCTGTTTAAAATTCCTCAGCTGCTCCCTGCTGCTCGTATAAAAAAGGTACCTCTCACCTCAGCCTTAAAGACCAGCTTCGACAGCTTTGCCAACTGCGGCATCTTCCCGAACAGGCGCCATCCTCCATCCACACTGAACGCTTGAGTTCTCGAAGTGGCTCCGCTTCTCCCTGTGCCCCATCCAGTTGCCCTCCCCACTCCAGAAGCTCTCCCTGCTCCTGGCGACCTTCCCATCTTCTCCCTTTCTTCTATTCCTTCTCATCACTCCTATTCGCCCTGACAGACCTAATTTTCGACTCTACCTCATCTGCAAAGATTTACCTGTGCCTGTGCCTCATATGTCTCATATGTCTCCTGTGCCTCCAAGCGTCCTTCCACATGAGCTCTCAGAATCCTCACTTTTGATGGCATGCATACCAGTGCTATTATAATGCCTAAGCACTCACCTCTGCTTCTGTTATCATCTGCTTCCCTAAGTCAGGACTATTTATCCCAAGATCAAGGAGCACAACTATATGCTCCAGAAAGAAAATCAAATACTAAGTGCTCAGTGCCAGTGACTCAATCAGTTAGTCATTAAAGTAGCTCCATGCTGTGGGCCCAGGTATGTGACTAAGTAGTGGGAGGCCCTCCTTGCAGGCACAGTATTGAGTGCAGGCCCTGGCCTCACCCCTGCAGACCCAGTGCAACCCTGTTGGCACTCCCATGGGATCCCCATCATCACACATAAGGAGCTGATCTTCAGAGAGCACCGAGCCAAGAATGTAAAGCATTACAACAGGTATTCAACTTCAATTATCACACCATCAAAAAGACAGGAATATCTATTTAATAAATGTGCATGTTTAATGTATATATTGTATAGATATATGCATTATATGTTATATACATATAATATAATACATATTATATGTATTATATAATATGCATATGTATTATATTATACATCAATAAGGGAAATCCGTC
Source organism: Sorex araneus (assembly GCF_027595985.1). Taxonomy (NCBI): domain Eukaryota; kingdom Metazoa; phylum Chordata; class Mammalia; order Eulipotyphla; family Soricidae; genus Sorex; species Sorex araneus. The sequence goes on from NC_073306.1 coordinate 196,770,369, forward strand.
TAGCTACTAACTAGTCTTCAATATTCCTTGCTGTGACAGTAGGAATAGAATGTCTTGGGCTCAAATATATGTCAAATATATCACAATATTTGGGGCCAAAGTGATGTTACTGCATGTAGAGCGCCTGCCTTGCACACGGAGACCTGGGTTCACTGGCATCCTGTATGGTCTCGGAGCCCCTTCAGCAGTGATCCCTGAATGCAGAACCAGGAATGAGCCCTGAGCACTGCTGGGTGTGGCCCAAAAGTCAAAAATTTTTAAAAATAAAATATATGTCACCATAGTTTGGCAAAGGGTAAAATTGCAAAATCCACTGCATAAAAATAAACTTTAGGAAAAGAGATGTGAACAACACCAACAAAAAACTAACTTAATTTACAGTTATTAAAAGACTATTTCCAACATAGAGATAAGATCTATTGTTTTTGTCTGTTTATGTTTGGGCGTCACATCCAGTTGTTCTCAGAGTTTACTCCCGCCTCTGTGCTCACGGGTCACTGCTGGCAGGATTTGGAGGACCACAGGTGTTGCCAGACATTGAACCCAGGATGGCTGCATGCAAGTGCAAGGCAAGTGCCCCCACACACACACCACCACTGTATCTCTCTATGGCCAGATATAATTTTTTTTTTTTGCTTTTTGGGTCACACCCGGCGATGCACAGGGGTTACTCCTGGCTCTGCACTCAGGAATTACTCCTAGCAGTGCTTGGGGGACCATATGGGATGCCAAGGATCGAACCCAGGTCAACCGTGTGCAAGGCAAATACCCTATCCACTGTACTATTGTTCCAGCCCCAGATACGATATATTCTTAAAGAACCAAATAGAAATTTCAGAATCAAAAATAAGATATTTTTGTAATATTCTATTACAAAATAATAGAATATTAATCTATTGTATTAATCTGTGTAATCTCATCAGCAGCCAACATCCAGAGACTATAAAACCAAGCTCCCGCAATGCGGCCGTGCGACATCTAATAGCCTAGTTTTGCCTCTTGGAGAACCTGATAAACTGCAGAGTCTATTGCCCACATTATAGAGCCTGGCAAGCTCCCCGTGGCGTATTCATGTCCCAAATACAGCAACAGACATATACATATCTCTCAGAGAGCCTAGCAAGCTACTGAGAGTATCCTACCCACACGGCAGAGCCTGGCAAACTACCCATGGCGTATTCATATGCCAAAAATAGTAACGATAGGTCTCATTCCCCTGACCCTAAAAGAACCTTCAATTGTTAAGAAAGATGAGTAAGGAGAGGCTGCTAAAATCTCAGGGCTGAGTGATATAGAGACGTTACTGGTGCCCGCTCGAGTAAATTGACGAACAACGGGATGACAGTGATACAATGATACTCTAAACTTAACAGAATAGAGATAACAAGAAACAAATTAGTAGACTTGAAAAAACAGAATCCTGGTTATTTTCCTTCTCTCTCACATTTTATGGTATAGAAGATATGCCAGTTAGAGCAAGAGTTAAAAATAAAGACTGAGGGGCCAGACAGAAATAGTACAAGGAGTTACTTGCATGCAACCACCTGGGTTCAATACCCAGTACCATATGTGGTCCCCCAAGTACTGCCAAAAATGATTCCTAAGCACAGAGCTAGGAGTAAACCCTGAGTAAACCAGAAGTAAACAGCTGGTGTGGAAAAAAAAAAGATGCTTGTGGGCCAGAGCGCCCCATGGGCTAGAGAACAAGCCCTGCATGATTCAATCTCTGCTACTACCTGGTCCCAGACCATAGCTGGGAGAGACTGCAGAGCACCAAGCTGGGCTAAGCTCCCTAGCACCACCTGGAGTGATTCCTCTAAAAGTAAAATGAGACATTGCTTAGTTATGAATGGTACAAAAAGAAATTTCCATAGAGGTTCTTAAAGGGAAAATACAGCTTTGTCCAAAGATGCGGCAGTATCATAGATAGCATAGACTGGGTTCATGGATAGTGAATAAAAATCTAAGAAAATAATAGGCTGATGTTAATTAAATATAATTAATTAAAGGAAAACACTTGTCAGTGTTTGCTCCAATGTTCAGCGGCCAGTCAGTGCTAGGGACCAAACAGGCACTCCGGAAATCAAAGCAAGAGCTCTAAATCTTTGAGCTCTCTCCCTGGCATTGAGGGTGATGTTTCAATTAAATCCAATTTCAGATGTCTGAAAAGGAAATGATTGGTTGTGATTTGGGGAATGAATGAAAGAATTCTAAGAATATTTTTGCTTTTATTTATTATTTTTTCTAGGAATTAAGCATGGGCATAACTTGGACTTGGAGTGTATTGAGGTGTGGAGGAGGCAGGGGTTGAACCACAATTGGTGGCGCTCAGGGGATATTTCTGGCAAAGTACTCAGGGGAACTTTGCTGGGGATTAAACACAGAGTTCTTCTATGCCAAGCATGTGCCCTAGCCCTGTGAGCCCTCTCCTAGGTCACTCAACTGTCCTTTTATAAACAACAAATTAATGCCACTTTTTGAACGATCTCTTTATTTCTCTTTGTTTCAGGGATCAAACCTAGGGCCTCACACATGCAAAGCTTGACCACTGGGCCACATCCCTGGCGTCTCCATTTTTTAAAACATGATTTGGTCATGCTTGAGGAGCAATTAGGGGCACGGAAATTTACATCCATGTATAAGTCCAGTAACTTCTTCATATTTGAAAGCAGTGGTATGAGGGAACAACAACGCAGGTGGTGAATATATGAATAGAGACACGGGACAATTTCTTGGTTTGATGTGAATTAGGCCCTCCCTCTATTTCTAGAGTTCTTCAAATCCACTCTCAATGTCACTGTACTTAATCAAGAACCTCCTTAGAGTACTGGCTCAAGGTGGTAACTTACATGCTATCCCTGAGAACTACAGGTATGGCCAAAACAACAAAAATAGGGGTCAGCAGATAGGTCAGCGGTTAAAATACAGGCCTAGCATGCACCTGGCCAGGGTCCAATCACGTGATTGAATCCATCAATGCCATGGTCCTCTGAGCATCATCAAGTGCAGCCCTGGAGGCCCCCAGAACCCCGGCGGAGACGTGGATAATCCCTGGAAGCACAGGACTGGCCCAGCATACTATTCTAGGGGCTGAGAGTCACCGGTGAGGCCACTGGGCCTCCTAAACACTGCATGGGAGGCCATCCAACCACCACATGAAGAAAGTTCTTTAGAAATATTGAGATTTTAGAGTCAGTGAATCTATTCTGTAAGTCACCAAAATGAAAAATACTATGCCATTAAATAGATTGAATAGTTACCAAAGCCCTCACAATATAAACTAAGAATCAAAATAGATTGATAGGGTTTGGAGAGATAATGTTCACACATTATCTCTGCAACAACAATGCAGATTGTTGATTACAAGGAGGGTGCTGCTCTGGTACCCAACACTGATAGTGGAAGAGACTCTAAATAGGTGGCAGAAGAATTAACTATAGCACTGTAGCACTGTCATCCTGTTGTTCATCAATTTGCTCAAGTGGGCACCAGTAATATCTCCATTTTGAGACTTGTTGTTACTGTTTTTGGCATATTGAGTATGCCATAGCTAGCTTGCCAGGCTCTGCTGTGTGGGCAGGATACTTTCGGTAGCTTGCCAGGCTTTCCGACAGGGGCGGAGGAATCAAACCCGGGTCAGTCTCATGCAAGGCAAACGCCCTACCCGCTGTGCTATCAGGCTGGTTGGTAGTCAGTTTATTTCTCTCTCCTCCCCCACGTAGTTCAATCTCTCCCCTTACAGCACAGAATTTTTTCTCCTCCTTTCTCCCCAGCATAGTTCTTTCTCTTCCCCTGCAGTATAATAATTTCTCATTTTCTCCCCATAGTGGTCCCTTCTCTTTCCTTGTCCTTAGCCTCCTTCCCATATGTAGACACACACACACACACACACACACACATAAATGTAGTAATGGGTTAACCAAAAATATTGTAATTTACTTTGTTTCCTCTTACTCTTAAAATGACTGTCACTGTCACTGTCATCCCATTGCTCATCGATTTGCTCAAGCGGGCACCAGTAACGTCTACATTGTGAGACTTGTTACTGTTTTTGGCATATAGAATACACCACAGGTAGCTTGCCAGGCTCTGCCATGAGGGTGAGATACTCTCAGTAGCTTGCCAGGCTCTCTGAGAGGGGTGGAGGAATTGAACCGGGGTCAGTCGTGCGCAAGGCAAACGCCCTACCCGCTGTGCTATCGCTCCAACCCAAATGACTAGAAAAAAATTAGTTTAATTCACATATTGTTCAGTGCTATTGCAGAGAATAAATGCTGGGAACTGCAATGTCAAGACATACATAAGTGGAAAACATTTCTGGTATGGTTAAAAAAAAACACATATACAGAGAAAATTCATTCCTTCAAAACTAGCAAAAAGAATTTAAAAGATCCCTTTCTCAATTTACAAAGCAATTTAAAAGTTCAAGGAAAATTTACTTTGTAGAAAAGCTAACTAAAATTGCAATTGCAATTAATGACAATTTCGTACAACTAAGATATTGACAAAATAATGAATTTCATTGCAAACAGGCAAATAAAAGTTCTGCATACTAACAAATATATTAAAGAAAAACCTTTGTTTGTTTGTTTGTTTGTTTCTGGGTTATACCTGGTTGTGCTCAGGGTTTTCTCCTGGCTCTGCACTCGGGGATAATTCCTGGAGGGCTTCGGAGACCAGATGGGGTGCTGGAAATCGAATCTGGGTTGGTCACTTGCAATGCAAGAGCCAACCCAGTATTATTGCTGCAGCCCCTAAATCTATGTTTAAATATCTAGGTATGGGGCTGGAGTGATAGCATAGCGGATAGGGCGTTTGCCTTGCACGCGGCCGACCTGAGTTCAATTCCCAGCATCCCATATGGTCCCCTGAGCAGCGCCAGGGGTAATTCCTGAGTGCAGAGCCAGGAGGAACCCCAGTGCATCGCCGGGTGTGATCCAAAAAGCAAAAAAAAAAAAAAAAAAAAGAAATTAAATATCTAGGTATTTCCCAGTTAAATATTAAACCATGTGGAATAAATAAATCAATAACATGAGCTGTGTTCTCTGTGTGCTCTCACTTTTCACTTGGTTGGTCACTGAAGTCTTACTGTGGCGAGGGTTCTCAGAGATTGAGCGTATGCTTGTGCACTGGAATCCATTCGCCAGTCTTTGCTTCCCCCTTTGCACAAGTCCTTTCCCCCTTCGCTGTCTGGGGAGAAGGGTATACACAGCCTGGAATTTCAACTTTTCTCCTCAGTGCAACAAGCTGTCAAGATCACATTAACACAACTTTCTGCTTAGATCACTGGAATAAAGTCAGTTCACCGAGTTACACTCTGGTTAGCTATTTCTGCATCTGTCTTTCCACCACACTCTGGGAAACACACTTACTGCCTGAGCTGCTGATATGGACCAAGTGCCCAGCGTTGTTTGACAAAGATTAATGTTTTCACATAATCAATACACCCTCATGGGTAGCTGACCTGACCAAAGAGAGGAGTCTGAATTTCTCCCATCTCACATTCTCTCACTGATGACAGGAACAAGCTTTACCTGTATCACAGAGGCTTTCAAGGAACACAGTATTACTGTCTCCCCTCACCAACTGAGTTGAGAATGAAAAAAAAAATCATGTTAAGTGAAGTAAGCCAGAACAAGAAGGGCAAACACAGGATGATCTCACTTCCTTGTGGAGAGAATAACTGGATGAGGAATGCAAGGTAGGAAATAGGGGGTAATTCCATCACAATTGACCCCAGATTATAGGAAGGAGGGCAGAGAGAGAAAGAAACCAAAGAGGGTAGCAAAAAGAAGTGGATGAGAAGTAACAGAGGGCAGGGGTCAAGAGCCTTGGGTCCACTGGTGGTGTCAAGGGTTGGATGGCTATACATCCAAGCCACAGTGAAAGCAGGAGATCCAACCCACAAGAATCCACTTAAAACATTCTTGTCATGGTGGAAGGGACCCTGGGGACACTGACGTTTGGACTGGTGCTGGAACATAGTGTGCCTAAAACACAACTATGAATAACTTCATACAACATGGTACCACAATTAAAAAAAGTAAAAATTTAAAAAATTCCCTCTTATTAATTGTAAGTACAATGTGAATATAGTAGCAACTTCCTACTTATGTAAAAGTTAACTCATCCACTCACTTGAATCTATTTTGCACTTGCCATATGAAACAAAGTTTTTCTCAGTATCTGGAGATCTTAACCTAGGAGAAAAGGAAAAACAGGACTATGGGTATCAAGCTGAAAATAAGTACTTCCAATACCAAATAACAGCTTATACAAATTCTTACTTTAACAACAAAAGATGGGGCTTAATTTTTTGTTGCTGTTCTTAGGCCACATCCTGCTGGTACTTACTGCTGGCTCTGCGCTCAGGAATCACTGCTGGCGATGCGTAGGGACTGTCGGCCGTGCTGGGGATCGAAGCCGGCCTGCTTCCTCCAAGGGAAGCGCCCGGCCCTGCTACTTCCTCTCTAGCCTCAAGTGTTTAATACTTTTTGTTGGTGGAATACAGGCCTAGAGGAACCATGCAGGCGGTGACAGCACTTGCCTTGCAAGTGTCTGTCCACAGAATCCTATCCCTGCTGTCCCATTCTGAGGTTTCTGCTGACCGAGACAGAAAATGTTCATCAGCCATAGTACAGCCAGGCGTGTGTGCAAGCATTGCAAAAGTGGGCATGTCCCCACTGAGAATGGGAACTAAAGTGGTGCTAGTGCCACAGCCAGGAATGGCGACCCCCAGCAAGCATGTGTGAGCACTGCGGTGATCCTTGGTGAGGAAGCACTGCAACCGTAACTTAGGCGCCTCATCTAGGAGTGCTCCCCGTGGGTAAGCACCACAGGGAAAGGAGCACCAGCCTCAGGGAGCAAGCGTATGAGTACCACAACGGATGTGAGACTCCTGGCAAGCACCATAGCCAGGCAAGCCTGCAACCCCTATCACCGCAATAATGAAGGACGGCGGGTTTGTTTTTTTTAAGCAGAGTACACGCTGCCTCTGAAAATTCAAAATCCCATGAAAATGTTGACATCCATCAGCTCTAATTTTTATGAGTTCCCCAAGACTCAGTCCCATAGCACTCACTAAATAAAGCTTTCCCTCTGGCAGACTGATGCCAAAACCAGACCAAGGGGGTTAGCAGGGAAAAATAGAGGTTTCAGAAAATATGATGATCTACTATGGAATACTACTTACCATTGCTATTGCTGCCTCCGTTTCCCATCTCTGTCTTTGTCTCTGTCCCACTCTTTCTCTCTCTCTTACACACACACACACACACACACACACACAAACACACACACACCCCGATGTCCTCACAACTCCTCTTCTGAACAACAGTGATCTCTGAGGCATATATACAGGTACCTTATTACTCTCATGGTACTTTTCCAGCTTCACTTATAGAGCACAGACACCAAGTTAAATGGGGTCAATCAGGTTCCAAAGATTTTCCTGACTCACAGAAACCTTAATTCCAGGAATCCATGTGGAAAAGACATCAGATTCAAACATATGTCAGAATGTGATGGGATACCCATTGAGTGGGAAGTCACTGGATCTGGATTTTCATGCTGATTCTAGCGCGGTGATCTTAAGCAAACCTCTACATGTCTAGGTTTCATTTCACTGCTTCACTGTAGGACACAATTATGCAGTCTATGTTTTTTTTTAATTAGGCACACACTAGAAGATACATAAGTCAAATGATAAACAAAGGCATTAGACTCGGTGGCAGTGATTTTAAAATGCTTTTATTAGAAAATAAATAAGATACAATTTGGAATCAACATCAAAGTTGCAGGATTTTAAGATAAGACAGTAGACTTCAAAGACAGATGCTGCATCTGGGTGAAACTTTATACCTTCGGACATCTGCTGAATAGATAATTTTCCCCTGTAGTAGAAGTCCTTTAGTGAAAAAGTATGTCGAAATACTGATAAGTGCTCCCCAGATCCCTTTCTATATGTTTTCTTCCTGCGATGCTTACACTAGATAGTGAGCAACCAGTTTGCTAGTTTGATTTAAACCCTAGTCATAGCACACAACAGAAACATACACACTGCATAGAGAGACAATAAAAATCCAGATTAAAATATATGACAACCCTGAGTCAAACATCCTCCGTGGTATAGAAGAAAGAAAACAGAAGTATTAAGAGAGAGGATTCTGGGGTGTACGGTCTGCTCCCCCACAGGAGAGAGATAAAAGCAAGAAAATATAAAGAATTAGCTAGGAGATATGACAGGGACAAAATTGGTCTGTCCCAGAGGGGAGGTGCAGAGGATGTGTGCTCCTTTGACGTGGAAGGAAGCAACTTTACAGGAATGTTCCACCGCCTAGACTCCACTAAGTAGAGTCTAGGTGGTACGATCTTTGTTCTAGAAGATGCTGAGAAGTTCTGGCTATAAAAAGTTAAATACTTCATAGTTTCTCCAAGTTGAACCATTCCTTCTCACCATATTTCACGGGGACAGATTGGTGTAACTATAAGTCTAAGTGTGATATACACAGTTTTGAGTTCATCACTCATGAGAACTGGGATGCTCTTCAGCAGTGTGCTTCCACACTATCTGGCCGACTCTAAAAGGGCCCTGGAAGCCACAGGTGCAAATTTGCAGAACAAATGCAGCCTGCTCAGTGTGGTGGCTCATCAGACCAGCTCCACCACTCCATCAGCCAGGAAGAACACATCACATTGCATCACATTACTGACCTTCAAGAGGCTTCACCTTCTGTACGCTTGGAATGTGTCAGAAGAAACAGGTACAAATCCAAAAGCTGCATCACAAACACGAGCAGCATTCTTAGGGAGGTACATCCTTGAGAGAGTGGTTTCTCTCATTTTAACCTCTGCTATAACTGTGATAGTAGAGTCTGTGTCAAAACTATGAAATCATCCATGAGTGTACAACTGCATTTATGGGCCAAGCAGAGCACTCACGTGACAAGGCACAGGCTTAGCTCATGCAGGACCCCCAGTTCAAGCCCCAGTGCTGCTGCACGGCTTCTCCCAGCATTACTGGGTGTGGACCCTAAAAAATTACACTTATGTGAAGAGAGGCAACTATAGAGGAAAACATTCTTTAAACTGAAATTGAGCTCTGATGCATCTGGAAATGTGGCCATTAGTTGATATTAAGAAAAGTGTGTCTGGCAGGAAATAATACAGTGGTTAGATTGCCAATGATTTATGAGAAGAAATCATTATATGTGACCAAACTTACAAGCTCAGCATCCTCTTTGAGCTTTCTGCTTCATTCATTTATTAAAATAAAGATAAGAAATAGAAAATAGAAGGACATGATTTTCTTTATGGCAAAGATGGATACAGTAAAATATCTGGTAAAATAATTAGAACAAAGAAATTCACAAGCAAACGATGACGTTCTGTTCCTTGGTTCTACAGCACCTGGAGAAGAACACATTCCAAAATCCTGATCTTACTGTTTTCTGTAGAGAACAATAAAGTTCTGAAACCTTCATGGAACTCTCCAAACAATTTAGGGTGTTGCCTTTGATCTTCAAAGTCCCAATATCATTTGGATTGAGGTTTCCATAGAAACTGTCTTTATGTACCACCATGCCTACTTCAGCTGTCCAAAAAAGAGCTGCCAACAAGCCTTAGGTGTGAATACCAAGGGCTAGAAGCAACACATTTTCCATGGAGAAATTCCATCCTTGGAATTCATTTTTTCAGTTGGTTTCACCAAGTTCAGAAATATTGGCCTCCAGGCCATACAATAAAGCCCAATTATCTGATATTTATGGGAATATTTATTGGTAAAATAAACATCAAGCCACAGCATTATTAAGATGGAATAAGTATCTTGGCTTAAATTCTCAAAATTCTTTGACTTCCTTCTGAATTGCTTCAAGTGTGCCAATGTGTGTTGAAACTATAATTAAGTCCTCCCACTTTTCCACAAAAAAAATTCAAGTCTGCCTAAATACTAAAGTTTCTTATGAAAAGGCAATGGGTTTTCAAACAACTGGAAATGAGCTATTTTTAAAACATAAGGTTCTCTTAACAAGAATATTTATTTGTTTTATGTATCTAGAGTGCTCAAAAGTAGGAACACAAAAATTTCCACACTGTGCCCTGGTCTGTGGAGGTCCCTGGGGAAACAATCTTCTTTCCCAGCTCATGGAACTGAGGTCTACAATTTCATCTGAGAACAGCCTAGCACTCTGGAAGTGTCATTTCACCAGGCCCAAATCTCAAAAGTCCAAAGTCACCGACTGTCTGCACTCAAGCTAAACCAGTGGCACCCAAGTGTTACCCTCTGATTTTCCCTCAGCAGAACCAACAGGAAAAAGAACAACAACAACAAAAAAAAAACCGTGAAAACACTATTAAGATCCCACTGACCAAAAAAAGCATAAAGACAATGAATGAAGAAAATAAACCTCAGAGACTTGTGGTAAACCATAAAATTATCAGTGAGTGCACAAGAGGAGGGGAAGGAGAAGAGAAAAGTTGCAACAAAAAAGTGACAAATAAGTAGTTGGAGGGTAAGCTCAGTTCTAGAGAGTCATGCATAGGGAAAACGCGGGTGCAATTCTGGCCTCAAATCATCATCATCATAACCATCACCTGACTTTCCTAATATACAGAGAAACTGAACATCTTTCTAAAGAAGTCATGTAGATGACGAATAGGTACATAAAAAGATGACCAATATCATGAGGAATCATGGAAATACAAGTCAGAATCACAATGAGATCGATTCACACCAGCCAGAACACAGTCCTCCAACATATTGGAAAGAGGTTTTTCTCAGGGGTGTGTAAAGGCAAGAATCCCCATGCGTGTTACTGTAGCCACTATGGAAAATAATGTCGAGATTACTCAGAAGAACTTTTAAACAGTTATATTCTCCAATAACCCTACTCATCCAAATGAAATGGAGACAGGATTGTGATGATACAATTGCACTTCCATAATTTTTATATTATTCACAAGAGCTAAGATAATGGAAAAAACCTGTCTATTAATCAATAGATACATGGATAAAGAAGGTGTGGTGAATAAATACACAAGTAAACACATGAGCAGAAGAATAGTATTTGGTCAAGAGGAAAACAATGAATCTCATTATCCACAACAAAAAGCATGGTCTGTTAGAACCTGAGTTCAATGAAATGCATCAGATAGAAAATGACAAATACTGTGTGAAACAATGTTTATGTGGAATTTCAAAAAGTGAAACTTATTGAAACAGGTGTTGAATGGTAGGTACCAAGGAATGGGTGGTGGGAAAAATTGAGAAATATTGGTCAGAGAGTATAAAATTTAGTTAGAAGATGAATAAAGACACAAAACTGGGATTGAAGGTAATAATGCTGTATTATACACTTGATAGTTGCTAAGAGACAGATATTAAGGTTTCTTATCCCCTGCTTCCCACTTCCACAGCCAATTTTATGTAACATAATAGATGTGTCAATGAAACTTTGGTGATAATCCCACTGAAATATGTATCAAATCAACACATCCGTGTACTTTAAACTCATATGATGCTATTTGCTAATTGCATTACAATAAAGTTGGGGCCAAAGTTAACATATATACATCCAAGAACCTCAAGAATTCCAAAAAGGACAACAGATGTATCTTGGTCATAGCACATGTGTCTCATGTGAGAGGGTCTGGAGTCAAGCCTAAAACAGTACTTTACCTAATGAGGATATGTTCTATAAGGATAATATAACCTATATAACCTTTGTCAATAAACCTTCATTGGCTCAGACAATGAATTAGCTCATGAAAGCAGAGTAATTTTCCCGAAGTTAAAAAAGCAAGTAAGTGATGAAGTCTGGTTTTAAATTCAGCAAGTCATCCAACAGCGCACTCAACCTTAAGCCCATGTTTGTTTACATCCTAAGTGGCTTTAGAGAACCTACATCTCACATGTGAAACTCATATTGCTTAATTAAACATCTCTGGCTTCCTCCTATGTTTCTGTTTGGAGGACTTGGTTTCTGAAACATCACTGCTCAGATCTTCAGAGCGTAATGAATCTACTTCTGCCATAATGGATAGAAAATAGTGTTCAGAATCACAAACAGCTTGGTTTGGATCCCTAATTGAAATCCACAGGACAATCCCTGGATTCCTGAATGGGTAATTTAATACGGCTCCCAATATTCACATTTTGATAATATTTAATATTTGTAATATTTCAACAGCACAACAGAACAAAGTAGCACTTGTTCAATGTAACTGGCCTGGAAATTCAGGTTCCTCTAGCTCTTCCCACCTATCTTCAGGGTTAAGAAGTTTATAACTGAACATTTCTACAATCCATTTGTAAGAACTCTTAGCTGTTCTGATGTACCCAATTTCCTTATGTTTAAAAAAGGTACCAGTTCATAGTGTGATAAATGATGCCTTTTTGACAAGTTCACATGAGACAAAAATTAAACACTATAGACAAAGTGCTTGTTACACACTCTATCACAAAGTAGATACTAAGAAATCGTCTTCATAGTTACAACAGTATTAGCATCAGGGTACAATTGTTTCTAAGCTCTCTACACCCAAGGAAGAGACAGTGTCTAATGCCAGTACGTATGTTTTTCTGCTTCCTATAACCTAGAAGTATCATTGCATATTATTTTCAGTGTATCTCGCCCACACAGCAGAGCCTGGCAAGCTACCCATGGCGTATTCCATATGCCAAAAAAGGTAACAACAAGTCTCACAATGGAGACATTACTGGTGCTGCTCGAGCAAATCAATGAGCAACAGGATGACAGTGACAGTATTAGTTTTAACTTCCTGTTCACTCAGTGACAAGGCATCTAGTCTACACTGGGGGAGACTCCAAGGAAGACTGCAGACTCTCAGGACAGAACGAGACTAATATCATATTGTGCTTCTTTCCTCGGTGCCCTGAATCCCATCTAAAACATTTGCTGAACAGTCATTTTTCATATTCCTCTAATGATGGGATGTTCAAAGAAGCCTATTCTAGGATGGACCAGGATTTATGAACAACCATTATTTACACTGAGTTCAGATCCAACTTCCAAAGGCTTCTGCCCACTGGTCATTTGTAATTTGGAGTTATATTAGGAGATCCAATGAACGTAACATAGATCTCATCTTGAAAGATGACTTCCTTATTCAGACATGCCTGGGAAGAGTGGAAGCCTGGATCTTGTCCAGGGCGTTATTTATAGGAAAAACTAAAGAGTGTGGGGGGGGGGTGCAGGGAGGAGTGTAGAGGTAGGAGTAGGGCAGGGGAGGGAGAAGGGAGTCATTCATTCTAACGAAAACAAACAAAGAAGATTTGGGATAGGTCAAGACCAGATCAGAACTAAGTCTACAAATACAAAAGAATAAACACCACCTTTGGGGAATAACAGAAGCTCGGACTAAAATTCCTCGCTCTGGGCAGCACATGGTTGTGCACAGACAGTGAGAAGCAGGAGTGAGAGTAGTTTGAGAGACCCAAGACAGTCTTCCAAGCCCACCTCTATGGTCTCATGCTTAAGTACCAGGGTCACAAAGGTCCTTCCAATGGAAAGTCGGAGTTAGCAATTCTTCTGAAATTACATAATGATGGCATCCAACACTGCTCTGATAAATTTCAATTTTTCAAAGATATGAAAGGTTTCTGGAATGAAAGGAACTGAAGCAAAATGTCAAAAATGTATAGAACGAAACGTCTATAAGAAATGACATCAAGCAGTTGCCTCCCACTCGCCGCCCCACCCCCCAAATATTTTAAGACCATTTTTACTGAGAAGCAATTCAGTTCATTATATATAGCTAACGTATACGAAATACAAAGGTGACTGTGGAGGGTCTAAACTTCAAAAACTATAAGCCACTCATGTGAATCAAAAGGTCAAAATAAAATAAGAACAAAGGAGGTTAATCAGCCTATTGTAGCAGGTGTCTGGCCTATTTAAGTAGCACTAACTTAAGGATTCTAACAACTGCCTAGCACCAGAGAAATCTAGTCATCCTTCCTTAAATAAGCCAAAGGACAAAAGCATCACACCATTATCTTCAGTGATGCCCAAAGAGTCTGAGTGTGAAAATCAAGTACCTCGGAATCTACTTAACTAAGGAGGTGAAGGACCTGTACAGAGAAAAATTACAAAACGTTACTTCACAAAATAGAAGAGGACATGAGGAAATGAAAGCACATCCCCTGTTCATGGATTGGGAGAATTAACATTGTCAAAATGGAAATACTTCCCTGTATAAAAATAAAAAGAAAAGGCGCGGGCGAGGGAAGGGACGCCTCACCGCACCGAGCCAGGCACAGGGCCTAGGGCAGCAGCTGTCTCTCCCGCCACCCGAGTTCGGTAGCCTCTGGCTGCTTCCCCCACCCGGGGGAGGTTGATGGCGAAGATGTGGCAGGCGAAGGAAGGAACGGAGCCATGATGGTTGGTCTCACTTGCAGTTTATTCCAGTCTTCCCTCTATACACTCTCCGTCCTCCCTACACCTTTCCGCCCCTATACCCTTTCCCCCTCTATACACTTTCCCGCCTCTATACACTTTCCACCCCTATACACTTTCCCGCCTCTATACACTTTCCACTCCCCCACTTTCTCTCCAAACCCCTTTTATTGATCATGGCCCTTCCAAAGGGCACAATACATTGACATCACCAAAGGCACCAAAAGATCTTACAGGAAGAACGTTGAGGCAACATAATTCTCTTGTATCTGCAGGCCTCTAATCTAGGCCCCCCGGAAAGAAGATACAAAACCAAAACCGAAGCCTTCTTTGGGCTGAAAGCACTCGGATTTACATCCCAAAGACCAGGCTGGGCTGCAGCCTGGAATCTACAATGTCAAATTAAGCCTGGCTAGCACCTTAGATCTGCGGGTCAAAGATCAGCTAGGTTTCTGTGACAAAAGGTTTCTGTGACAAAACTCCAGAAGGCAGCTGGAAAAGGGGAAATATTCCAACATAGAAGAGGACATGAGGAAATGGAAGCACATCCCCTGTTCATGGATTGGGAGAATTAACATTGTCAAAATGGAAATACTTCCCAAAGCATTATACAGATTCAATGCGATCTTTATAAGGATACCCATGACATTCTTCAAGGAATTCCTAAAATTCATATGGAACAACAAACCCCCATGAATAGCTAAAGCAATTTTGGGGAAAATGAAGATGGGAGGCATCACCTTCCCCAACCTCAAGCTCTACTACAAAGTGGTAATAATTAAAACTGCATGGTACTGGAACAAAGGCAGAGCAGTAGACCAATGGAACAGGGTAGAATAGCCTTACACATGACCTCAAATGTATGATCATCTAATCTTTGATAAGGGAGCAAGAAATGTGAAATGGAGTAAGGAAAGCCTCTTTAACAAATGGTGCTGGCAACACTGGACAGCTACATGCAAAAAAATGGGCTCAGACTTATACCTAACACCATGCACAAAAGTCAGATCAAAATGGATTAAAGACCTCAACATTAGACCAGAATCCATAAGGTACATTGAAGACAAGGTCGGCAAAACCCTTCACGACATTGAAGCTACAGGTATCTTCAAAGAGAACTCGCCACTGACAGGCAAGTGGAAACAGAGATAAACAAATGGTACTACCTTAAACTGAGAAGCTTCTGTACCTCAAAAGATACAGCGACCAGAATACAAAGACAGTCTACAAAATGGGAAAGGATATTCACCCAATACCCATCGGATAAGGGGTTGATATCAAGGATTTACAAGGCACTTGTTAAACTCCACAAGAAGAAAACATCCAACCCCATCAGAAAATGGGGCGATGAAATGAACAGAAACTTTCTCAAGGAACAAATCCGAATGGCTAAAAGACACATGAAAAAATTCTACTCATCACTAATCATCAGGGAGATGCAAATCAAAACAACAATGAGATACCATCTCACACCAGAGACTGGCCCACATCCAAAAGAACAAAAGTGATCGGTGTTGGCACGGATGTGGAGAGAAAGGGACTTTCCTTCACTGCTGGTGGGAATGCCAACTGGTTCAGCCCTTTTGGAAAACAGTATGGACGCTTCTCAAAAAATTAGAAATTGAGCTCCCATTTGACCCAGCAATACCACTTCTGGGAATATATCCCGGAGATGCAAAAAGGTATAGTAAAAGTGACATCTGCACCTATATGTTCATTGCAGCACTGTTCACAATAGCCAGAATCTGGAAAAAAACCAAGTGCCGAGAACAGATGACTGATTAAAGAAACTTTGGTACATCTACACAATGGAATACTATGCAGCTGTTAGAAAAGATGAAGTCATGAAATTTGCATATAAGTGGATCAACATGGAAAGTATCATGTTAAGTGAAATGAGTCAGAAAGAGAGGGACAGACAGATTGCACTCATTTGTGGAATATAAAGTAACAGAATGGGGGACTAACACTCAAGAATAGTAGAGATAAGTACCAGGAGGATTACTCCACATCTTGGAAGCTGACCTCACATGCTAGGTGAAGAAGCAGCTCTGATAGAGAAGGGATCACCAAGCAAAGGGTGCTAGGCGGGCCCACGAGGGATGGGAGTTACAGGCTGAAAATAGACTATAGACTGAACATGATGCCTACTTAATACCTCTATAGCAAACCACAACACTCCAAAAGAAAGAGAGAACAAATGGGAATGCCCTGCCACAGAGGTGGGGTGGGGTTAAGGGGACGGGGTGGGGGTGGTGGGAGGGATGCTGGGGCCATTGGTGGTGGAAAATGGGCACTGGTGGAGGGATAAGTACTCGATTATTTTATGACTGAAACGTAACCATGAAAACCTGTAAGTCTGTAACTTTGTCTCACGGTGATTCACTAATAAAATTTTTTAAAAAATTGAAAAAAGAGTCTGAGTGTGTGTCTCATGCCTAAGAGCCCAAGCTCCATCCTCCACGCTACTTATACCATGAAAAATAAATAAATCTTAAAAGGTTCTAAACAAGAATTTGAAAGTCATGTTCTATTCCTTTTCCTTTGTTCTTTTTCCTCTTCCTTCCCCTTTCTTTCTCAAGGGAAGGGATCAAGCTCAGATCTTTCTTTCCTTCCTTCCCCCCTTTCCTTTCTTCCTCTGTGCAGGAATTGAACCCAGATCCTCCCACATGCAAGGCAAGTCATCTACCACTGACCTACCTCCCTGTGCTCACAACCGAGTCTTAAGGAAAAAGAAAACAACTTTTAAAACTAGAACTAGAAGTCAGTTCTTTTCACAGGCAAAATTACTATTCTTAAAATAGACATTCTAAAATGATGGCATAATAAACAACAATCTCTGAAATAATTCCTATAAAAATCATCAAATATAGGGCCAGAGAGATAGCATAGTGGGTAAGGTGAACGTGGCCGTAGCAGGTTCAGTCTCAGGTATCCCACATGGTCCCCTGAGCTCTCTAGGAGATTCCTGAGTATAGACCCAGAAGTAACCCCTAAGCATCCCCAGGAGTGGCCCCAAAATTAAACCAAAAAAATCAAAGATATCCATTATCACATTTAACTTGTTAGATATACCAAATAAGAATAATATTCATTATTTTGGGAGACAATATTAAACTAGATACACAAAAGTGGCAGAGAACAAATTGAAAATCTGAGTATTTACTATTATATGCAAGATATATAAATAGCCACACTTTCTTTGCAAAGTACAGGAAAACATATGTTCCACTGAAAATAGCATAAATATAATCAAAGTATCTAAAAATAATCCAAAAATAATGTGATGAAACTATGTGGAAAAACATGACTATTTTTTTCCACAAAATGTGAGGAAGAGAAAAGAGGAGAAGAAAGAGAAAAGGGTGAATAAAAAAGAAAACATTTTGAGGACTGGAAAGATAAATCAATGGGCCAAGCACATGCTCAAGGGCAATACCCAATACTGCATGGTCACCAGCACAGCACTGGGGTGACTCCTGTGCAAGAAAGGAAGGAGGGAGGGAGGGAGGGAGGGAAGGAGGGAGGGAGGAATGGAGGAAGGGAGGGAGGGAGGAAGGAAGGGAGGGAGGGAGGAAGGAAGGAGGAAGGAAGGAAGGAAGGAAGGAAGGAAGGAAGGAAGGAAGGAAGGAAGGAAGGAAGGAAGGAAGGAAGGAAGGAAGGAAGGAAGGAAGGAAGGAAGGAAGGAAGGAAGGAAGGAAGGAAGGTGGGAGGGAAGGAGGAAGGTGGGAGGGAAGGAGCCAACCTGGAATACTGATTGCCTGGCAAGTTAATAACTTCATAAAGAACAGTTAGATTGAATAATGAAAAAGTTTGACTAGATAAAAATTATTCTAACAGTAATCTGTAATTGTAAATAGAAAGATTATTCAATGATCTTTGAAGCAGTAATAAAGGAGATTTGCTTTATCAAATACGAACATTTACCTTTAAGTCATAGTAATTAAATCAATGTTATATTGGAAACAAGCAGGTCAGTAAAACAAAATAGACAAAGCCCAAACAGCCATCACTCTTTACAGAGCCTGCCTGGAGTACAGACCTGCGAATGCCAGGAAAGGGAAGTGGGGCAGCAGGAAGGTACAAGGACACAGATTGCATAAGGGTCTTGGACATTTCGTTAATTTAGAGGTACGTTACATGCATCAAAACCATGAGATTCAACATGATTCTAAACATGTGACCTAAACTATAGTAAGAAAAAAATTGTAATGAGTTTCTTAAGAGAGAGGGTGAGGAGAGAGGGTGAGGAGGAAGGGCATCTTGAGTCATAGGTACAGGGACACTGACACTACCGGGGGGCCTGGATCTGGAACACTGAATGATCAGAGTCCGCTAATAAAACTTGGCCCAAGAGACAGCACAGGGGTTGAGGCACTTGCTTTGCCTGAAACAAACTGGTTAGATCCCCTAAGTGCCACCAGGAGTGATTCGCTGAGCACAGAATCAGGAGGAAGTGCTGAATATTCCAGGGTTATGACCAAAACTGAGTCCCAAACAAAACAAGACAGAGTAAAACAAAAATGCTTTGCAAATCATGTCAAATTAAAATAATGAATTTTGTAAAGACTAATATATCATAAAGGCAGTGTTATAAAACACTTGGGAGTTTCTTATATATATATATATATATATATATATATATACACACATATATACCTACATTCATCAAAGGATATACGGTAAAAGAACAAAATTTAAGAATGGAAAGCTATTTTATAAAGTCTAAGAGACTTCATGTTTTTATTTTTTTAATTTAAAAATTATTTGAGGCAAATGATTTATAATATTGTCGACTGTAAGATTTCATGCATACAACATCCCAACACCACACCCTTCCAGCTTCGTGCTTTCTAAAAGAGCTAAACATAAAACTATCACTTTATTTAACACAGAAATTATGTATTTACCAATATTTGAGTACCAGTGGCACTTTCTAGAAAAGTCTGCTCAAAATAGAGACTCCCGAAAAATAATAACATCTGAACGCACACACAAATTTTACGTTTGAACAAATGCCACCGCTACCCCAAGGGAAATCTCCGTGACTTCGAGCTTCTACCTTGAAGGCACTTGGCCAGGAGTTCCAATCCCCAGCGGCCCACAAAGTGGCAGCTCTGCTGTTTGAGCCTGTGCCCTTCTGTTTGCCACCCCTGGCTCTCTCAGCAGCTTCTGGCTGCATCACAACCAGGCAAGTGTGAGTACCACAAAGAGAGGTGCCACTCCTAGCCAGCACCACAGCTGCAAAGATGCATGAGCACCAAGACCAGGTTCTGGAGAGTGTTCTGGAGAGTGCAAGTGTGCATACAGCAACAGTTCCCCACAGTACCACAACCACAACCTGCGCACCACAACTAGGAGTATGACAAGCATAGGAGTGCAGGGCTCACTGAGCACGAGGGAGGACTTGCTACAGGACCCCACCAAGCACCACAGCTAAGACAAGACAATATGCTCCACTAGCCCAGGCAGGCCTGTGTGCCCGTCAGTCACTGCAACAATGACAGTGAAGGAGAGAAAGTGGTGGAGGAATAAATTTTTTAAAAATCAACATGGCTGAAATGAAGACAATATACTTAAGAGGCTCTCAAGAGATAGTACAATGGGTAAGGAAACACTTGCCTGACACGCAGTCAACCTGCATTGGCCGGTTCCTGTGACCCACTAGGAGTGAGCCCTGAGCACAGCCAGATGTGTGCAAGAAATCAAAATAAAGAAAGAAATAAAAAAGAAATAAAAGATGACATGTTTAAGAGAAAGTCCTTGGCCAATTAAAACAAAAGACCATTATGACTTTCATGTAAAGGAACTTTATAAATCATCGTGAAAAGCATTAAAAATAAAAGTCACAAGCTTACTACAATATATAACCCCTGTGATAATTAAAATAGATAAATTAAAATAGTGTGCTATTAAATGACAAACTTTCGAATACTAAGAGTCATTGTTAACAAAGATATACTAAGCTGGTTTCTTATATGTAGATGAAAAAATATTTTAAGTCATGGTTTGTTTCCTTTTAAACTTGATATAGACTCTACTCCTATAGATTTCCTTTAGAAATCATACGTAAAGAAGGAGACTGAGAACTATATCCTAAGCTCTTCATCATTGCTTTCTTTTCTTAAAAATACAGCAAAGGGGCTGGAACGATAGCACAGAGGTAGGGCCTTGCACACAGCCGACCCGAGTTCAATTCCCAGCATCCCTGAGCACCACCAGGAGTAGTTCCTGAGAGCATGAGCCAGGAGTAACCCCTATGCATCGTCAGCTGACCCCCCCCTCAACCAAATAAATAATTAAATAAATAAAAACAGCAAAAATTTACAATGGCCTTAGAAAAAGCAATCTAGTAATAAGGTGAAATCATTTATTGGTACATTCACAAGAGAATAATGTAGAGATATTAAAGAACAGAATTTCTAGAACTATTCAATCATATCTACTAGCATTTGTTATATATAAAGTTAGGTTTAAAAATCAAGTAATCTAGGAGATCCAGAGCAGCCGCGCGAGACACGGCCCCTCTGCTCCTTAGAGACTATGATCCAGGAGGTTTACTAACCCATTTTGGCACCCAGAGACTTATAGAAATGCGTCTAGACTGTGAGCTGAGCTACGACCCCATGCCGCCCAGGGAGGGGGAAGGATTTTCTCTCCCAACGCTTTCTTTCTATGGGGAAGAGAGCAGCGGCAGCAGCAGCAGCGCCCACGTGGCGTCCACCATTCTCCAGAACTCACAACCCAGAGGTACTTGCTTGTGGTGACGTGGCATGCAAGAGATCATGGGATGGGGGTGTTAACAGCATGCTCTCTGCCCAGATGGAGATCCGGAGCAGCCGCGCATGACACAGCCCCTCTGCTCCTTAAAGACTATGATCTGGGAGGTCTACTAACCCATTTTGGCACCCAGAGACTTATAGAAATGCATCTAGACTGTAAACTGAGCTAAAACAACAGAAATTCGAAACCGTGCAGCCGCTGTTGCAGCCGCACAAGCTCCTATAATCTTCATTCTCAGCAATGGAAAACAAACTATCAAATGATGCCTTTTCAGCAGGTTTGATTGTTGGGGGAAAATTCCAAATAATAATAGTCAGTTCTCTTGAAATATTGAATGTATCCGAAGTATAGAGAGAATAAAGTGAAGATCATTAGCCACTCAGGTGCCGGGGGGCATGGGAGGGGGGTTTATTGGGGTTCTTGGTGGGGGAACAGGTGCACTGGTGAAGGGATGGGGATTTGATCATTATATGACTGAGACTTAAAAAAAAAATCAAATAATCTGAACACTTAGTACAGTGTACCACAGCTGAGTCAAGGTGCAGATTCTGTAGCATAAAACAATTTTGGCTTCTCCCTCAACACAGCAATTGGGTTAAGACTGCAACTTTGTTTGGTGGATATGAAAAAAACTGTGCTTTTAAAATTTTTATTTAACTTGATGCTTTGTTTTGTTCTGTTTGGGGGCCACTCCTGGCTGCACATTCTGGTCATTGTCAGAGGCGCTTGCAGGGCACCATTCAATGCCAGAAATCAAACCTGGGCCTTCCACATGGAAGGCATGAGCTCGGCCCCTGCGCTAGCTCTTCAGCCCAGAAACAACCTGCTTTGATAAAGGGGTATAAAGTGAAAAGGAATCCACGAATAAAATATAAAATTGGTTGCAGAGTCACACTTTCCTGAGTCAAATATATGCAAAAGCGGGCCTGGAGCAATAGCACAGCGGGTAGGGTGTTTGCCTTGCATGCAGCTGACTGAAGTTCGATTCCCAGCATCCCATATGGTCCCCTGAGCACCGCCAGGGGTGATTCCTGAGTGCAGAGCCAGGAGTAACCCCTGGGCATCACCAGGAGTGACCCAAAAAGCAAAAAACAAACAAACAAAATATATGCAAAAGGTCTGATGAACGAGAGGGGAGGAGATGGGTATATCCAGGCCAAAGCCAGATAAGCCAGACGGCAACAAGGCGAGTTGCTGCCCATAAGGAGACCCGCAGAGGAACGGGTGGGCCATAGATTCAAACTCAGTCCCACGGCCAAAGTCACTCCGGGAATGTGGGTTTCAGCATCCGCAGGCTTCTCATTCTGGAACCTGCTCAAGTGCAGGTTTTTATACCCCGGGCAGGCCCTGCAGACCCGGAGGGAACTTCTGTCCAGTGAGAAGCATGGTACCTGATACCAGCCTGGCGCTCAACAAACATTTCTCTTGAATGAGAGACAACCGTCTCCCCGCCAAAAAAAGTGATTTAATAAACCAAGAGTAAACCAGTAAGTGTCCACTTAGGAGCTGACCATTCCTGAAGGCACCTCAGAGAAGCCTGATGCAAGAAATCTCCCCTTTCAAGGCTGAAGAGCGAACCCCCGGGTCCTTCCACGGGGTTCGAGAACAACAGCCAGTGACAGAGAGGAGCACAGGGAGGGGAATGCTGGGGGCTGGGCCAGGAGGCCAGTGGCCCGAGGCTGCATTCAAGCTTCAGAAGGCGGCAGGAAGCTCGAGGAGGAGGAGGAGGAGGAGGAACTGAGGAACGAATGTCAGTCACCTGGAGGAGCTTCAGGGTTCTAGAGAAAGAGTGCAGGAGAAGCCTGAATGTTCTCCGGGGTCAGACAGCCCTTTCACGGAGAGACGGCTGTACTCTGTAGACACAGACCTTTGCAAAACAAATCATGTGAGTAACACGCTAAGAGGTGAGGAAGACAGCTCACACACGTGCAGCACGTCGTGCATGCGCGAACCCCGAGTTTGGTTTCCAGCACAGCGCGGCTCCTCCACAGACCTGGCCCTTAGCAGCAGCAGAACAAGAAACATCGGCCCCTTAAAGCTGCTCTACTATCACCTAAGGTGACCCACGCCCAGCAGCCTTGGGACGCCCCCCCCCCAACCAGAAATAAATAATAAATTGTATAGGAACGTAGGCACTTTGCAAAAGTAAAAGATAGACGCACGCACATACCCACAGGCACACATACATTCGTACATAAAAACTGCATTTGAAAATTTCATACTAAGGGCTTTGGGTTTATTTATTTATTATTTATTTCTGCTTTGGTCTGGGGCTCTACCACCAGTGCTCACGTGTACACCTGGCTCTGTGCTCAGCGATCAATCCTGGCAATGCGCAGGGGACCAGAGGCGGTGCCACATCCGGCCAGGGTCAGCCGCGTGCAAGGCAAGTCTCTTACCCACCAGACTCTCTCTCCAGCCGCAAGGCACATGTTCTACTAATTAAGCCACATTGCTCCCTGAAATCTTGTCAGAGTGTCGTTCCAAACAGCGGAGAACAAAATATGACCCATGTGGTCCCATTCTGAAGAAGAAAGTCCGGAGAGAAAAGACCTAAGTACCAAGCGCGGCGTGATGACAATCCCACAGTGTTGACTGCCCCCTGGTGTCCATACTAGGGAAGCTCATTTACTAACGAACGTCCCTGTTTTTCTGCATTGGCGATGATTCTAGAAGAGGAAACAGCATTGACCGGGTTCTCGAACCTTGGTCCTTCACCTACTGCAAACAACTGAGCTTATCTCAGTAACTTTCCTCCTGCCAACCCAATTGCCTGACACTTCTGAGAACTCCCTCCAGGACCGGGGTTGTGGCCCAGTGACAGCACTGACCTGTGTGAGGGGCCCTGGGTTCAACCCACCCTGACCATAAATATTCTTAATGAATAAAATAAAAAATAATTTAAATCCTCTCTGTGACCACAACTCTAGTCAAACAAAGAAGAGGTAAATTTTGTTTTGTGTTTGGGGAACCACATTCCACCATTCACAACGCAGTGTTGGGGTGCTGGGGGGAGAGTGGGGAAGTCCGGGAGGGGGCTTCTGCAGTGCTCAGAGGACTGGGGTGGAGGGAGGTAGCATCTGGCAGTGCTCAGGGAAGTGTGCGGTGACAGTGACTGAACTTGTCTCTCTCCAAGCTCCAGCCCTTTGAGCCGCTAGCCCGGCCCAGAAGAGAGAGGACTTGTAGGGAACAGCTGTGCATGACAAGAAGACAGTATTTTGTGTTTCTGAAGAAAATACCACTTAGCTGTGGTAGAGCACACGATTTGCGTTTGTGAGAACCTGGTTCAATCCTGGCACCACACTTGTAGACAAAACGAAGCCTCATGAAAATCAGCGGTGTGATGGGGCCTGGGCACTCAATATTATCGCCATGGTCCTGCTTGCTTCTATGAGACACAGGGAAAATAAGCTTCTCTAATCCTGTCCCCTCCTAGTCGTGTTTGTGTAAAGATCAAATAAGTATGCAAAGCGCCTGTCACAAAACCTTATTTCTTTCCCTGATACATAACTACTGATAAAATAACTACTGATAAAATTTCAATCAAACATCAGGAATAAAACAAACCACATGCATAAAGAGTAATAATGTGAGGGGATGAAAATATTAATTATCTTGATTTTTCTAGTAATTTTATAATATAAATATATATATAGCAGATCATCATGTATGCCTTCACCATATGCAATTTTTGTCAACTATGCTTCCATAAAACTGAAGGACAGAGATTAAAGTTAAAGCAGAACAGAACAAACAAAAAAGAAACAAAATAAATTTGGCAGAAAATCAAATGATAGATAATTTGTTCATTATCTTTAACCATGGAGTCTGTTTTCTGCCTTTTCTAAGTGTTTATGTATAACTTTTAGCAACAATGGAAAGACAAAAGCACGGAGAGAAACATATTCAAGTTTCTGCTTTGTGAAGCTACAAAGAAAACCTCACTTGTTACTTGCCAGACTTAGGACCCTGAAAAAAAACTTTTTTGCACCTCAATTTCTCTATCCAATAAAGTAAGAGGTTGACAGAGATCACTGGTTCTCTGATGCCAGCCTCAGGCCTTCAATAAACTAAGAATTTGTCCTTGGTGAAAT
This sequence comes from Sorex araneus, assembly GCF_027595985.1. NCBI lineage: Eukaryota > Metazoa > Chordata > Mammalia > Eulipotyphla > Soricidae > Sorex > Sorex araneus. Next base: position 196,795,663 of record NC_073306.1, read on the forward strand.
GATTACTGTGGAGTTTTGCATAAAGGTAAATTAATAAAAGATTCTGAGATTAATCTTTATCACATAAATTATGTTTATGTGTCCCTTTTTATTAAGAAGCAGAAGGGACATAATATTAGGGTTGATTTAATGTCACCATGAGGTGACAATAAAATATTAAAGTACTAGAGGCTGGAGGGGCTGGAGCAATAGCACAGCGGGTAGAACGTTTGCCTTGCATGCGGCCGACCCGGGTTTGATTCCCAGCATCCCATATGGTCCCCTGAGCACCGCCAGGGGTGATTCCTGAGTGCGGAGCCAGGAGAAACCCCTGTCCTCGCCAGGTGTGATCCAAAAAGCAAAAAAAAAAAACAAAAAACAATAGAGGCTGGAGCAATAGCACAGCGGGTAAGGCCTTGCACACGGTCAACTCGGGTTTGAATCCCAGCATCCCATATGGTCCCCCGAGCACCACCATGAGTAACTCCTGAGTACATGAGCCAGGAGTAACCCCTGTGTATTGCCGGGTATGACCCAAAAAGCACAAAATAAAACAAAACAAAATAAAATAAAATATTAAACCTGAACTGCTCCCAAACTTCTTATCTAGGGTCTTGCTGGAAAGCCACTGGAACCTTCTGGAAGAGTGGAGGTGGTAAAAAGACAGCGAGATCTTTGGAGACAAATTAGCTAAGGCATCGATCCCGGCTCTGCTAATTCCAGACTGCGGCCTTGTGGGCTTCGTTCAATCCTCCTGAACACTTGATGTGATCAGACTCTCTCTACTTGAAAGGTTATTTCAGTGATCTGAAAAATAAGAAAATCTGGGGCCAGAGGTGTTGAACAGCGAGTAAATCACTTGCAGTGCACAGAGCTGACCGGGATTTGACCGCTAAAACCACACAGGGTCATCAAGTATGGCCAGGAGTGAGCCCTGAGCACAGAGTCAGGGGTAAGACCTGAGCACAGCCAGGTGTGCCCAAAAAATGAAACAAAATGAATCCATTCGCTATGATTCGGGGCCAGAGAGAGAGTTCAGCGGGCAGGACACTTGCTGCAGACAGAGTCTACCCACGTTCAATTCCCGGCACCCCACCTGGTCCCCGGGGCACCACCAGCAGTGATTCCCAAGTGCAGATCCAGGAGTAAATTCCTTGACCCCCCCCACCCCCTCAAGAATAAATGAATTAATTAAATTACAAATTTCTGTGCCAGGGACATGACTCAGGGGTTAGAGCACTTGCCTTGCATGGAGAAAATTTGGATTTCCTCTTTGGCATCATTGGACGAAATAAGTAAAATCCCCGGAATTCCTCTTTCTTTGGATTCCATTGTCTTACATCTATCAATTATGTGAATTCTCTTCCCGGGAAGGGAGAAAATAAAAGGAAAGGGGGGTGGGGGGTGGAGGGGGTGGGGGGTGGAGGGGGTGGGGAGGTTGAGGGGAAGGGGAGGGAGAGGGATGAGAACCCAGCCGCCCTCAGGGGTGGCCTGCGGGTTACTGGGCCTCCCGCTCCCCAGGCCACGCGGAGCTGCAGCATCCAAACGCGGTCACAGGCACCACCTAGAGGCGCTGAGCACAAACCCGGCTCTGGCATTTCAGTGGACTGTGAGTCAGTTGAGGATCTAGGGAAATGCCCCCTCTAGGCACACACCAGCGCCTGCTAAATCACGGGGTGATCCAAGCAGCGTGTTCCCGTGTCTACACGCGGGGAGGGACGGGGTGAGGCCAAGGAGAGGCGAGGACGGTCGGTGCATCCGCCCCACTCCCCCCTGCTCACGCCTCCTGGTCTCGCTGGCTACAGTCAACCCAGGCCCCTGAGCTAGGGGTTTCCCCCGTGAGTTTTCGCCTTTGTCTCCACGCCCAGTGGTGCGGGCTGGGGAGTGAGTGGGCAGCAAGCAGCGCCAGAGCCTGGGTCTGGGTGCCAAGGAGGGTGCCAGGGAGGGAAGCCAGGGCGGCGTGAGCTGAATGAAGTGTGTGCTGGGTTCCCACGGCACAGGCTCTGCGCGTGCTGAACGGACGGGGGGCAGCTCCTCAGGGCAGGGGGGCCCAGGGGACAGCCACTCACTCCCTTCTCCCGCCGTTCGGTTTTTAACATGCACAGATGTATGTTCTGGGGTGCACAGATGGGCGCCACATATGCTGCGTTTATTCCTCACTTCATGCCACTCCGGTTCTTCCTCTTTTGTTTCCTTCTTCCCTTCTTTTATTGCTGCTATGGTGGTGATGGCCAGAAGTCTGTCTTTCGGTCTGTCTGTGTCTATCGGTGTCCGTCTGTCTGTCTGTCTGTCTGTCTGTCTGTCTGTCTCTCTCTCTCTCTCTCTCTCTCTCTCTCTCTCTCTCTCTCTCTCTCTCTCTCACACACACACACACACACACACACACACACACACACGCTTGGCTGTGGTGCTTGTGCTTGTAGCTGCCAGGTGGAGTTTTCACGCCCCCTGCAGTGCTCGCGGGCGTGCTCAGGTGGCCTTCACTATCTGTCCTAGCTGCGGGACTCTGTGGGGTAGCTGCTCAGACACGGGCTTGCTGAGAATCCCCGGTGCTCACATGCCCGTATGGCAAAGGTGCCCGCTGGGGCCGCCCCTCTTGGTGGCGCTTACATGCATGTGAGTGCGGTGCAGTCAGAATGGTCCGTGGGGCCGGGCTTTCAGCCAGCAGAGCCGCAAGGCTCGCACCCGTGACTGAAGGCCCTGGGGACGCTCTTGTGCTTCAGAGGTAGGTCAGGGCTTAGGGTACTTGCCTTGCACACAGCTGATCCCGATATATATATTTTTCATGGGCACCACATATGGAACCCCGAGCACCTCCAGGAGAAACCCCTAAGCACAGAGTCAAAAATAAGCCCGGGGCACTGCCTGGTGTGGGCCCCAAATAAATACTCAAGTACTCCAACAGTCAAGGCCTGGGAGTCTGCCTCTGTGCCTGGAGTGTGGACTCTCAGAAAGCTGGACAAGTTGAGTCAGGATGAGGGTTAGATCACGGCTTTGTTGGGGGAGGTGCCTCACTCCTGCCTGATGAGAGGTCTTCTGGGGCCAGGTTTTACACGCTTTTTTTTTTGAAGTGAAACAGATTTTATTTGGAGGGTTTTTTTGAAAGTGTGGAAGGGGAGAGAATGAGAGAGAATGAGAGAGAGAGAGAGAGAGAGAGAGAGAGAGAGAGAGAGAGAGACAGAGACAGAGACAGAGACAGAGAGAATGAGAGAGAGACAGAGAGAGAGAGAGAGAGAGAGAGAGAGAGAGAGAGAGAGAGAGAGAGAGAGAGAGAGAGAGACGGAGGGAGCACAGAGCCAGCAGCGCGCTCTGAGCACCAAGAGGTGTGCCCTCCCCATTCCCTCCTGCCCTCTACCCAATCTGCACTGGTTACGATTGAAATTTTTGTTTTTGTTTTGCTTGGGGGCCACATCCAGAAGTGCTCAGAGGCTATGTTCCAGTGGGTGTTCAGGGAACCATTTGTTGCTAGGTACTAAACCTGGGCCTCCTGCATGCAAAGCTTACTCGGCCTTTAAAAAATTTCTCTGGCTCTGTGCCTAAAATACAACTTTTAATTTTATTTTATTCCTATTTATTTTGGGTATTTGGATAACAACTAGCACTCCTTGACATCCTACTGGCTCTGCGCTCAGAGGTCACTCCCCACAGTATTTGGGGGAGCGTGCAGTACTGGGGAATCTAAGTGGGGCATCTGTAGCCAAGATGCTTAACCCCTGTAACATCCCTAGCAGCCTATGGGACTGCACAGGGGTCACTGAATGGGAACCTGAGATTTTATCTGTAAACAGAGTGTTTGTGTATGAAAACTCAACTAAGCATGGCTGAAGCATCTATAATAAAGTTCAGGAAAGATGAACTTTTCACCTCTACCAACATGTGGGATATTTAAATGATAATAGAAGCTAAATGATACTAGAAGCTTCAGATGCAGAATATTTTAAAACCTCAGAAGCAGAAGCTGGGAGTTATAATTAAAGGTTCCTCCCATTAATTGTGCTAAGGTTGGAATTGAAAAAAATGCAACAGTAATCAAAGAAATAATTATATTTTCTTTTTTTTTTTTCTTTTTGGGTCACACCCAGCGATGCTCAGGGGTTACTCCTGGCTTTGCACTCAGGAACTACTCCTGGCGGTGCTTGGGGGACCATATGGGATGCCGGGGATCGAACCCGGGTCGGCCGCGTGCAAGGCAAACGCCCTACCCGCTGTGCTATCGCTCCGGCCCAGAAATAATTATATTTTCTACTGTATCATTTTAAAACTAATTTTCTTATCAAATGCTTCCTTCTCAGTAGGGCTGGTTTTTTTTTGGGGGGGGAAACTCCAACAACAATAGTGAGTTTTGTGTTGAAATATGGAATGTAATCAAGGTAAAGAGAAAATGAAGTGAAATTTATCAGTTACGCAGGCGGGGGCAGGGGGTGGGGGGTGGGAGGTATACTGGGGTTCTTGGTGGTGGAATATGGGCACTGGTGAAGGGACGGGTGTTTAAGCATTGTATAACTGAGACATAAGCCTGAGAACTTTGTAACTTTCCACATGGTGATTCAATAAAATTAAAAAAATAAAAATAAAAAAACAAATAAAAAAACTAATTTTCTTATTACAGTGTAGGTAAGATCAGTAAAGTTTACTGTCTTAATGTACAAAGTCACCACAATTGCCACCATACCAAAGTGTCCAAGACCCTCCCACTAGATCCCTGGTTACCTTCCTCTTCCATTTGTAGGTTTACCTGGAAGTTACAACTGAGCCAGGAGTCAAATCTCAAAGCTAAAATTAAACACGGTTGCCTTCCCGACCAAGGCAAAACAAGTGTGAATTGCCTTGTTGAGAATACAAAGGAGAGAAACCGGCCTAGAGATCTCAAAATGGAAAAGAGAGGGCCCAGAGGAACGGTGCGGGAGCGTCTGGTCACAGTCAAATCCCTGGTGTCTCACCTGTTCAGTCACCCGCAGCACTTCTGTCGTTGGTGCCTGAGCTACAGTGTAATCCCTGGTGTGGAGAACAACTCTGGGCTCCAGCATAGCCAGAAGTGTGAGCACAACAGAGAGCCGGGGACACAGAGCAAGTCCCCGCAAGGACCCAGCCAAGAGAGCGTGCCCAGTTGGCATGAATACTTCGCCCCAATTTAACCTGCAACCCCAGAAGTACCACAACCAGGTGTGTGTACAATACCGGTCACTGAAAAAATAATATCTAAAACCAGGTAGGGGAAGAATCAATTAAAAGTGGTTATGAATAAAATTATTTTATGAAAAAAATAGAAGTTAGGCACTTTCCTAGAAGCCTCTTTTTCATGAAAATCTGGGTCCTCTGGAGTTAATGACTTTCAATGTTGTAGTTGTAGTTTTGTGACCTGGGAGAAATACTAACTCCACAGGAAAGGCTGCTCACCTGGAGCGTTTACTTTCACTTTTGTTTAGGGTCTTTCCATCAAATTTTGTTCCCAACCATCCTGATGTGCTTATTTTAATTTTTATGTGCCCATTTTATAAAACAAAATCACCATTACTGCATTGGGGAGTTGAAAGTAAGACCCTTGCAAAACTTACCTAAAAATAAGGCAATCAAGAGACAGCAAAGAAGTGGTAGAACAAAAGAGAACATGACATTTGGATTGGAGACAGTCCAGAGTTAGGGAGCTGGCTTTGCACATGGTCAGCCCAGGTTCAATCTCTGGTGTTCCATAATAGCCCTGGAGCACTGTCAGGGGAATTTCCAGATCACCGGGAAAAGAATACGATGCTGTTATGTATTCCTTAGAGAAGGGTGTGTCAATCACTCTCGTCGTTCAAGTTACAGCACCACTAAGAAGTAGGCAAAGATGTTTACTGAATGTTGTCATAGCTAAATCTAATTGATGGCTAGGAATGTGTCCATTTCGTGGCTTTTCCTTTTCTTCTTTCCTTTTCTTGTTGCCCTTGTGGTTCATTTGTTCATCCATTTATTTGGTTTGGGGAATATACTGGTGGTGCTCAGTGGACCATGTGATGTCAGGGAATCAAACATGGGGCTATACCTGCAGAACATGTGCTCCATCCCTCTGAGCCATCTCCCCAGCCCAAGGCCTTGTGGTTGGAAAGAGTCAACCAGGATAAAAATACTTCCGTAATAAAGATGTAGGTAAAAGAGATAGAAAGGTCAGACTTATTAATTATGGGAGTTAATGTTACCTGGGAGATGGGAAGGCCCTATTTTATAGAGAGAATTTCTTAAAAAGGCAATTCCTAAAGGTATTTGAACAAAAAATTTTGGAAAAGATGTTATAAAATCTCCAACAAGTATCTTCAATATCTTCCTAAGTGTATGAACAAAAGAAAACATTAGAGCACTCACAGAAAAATAATAGATGCACACATCATAACACACATATTTTAGCTAATGATAAGTTTCAAAATAAGAACGATGCATTAGAGTAATAAGAGCAATCAATTCTTTATTTTTTTTTATTTCTGGGTCACACTCAGTAGTGCTCAGGACTTATTTCTGGCAGGACTCAGGGGACCTCTGGGGTGCTAGGGATCAAACCCAGCTGTGTACAAGACAAGGACCTTACCTTACCTTACTTTACCTTAGCCTATTGCTCTGGCTCCTACAATTCCAAAATAAACTCAACATTTTCTCATAATCCCTTTTGCTTTTGGATTGTATTTTAATGATCTGCAGTCAAGTAAATTTAATAATCATCGAATTACTTTCTGGGTCTGTTAGTCTCCTGAATAATTTGGTCCCATTATTTCACTTGCTTCGTTCTTAACATTCTAATACTTGACAGTCTAAAGCAATAAGATTATGGCTTCCAGGAACTGGAAAGATAATACAGCAGACAGGGCACATCCCTTACATATGGCCAACCTGGGTTTGATCCCCAACACCCACATGGTCCCCTGAGCACAGAACCAGGAGTTAAGTCCATTATGCACCCCACCAAGAAACAAAAGAAAGAAAAATGAGATTATGTTTTTCAGCTACTAGTGTAACATAAAATTGGGTGCCACCTCTTGGTGAGATATGACTAAGCTGAGAAAAATTTATTACTTGGGATAAGTAACACAGACCGAGAATCCGTTTCGAGGCACTGCCCCACCAAGTCTTTGTGTGGAGAGACTTATAGGAAGTAGGGATCTGCGTAGGAGTAGGGAGATGTCTCGTCAGCGAGATGTCCACGTACTGACAGCTGTTTCGGTGCCCATGTCAGGTCCCAACCATGCTAAGCTTTAGAGTGTCAGGAAAGAAAGGAAAGTGCAAGAAAGTAACAGGAAACTCCTGGGGGCAGAGATCCTGGTGCCTTGGCGAGATCAAGCCACCTGCCGCTCTTTGCCCAGGAGAATTCTGACGTCGTCTTGGGTCAGTATTGTCAGGTGAGCGGACACAAAGCAAGTATGCATGTGTGTGTGCTTATTACAATTTAAATCATACTCGAAAAATGAAAACAAAATTTTCTGTAGATTCAAATAATTTTTTGATTACCTGTGCTTCGGCAGTTCATAAGAAGCACACATGTGGGGCTGAGAATAGCCCAACAGGAGAGCTCTGGCTTGCATGTGTGATGTCTTGGGTTTGATCACAGCACCACCAAAAAAAAAAAAAAATCAAACCAAAAAAATCAAGTCTTCATAATAACTCACTGTAATGGCAATGTCACTGTCACTGCCATCCCATTGCTCATCGAGTTGTTCAAGCGGGCACCAGTAATATCTCTCATTGTGAGACTTATTGTTACTGTTTTTGGCATATCAAATATGCCACAGGTAGCTTGCCAGGCTCTGCCGTGCAGGCAAGATACTCTCGGTAGCTTGCCAGGCTCTCCGAGAGGGGCGAAGGAATCGAACACAGGTCAGCCACATGAAAGGTGAACGCCCTACTGCTGTGCTATCGCTCCAGCCCAATGGCAATGTCATGTTTCACATAACATTTGCATAACTTAGCTCTAATAGAGAAATCTAGAGTCTTGCATAAATTCAAATATTAACCAGAAATTTCAAGTTTTGCATTCTGTAGTTAACTTTACCTATCACCCTTGAGGGAAGAGAGCAAATTATATTCTTTAAGCTTCCTTACTGCTTCCAGGGCTCAATCTTGTATTAAAGATGAGTCCGTTTAGGGCTGGAGATAGTACAGAAGATAGGGGGCTTGCCTTGCAGCAGTTTCAGGTTTGAACGCCAGGATTCCATAGAGTCCCCAAGCATCACCCAGGAATAACTCCTGAGCTCAAGGGCAGGAGTAACCTCTGAACTTCGCCAGTGTGGCCCCAAAGAGTCTGTTTATTATTTTGTTTTGCTTCTGTTTGGGGACGGTACTCAGCAATGCTTGGCAGCTGTGCCCAGCTCAGTGCTTGGGGATTGCAACTGCTCCTGTGCGCTAAGGGGACCGTGTGGTGCCATGCTTGGTTGGAACCCAGATCTCCAACACGTTAGGTACATGCTCCAGCCTTAAAGTGATTTTTTATTTGGGGGCCACACCCAGTGATGCTCAGGGATCACTTCTGGAGAACTTGGGAGGCCACACGGAGTGCCAGGGATCAAACCTTGGCCAGCTGCATGGAATGCAAACACCCTTTCTACTGTACTATCGCTCTGGCCCCTAAGGCAATTCTAAAGAGAAGAGTTGGGTTCTGAGCATGAAGCCTCAAGTTTCATCCTGGACACATGTGCCAGGTGCCATTCTAGAAGCTCTGCTATGATCCCCAGCACAAATGATCCCTGGGCAACCAGAGTGTGACCCCAAAATAGAAGGCGGCAGTAGAGGGCTTAAGTTTGAGGTCAAAATGAACATTATCAAGTAGGCAAATGTAGAAATAAATCTGGGGATGAGAATAGACTGCACATAACTTCATTTCTTCCTTGCATTAGGAAGCAGAGTTTCAACAGAGCAGTCAAACACCAGGGCTGGGCAGGGAAGGAAGGTGACTAGACTGGGGCGCTACACCTTCTGAACCCTAAGTTGCAGTAATGCAGGACTCCAGGGGCTAAGATTTAAAGGACAAGGTTCAAGGAGCCTAGAGAGAGCTGAGGTAAAGCCCACGTCTTACAAAGGTAAGCCCATGCGCTGAATCCTCTGCATTGCCCCCATCGCCCAAGGATGATCCCAGTGGCTCTGCTATTGGGATCCTTGTGCCACGAGGTGTGCAAACCCTAGTTGAGCACAGTCAGTATGCAAGCACTCCCAACAGTACCCGACTTCAGCCACCACACAAACAACAGAGAGGAAAAGGGAAAAAGCATTAAAAAAGACCACTCAGAAGAAGTGACTAATTTCATTTTACTGTTTATTATAAAAATGAAAACAATAGAGTACCTCAGAATCAGATTCATTATATTACTCATAGAAAATATATAAATGCATCTATATTCTTAAATGCCTATCAAATTCATTTTTAATGTCTTAAACCAATTTAGTTTTATCTTTTCCAATTACCTATTAAGAGTACTTAATCCTTCCAAACATCTCTTATAAAATCATCTCTATAATAGTCATCCTTCTTCCTGTGTTTTTCTTCCTGTGAGTAAACAAACTTAAGATTCTTCACTCTGGATTCAAGCAGTACTTAGTAGTGGATTTAGAATTCCTGACTTCTAAAATTATAGACAAAGGAATGTACACATCTTGTATTCTTCTCAGTAGGGTTAACAGCAACATCATTTACTATATTATGTATTTTCTTGCATTTTCATTTAACATTTTCATACACTATTCCCAATTAAAGTAATATTTTCTTAACCAAAAGGCCTTTGGGGGTTCAGTGAAATATTATGGTTTTTTTTGGGGGGGGACTTTTGGGGTCATACTTTTTGGGTACTGGGGATCAAACCCAGGCCTTTACATACAAAGATGCACTAAGTCTGATAAGCAATGTCTATAACCCAAAATGCAGCTGTTTTCTTTTTATTTGTGGTTTTGGGGCCACACCCGGTGATGCTCAGGAATTACTCTTGACAGTGCTCAGGGAACTATGAGATGCCAGGGATCAGACCTGGGCCAGCCGGGTACAAGGTGAGGCAAGAGCCCTAGCAAGAGCCCTACTCACTCTGGCCCCAGCTTTATTTTAAAACTGGTGCTGGGAGCTGAATCCAGGGCTCCTGAAAAACATAAGTCTACACAGAGCCACATCCCAAGGAAACCATCATCTTATCTACTGCTAAAATAGATCTATGGTCTTTCATCCCTCCAAAATTTTAATAACTCCTTCACTGGATTCTATTTCAGATATTTTAATGTGTGGGACTGTTCTGCATAACATGATTCAGTATCTAGTACAATTAAACATAGTTTTGGCATCTCTAGTAATTTATAATTTCATAAAACACAGCCACATTGATATCCTAAAATGTAATCGTCACTGTCACTGTCATCCCGTTGCTCATCAATTTGCTCGAGTGGGCACCAGTAACGTCTCCATTGTGAGACTTGTTATTGTTTTTGGCACATGGAATACGCCACAGGTAGCTTGCCAGGCTCTGTCGTGAGGGCGAGATACTCTCAGTAGCTTGCCGGGCTCTCCGAGAGGAGCGGAGGACTCTAACCCGGGTCGGCCGCGTGCAAGGCAAACACCCTACCTGCTGTGCTATTGTTCCAGCCCAGAATATAATTAAACATACTATATTTCTAACCCTTAAAGACTTCACTTTTCTGGCTTCTGGGCCACACCCAGCAGTGTTCTGGGCTTACTCCTGGCACGGTGCTCAGGGTCACACCTGCTCAGCTCAGCAGAACATACGGGCACCAGGGATCAACCCGGGTTGGCCATGTGCAAGTCAAACACCCTACCTACCTGTAGGGCATCTTTCTAGCCCAAAATTTAAAATATTTTCCTTTTGGTTTTTGAGCCACATCTAGCAGTGCTCAGGGGAACATATTTGGTGTTGGGGCCAGCTGCATGCATGACAAATAACCTTAGTTTGTATACTATCTCTCCAGTCAAGATTTTTAGCATTTTCAAATATATCTGGACTATATCTTAATACAGTTCTTCATGATTCCACAGAGCTCAAGATTTTAAACAAATCTTTTTAGGTGATTCTGAATTTCTAAATCTTCTAAAATACATGGAGGTGACAGTGACGGTTATGTTTTAGATGGAAGATAAGTCATTTTCTTGAAATGAATTTGGCATAAAAGGCAGTAATGAGGTCCTTATAAGGAGTAACTGAATCTGACTGAGTCCGCGGTATTCGGCAAAGCTGTCGAAACCTAGGAGAACGCAGCAGCAGGTTCTGTGAAAGGCCCATGAAGCTGGAGCATAACCAGTAGAGAACAATCGACTATAAAGAGAAGAAAGAACAAGACTGTTAAAACTGCTCCAATTTTCAAAGATACCAGAGTCAAGGCACAGGCAGACAATATGCAAAATTACCATGACTTTAAATAAAAGGACACGAGGTCTGCCCAAGACCTGCAGAAGCCATCAGAGACCAGCAACAGCTCTACTAGGTGTGAAGAAAGTTGAGACTCCATCAGTGTCTCCCCAGGAGGGCATTGCTGCCTCCTACCACGCCCCTCGGTACAGGGATAATCCAGCGGGGGCATGAGACAGAAAACAGCAAGGAAAAGGGAGCACTTATAATAGAAGGGGGATGAGAGAGCACTCCCAGGTAGAGACCCGAGAGACCTCACAGTTCTCTGGCAGTTTCGCCTACCTTTACTGACCAAGAGTCCTCAGAATCTGCTCTAGTGGGTAGGACACTAGGGGCGTAACTATTTATGAAACCAAATTTAGCCTCCCAAGATATCACTTTCCCCCAGAGTCATTTATCTTTCATTTTTGCCCTGGCAACCAGTTTCAAGTGTGACCAGAAATAGGCCAGGAGGGATAGCACAGTGGCCTGAGTGCTTGCCTTGCAACCGTGGTTACGAGTTCAAATCCCTGGTGCCCCGCATGCACTCAGAGCAATCCTAGCAGTGCTGCTCCCTGGTACCACATTTCCAGTTGCGTTGCAGTTAAGTGTGAACACCACAACAAAATAAAGATGCGTGAACACCATGGTCAGAGATGCATGGTGAGAACCACAATTTGCTTGTTGGCTCAGAAAGGTAGTATATCTGGGGGGCAGGCTAGTCCCCCAGCACGGCCGGGAGTAATTCCTGAGTGCATGAGCCAGGAGTAACCCCTGTGCATTGCTGGCTGTGACCCAAAAGGCCAAAAAAAAAAAAAGTCAAGATATAAAAGCAATCTGTCTAATGACAGATAAATACATAAAGAAAATATGGTTAAGGATAAACAATGGAATATTAACCCATCACAGAAAATGAACTCTTGCTATTGTGATAATATGAATAGACTTTGAGATTATAACTCTAAGTGAAATAGTGAAAGCCATATATCACATGAACTCACTTACCTGCTGAATTTGAAACACTAATAAAAAACAACTAACCTCCCATACCAAACAGAGAATACACTGAAGGTTGCCAGCAGTGACGAGACTGGTGGTCACAGAGTGAAATAGCGAAAGTTAAAACTATGTCCAGTTAGAGTTATATAGTACAGAGAGTAGGGCAACCCGGGTTCAATCCCCGGCATCCCATCTGGTCCCTCAAGCACCATCACGAGTAATTCCTGAGTGCAGAACCAGGAGTAACCCGTGAGCATTGCCGGGTGTAATGCAAAAAAAAAACAAAATGCCTGGCTAAAGAAGTCAGTCTTAGGAATATAATATACAGCATGATTATTGCTGTCAGTATTACTGTGCTTTATACCTAAAAGTTGCTGAGAGATCTTTTTTAAAAAGTTTTTAATCCAGGGCCGGATCGATAGCACAGCGGGTAGGGTGTTCGCCTTGCACTCGGCCGACCTGGGTTCGATCCGACATCCCAGATGGTCCCCCAAGCACCGCCAGGAGTAATTCCTGAGTGCAAAGGCAGGAGTAACCCCTGAGCATCGCTGGGTGTGACCCAAAAACCAAAAAAAAAAAAAAAATAAATAAAGTTTTTAATCCATGGGAAAAAGTTAATTATAACTATGGTTATAGATAGTAAATAAATTTATCATCACTTTACAATATGCAAAATATTTTATCATTATTGTATATTTAAAACTAATCAAAAGTTATGTCAGTAAAAAAATCACTACAAATTGGGGTAATTATAGATACTTCATAGTATTGCTATGAGACAAAATACAATCATACATGAGACTTTTGTATTATGATTCTCTTGTTGTTTTTAGGGGGCTATTTGTTGTTGGGCCATACCTGGCGGTGCTCAGGGCTTACTCATGACTTTGCACTGAGGGATCACTACTGGCTGAGCTTGGGAGATGAAGTGGGGTGCTGAGAACTGAATCCAGATTAGTGCCACGGAAAGCAAGCACCCTGTCCACTGAACCCTCCCTCCAGTTGGTTTTTCATTACAGTTTTTCCCTTTTATTAGGTGTCAAATTCCTTGGCCTAATCTCTGTATACATAAAAATTTCAATACATCAACTAACAGCAAAAAATTTATGTACACTGTACTACGTGATAGTTTCTAAGTGTACAAAAAATTATGTATACTGTATTATGTGATAGTTTTTATAGATTTTTAGTTTTTATAGATTTTATTTTTAAGGAAAAAATGAGTTAAATTTAGGAGTAGAGGGAAGAGGGTAAGATATTTACATTAAGAAGATTAGTAAATCCCAGGAATCCCAAATCACTTGATGACAGAAAGAGTAGTCACTAAAAATATTCAGAAACCAACAAGGGATTGACTAATCAGAGGATGCTTAAAAGAAGAGGCAGGATCAAGTAAAGATAAGAATAGAGAAGATTAGCACACGCTACACTTATCACTGATGTTTACTCACCGAAGGTACTGTTGCAGCAATTGGAATCATCAACACTGATATTGCACGAAGAAAGTGTGTGATATACAACTGAAAACGAGACATTCTCATTTTCTGCAAAGCAAAAATCTAAAGGGAAAGAATATAAATGAACAGTGGTTATCAAAATGTTGAATTAGACAAGCTCTAACATAACAACTGATTTCTGACACACCTTTACCTATATTTTCACAACATCACCAAAACACATCATAAAAACATCTGTCTATAGCACTGTCATCCTGTTGTTCACCGATTTGCTCAAGCAGGAACAAATAACGTCTCCATTGTGAGACTTGTTATTAGTGTTTTTGGCATATCGAATACACCACGGGTAGCTTGCCAGCTTGTCAGGCTCTGCTGTGCGGATGGAATACTCTCGGTAGCTTACCAGGCTCTCCGAGAGGGATGGAGCAATCAACTCGGGTCGGCTGTATGCAAAGCAAATGCCCTACCCGCTGTGCTATCAATCCAGCCCACAAAAATATCAAATATTGAAAATTGTCTCCAACCACTACCAGGGGTGACCCCAAGCAATGTGCCAGAAAAAGCCCCAGTACCAGGTGTGGCCCCAAACCAAAAAAGAAACAGTAAGTTTTTATGCTAGGATATAGCTTGTATACTAGTATTTCCGCCCCAGGTTCAACAGGTTGAATTCCCGCACCACACAGACACACAGGTACACATGGTAAGTTTTTATTAAATTTATGCACATTGAGTGTCAAGAGGTATGAAGGAAAGATGAAGATGAAGATCATTGTGACCACGTATTTATCATTTTCTAATAAATATTTACCAAGTATCAAGCACAGTAAGATTGTGCTAGGTACCTTTAGAAAATGTTAAAACCACACGTGAATTTTCCCTCAAGAAACTTTCATCTAAGACTTTATATTATTATCTTGATTCTTCTCATTTGAAAAATTGAGGGGTGTATTAAATTTCAGAGAACAGGTAACAACAAGATCGCAATTGAAAATATATATGCGGTCCCTCCTTTGGGCCCATCAAATGGTGTTCAGGAGGCTTAGGGGGTCCCATATGCACTCTGACCAACTGGGTTCAATGCAAAGACCCAAGGATGAGATACTGCTTGTGCCCTGCGGTGCCAGGGATTATCCAGGACACACTACATGATACTGGCACTACTCAGGGCACCATGTCATTCTGGAAATCAACCCTGGGCTGGGAGCAAGCTAGGCATGCACCCTAACTGCTGTATTTAGTTTCTGCCCCCTAGCCCCAATTTCCCCCCTCCCCCTCCACACACTTTTTGGCAGTGCCAGAGATAAAATGCAAGGTCTCACATGTGGAAGTATTTTGCTATTACTATTTTGGTTTAGGGGCCACACCCAGTTCTGCTCAGGGGTCACTCCCAGTGGTCCTTGGGGGAGCATGTGCTACTAGGGATCAAACCCAGTATGCAGTCAGCCAGTTGAGCTAACTCTGGCCCAAGATCATGTAATCTTAAAGTTCAAGGAGACTCCGAGGTATTCTGATTTCACAGTCATAATTATTAGCATTTAATTTTAAGACTAAGAACTAGCCTATGACAGACCATTTGTCAATAGTTTATTGGAATCAGATCAGAGATCCTTAAACCTGACTCAGAACTATCATTACCATGCAAACACATTTATATCATGTAATCTATGTTTGATGCCAGAACAGAAACAGCAAAAATCCAAATTCTTTAAATGACAAGGAAGCTTAATTTAAAACCACTGACCTCCACTATTAACAAATTGATGACACCAACAGAGATAGGCAGAATCCAAGTAGAATCCAAAGCAGTGAGGTCAGGAAACCACAAGACTCCACCACTCGCCAACTGCTCCTGAACAGATAAACCTGAAGAAAGATTTTTTATAAGTACTATAAAATAATTCCTAAAATTAACAAGAAATATAAAAGACAAAAAGAGTCTGTAAGTTCCAAAATGGTATCCTTCACAGTAAAAATCTGTACTGAATTTATTCAATTTATTTTCATTCCACAACATAATTATTCCTTCCTATACCGAGCAAGTGGACTCATTCCAATTAGACTCCAGAGAGTCTCTTGCCTGCACGCCTGGCTGTCTTCCCCGGGGCCCCTCGGAGGGGACAGGCTCCAGCTTCCCTCCCCACCCCAAGCAGAGCTCCCGGTGGCCGAAGACCACCAGAACCTAACTGCAGCCATGCTGGAGGCTCCTCTCTACACATTCGGACAGGCCTCATGCATGAAGGTACCGGCAGAGGAACCCAGGTGTGTGTAATCCCATCAACAGCCAACATCCAGAGACTTAACAGCAAGCTCCCAGAAGCGATATCTTGTAGCCTACTTCACCCTCTGGGAGAAACTGGCAATCTTCTGAGAGTTTCCTGGCCCCATGGGACAGCCTTGCAAGCTCCCCATGGTGTATTCATATGCAAAATCCAGTAACAAGCTGGATCTCATTCCCCTGACCCTAAAGAGCCCCCAGAGCAACATCCTTAGGAGGGCCAAGTCAAAATAGACTTCTAAAATCTCAGGGAAAGGACAAAATGAGATGCTACTGAGCCCACCCGAGAAATCAGTGATTAATGGGATATTGTGATATTGATTGTGATACTGAGCAAAAGATAAGAAACTTTATATAGCAAATAGCATTAAGATGGTAATATAGCAAAATTCTTTCAGACTTAAATCTAAATAATCATTTGTCCATAGGCTTCTTTATAATCTATTCAGATTACTGTCTAGTTAGCAATGCATTTGTCTATTTGTTTACTCTGGTGCTCAAGTTTAAACCTAGAACTCTTGCATGCATGCAAGGCGTGTGCTTATTACTGAACCACATTCTCAGCCCTTAGAAGTATCTTCACATTAAATAACAATTCTTCAATTTAAATAATTTCTTATTTTATATATATTAAGTAATATATATAATAGAATAATA
The DNA here is from genome assembly GCF_027595985.1 of Sorex araneus. Taxonomy (NCBI): domain Eukaryota; kingdom Metazoa; phylum Chordata; class Mammalia; order Eulipotyphla; family Soricidae; genus Sorex; species Sorex araneus. The sequence goes on from NC_073306.1 coordinate 196,812,366, forward strand.
TATCACATATATCTGGCCGAAGACCACTGGAACCTAGCTGCAGCCATGCTGGAGGCTCCTCACTACACGTTTGGACAGGCCTCATGCATGAAGGTACTGGCAGAGGAACCCAGGTGTGTGTAATCCCATCAACACCCAACATCCAGAGACTTAAAAGCAAGCTCTCAGAAGCTTGTGGCCGCTATCTTTAGCCTACTTCTCCCTCTAGGAGAAACTAGCAATCTTCTGAGAGTTTTCTGCCCCCATGGGACAGTCTTGCAAGCTCCCCATGGTGTATTCATATGCAAAACCCAGTAACAAGCTGGATCTCACTCCCCTGACCCTGAAGAGCCCCCAGAGCAACATCCTTAGGAGGGCCAAGTCAAAATAGACTTCTAAAATCTCAGGGAAAGGACAAAATGAGATGCTACTGAGCCCACCCGAGAAATCAGTGATTAATGGGATATTGTGTGATTGTGTGTGTGTGATCTGGTCTTTTAGTTTTACAGGTGGAAAAAAAACCTCAGTCAGGGAACCAAGTTCTGGAATTACAAAACTAATTCTCATTTTTGTTGGTTGGTTCTGAGGCCACACACACTGGGACCATGAAATGCTGGGGACAGAATCTGGGCCTTCTGATGCAAAGCATACACTAAAGCCTTTGAGGTCTCTCCCTAGCTCCACTTTAACATAACTTTAAAGAACATTCAGTACTGATATCCTTTCTAGATCCTTTTATTTTCTCAATACAATTCACATTTACAAACTTACATTCTGTATCTTGTAGAGAGTTAAGATACTAATTAAATAAAGTAGTATTTTATTAAGAGTTCAAAGAAAACATTAGTGAAGCTATGAAGAGGAAAAGACTTCTAGAATAAATACCTTCTAAATGTGCTGCTCCTGTGCTAAAATTCCGGAGAGCAACAGATATGAAGACCCACATCGGAAGCTGAATCCAGACCAATACAGTAGCTTTAAAAGGGTGGCAGTTATCCCGAACATACAGCTCTGCAACAAGTCTCCGCATATTCTTTAGGTAAGTGAGCCTAGTTTGCGAGAGGAGTGAAAAAGGAAAGGAGGCCATGTTAACCGACTAGTGTGTCATATACATAGCAAAAACACACTCTATAGTTATTGGCTCAAAAATGATTTTTGTAGGATTTTTAATAAGTTACACTAAAAGACTGCCTAAATAAAATTTAAATAAAAGACTTTTACTGAAAATCTACTACTGTCACTGTCACTGTCATCCCGTTGCTCATGGATTTGCTCGAGTGGGCAACAGTAATGTCTCCACCGTGAGACTTATTACCGGTTTTGGCATATCAAATACGCCACAGGTAGCTTTCTGCCATGTGGGCTAGATACTCTTGGTAGCTTGTCGGGCTGTCCCAGAGGTGTGGATGTGTGTAAGGCAAGTACCCTACCCACTATGCTATCACTCCAGCCCAAAATCTACTACATTTACAAACTGGGTACTACTTCCATAAATTTGACAGTGTCTAATCCAGTATTCTTCAACTACTGATCTAACATTCTTCAACTATTCTTGACTGGTATAGAAGTTTAAACCACTTACCACCTCAGTTGTAACTGCTTGTCCATGCACAGGTACTGGTCTGCAAGTATGCTCCTTAATTAATATTTTAATACAGGGTATTTTACTACTCATGTGGTATACCACAATTATATAGTCAAGGCTGGAAAGACAGCACTGGGGTCAAGGGCTTATGCTTGGCACTTGGGTCACTGGTTTGATCCACAAGGTTCAAGCATCACTGAGCATGGCCCTCCTGGCCTCCAAGCATTACTGAAATGTCCCTAATAGTTCCAGCCAGTACACTGCATCATTATTTCCTAGCATCAAACCAAGCAGACCAATAGACTGAGTAATGACAGAAGTGGTCCAAGCACTGCTTGTAGGCCAAAAACCAAAGAATTAAAAAATAAATATTAATGATGAAAGGCATAACTCTAAGGGTCACAGCACATGCTCTGCATATGGGAGTCCTGGGTTCAACCTCCAGAACCACATGGTTCCTCAAGTACTGCCAGATGTGGTCGCAAGGCCAAAAATCAGAACTGAGGGTGAGAGCACATTTTACTTGAATATTTCACCTCCTATCAGGCACAATACTGAACTCGGAACACCTGTTTTGTTTCTTAGGCCACACCCAGGTGTACTCAGAGGTCACTCCCAGTTTAGTTTTTGGAGGTTGTTCCCAGCAGAAACTGGGGGGCCATGCAATGCCAGGGACTGAACCCAAGGCTCCTGCATGCAAAGCATATGCTCCAGGCTGCTATATTATGTATGTTCTTTTTTTTTTTTTTTTTTTGCTTTTTGGGTCACACCTGGCGATGCACAAGGGTCACTCCTGGCTCTGCACTCAGGAATTACCCCTGGCGGTGCTCAGGGGACCATATGGGATGCTGGGAATCGAACCCGGGTCGGCCGCGTGCAAGGCAAACGCCCTACCCGCTGTGCTATCACTCCAGCCCCTGCTATATTATGTATGTTCTTGACCTGTAAAAATGTTGCCGATTTTTCAAAAATCTTTCCCATGAAGAGTTATTATCTCTGTTTTGGAGTTATTCCCAGCAATGCTGAAGGTTCCCCGCCATGTCAGGGATCAAACCCGGGACCTTGCATACACTGACTACTGTCTACTGAGTATAATTCAGTCTTCGTAAAGATTTTCTTAATCTATTTGTGAATCATGATACTCTTGTTCTTAAATCCCACTTTCTCATGGGGTGTTGATTATTACTGGGGCTAATTCATTTTTAAAACTCTTAAAGTCTATTTTAGAAAAGGTAGTCATTCAACAGACTTGCTAAATTTAATTGAATTCAAGATAGTTCACAAAGACATTCAAAACTTTTTTTTTTTTAGGCAGCTAAGAATTTCTTTTCTTTTTTTTTTCAAGTATAAGTCTGTCACATAATGATCGAAACCCCATCCCTTCACCAGTGCACATGTTCCACCACCAAGAACCCCAATATACCCCTCTCCCACCCAGCCCCCACCTAAGTAGTTAATAATCTTCATTTTATTCTCTATACTGACATTCAAAACTTTTCATAGTTTGATCTCTGCCTCTTCAAATTTTATTTCCTATTACTCTTCCCAGACAGCTGTTAAAAAACCCTACATTTCAGTCTCGGCTTACTTTTTAATGTGTGACCTATGTGGACGATCTAGTTTCCTGGCAGTCTAACAGATAAACTCCCTTTTACCTTTCAAGACTCTGTACTACTGAAAATACAGGAAACTCTGAGATGTGTCTTTCTAGAAAGCCATCCATCTTAAAAAGACAATTATCCCATCAGTACTCAACAAGCAAGGTGTCAAAGACAAGACTGACATCATACCCATCTGTAACCCAATCTGTAATTTACTAATAACATCAGTCTATTTATATTTTATTATGGTTTTAGGGCCATATTTACTGGTGGTGGGGATTGCTCCTGATGGTGCCGGGGAACCATCAGTTAGTTGCTAAGGACGAAACCCAGGCCTCATCCAGGCAAAATATGTACTCAATCCATTAAAGCTATCTTTCCAGCCCCAACAATTTTTCTTTTGGGTTCAGAAACATAATTCTCAGATTCCTCCTTGCACAAACACTTTAACTATGAATCTGCCAATTAAAATAAAATTGTATCAAAATTGTTAAGTGATCACATGATTTTTTAAAATGTCAGATTTTTAACACTAAAGGATAGAATTTTATATTGAAGATAACTGGCATATTCTTATCCATATTGATAAAAACATATGGATAATTATGTATATAATATACATAATAATTCCAGCAGTCAATACCTGGATAAAGACTTTCACAGTGTAACCACAGTAGACAGAAAACTTGGCTATCCAGTTGCTTATACAAGGTATTTACATTTCCTCTCTCACCTTTCACGTATCTGTTTGAAATGTTCAAATTAACTTACAACACTAGTTGAACAAAATTCCAATAGTATAGTATCTTCATTACGTAAAGCTTCCACTAATTTTTCTTGATGGTCTAAACTTCTCATATTTAACTATTAAAAAAATACTTCACTGTCCATCATTATATGATTACAGGACTCCTTTTTAAAAGAGAACTAGATTTCGTGCGTGTTGTCACCTTCTAAGAAATACAGTATATAAAACTATGATGTCACAAAAATTCATTAAAGTACTTAAGAGTGTAAGAACTATTTTACTGCTCAAGTTTCAGACTTCAAACTTGTAGCAAACACCATCACATATGCTGTACATATATATATATATATATATATATGTATATGTATGTTTATTCAAAACCATAGAACTAGCTTACCGGGCAACATTTTTGGACCATCCCAACTGATTTGCACGAACTGCAACTTCTTGGTTAAGGTGCCTAGCAATGTTTTTTATTTCTGGCTGCAAATTTTCCACCTAGCTAAAGAAAAAGTGCAATTCGTTAAAAGCATATAAAAAGACCTTTATACATAACTTTAGATATATTATGTAATATTATGTATCTATATCCTGGTCCTGAGAGTACCGCAGACCTGCTAAACATCTGCTCCTGTTCAAACGTCTAACAGTGCCCACTTCACAGGACGACTGAAGGTGTGGTGGGAGCTGCACCCTGGGCTTCGCTGCTTCAGCCCAGTATTTCCCAGTAATGGAAACTGAGAGACTAGAAATACCTATCAAGTTTTTGACGTACTTTGGGACACCCAGAGCCAAAACAGAAAAAAGAAGAAAAATTCCTGCACTTATTTCTGCTGTTATTTTTTTCTGTAGTTAACTGACTTTTGGTACGGGTTCCAGTGTTTTCCCTCACCTCTGAATACAGCTCCTAACGCCCTTTAAAGCCTATTTAACAAACAGTATCGGACAGTCGAATATAAGATAGGAAACGACTGCCATCCTGAATCCCCCAAGCCCCCGCGACCCTCACTCCAAGTATTTTAAAAGCGGTGCAAGTGGAACACAAAGAACGGCAAGAATGCGGGTAACGTTTTGCAAACTGCTTCGTTTTTACGCAGTTTCTCCGCAGTGCCGCTTCTGATTTGCCTCTGTGCAGACAAACCCTGGTGCGCTGAGCGCAGGGGGGCACGCGCTAAGGCCGGGTGCAGGTGGGCGGCCGCCTCGCGCCACGCGCCCACCTCGAGCTCTCGGCCTGACGGCTCCGGAAGTGGCCGGTCGCCTTCCGCCCCGCCCCCGTCGCGCACGGGTCGCCGCGGAGGCGGCCGCGCGGGGCCCGGCGCCCCTCACCTTGGCCAGGATGTAGTGCTGGTAGGCGGCCAGGGGCAGGGTGACGGCCCCGCGCAGGGCCGCGGTGGTGACGAGGATGCTGCCCCACCAGGGCAGGCCGCTGGCGGCGTGCGCGCGGAGCAGCACGTCCTCCGCGCCCAGCACGGGCGCCGACGCGGCCAGGGCCTCGTACCAGCCGCCCGCGCCGCCCGGCCCCGCGCCCGACACGGCCGCCAGCGCCCACACGGGCAGAGAGGAGGGCCGAGCGGCCAGCGCCGGGGCGGGCACACGCAGCGCGCCTCGGGCCTCCTCGCGCTGCCGGGGAGGGAACGGCCGCAGGAACCGAGAGCCGAGCCGGCACCACATCTCGGCGACCGCGCCGAACCCCGAGCGCGAATCTGTCGGCCGCACGGATGCCCACGGCTCGGCTCAGGCAGCTCAGCGCATGCGCCGCGACCCCGGCGCCCAGGGAGCGCGCGCCGGCCTCGGAACCCTAAATGACCTTTCCGGGTCTTGCTAGTGTCGTCTCGCGGCGCACCGATGATGACGTCAGAGAGCGTAGCCCCGCCTTTCCCACGCGGCATGGAGACGGGCCTAGTGCGCATGCTCGGAACTTTCTCGCTGCTGCTGCTGCTGCTGCTGGCGTGGTGCTCCCTGGGTGGGCCGGGATTGTTTTTCGGCCCCGCCGCGGGGCTTTCTCGAGGTCTCCCTCGGTTCCTGAAGGCCCTTTCGCCCGTGCCTTAGCTATTTTTCATCTGGCAATGTCACTTAGACTGGATTAAGCTTGATGAGTGTTTTTTTGTAGCCATAGAGTATTCTCCCAGTTCTTAACGTACGCTGATTGTTTCTGCTAGAGCCTTTGACTACCCTTTTCATCAATGCGTTATCTCAACACCAGTTTTTAGGGTTTTTTAATTTTTTTTTTTGAGGCTTGTTTCTGGCTGATGCCGTTTTAATCAGCATCTTTTAAGCATAGTTATAGTTCTGTTTGTCATTAGCTCTTTTGTTACAGCATTTTCATTTCCCTTTGAAATTGAGTTAAAGTACATTTTTATCAATTTTAAAAATAAATTTAAGTCGAAATAAATTTCAGCTTCAAGCGAAATTTCTCCAGTGTTTTTCACTTTAAGTAGCAAAAAGCCTTAAGTACTAATTACTTGAGGATAATTTTCTTAGCAGCGCTGTAAAAATATGCCCCCTCTCCAGACCACTTCCAGTCTTTACCAGGGGAAATTACACGTTACCTGTGACCTAAACAGTAACTTTAAGTGTCCTCTAGTTAAAAGAAATAGGCTGGGTCCACATGAACTGGTTTATTTTGTTTTCCTGGCAACAGCAAATTACAATGATGTGGAGTTTCCTCAAAGGTTTACCACTAGACCTGGAGACAGCATTGTGTTGAATATTAACTAGTGTTAGATAAAAATGAATGTTCATATAAAATGGGTCAGAGAGTTGGAGCAAAGGGCTGGAGTATATACTTTACATTCTGGAATCCTTGGTTGGATCTCTGGGTTCTTCCCCAGTGGTGTGGGCTCAAAATTAAACAAAACATCCCAGGCAAATATTAGGATAGTGCCAAGTTTCGACTTACTGTTTGTTCATCATATACTCATTCAGAAGAATAGTTTTTCTCTCGATTCTGGGAGTCATATTCAAGACAAGCTAATAGAAAAACCTCAATGGATCAGTGGCTAAAATCACCTGCTTTGCAGGTCTGAGGATGTTAGATCTCCTGCTAGCCGTATGTGAGCAGAGTGGGTACATAGTGACTGCACAACCAGGTGTGTGAGTACAACTGGTTATCAGCACAAGAGCAAAAGGGCAATAAATGAAAAAGGCTAATTCAAACGGGCATTTGTAAATTTGTTTGAACACACGCCTTAATACATACTATATGGTTTTTTTGTGATGCTGGGAATTTGAACCAAGGTCTCCTGCATGCAAGGCAGGCACATTATCACTGAACCATATCAATAGAATTTCCTTTATTAAAATAAGACATGTGCCAGAGATAGCTCAAAGGGCTGAGTGAATTCAGGAGACCATCATATACTCGTTCAGAAGGGTATGAGTGTATCCGATCAGTCCCTGGCACTGAGTGGTCCTGTCGTCACAAAAAGCAAGTAGATGTTCTATTTTAGAGTATAAAGAAAATTGATGTCAGAGCAATTTTTGTAGTGCTGAGGATTGAACGCAGGGTCCCACACCTGTGAGGCACATGCTCTAGCCCTGAGCCATGCCATATGCCCAGGAATTTAATGTTTCCGGTGTGGAGGCCAATATCTGGGTGTTATATCTGGGGTGTTCAGGGGTAACTCCCAGCATAGTGCTGGGGATTATACTCAGCAGTGCTCAAGGGTACCAAAAAATGCTGAGTTTCAACCCTGGGCCTCGAACATGCCACACATGCAAACTATCCCTTTGAGCTATTTCTCCAGTCCTGACTCTAACCTTTTGAAGATCTCTCATTTTTGCATTCTAAATCATTTTGGAGCTAGTCCTTAATTTTGAAAAGACTGGGTATTTTTTTACATGCAGAGCCCTAGGTTCATTCCCCAGGTACCAAGTGGTCCTGGGCACCACCTGCAACAATCTCCAAGCTGTGCTGGAGCAGCTGTCCAGTGACCTTAGAGCATCTTGTAATAAAACATAAGATTTCCAAGACTACCTTTTGTGGGGCTATATTCAGGGATCAGAGCTGAGAACTTACCAGTGTAGGTCTACACTTTATGCTACATATTGGGTCACATATATTGTGTCATAAGTTTCATTATTTTAATATGGCCCAAATAAAATCTGAGTATCTAAGTCCTAGTTTCATTTTTGAACATATATGAACATATATTTCAAAAATTAAATATAAAGATGATGAGAAATTGAAACCTACTTGGTAAAGAATGTTGAGGGGAGGTACTTGTCAATTAGAAAGTCCAGAAGTAAAGCTGGCACTTATGTAAATGTAATGATCAATGATTATGGTGGTACCTTGCACTTTATCAATAGTAAAACACTGTATAAAATAACCAATTATTGAGCAAACCAACCAACGACTGCATCAACCCTAACTCATTACAAACTAACTTGAACTTTATAGTCTGTACCTGACTTTGTCAATTACTTCATAGTATTTCCCTCTTAATCTCTTTAAAAATAAGATTATATATATAGCTTTTATATATATGTATAGTTTTTCTTTAAGCAATTTCTGGAAGTTTTACTATAGTACTGAACGGAAAAAAAAAACTACATTTGGCTATAAAAAACATAAACTGTTGTATATATCCATAGTCATGGAGATTGTTCATTTCCCTAGTAAGCTTTCTGAAATGTACGGAAAAAGAACCTTCAAAAATAAATTATTTGTACCAGAGAGATAAGTTCAACAGGATGTTTGCTTTGCATGCAGGATACCTGGGTTCAATCCCTGGCACGTATGATCTTGCAAAGAGCAATCCCTCAGAACTAAGCCAGAATAGCTTAGTTCCTCCCCAACCACACAAAGGTAAATGGAAGCTGGCCTGGACTCAAGTACAGCACATACTTTGAGAATGCAAGGTTCTAGCTTCAGTCCTGACAATACAAAAAACTGCTTCCAAGCAGTAACAGGTGTGCGCTCCCCCACACCCCGATTACTTTCCTGAGCAGTGAGTTAACTGCCTCTCATAGAAATGGATTCATATTCTCTATTTGAGAAGAACGGGGGAGGGAAGGGTGCAGAGAATACAATAGGTGTGCTGTTCGGCCAGCACACCGCTGATTCTAAGCACTGCCAGGAGTGATGCCTGAGCCAACAACCAGGAGTTAAGTCCTGAGCAATGCTGGGTGTGGCCCCAATCTCCTACCCCTGCCTGGATTAAAATTTAATAATTGGGGAGGAGGGCAGAAAGCAGTTAGTACAGGGGTGACCCAACATGCAAATAAAAAATATTGTTAGGCCACACCCAATGGTGTTCAGGGGTGACTCCCAGCAGGTCCCTCACTCCTGGAGTTGTTTGGTGGACCATGATACTAGGATCAAACTCAGGCCTCCAACATGCTATAAGAATGTACACTGGGCCTTGCAGCCTTCTTCAGTCCTCTGGGTTTTTATTTTTTCTTGGCCACAGGGCTTATTCCTGGCTCTGCATTCAGGATCACTCCTGGAGAGGCTTGAGGGACCATAGGTGGTGCCAAGGATCAAACCCAGGTCAGCGGCATTCAATGTATAATCTCTGGCCCGTTTTCCTATCATACGAAGCTTTTTTGGGGGGTTGGGGATTTGGTCCATATGCAGCAGGGTTCAGGGGAATGCTATTTGGTGCCAGGGATCAAACCAGGGTTAGTCTTACTCAAATGCTATTCTACTGCACCAGGCCCTCTTATGACAGCTTTTTAAAGTACTAAATATAGAAACCTGGCTTTCACCTTTCAAAACTGAATTTGCTTAAAGACAGAAGTCTACTATGAATAACACACCCTACAAGTCTTTTATGTTTTGTACTGAGTGTCTGACTGTGAAATAATGTCAAACCCACAATAGTACTTTTTAAAAGTACACTTAACCCAGAATATTGTATTTTTGCAATTAAGGTAACGTAGTAAATATTAAAGCTCAATTGTTTTTACTGTAATTTCAATCACAACTTCTGTGATCTGTTTAAACAGCATTTACTAACAGGATGATATTTCTAAGTTGGAGCAACCAGAATTTATGAAGTATATAATGTAGGTATACCAAACTGTATTAACAAGCATCTGGACAAGATAAATTATAAATGAAATTGGAAAAATCGTGAAATGCCAAAACCTATTTTCTGATTTTAAGATTCAATATTTCAGTTTTTTTTTAAGCCCCTTTCTTCGGTTTTGATCCTTGGCAAACTGTGCTGCCGGAAATCAAAGCCAAGGGCTGCAGCATTTTAATCTTTCTGAAATAATCCCTGTTCTAACATTTTTTAAATAAAATGACAGTGATGATGACAGTGATTGTTAAACCAATTTAAAAACAATCCATTTTCAATTACTAATAAGATTTAACCTGGGCCAGAGAGTACAGGAGTTACATTCCCTCTATGTGCCTGACTTTGGTTTAGTCCCCAGCACCAAAACGGTCCATGGAGTATGGCTGGGCACAAAACAGGAGCAGCCCCCCCCCCCCACACTTCTGAGTGTAGCCCCCCCAAAAAAACAAAAAATCCAGAAACTAATTTTAAAGACCAAAGACATAGCTCAAAAGGTTGGAGTGCATGCTTTGCCCATAGGGGCCATGAACTTGACCCCTGGCACCTACAAGTGACCCTGAGTCCTCAGCAAAGAGTAGCCCCAAGCACCAAGGGCATCAGACTTCTTTTATAATTTCTCAAATAAAAATAAACTGCATTACATGTGAATTTAAAAATAGATATATTTGGGAAAATGTTCCTAGTACAGACTTCTAAAACCATGGTTTATAATTAACAAGTTTAATCCCCAAAAGGTGTATTCCAATCTATACCTCAATGTCCCATAGTTTGAAAGTTCAAGAAAATACAATTCCACCCACTGTCCCTCAATCTTCCAGCTTTGTGAATCAGCACAACTTATATTTTAATATTATGTGGTACCTATTATCTAGCAGGAATATCTTAAGAGAACAAACCTAGTCAACACAGGAAATTAAGTGACAAATTATGATATTGTAAATGTGCTATACAAAATAATGTATAAGTAACATTATACTACTCAGTGCTATATTGCTAAAGTGCTCTAACTTGTAGGCTATCATTTATCTTCTCCCTTGAATGTGGGTATATCAAGGTCCAGGAGATAGTACACCAGTTGAGTTGCGTGCCTATCCCTAGCATGCCCCCAACATTGGTTTGATTTGATTACCAGTACCCAACACCACACTGTCCCTGAGCATCAAAGGATGCTTCCAAAGAGGCCCCCAGCACTGACAGAGTATCCTGGGTCTCCATGTCACCGCTGGGCCTGAGTTACACCGTATCCTTGGAACCTTGGATTGAAACGCTAGACCAGAAGGCTGAGAATCACCAGCAGGGCCCTTGGGCCTCCTGAGCACAGCTGGGGAAGATCTGCCCCCCTCCCCAATCAAATAAATCTGGGCACATTAATCATGGGCAGAAAAATATGTGCGTGTGTGTGGGTGGGTAGGTTGTATTTTGCAGTGCTAGATATTAAACCTGTGCCTCACATGCAATTGCATGCATTCTATTACTTGAGCTACATCCCAAAAGACTTTATTTACTTTAAGAGCACCTCCTAAATGTGTCATTTATAAAAAACAACTGGATTAGGTGGTGGGAAGGGTGGGGGAGGGGGGGTGCCCCGTGAGCTACTCCAGGTACATTTTGGGGAATCTATCTTAAGTGCTGGGACTGAACTTGGGCTTCCTGCATGCAAAGCATGTGCTCCAGCCCTCTGAGCTACTTCACTAATCCATAAACTTCAGGTTTGCTAAGGAATTTTATTTTTTGGAGGGGGGATTATTTTTATATCCAGTGATGTTCAGGTGATACTCCTGGCAATGCTCAGGGGATCATATGCAGTGGTGAGATTATGGCGCAGGGGTTAACAAGTGAACTTTCTGACCCCTAAGTCTGGGAAATCTTTTAACTCTTAACATGGGAGTAAAGAATTAAGTTCACTTATTAGAATAATAAAGAAATCTTAATTCCAGGTGATATATCTAAATTTGAGTTAATGTTTCACCTGCTTGAACTCTATAATTAAAAGACAGATTGAAATTTCAATAATATATAATTTCATTTATGCTTACTTTATCTTTCAACTATATACTTTCTCAGAGGAGACAGGGTAGGACACACTCTTCTTGAATATTTATTAACTGTTTATTGTTTCCTGTGAAATGAATAGGTAAATCTTACTAAGTAGTTTATAGTGGAGTTCTGTACATTATATAAACAGGCTAAATGGAGACTTTATATCATAATCTATGTGTTCATGTATATACCATGTATTATCTCAATGATAAGTGGAAAATTTCTCTCATTATTTGGCCCGTGTTAGCTGTAGATCCCTTTCAATAGGTATAGAGAACAAGGAGCCTTTAAAACTTAAGGAGAAAAAAAGATACTTTCGACTAAAATGGGATGTTTTATGTTTCGTCTTGATGACTGGAAAATCAATATTAAGAATCCGTATTAGTCAATATAAAATAGTACACTGAATTTTTTTAATAAACAGTATATTAAGATCTCATTATGGTGACTGGGAATCTGTAGTGACTTTTAAGCTTCTTACACTAAATATTTTATGGTTAGAAGAAACCACAGATGATGATGATGAAGGTGCTCCCATGGAAAAATCCGTTTTAAGCCATTACTGTAAAAATCTTTACAGAATTATTTCACAATCAGTAAAAGAATTTAACTGGTATTAGTGGCAAAGGTGAGGAGAGAAGGAAGAAGCATATTAATTTAAAAAAATGTGAAAAGGTAATAAAAAGACATGGAAAAGTGATTTTCTTCTAAATATGCCTTTTCCTAACACTCAAAACAGCGCAAGATTTTAAAGGCCAACATAGGGAAGTATCTTCTGATAACACCCATTGTTTTTATAATATACTTAAATTACACAAGCAGAAAAGTTATGCTTAGTAATAGTTTAATGTATGAAGGAAACATCCAGATTTCTGAATATGAAGGTACATATCTCACATTAATTTAAGTCTACATAAAGTAGAGCCTCTATACTGACATATTGAAATTTACTTTCTGCTTAGCCTTTTCTGTTATGTAAACAATTGTACATTTATTTGCCATTCTAAAACTTCAGGATCAAGTTTACATAATTTTGCTAAATTTCCATGTTTGCTCAGAAGCAGTTTACAGTACTAAAACCAACCAGCCAAAGAACAGCTTCAACAGAAAGTTATGTCCAAAGGGGAAGAGGGAAAGAAAAAAGAAAAATGATAAGAAAAATGCTAACTAAGGTAAACGGATGATGATGGGGAATGGGCAGTCACAAATGTTCACAGAAAATAGGTCAGTTAGTGAGTTCGTCTGCAAAAAGCCTACACACTTCAGTCGAGCACATCAGTAGAATGATTTGGGAGCATAAATTTTTTTCGGCCACTTGTGATTTCCTCCAAATGCAAAGGAATCTGCAGACTAACAGGGTGATCCGCTTCAGCCCAGCTGGTTCATATGCACACTGTTCATGTGAGCCCAGGGTCCAGTCCACACCTAGGAAGAGAGCACGCATGTTACTGAACACACAATGTGCCTCGATGGAAACAGAATTCTTTCAACCTGAGAAGTACTTTTACCATCCATAGGCTAAACAGTTAATGCATTTACTCTGACACACACAGCAGCCCCCCTTACCCTCAGTGAACCTCTCTACGTTTTTTTTCTAACACATACACATCCATCATAATATTTATAAATTCTGCACAGTAGAGCATAATAGTACTATAATGGAGAAATTATACAGTATATTATTAATAGAAGTAATGTAAATTACTTCTCTCTCAAAAATGTCTTATTATATATTTGAAAGACCACAGTTGTCTCCAAGCAATTCAAACCCTGGAAAGCAAAACTGTGGATGGGAGGAGGGGAGGGGGAGACCACTGTACTAGAAAAGAAACGAGAAACCATTTTTATCTGCTATTCTCCTAGACCTCCTCTCGTTTATATCAAACAGGATTTGATTTATCATCATTTTAAAAAAAAAAAACAAAAACACGCGAAATCACACACAGGACCTGACTACATACAGATTAGTGACTGTGGAAAGGGGCCCGGGCACGGCTCAGTAGTAGTGCGCCTGCCTGGCAGGCCCCAGGCCTGGAGCTCCATGCCCAGCACGCCCCGCATGCAGAGTGCGATCTCTGGGGCACTGCCGTTTGGGATCCCCGGCGCCACAACAAAGTGTGCGATCTCCAGAGTACTGCAACCAAGTGTGTGTGAGCACCACAACCAAGTGTGCGACCTCTGGCGAGCACTGCAACCAAGAAAAAAAGATGTGCGTGAGCACCACGACTGCAAGTGTGCGAGCACAACAATTAGAAGGGAAAAGAAGTGTGCAAACCCCGTAACCAGGCGTGTGGGCACTGCAACCAAGTGTGCTTGACCCCTGATTCATCAAAAGAACTGAGGGTGTGGCGGGGGAAGTAGGAAATCCTTCAGGATTATTTCAGATTAATGTAACTTTGAAAAAAAGAGAAAAGGATAGGGAAAGTAGCCCAAGGGGCTAGATAATACGCTTCACAGGCATGTGGGAGCCCAGGTTTAAACTCCAGGGCCACATGGACCCTCAGCACCATGTGGAATGATCCCCAACCACCAAGCAGGGACCTGCTGACCTGAGCAAAGCTGGGGATGATGCAAAAACAACACTAAGAAATTATGGAAAGAAAGTGAGACAATATTTCTGCAAATTATAATACAGTTATAATTGGGTACTGTTTAATCTTTTAAATAAATAAACTCTAAATGAGCTTTTTTCATCTAAATATAGTAAGTTCCAACATCTTGCAACTTGGAATCTTTTACTTACCATCTACTAGTCCCCAATGGACTATACTAAGCTTTCCATAATTTTAGCCCCCAAACACAATCTATGGGATAATTCTCTACATACCTTTGCTATATTTCCTAAGATTATAGTTTCTTAACTGCCCATATTCATCATACTTCCTTACTAAAAAAAATGGTCTACATGTGTCATGTTTGTCTTGTAATCTCACAAACATTAAATAAATGATTATTAAGTCTCAACCTTACCGTTTGAGGACCATTATTATCCGTAGAACTTGAAACCATCTTAATCAGGGAGTTCCAGGAAGGGTCCGCAGCATGCGGACCGTTAAATATGGGTCCTCCAGCACCATCAGGGATAGGTGCCACTGGAGAGATCATCGCATTCCCATACACAGAGAAAGGCATACCCTTCAGGAAGGAAACAAGGGTTACTTTCCCTATCATCAATAATCTTAAAATATGCAACTTTAGCTCATCTTGTAAAAAGTTTTCTAAGTTATCTAAAAAATATATTTTTATGTTTTTTAGCATCAGTTTATATCTAAACTAATAAAAAAATTAGACATTATATATCTAAACCATTTCTTTTGTTAAAAAATGGGGTTCCTTGGATTAAAAAACATACCAACATTCTTTTAAACAAGTAGATAAAATAAGTACTAATTTTTATTTTGGCAAGTTCTCCACCTATTACTACAGGGTGAAGTCCTTGGAGTCACCTCACAAATGCTTACCCACTTGGAAGCAAAATAAGGCTAACAGAAAAACATTTAGAAATAACATTATTCATAATATAGTTTTTTTTTTTCTTTTTGGGTCACACCTGGTGATGCACAGGGGTTACTCCTGGCTCTGCACTCAGGAATTACCCCTGGCCGTGCTCAGGGGACCATATGGGATGCTGGGATTTGAACCCGGGTCGGCCGCGTGCAAGGCAAACACCCTACCCGCTGTGCTATCTCTCCAGCCCCATTCATAATATAGTTTTGTAACAAATTCTTTTATAACAATAGCACTGTTTTCCCGCTGTTCATCGATTTGTTCGAGCGGGCATCAGTAACGTCTCCATTATGAGACTTTTGTTACTGTTTTTGGCATATCAAATATGCCACGGGTAGCTTGCCAGGGTCTCTGAGAGGGACGGAGGAATTTTATAACAATACACATTTTAAAATCACCATTACCCCAACTTTAGGGAAGTCCATGTATCCTGCAGGAACATGCTGATGGAATGTACTAGAAGGAGTTACAATTCCTGTATTCTCTCGCTCAAGTGCCTGATGTTGTGAGAACACTCCTGGATCAGACATTGGCCTGTGAATCATAGGATTTCCCATCCCAGGATTACACCAATCCACTTTGTCTGAAGGAAAATAAAGTGAGAGAAAAACAAGTGGTGATATTTAAAATATTTTTTAAAAAGCAAAATATATTACTGTTCCTCTGAAGAGTTTACACACTGAATTAGGCCTTCAAAATGAGACCCATCATTATATCTTTACTGACATATTTTGAGTTCTGTATGTGATAATGGCCTGTTTCAAACGTTTCAAACGAAAATAAGTAATAAAATAAAATGAACTAAAATAATAAGTAAAGTAACTAAAGTAATACAAAATAAAATAAATAATACAAAACAATACAAAAGCTACAGATCTCCAGAGAAAATATTAGTATCTCCCTTATATAATCAAATAAAAGCTGGCATTATACTGTTGTCAGAAAGCAATGATAAACTGAATGGGACATCAAATGGAAGCCCAAATAAAGGTTCTGAACTTTTAGTTGATTAAAAGTGATTAAATGAGTATGCACATAATTAGACATACAAAGTTTTACACACAAATTATAGTATCAAAGGTACAAATGTACAGTAGTCTTAAGAGTATATCATACCTTGATTGCCACCAATTCCTTCAAAGGACCAGATGCCACTATGCCCTACTGATGTGGACAAATTACTTCCAATGACAGATGGAGCGGAAGTTCCCGTTTGCCTGATACGTGCAGAACGTTCAGTCCCAATGGGGACCGGAACCTTTCTGTCCTGAGAGACACTGCTGGGCTTTTCTGACCCTAAAGGTACTGATGCGGGGGCAGGAGAAGGTGCACGAACTCCAGAGGATACTGACTGTGCAGAAGAATCTAAAGCAGAGACAATTTGAAATAGTGTACAAGTCATTTACAAAGCATTTAATTTTATCAAATCAAATATTAAATTCTAACCACACTACCTGGAATTCTCTGAAGTATGAAAATGATTAAGCAGTAAGGTAAATATTAAATTCTGGCAAAAGTTCCATGACTTTGTTTTTAAAAATTCAACTCCCACATCAGACTGCAGAGTACTTGTACACTTGGCCACAGTGCCACCAAGAGTCAGACTCCTTTAGGTGTGGTGCTTGCACACAAGCTTTCTGGGAGTCACAGAGCTGCTTAAACACCTTTCTGGGCTTCCCAAGGGCCACATTTCCTTGTCACTCACATGTTTTTGATTTCAGTATTTGCTAGGAGTTGCACCCATTTTTGTGGTGCTTGACATAGCTGACCATTTGAGGCTAAAAACCACTTACGTCACAAAGGTTATCAGAAGGCAGAGCTGCCAGGCTCAAAGAACAGGTGCCCAAAACGTATTTGGGAGCCTGAGACACAGTACAATGGGTATGGCACTAGCCTTGCATGCAGCTGACCTGGGTTCAATCCTTGGCACCAAAGAAAGTTCCCTCAGGGCCGCCAGGATTGATTCCCCCGTGCAGAACTCAAAAATTAAAAATAAAGGTAAATATAAATCAATAGAGGGTATAATAAAAATAATATAATTTAGGTTAATATAAGAGATTGACTTCAGTAATGTAAAAACCTGAAAGCTCTTCTTAAATTTGCCCTCATTTCAGACTGCCACAACTATGAATCACATATATATTTTTCTTTTTTATAGGATAGTGCATAAACAATTCCTACTACCAAAAAAAAAAAAAAACCCTGCATTTGAGTTTACCACATTTGGAGGTACTGCAGGGGTTAGCAGATTCAGGGTACAATAAATAAGCATCAACGAGGGAAAACCACCTTCATGCTCATATCTCCCTTTCCAGGTAAATATTTTTATAGTATTACAATTAAGTCAGGAGCTTGGGAGCTAAGGGGCAGCAGGTACCTGCCTTGGAATTTTGATACCCTAAGTTTGTTCTCTAGTGCCAGCAATATGTGCAAGGAACAGTCCCAGTGACCCTGCAACAGTGTGCAATGTCAGGTACGTCAGGTGTATATAACCAGGTGTTTGTGGAGGGCACTGCAACTGAAATGCACAATTCCCACAAGCACTGCAACTGAAGATGTGCAAGTACCAAAACTAGATTTACAACCCTACAGAGAACAAAGTCTGTAAGCACTACACACAAGAGCATGTGCAATAACTGGACAGAAGTACACGAGCACAGCTCTTGAAAAGTCCAAACAGATATGGGGCTCAGCAATAGAACACTTAGCTCTAGGACAGACCCCTGGCACCACAAAAAACAAAATTCAAAACCTTTATGAAAGAAATTCTTTTTATTTTAAGGAAATGTGCAAACTCTTCTGATGGAATAATTAGAAGTATATAATACTCACCATTTGATGCTGATGAACAAGGAGTCAACAAACTAAGTGGGGAAAAATGTTGTCGGTTAAAGTTAGCAGCTGTGGGTGCTCCTCCAAGGGGTGCCCCAGGTCCATACATCTGACCTCCTGAAATGTTTGAGGCAAAGTTTCCCAAATGCGTATTAGAAGGTGTTACAGAACCATATGGAGAATCCATATTGACAATACCTATAATGCAGAAGACCATAATTTGTATTAATTACCCCTAAGAGAAATAATTTTAAAAATCTCAAACTCAAAGAAATTGCAAACAGCCCAAAATATTTTCGGTTTTGGGTCACCCTCGGAAGTGCTCAGGGGTTATTTTCAATACTGGTTGGGGACCATACATGGAGACAGGGTTCAAACCTGGGCCTCTTGCTTGAGTCTACTGAATTATTTCTGTGGCAAAAACTAAAATATTTAAGCTATTATGGTAATTCCTGTTTCAATCCACTAAATCATCATTCCCCCTTGATATAAAGATTTAAAAAAAAAAAAAAGGATCTACAGGGCCAGGGATGTAGATCAGGAGGAAAGTACATGCATTACAAGTGTGACATCCTGGATTTGGTCAGGCAAAAGGAAAAAAAAAAAAGAGTGATTATTGAGGAAAACATTTTATACTTAATTTCAACATTTGCCCTTTGACTAAGTATTATAGACTATATGTGTATTTAATATCAACATTAAAATTTAGGTATGTTTAGTGGCTAAGAATTACATGCAAACTTATCTTTAGGGGCCAGAAAGATTTTATGTAAAATAAAAAAACACTGCTTTTGGCATTGGCCATAAGCCTGGTTTGAATACCCAAACCCACAGTTGTCCCCTACGCAACAAACTAGCAACAGTTCCTCAGCATTACTGGGTATGAATCAAAACTACACCACACCCCCAAAATTAATCCTTACAAAACAAAGGACTGGAGTGATAGCAAGCAGGTAGGGCATTTGCCTTGCATGCAACCGATTCAACCAGGGTTCGATTCCTCTGTCCCTCTTAGAGAGCCCGGCAAGCTACCAACAGTATCCTGCCTGCATGGCAGAGCCTGGCAAGCTACCCATGGCATATTCGATATGCCAAAAACAGTAACAAGTCTCACAATTGAGACATTACTGGTGCCCGCTCGAGCAAATCGATGAATGGGACGACAGTGCTACAGTGCTACAAAACAAAGAATTCACTGATTTGCATGTAGAATGACTCCCCAGCACCACATGGTCCCCAAACATAGCCAGAAGTCACACAAAACAACAAAAATTTTTTTGAAACTAAAACCTGAGGGAGGGAGGAACAGAGAAACAGAGGATTTTGAGAACACTGGAACTATTCTACATGATATAACAAAGTGGATACAAATCATCAGATATTTGTCCAAATCCACACAACATGTGACATCAATATAATGGTAATGAAAAGAATGGGCCTTTAGTGAGAACATTTATGATACATACGTTAATTTTAATAAACCACCATTTTAGTGACAAGCACCACCTGCCAAGAGGGCTAATGGCAGGCAAAATCTGTGCGGGGGCAAGGGGAATTCAGGAAACCTTAGTATCTTTTCCTCAATAAACTTGAAACTGCTATTTAAAAATGTGCTGGGGGCCTGGAGAGATAAAACAGGGTTAAGACACTAGTCTTGCTTCTCTCTGGCCCTAGCTAAAAAATCCCCACCACCACATGATCCTCCTCTGGCCGAAAAACAATTTAAAATTAATCTTGGGTATGGGGAGGGGGGGCGGGGGCAGCTATGAGGCAGTATCGTGGTTAGTGTTCATGCCGACCATGCAGGTGACCTGGGCTCAACTCCTGCAGCACTGCCACGGAAGCTGCCGAGAACCACCTGATGATGGTTCTGTGGTCTCCGGCTTTCCTGAGCGCTGCTTAGGAAAAAAAAATTTAAAGCCAAAATTAAATACATAAAAAAGGTCGGAAAAAAAAGATGTCAGGCCAGAGAGGTCAATAGGCTGGAGCACATACTTTACATGCTGAAGTCTGGAGTTTGATTCTGAGCACTGTTGGCTGGATGTGGTCCCAAATAAAAACAAACAAACAAAAGTCACCAGAAATAAAAGAAAATTGAAAAACGTTAAGTCTTGGAAAAAACTTGGCTAAATGGAGGGTCAGGCACTTACACTGCATGTGGTTCACCCTGATAAAATCTCAATGCCACGTGGTTCCCCCAAGCACAACAGTGGTATGGACCAGCAACAACAAAAACCCCACCCACCTGCCTACTGATGCACCTGCAAGACAATTTGACTGAATGCAAAAAATTTGGCTGAAAGACTAAAAAAAATAGATGAATTGAAACCTGAGAGATTTTCTCAAGACAAATGAATTCTTCAAAGGATTCAATGTCAAGAACAAAGGAAGGTGGTGAGATATTTTAGATTGGGTAGACCACAGACTACCCAATGTATAAACTGTTCACATCTTGAAACACAGGAAGCAAGAACTCCCTTTACACACTGGGAGAAAAGGATATACGTAGGCTAATGGATTACACTCAGTTAGCTATTATTGTTAATACTCATGGATATAGTAAAAGTAGTACAGCAGTGAAGCAAAAACGTTCATTTTGGCACTACCTTTTTTGCAGTGCGGGGATCAGACCTAGGCCCTCACACATGCATAAACATGCTACTTAAGGGAATATGTATGCCAAAATATTTAAGAGTAAAGTATCATTTCTGAAATATACACATCTCAAGATCTGACAAAAGGCAGGGAGGAAAAGAAATGAGACAGAATTTTTTTTTAAAAGGACAAAGAGAGAAAGAAAAAGACAAAGTAAGAAAGAAGAAGACAAGATGAGGGCAGGGACTGCAGCTCAGCAGAAGAGTGCTTGCCTTGTAGGCCAGCAATCAATCTCCAGCACTGCAAAACTTGGGGGAAATAATTGGAGGATACAAGCAGAAACTATTCTGTTTACTTCTTATATTTGCAGTTTTGTATTCTCTCAAAATACAAAAATAAAAACAAATCAAGTATAAAATATAAACAGTCAGATGACTTACATTAGAAAAAGAAAGAACATGAGTAACTTAGGAGGAAGAAAAAGAAATGGAAATTAAGAGATCTGGTGCTCATCTTTGCATGCTGGAACCCCAGCTTCCATCCCTGGCATCCAGTGGTCTCTTGTGCACCATCAAGGACAATGGCCTTGGCAGTAGTGTCTGACTACCACTGGATATGGTCCAAAACCCAACAGAAAAATTAAAATAATAAGGATTTGGTTCTGAAATATTAAATTGAAGAATACTATGAATCATGGTACCTATTTTTTTTTTCTGGAAAGAAAAAGAAAATGAGAATCTCTAAGTGCTTTATGTAAAAATTAAAAAATACCCTCCCAACTCTATGAAATTCTGGGAAAGGTAAGAATTATACAGCAGTAAGACGGTCACACTGGTCTGGGGAAAGGAAAATTATACAGAACATATAAAGGATGTTTCAAGCAAATGCTCTTATACATATTACTATAATGGCAAACAAATAACAATATACAGGTATGTGCATATGTGAACATATGTACGTTTACACATACACGTTTACACACGCGCACGCACACGCACACACACACACACATATTTGGGGGCTGAAATCCTGGTACACAGAGCTTCTCCAGAAAGTGCACTGAGACAATGCAGTGCCAGATTTAACTTGGCCTCCCCTATACAACATATATACTTAATCCATTAAACTCTTCTCCCAGATCTGAAATAGTATTATCGAACACAATTCACAGGTCTATATAAAAACAAGAAGGAACCCTAAAGTAATGTGAAAGTACTGATCCTTTGGTCCTAATGATGAGTATTTTTTAACTACAAATGACTTGAACGTAGGCACCAGGAACAAAGCTCGATGAAGTGAGCAAAGCTTTATATGAGGAAGGTCTGGTTCTACCCCTGTAAGACACAGATGCTCTGAACTAATCATCAGATAAATGCAAATCAAAAGAACAACGAAGTATCACTTCACACTACAGACATTGGCACTCATCAAACAGAATTGATGTTGGTTTAGACATCAGTGTTGGTTTAGACTCAGGAAGAAAAAAGGGACCCTCATTCCGTGCTGGTGGGAATGCCAAATGCTCCTGTCTTTTTGGGAAGACAATATGGATGTTCCTCAAAAAAACTAGGTATCAAGTTTCCATACAGCCTAGCAATTCTACACCTTAGAATATATCCCAAGGGTCCAAAAACACAGCTCAGAAAAGACATTCACACTCCTATTTTAATTTTGGCACTATTCACAATAGCCAAAATCTGGAAACAACCCCAAGAGCTAAGGACAAAGAACTGATGACTGAATGAAATGATGGTAATATATACACATGGAATACAACTTGGCCATGAAAAAGAGTCATGCAGCTTGCTGATACATGGATGGATCTGGGGAAAATTACTCAGTAAAATGAGTCAGACGTTGAGGGACAGACAAAATCTAATTTCCCTCACATGCAGAACATAAACAAATATGAAGGGGGAATAACTAAAGCCCAAAGGCAACAGAAAAGAAGAGCAGGGGAACTGGTCCTTAGCAGAAAGCCTGCCATGGAAGGTGGGGGATGGGAGGGGGAATAAGTCAGGGAAGGGCCAACTACAAAAATGATAGAGGGAAGCAGTCACTCTGAACCAGGACTGGGTAACGAAAGGAGGGAGAAAACACCCTCTCAGTAACAGTACTGTAAACCATAGTGCCCGAAAGAGGGTGAAAAGAAAGAAAAACTAGGTGGGGAAGGGGAAAACTGAGAGCACTGGTGGAGGGAAGTGGGCACTGCTGAAGGGACTGGTATTAGAACTTCGTAATCCTGCCTTTCAATCACGAAAAACTTTGTAATTCACAGTAATTAAATTAAAAAATTTTAATTACAAAATTTACTTTATTTACTGATTTTTTTGGTTTAGGGCCACATCCAGCAACATTCAGAGCCTACTCCTGACTCTACACTCAGGAATTCGCACAGTGCTTGGGGCTCATATGAGATGCCAGGGATCAAACCTGGGTCAGTCACAAGCAAGGCAAGCATTCTACCCATTGTACTCTCTCCAGCCTGCCAATAACAGCAATAAAACAAAACAAAAATTTAAAGTGAAGTGTTGTTGGGCAGGGCTTAAAGTATTTGCGTGCCTTATTATGAAGCTGACACCAGTTTGATCCCTGGCATGACATATGTAAACACTGCCAGGAATCACTTGAGCAGAGAAAGAGCCCGAGAAGCTGTGGACAGAGTATGGCCTAACTCCCTACTCTTCCCTGCCACCAAAACAACTTGCATTAAAACTAACAATATTTTTAAAAGAAAAAGTTAATCTAAGTATAGTGTCATTATTAAATTCCAATTATTATTGGGACCAGTGAAAATAGCTCAGCACACTGAGTTTCTGTTTTGCATATGGAAAATCCAGATTTTATCCCTGGTTGCACAGTCTCCAAGCAAAGCCACGAGCAACCCCCGCACACAGAGCTGAAGAGGCTCCCAAACACTTCCAGGCATAGCCAAAAGCCAAATGCTTTTAAAAAACAACCACCACCAACCATACCGATCCAGGTTTAGATATGTAAGAGAAACTGCTTTTGAAAGTATAGAGAAATGTTTCACTTGATTCCTAGCAAAGACATATTTACTGAGCATAGTCACTACATTGCTTTCACAGGTTACATGCAGGTAAAATATGGGACAATCGCACAGACATACAGCAAAAGCTCTGCTTCAGAAAGCCTGTGTTTCTCCAGCATCTCACAACTCACAGAAACTTCTAAGAAAGGAGTTGGAAGTGGTCCCTCAAGACAAATGGTAGAATTCACAACCAGTCATCAATAAATAAGGATGTTTAAGTCTCAGAATATCATCTCCCAGTAACATAATCAGACAGGTAACCCTTTCATAAAAACAAACTCAGTAACAGTATCAGACTGCATAAAAACGGCCTAAGCATGATCACTGTATCACTGTTATCCCATTGCTCATCGATTTGCTTGAGTGGGCACCAGTAACGTCTCCATTGTGAGACTGTTATTGTTTTTGGCATATCGAATACACCACGGGTAGCTTGCCAGGCTTTGCCATGCAGGTGGGATACTCTTGGTGGCTTGTCAAGTTCTCCAAGAGGGACGGAGGAATCGAACCCGGGTCGGCCACATGCAAGACAAACGCCCTACCTGCTGTGCTATTGGTAACTATATGCCTAAATATGGTTACACAAATGAATGCATATCATACACAAATAAATGCACAGTATCCCGCTTAAAACCTTTACACTAAAAATTTTATAATTTTGTGTCATATTACATTTTCTGATTTTTATTAAATCATAAGTTCTTCACAATAATCTCATTGTTTTAAAATTACAAAAATGTGAAAACTATAGAAAGAATGGATTTAGTTTACAGATCATAGTCAATTTCTAACAGATTGATTTCTGATTTACTTATATGTTCATATTAAAACATGTACATCTGGGGGTTGGAGACACAGCAGAGGGAAAATGGTACTTTCCTAGCACATGGCTGACACCAGCTGGATCCCTGGCGCTCTATATGGTTGCCCTGAGCACCTCTGGTAGTGCTCACCAGCACTAGTAGTAAGACTGAGCACCACTGAGTATGACCCCAAACCAAAAACAAACAAAAAATCCACATAATTTATTTTGGGGTCATACCCGGTGGTGCTCAGGACTTACTCCTGGTTCTAAGCTCAGGGATCACTCCTGGTAGGCTTGGGAACAATTATGGGTGATGGGAATTAAACCCAGGTTGACCACATGCAAGACCAAGTGCAAGGCCCAACCAGCTATAATATCTCTCTGGTCCCCAAAACATACAATTTTAAGTGTAAACGTATACCCTACAATGGATACTGCAACAGAAAAAAACATATTGAAAAAAATGGGTAAAATCCATAGCCTAATTTTATCAAACTTATTTTCTTAATAGGTATAAATATACAATGGTAAGTAAGATTATTATCTGGAGTAATAATAAGCTTCTATAAAATCAAAATCGTTTCAAGTAAAAAGTTAGGATTGGAGCGATAGCTCAGAAGGCTGGGGCATGTGCTTTGTACACCGGAGACCCATGTTCACATCTCAGCAAAACATGAACCCCAGAACTGAGATGGCAGTTGCCCCTGAGCATCACTAGATGAGCCAAAAAACAATTTAAAAAATAAAATCGAGGAGTTGGAGCAATAGCACAGCGGGTAGGGCGTTTGCCTCACATGCGGTCGATTCCCAGCATCCCATATGGTCCCCTGAGCACCACCAGGGATATTTCCTGAGTGCAGAGCCAGGAGTAACCCCTGTGCATCGCCAGGTGTGATAAAAAAAAAAAAAAAATCAAGTCAAAAGATTCCCAAAGAAATAAGATTCAGAATTTTTAAGATGCTATATAAACATAAGCATTGTCCAACAGAACTTTCTGTAACAATGTACTTGGTATTTGCATAGTTAATTTGGTATCCACTAGCAATATGCAATTACTGTGATTAAAATATACCCATATTCTAAGAATATGAATTTATGTAAGTTCAAGTTCAAATACCTTATTAAACATTCTTATCATTTAATTTTTTCCCTTAATTGTTTGGGGTTTGGGGCTCCAAGTGGTGCTGCAGGTTTGCTCTCAGTGAAATTTGTGGGGAAGCATGCAGTGTGGTACTGGAAACGGAACTGAGGGTTCCTACTTACACAGCATGGACTCAGTTCACTGACCTATTACCCCAATTATCTTCATAATTTAAGAAAGCAAGCAGGGCTCGGCCTGTACCTCTCCAATAAAGGATATACCTTGAATGTGTAAGGCCCAATGTTCAAGCCCAAGTACCACTTTTTTAAGGTCAAATTAGAAATGAAAGTGGTACTAAAAAAACAACTTTTGGGGGCTAGAGAGATGAATGGTAGGCAGGGTGCTTGCCTTGCACGCAGCCCACCCAGGTTTAATCCCCAGCACTGCATTTGGTCTCCAAGGCTACCAGCAGAGATTTTTGAATACAGAGCCAGGCTGGATACCCTGAGCACAGCTGGGTGTGCACGGCCTCCTCCTTCCCGCAAAAAACCCAAATTAATTATTATTTGAAATTAAAAGTCAACTGTTAGTGGCACTGCCATAATAAAATGAGACTTTGAGAAAAATAAGTCTCATGAAATTTCTTTACAGAAAACTGAAGGTACAAATTCACTGGAAATTCTAAGATTCAAAATGTAACACTATTCTAATACATGTAATCCTCACAACAGTGTCTGAGTTCACCAAATACAAGAATCCATGTCCATCATTCATGACTCAGTAAGAAAGCAAAGCTATTTTTACTAATATGAAAACGACCAAAGATTTTCATATTAAAACACAAATGAGCAGTTGCAGAATGTGAGAAAATATGCATTTACCTGAGGGACTGGTAGCAGGTCTCTGTAATGGTGGTCTAAAACCTGGAGCTTTGGAAGTGTCCGCCTGATGCAAAGGATCTGAATTTGGCAAATACGAGGATTTTCCTGATAGCATAGACTCCGGTGTTGACTGAGATGAAACAACAGATCCTCCCCAGAAGGCATGAGCAGAAGTAGGGTTGTTTTCAAACAATGTGCTAAAGGGCCCAAATGGTAGGGGGGCACTGAAATTGGGAGCGATAGGCTTATTAGCTGGATGTACTGAATTTTGACAAGCACTTTGTGTACTTAAGGTCGAAGGTAGCTGGACAGAAGAGGGAACACTGTGAGGTCTTTTAATGTGATTGACACTGAGGACGGCAACAGATGAATTCTGCACTGGAGCTGGATTCTTGTGAGGGACAGTTGTGCCGTGAGAGGGTGGTCTGATAGCGGGAGTTTCCATTTTAGGAGCAGGCTGGGAGCATCCCATTTGTGTCTGAGGCAGAGGGTAAGTCACGGGGGCAGTAGAAGGCACCGCCACTGGCGCAGAACTTGTTGCTAAAGGAGGAACAGTCATTCTAACTTCCGGGGCAGGAACCTGAGACGGAAGGGGTGGTCTTGGCTCCTGAGAAACAGACCCCGGAGGCTGCTGCTGAGTAGAATGAACTGATGAACTCCCAGAAGAACTGCTGCTGTTTGGAGGTCTACTGTTTGCTGTTTCTACTACTGGTGGACTACTTGCTTCCTGCTCAGAGGAAGATGCCCCTTTATTTGGAGATGCTGCTCCACAATCCAAAGGACTGTTTCTAGAAACCCCTCCTGGCTGGGCTGGTGGTGATGGGGAAGATGGGGATGATACTGGGTAGTGTTCTTTGGCAGTAGGCATAGGATATGTGGCGGTTGTAGGTGCAGTGCTGTTGTTGCTTGCTGTGGTTGTGACTGTGGTGGTTGTAGCATTGGATGTCTTTACAACTGTGACAAAAAGCTGCCTTCTGACGGAAGGTGAACTTGGGCTGCCATTTGTAGATGTACCAGGCACCGTTGAAGCTGATGAACTGGTTGTAGTCGTTGGACTGGAAGTTAAAGAACCTGCTGAATTCACCTGAGAACCACTGCTATTCTGATTGCTATGGCGAGGCACCATGTGAGGCTTAGGCGAGTTAGTAGCTCTGGCAGGGCTCAAAGGCCTGACAGGAAAAGGACCCCAAGTAGATTGAGCTGGTGGAAAAGTACCTCCAAAGTGGGTCATGGGCAACCTTGGTGGACGGATCTGCTGGAAAGTCTGGGCAGCAAGCAAAGCATGTGCAAACTGTGGAGGAGGGTATGCTAATGGGAGAGAAACTGGGAAACCAGGCCTCACATTATTCACTGGGTTTTTAATGGTTTTGTGAGTAGATGCAGAAGAAATTGCGGGCACAGTGAGTGCTGTGGCAGTTTGAGATGTTGATGACAGAGCTACAGTCGTCATTTTAATTCCCATTAAAGAACTGTTAGCAGCGGTGGTGGTAGGTGCTGAAGACCCCATTTTGGAATTTGCTGAGGAGCTTTTCAAACGATTCTTTGGAATAAGTTCATCAATTTCTTTGTCTGGATCCTTGATCAGTGCATTGATCAACTGAGTTGCTTGCCTTGTTGATTCGGTGCCGCCCCTATAAATAAAAAAATAAAAATAATAAAAAATTTTTAAAAAAGGAAAAAAAGAATTAGGTTCAATTCCACCACTTTTAATGTGTAAAGTTCAAATTCACTTTGTGTGTTTGTGTGTACACAGATAAACAAAAGCTAAGCAACGTTTTATTTCTTGATAAATTGTACAAATAGAGCAACTTTCCTTTATTCTGGCCACATCCTGCAATGCTCAGGTGTTACTCCTGGCTTTGTGCTCAGGGATCATGTGGGTTGCCGAGGATCAAACCCATGTCAGTTGCATGCAAAGAAGGTGCTTCTACTACTGTTCTGGCTCCTACAGCAGCTATTCTGAATGTCACCATATTTTCTCAAAGGAATGATAACTTTCAAAAAATTTATTATATATTGACTAAAAAATTTTATATTGTACATTATGTTAAGAAATTAGGAACACTGTACTTAAAAGCCTACTTAATCCAGTAAACTAAAGGTTATCAAATTCCAAAAGTAATAGCACTGTAGCACTGTTATCCCGCTGTTCATCAATTTGCTTGAGCGGGCACTAGTAACGTCTCCATTGTGAGACTTGTTGCTGTTTTCGGCATTTCAAATATACCCTGGGTAGCTTGCCAGGCTCTGCC
Organism: Sorex araneus; assembly: GCF_027595985.1. Classification (NCBI taxonomy): domain Eukaryota; kingdom Metazoa; phylum Chordata; class Mammalia; order Eulipotyphla; family Soricidae; genus Sorex; species Sorex araneus. The sequence goes on from NC_073306.1 coordinate 196,841,353, forward strand.
GTGCGGGCAGGATACTCTCGGTAGTTTGCCGGGCTCTCCAAGGACGGAGGAATTGAACCCGGGTCGACCGCATGCAAGGCAAATGCCCTACCAGCTGTGCTATTGCTCCAATCCTCCAAAAGTAATACTAATAAAAATAATACAACTCAGTAAAACACATTCTAGTAAAATAATGGGATCTAAGATGACTCAGTAATTTCTCTACTGTTGAGTGACTATTATATTATCTTTTAGAAAGATGTCAAAATGAGAGGAATTCTGATAATGCCAAAAGGTCAAAAACCCAGTACAGGGGACAGAGATATAGCAGAGCAAGTAGAGCCTTTACCAAGCAGACATGACTGACCCAGGTTTTATCTCTGGCACTACATGTGGGTCCCCTAAGCACCACTAGGAATAGTTTCTGAGCAGAGAAATAAAAACCTGAGCATCACAGGTGTGGTCCAGAAACAAAAAAACTCGATAATCAATCTAGTACTGGTGAGATCTGAGAATTTGGCTCTGCAATAGAGAGCTTGTCTTTCAGAAATGAAAACTTGAGTTTGATTCTGGCACCACAGAAGTTTAAGTAAAATTTTAATTATTTTAAAAAATATATGCATTAGAAGTATATTATGGAATTACTGGCTTTCCTATAATTGCAAAGAGGTACCTGTCCTTCACAACCATACGGTTTCCTAGAATGTCACGTTTATGGGTGGGTGGGACAGTTCAAATGGCTGAAGCAAAGCTTTGCAGTTAGGAAGTCCAGGTTTGTATTCCAGCACTGCATGGTCCTCTGAGCACCTGGGGGAGTGACCCTAAGCACATGAGCCAGAAGCAGACCCTGAGCACTACTGGGTGTTTGCTGCCTACTCCAACAAAGAAAATATACTTGAGCCAAGAGATAACCCAAGGGACTATACTGCATACTTTACATGCGGGAAGGTCCATTTTCAATTCATGGCACTACAATTTCCCATGGGAGCAGCCCAAGTACTTATCCGGAAGTAGCTCCTGAGCACTGCAGGTATGGTCAAAAAAAAAAAATAAGAAAGAAATTTCCCTCCCTAGGGCTAGAGATAGTACAGCAGATAAAGCACATGCCTTGCATGAGTCAATCTGGGTTTGATCCCCAGCACTCTATACGGTACCCTAGCACTGCACAAAAATCCCCAGAAAAACAACTATTTATAGGGGATCCAGAGATAACGCAATGACAGAGCACCTGCTTTATAAGGTTGCAAGTTAACGACTGGACACCACACCTAACATGCCAAGTATGACCCAAACACTTTGGGATCGCTGGCACTGAAATAAAGTGTGAGAGCTCTGATACACTGTACCCAAGAAGCATGAGTACACCACAATCATTAAGAAAAGGAAATGGAAGGGAATGGAGGGGGGGAAAGTAATCTACTAAACTGAATTCATAGACTCCCATGCTTACATTTCATTAGATTACAGTGCAGTAACACTTAAAGTTCGGAGTCCTCTCACAGTGGGGCCGGGCAGCTTCCCACCATCAATACTCCCGGAAGTCTCGACAGCCACTCCACATTCCACAACTGCTGCCATGTAAACTCGCAGCCCAGTTAAATACTCTGGAGTTTCTAGATTCTCTAAATTCTACAATACTCACATCCCAATTCGAGGCACAACAAATTAGATGGCAAAGTAATATAGAAGCCAACTAAGATCAATCAACAAAAACATTTATACAGAAGGTTCAACTAGCAACAACAGCTTAGTAAAGCCTCAGACAAGGACTTAATGATCCCACGGTGAGAATTTTTCATAATTCCATTAGCCATTTAGTTGTAACAAGCAATATAAAATGAGTTATTCTGTGTCTACTGGGGGTCAGGTTTGGGGGGTACGGATGGGAAAATGGGAACAACGACAGAGGGAAGGTGACATTGGTGGTGGGATTGGTGTTGGAGTACTGAATGCCAGTGACAAATGCATCATGAAGAACTTTATAAACCCGAGCACTTAAATAAATGGGGGGAAAAAGTTATGATTCAATAAAACACAATAGAAGAAAGTAAAGACACAAAGTTTTGCCTTATAGTTATTATCCGGTCTCCTGTCTTGTCTTTCTGCTTGTCGATATCTATGTGTGCACCAGTGAACTCCCGAATGGCATTAATATTACAGCCTCCTCTTCCAATCACTCTGGATATCACAGTTGATGGAACAGATACTTTCTTTGACCTGGTTAAAAGTTATAAACATAAATTAAGAGAAATCATTAGTATCAGTAGTTGTGATGAAAGGGAAAGTATTACTAAAATATGTTTCTATAAATACAAAATAGACTGAAGAATAAGCCTCTCCTATAACCCAGGTGATAAAAGGCAAGGGAGTGGAAAGAGCCGTTTGAGAGTACATGCCTTCTCATAGCTTGTAACTCATTGCTACCTAATTTCTGGTCACTTGGCCTTCATCCTTCATTATTATCTTTGAAGAACATACCATGTAGACATGTACTACTAACACAGATACTAATGGCAAATAAGATAAGACATCTGTTTTGGCCAACATACACTGACATGTAGACAAATAAGAAAATTATAATACCATGACACAGTGTTCTAATATACCCACATAGGAGTTGAAGCACCCAATCTTAGATTGAGAAAGGCATCTTGTAGGTATCTCGGGGTTCATCTAGAATTCTTATTTTTATTCTCTACCATACAACTTAAAGGATAATACTAAAATTCACTTTGGGGCTGGGCGTTATTGCCAAGAAATGGCGAGTGCATAAATTTTGCATATGGGAGGCCAAGTTCAATCCTGGGCATCATCTGGCTTCCTAAACACCACCTGAAGCAACCATGAGCACTGAGTTGTGGAGTACCTAAGCATCACTGTGTGGTTCAAAAAGAAAATTAAAAAATTCATTATTTGCCCTCATTTTTCTAAAGGCACTAAAATGATTATCTTTCACAAATACAGAAATTCACTAAAGAATGTTCAATAGTATGAGCAAAAGGGAATTGCCTGTTGGTAATTCAAAAAACAAACAGGTGCGGAGGGGGGAGGAGAACAGAGACACTGATGATGGAAAATGTACACCTGTGAAGGGATTGGTGTTGGAACTAATTGACTGAAACCCAAACACAATAACTTTGTAACTATACCTCACTAAATTAAATTAATAAAAATTTTAAAAATCAATTAAAAAAATTAAAGCTCATTTTTACAAAATTACACTTTTGTTATTTTTGGAGTAGGGGCTATTCCAACGAGTGCTCATGAAGCTTGAGGGCCCCTCCCAGCAGTTTGCAGCAATTCGTAGTCAACCAGGCTCACTGTTCAATGCTATGGCAAAGCGATATGGTGCTGCTTGAACCCTGTGGTGGTGGGATTTCCTAGTCCATCCTGGTCCTGATGGTGCCTGGCAGCCGCTAGGACCGCATCCAGTGATGTTCAGGGCATCAGAAGGTTATGGGGATCTTAAAGAGGTTCAACTGATGTGAAGCATGTGCCTTAACATCTGTACACATCCTTCCTCCCCGCCACCTTCCCAATTAACAATTTATGAATGATTCAGGATCCCAGGGCTGGAGCACACTCTGCATGTAAATGCCCCATGTTTGATGCCCAGCACAGCACTGGGAACTGGGCACTACCACTACCAGAGACGGTGAGAAACTAAGGCCAAAACCAAAATAACAAAGAAGCACTCAAATTCCAGCTGCCAAAGACGGGATCCATGAGTACAAGACTTTTATGTGGAAGCCCCAGATTCTATCTATGGCATCACAGTGTTCCTCACGCATGGTACTGAGTGATGCTGCCAACCAAGTGTGGTCCCAAGACAAAAACAACAGAAACACTCAGTGGTGGGCATCAACTAGCAGCACTACACTAAAGTAGTAACTGTGGATGTGTTGTCAAAACATAAAGAAAAAAATGTATTTTTTTTTAAAAAAGGCACATTCAGACTCAAGAAAAGCAGGTACAAAACATTTTTGACAAGCCTAAATTAAAGAATTACATATTAAGCAACAGTAGGAAAAGAGGAAAACTTGCAGATTATTGTAACTTGGATAGAACTGGAGGTGTCATGTTAAGTGAACGATGTTAAAGGGAAGAAAGACCAGGTGCTGTCATACACCTATAGTATCTAAAGAAACAGAACAAGGGGATAGACTGTATAATGACAAACCCTTGGCTTTGGAGTACAAAACAGATTACCTACCGGGGGTAGGGTAGAATAGAGGTGGACTAGAAGTAACATAAGGACATTGGTGGAGAGTAATGGGCACATTGGTGGTGGTGAGGTGCAGTACCTGTACATCAAAACCATAAACAATGCTATTGAAAACATGTTATCTAAACTACAATAATAAAAAAATAAACTTAACTTAAAAAAAAAAAGATGGCTGGAGCGATAGCACAGCAGGCAAGGTACTTGTTTTTGTACACTGCCAACCCAGGTTTTATTCCTGGCACAATGTATGGTCTTTTAGGCACCACCAGAAGTAAACCCTGAGCACACCTGGGTGTAACCCCAAAAAATAAAAAATAAAAAATAAAAATTTTCAAGTGGAAAATAGTTTATTTAAAAAAAAGCCAATAATGCATTAATAACTGCTTATTTAGAATGGTATAATAAATTAAAATATATATTTATTTAGTGGTCCTGAGACTCTAACCCAGAACTTCATACATATAAGGCATGTGTACTACCACTCACCCACATCCTTGGCCCTTAAGTTTTATTTGTTATAAGGAAAAATACATTTCTGTCCTTTTACGCACCCAAGTATGTTACTTAATAATTCTATAATAGTTCAGTGGCCATTATTTTCAAATAAGTTAAGAATGCCTTATTAATACAATATTAAGGTGAAGAGAAATTTAATTCTTTCTTTTCTGTAGTGAATACGCTGATGTCACTTCAATTAGTCCAACAGTGTGTATAAGTGAATGAATGAGTCAGAGAAATGAAAGAGAAGTGGGGAAGAGGGAGATTCTGGTCTAAAACATGGGGGTAAAAAACCCTGTATATTGCATCCAAGAATTATCAGTAATAACTTGATTCATTATAATTCATTTTAAATAAACAAGTTCAACTTTTTAAACAGTATTCCTGGGACATGCTTTAAAATGGGCTATCGATGGTTTGTAACGGCTCACATCCTTTCTGAGATGTGGTATTTTAACACATTTAAGTTTCTGAGATGGATAAGGATCTACTTTTGGACACATGTAATTTTAAAAAAGAAAGAAAGAAACAAGCAAATTGGAGCCAGGAATGTGGGTGGCTCAATGGTGGAACACTTGCAATGTCAGGACTACTGGGCTGAATCCCCAGTGCCACAAAATTACAAAAACAAAAAAGAAAGCAAAATAGCTAAATTTTAGTCTAGAAATCCAAGTAAAGGGTATTTTGTAATTGACAGATAAGAAAAGTTTAATACCAATACTTAGGAGCTAGAGATTAACTCAATGATAGAGCACATGCCTCGGATGTATGAGGCCCTATTTCAATCCCCAGTACCGAAGAAAACCAAACAACAACCAAAATTCCAATACTGGTAAGAATGGGTCAAGAGACACCACAATTGCCAAGTTTTTCAAATAAAAAAATATCCAATTTTCAAATATCTGAAATTGAAAGAAAAAAAAAAACCCTATTCTCTTTTCACCTAAAATATGGCTGTGGAAAATATGGCCATGGTTGTTCTCTGGGGTCCGCTTTCAGGCTTGGGACGCTATTTGTTTACACATAACCTGTGGAAGATTTTAAGTCATGCCCCACAGTGAGACAGTAGAATGAAGACTGAGAAAAACAAATACACTCACCTTCTTACAACTTCTTTCCATCCTTCTTCCCTTTTTTGTCCACGCTTAGGACTTGCTACTGTTAATTTCCCATTTGGAGAGGAAAGGGGAGATGGACCAGATTTTGTGCAAGTGGAGAGAGAATTACTGGTCACCTCACTGACAGTCTCTGACAGTCTATGAAAGAGGGAAGGGAAATTCAGTAAATATAGAACAGATGTAGGCTTTTAAAAGTGACAAAGGCAATTTATTACATAATTCATCACATTTTCAGAATTGATATGCAAACATAAGAGGACCTTATTTTCCACTTCTCAATCTTATCATAATATGCAAAGTGCAAAGTTCATTTTAAAAGACAACATGCAGAGGTCAACTTTACTTGAACAACAGTAAAATACTCTGAAAAATAATACTTTCATGAACAAAGTCTAATAACCAGAATAAAGAAATTACACAGGAAAAATAATTTCTCATTAATACAAAATTGAAACAATAGCTTATCATACAAATTCAATGAAATTTGTCTTAAGCAAAAAGACAAATCCTTATGCTTTCCAGCTAATTTGTTTTTAACAAAAAAAATTTCCAACAAGATACTTTTATGATACTACAAATAGAAAGAAAATAATTCGAACTGACTTTACTGTAGTCTTGCCAGAAACAGATTTTCGCTCCTCCTTTGGAAATGTAACCAGAACTGATGGCTGTTTCTTGGTGGCCACAGTCCCAGTGACCGTAGCAGGTGAATGATTGTCACTCTTCCGGCTGCTGTTGCTGTTGCTACTTTCGTCACTGCAGCTGCTAATCCGCATGTTGTCACTGTCCCCACTCTCGCTGGTGCTGCTGCTCTTGGACTCTCCGTTCACCTTATCTGGCTGACTGTAGGAAATTGGTAGTGGATCATCAAATATAATTTGAACGTTTTCTGGAGTAATTTTATTTTTCCTGTTTTTCCTCTTAGAGCTGGTTGTTGTTATAGTATTATTTCTTTTGCCATGGGAACCTGCTAAGGTTGTCCAGGTTGCAGATATACCTATGGTTGTAGTGGTTGTGGCACTTGGAGGCTCCGTCAAGACTTCAGGCTCATCTGTAAAAGTAGCAGTACAGTACTGAGTTAGCAAGATCTAAGTGTTCTTTTATCGGGAGAAGAGGCCTACACCCCGCTTTGCTCAGGGAACAAGCAATGTGTTGGAGATCTTGCTGGGGTAGGCTCCACACAAGGCAGGCAATTATAACCTCTATTACCTTCAGGCCTAAGACTCTTAACAAATATTCCTTTTATGCACTTGAAGAAAATACTGGAAATCACTATTAGATAAAAATCGCACGTTTATTATTAATGAAAAATACCGATCCATTCACCTTTCAATACTGAAAACATATATCAAGCAATTAAGAAATATTTCAGGGTTTGAAAAGTGTCTCAGCAAAACAATGTTTGCCATTCTGCATGTATAAGCCCCTTGAGTTTGAATACTATCATGGCCAAAATGAAAAATAAAAGCTGGAGATAATCTGTGGAGAGGCTACTAAAACCTCAGGGCTGAGTGTAATAGAGATGTTACTGGTGCCCACTCGAGTAAATCTACGAACAACGAGATGACAGTGACACAGTGAATATACGTATTACATAATTATTAAATTTGGGGGCATAGTAATATTGTGGCTACATAAATTATACATTTCTCCAAGGAAAATAGACATTCATGTATTAGGAGTATCTTTAATTAGAAGTACCACTCATACGCTAATGACTCAAAAGAGGGGCTAGGACACAACTCAATGGTAGAGACGAACCTTTGCAGTGAGAACCTGGGCTTAATCCTGACACCAAGAGCTTCAAAATAAAGGACTTGAGAGGGAAATCAACTCATGCACACTCTGCATAATATAATTGTTTATTCTTCTAATATCCTCATGGCCAATCACAGCTTAAGTTAGAGAAAAGCTGATTCTCTGAGCACCACTGGAGATCAAAAAGCCAGGATAGCCCCTGAGCACCCAAGAGTGCTACCCAAACCCACCCCCCATTTCAAAAATTAAAATCATTCACCAGAAAATATATTAAATAAACTGTGGGTTACAAACACTATCATGGAATTGAAAAAAAAATTTAAGCATTATAAAAAAAATGTTATATTTTGAATAGGTGGTGTCATTCTACTTGTTTTGGATCCACTTGGTGTTTGTGCTACAGGGTCTACACTCTGTGGTGCTGAGGATTCAACCAGGCCTGTCCATGCGAAACTTGCTCCATACTGTTGAGCTCTGGCCCTGCAATGCCACTCTTACAAGTGTGATCAAGGTACATGGCAGATGTATTTTAGATGGCTGATACTTAATATGTCTAGTTGAATAAGGGAAGATTAAAGCAAGTGTGTTAAGATATTTAGATATTTATTTTTAATTTTGGAGGGGCTTCCCAATCTTTTGTTTTTTTCTTTTTGGGTCACACCTGGCGATGCACAGAGGTTAATCCTGGCTCTGCACTCAGGAATCACACTGGCAGTGCTCAGGGGACCATATGGGATGCTGGGATTTGAATCCAGGTAGGTCGAGTGCAACGCAAACGCCCTATCCGTTGTGCTATTGCTCCAGCCCCGGGGCTTCCCAATCTATGTCTAGGAGATGTAAAAACCATTCCCAGGGTTTCTCAGCTGAGTTTTACAAGCCAAAAGGTTCAATGCTTAGATCCAACAGGGCTTGGAGTCCTGGTGCCCCATGAGTGCCAGCCATGTGCACCCATAAGCTGTACCTCCCTGTTCTCGGAAATATTTTAACTTCTAGATGAAAGGTATTCAGATGCTCATTTCATCATTAAACTTGTGTGTGCTTGAAATAGTTCATAACAAAAAAGCAGGGGGGAAAATGAAATAACATACAAGCGTTTAATTTAAATATCAATTTTCATCTAGCACTGCAATCTCATCAACAGTCAACATCCAGAGACTATAAAACCAAGCTCCCGGAAGCTTATAGCTTATACATTTTATACCCTACTTCACCCTCTCGGAGAACCTGGCAAGCTACCGAGAGTTTCCTGCCTGCATGGGAGAGCCTGGCAAGCTCCCCATGGCATATTCATATGCCAAAATCAGTAGCAACGATGGGTCTCATTCCCCTGACCTTGAAAGAGCCTCCAATGCAGCACCGTTTGGAAGGAAGAGTAAAGACAGGCTGCTAAAATCTCAGGGCTAGACAAATTGGAGACGTTACAGAGACCACTCAAGGAAACAGACGACCAACAGGATGATGATGATGATAATGATGATGATGATGATGATGACTGCAGCACTGTATTGATTTGCTTGAGTGGGCATCAGTAATGTTTCCATTGTGAGACTTGTTACTGTTTTTGACAGACTGAATACGCCACGGGTAGCTTGCCAGGCTCTGGTGTGAGGGCGGGATACTCTCAGTAGCTGGCCAGGCTCTCCGAGAAGGATGGAAGAATAGAACCCGGGTGGGCTGCGTACAAGGCAAAGGCCCTACCCACTGTACTATCGCTCCAGTCCCATGTTACTGATATTTAAGGAATCTATAAGTCAAACCATGATTAAGAAGCAATACCTTCAACTTTATTCTTTTCTTTTTCTTGAGCAGCTTGGAGTTCAAAGTTCTCTTTATTTTTGGCTTCAATTTCCTCTAGCTTTCTTCTTTGTTCTTCCTTTTTCTTTCTTCTCTTCTCTTTTCTCTTTTCTCTTTTGGCAGCCAAAGCCAGCCTCCGACTTTCTTCCCTTAACTGTTAAGGGATTAATAAAATAAAATTACAGTAATAGAATATACCTGGCAAAAATTACAACAATACCATTATATATCTTAAAAAATCTGGGTTACCCTAAAATTCAAAGCCATCTATATCAATTTATGGAAGTCTGTATTATACCCAAATTATTATAAAGGGAGAATAATAGTTTTTAAATACTAAAGATAAAGAAAATCTATCTGGGCCAGCAGTGCTCAGGCTGTGCTCAGGGATCACTCCTGGCAGTGCTCGGGGACCCTATGTAGTGCCAGGGATCAAGCCGGAGTCAGTGACTACAGGCAAGGCATCTTAGCCCCTGTAGTATCTCTCTGGTCCAAGAAAGTATGATTTTAAAATGGGTGAATAACAGGGTCAGAAATATGACTCAGAGACCTTAAATGAAATCCTGGATTCCAAACTGACATGGCAAGAAAAACAAAAGCAATCAAGAAACATAATCTTATGAAGAAATTATACCCTGGCACCATATGATGATCCCCCAAAGAACTACCAGGGGTCACTCATAAGCACAGAGACAGGAACAGCACTGCAGGATGTGGGCCAAAGTTCCCCAAGTCCCAATGGGAAGATGGTTCAGAAAACTAGACTGCATGCTTTGCATGCAAAAGCCCCAGGAGTGAGGGTGGGGTGGCTGATCGCTGGTACCACACGGTCTCTGCACTACTCAAATGGCCTCTGAGCACTGTGCTGGGAGTAAACACCAACACCCCCAACACTCCTGGGGGAAACAAACAAACAAACAAACAAAAATGAGACAAACGGAAAAAAAAAACAACCAAAATGAAATTAACAGCAGATGTATCAGCAAAAGTTGGGGAAAGTGAGTTACTGCTGGTACTTGCTGCAATAGTATAAAGAAACGGTTATTTGAAAGCTTCCTAGGAAAACTACAAACTGGGGTGTGAGAGAGAGCTAAGAGGGCTGGAGTAAAAGCTTTGCTTCTATAAGCCCCAGTGAAAGTCCCCTGAGCATTGCCAGGAGTGGCTGCCAACCACTGTACCAGGAACAGAACTCAAGGTATGGCCGAAATACAAAAAAAAAGAAAAGAAAAAAGAGCAGACAAATAAAAAAAAAAACCCTATCAAGACTGTGTTTGTGTGTGGTGTGTGTGTGTGTGTGGGGGGAACAAGGAGAATTTTCCAAACTATTATTAACTAAAATTTTGCATTATAAAATGATTATCTATATTCAAAATATCTAGATTTCAATAACTTCTATTCCAAAATATAATGGCAATAAATGGTGGTGACTGGGAACTTATAACAGCATACATTCATAAAATGAACACCAAGAAGGCAATAAAACAGCTAATACATACATGGAAAATGCTCGTAAATTACATATATTAAGAGGAAAAAAGGCATGCTGTAGTACAGTAAGTCCATTTTGTAGGGAAAAGAGCTCCTTATGTATACCTTATGTATACAAATGTATCTGTATAGGAACAAAAAGGCTGAGAAAATACAAATCACTAGAAGATACTAGTGATTACCTTTAGGGGTGAAAGTACAGGAAAAGTAGCAGAAGGATGGTTAATTTGACTTTTATATTTTGCAACCAAATTATTTTTCTTAAAATAAACATTACTATCATGGTAAAAATATTTGAAAGACATGACCAGGAGTCCAGTAACTTCTTCCTAAATAATTTAAAGAACTTTTTCTCCAATAAAGATAGAAATTAGATTTGGAGGTAGCATCTTTTAATTGGAAATTTTAACTATTGTTTGCCTCTTGATTTCTGTTGTTAATGCAATACCAGGAATAGGACTTGGGCCTCACACTTGCAAGGCAATCCCTTAACACTGAGCCACATACATCCTTAGCCCCTATATTTACTATGTTAAATAGGAAAATTATCCTTAAACCCTCATGTCTAGAGCTGAGATATATTTCAATTGCCTTTGTGTGAGGTCCCGAGTTACAGCCCAGGTACTGTAGAAAACCTTTTATTTCCATTGTCTTCTTAAGCTTCAAACTCTGCCTGACTGTTATGATGTCAGCACAGTGATAACCAGTTTATAGACATTTTCACAGTATTCTTTTGGGGGCGGGAGGAAGGGGTTCAGGTAAAAGGAAGACTTGGGGCCATACCACACAGTGCTCAGGGTTTACTCCCAACTCGATGCTCAGAAATCACTTCTAGCAGGGCCAGGAAACCATACACATTGCCAGAGGTCCAACCAGAGATCAGCAGCATGCGAGGCAAGAGCCATAAATCCCGTACTGTATCACTCCAGTCCCAAGTCACAGTATCTTAACCAATGAGACCAATGCTCAAAGACAATCTCATTATCTAAATCAGACTTACATTTTCTTTTCTCTGGTTTGGGGGTCACACCACGCAGTGCTCACTCTGTGCTCGGGGATCACTCCTGGCCATCCTTGACCATAAGTTGTCGAGGATCAAACCCAGATCAGCCACATGCGAGGCAAGCATCTTATCCACTGTACTATCTCCCCTAGCACCAGACTTACTTGATAGAAAAAGTCAATCCATTTTTCTAAGCTTTTTACTTTTGGCAGACACTTCTTCAGTTTTTCAAAGTTTCGGGTTTCTTTTTTTTTCGTTCTTTTGTTTTTATTTTTATAAAGTTCAAATTTTCTTAACTTATTTTATACCTGATTTATTCACCTTAAAAATTTGGGATAAATACCACAATTATATTCCTTGGGGTGAAAGACAATTTTTAAGAAAAGGGAAACAGTTAATAAGAATCTAGAACATAGATGTTTGCTGGACGGCTGAGGTAAGTGTGGGTGAACAATGGGTGGAGTTTATTTCAAGAAAATTTTAATTCCCCCCCAAAGCTATTCCATTCTTGAGGTTTACTGGAGATCAATATTGACTTGATATCTATGGTATATAAAATATTCACATTCATTTTGCAAGATTTTAAAATGTATCCCGTGAGAGGAAGTAATGGTGATATTATATTCAAAGAGAAGGGAGACATTTTATAAAATACATACTTCTGGGCAGGTTGGTTGGGGGGGGCGGGGGGTGGGCTAGCACACATTCAGCACTGCTCAGAGCTTACTCCTGGCTCTGAGCTTATGGGTCATTCCTGGAAGTATTCTCAGAACTGTATGTTGCGCCAGGGATGAAACCTGGATTCACTGTGGGCAAGGCAAGCACCCTACTAGCTATATTTTCATCCCCGGAAGCATTTTTTCTTTTAATAGAAAGTGTCCATCAGAAAGCAGACTTTTGGAGTCAGTCAGAGAGGTAATACAGCAGGTTGGGTGCTCGCCTTGCCCATGGCCAACCCAGGTTCTATCCCTGGCAGTATGTCCCTGAACTCTCCATGAGGGTCTGAGAAAGAGCTCAACAAGCTTTGTTTACTGGAGACTTGGGATCCCCAAGCAGCAGGGTCCCCGAGCACCACGCTCAAAGTAGTTCCTGAGCACCACTGGTATGGCCTAAGCAAAAGAAGCAAGTGTAAAGGAACAAATAAAGGTCAGACTTTATTCCTGCCAGAGTAAGATGATTCTGTGATGATACTGAAAGAGCTAGTATGTGGATTAAATTAATTACTAATGTGTTCGATCAATGTAGAGATTGAAAAGCAAGAATATTTTCAGAAATTGTAAATGAAAAGACTTTACTTCTGAATAAACAATGATGAAAGGTTAAGGAATAGCTGCATGCAACAAAAATATACTGACTATACTACAAACTGGGCAAGGTGATCATGGTAAATCAAACAAAATAACTCTGTTTTAATGAAGCTTACAATTAGTTGAGGACAGAGGGCACACACAGATGATAACGATATTACATAATTGGTAAGAATGTGTTACATACAATGAATAACATGAATCTAGAACAAACTAGTATGTAAAAGAACACACATAGGGTTCTTAAATTTTATATAAGGTAAGCAAAGTAAGTTTCATGAAGTGAAGTCTCAGGAAATATCCAAGAAATTAAAAGTATTTCAAGCAAAACCATATACTATGTCTTTAAACAGGACAAAGGGGCTGGCTTAGGATTGTAAAAAGTCACTTTCAGAAGGAATACAAGGGGTTCTTGATCACCTAAGATCTAGCCAGGCACTTTAATAGACTAAGAAGGAAATGACTCTGCAGAGTTTTAAGCTTAAGAGTGACAGGATAGGGCATCGGGAGCAGGGTTGGATGCACAGAGGTAACTTATGGCTCTGTGTTCAGGGATCAATCCTGGCTGGGACTATATACAGTATGGGAATATATGCGTTGCCAGGAACAGCCACATCTGACCCCCTGTAGTAGCTCTCTGGCCCCAAGTGACAGGATTTTTATTTAAATGATCTAAATAGCATATGAACAGACTGCAGAGCAATGACAGAATTGGGAAGAGCTGCTAAATACTGTGCCAACACAGGTAAGTGATAGTAAGTTCACACTGACACTGCAATTTGTATAAATTAAACCACATTCATTGTGAGACAACAGCATCAGCCCGTTTAATCAGTATGAATACAGGATTCTAGACATTCCCAGGTGCAGACAACAAGACTTTCTAACACAATTCAGAATAGAATAAACAGAGGATAACTTAATGGTTTTTAGCCTAAGCTAAAGAAAGCAAACAGCCGTGACTCTGGTATGGACAAAGAGGAACTCATGTTTGGTAACAAATTTGAGATATTTAATCAAGTACCTAAGTGGACAATTAGCTAAACATATGAGACTAGAGTTAAGGAAAGAGCTAGCCCACAGACAAATCGGGGATCTGTCTATTTAAATCAGGAAAAGATGACATCTGATAAATAATTAGCCAAGAGGCTCACCAACTAAAACAAAGAACTGTCAAACTTAAAGACTGAGAGAATAACTGAGGCCAGGTGACAGGAGTCAGGTAAGAATTAGACTTAATAAGAATAGATAATATTGTATTTCAACTGCAAGTGTTGTTACCACATAATTTGTACATCCTGTGATTTCAGTTATAAAGACTGGCTCAATTTTTTAAAAAGCCTTGGAATAGCCACTCCCCACAAATTACTATAAAACCATAATAATTACAAAGTAAAATGTGGCAATAATTAAATTTTTGCTATGAGAAAATCACTGGAAACCATAAAAACATATTGTGATGGAGGTGTAGGCAAGTCTGGAGGGAAATAAGAATTAGAAATGGAGGGCCGGGGTAAGATGACAGACAGTACCAGGAAGGTATCTGCCTTGCACATGGCCAATCGGGTTGAATGCCCAGCATTCCATATGATCTCCCAAGCTTGCCAGGAATAATTTCTAAATGTAAGCCCTGAGCACATCCATGTGTGGCTTCAAAACAACAGCCATTAGAAACGAGTTGGAGAGTGTATGAGGCACTTGCCTTGCATGCTGCCTACCTGGTGCTAAGAATAGCCCCTAGATCACTACCAGGGGTAGTCTCTGAGCACAGAAACAGGACTAAGCCCTGAGCACTGCCGAGTGTGACTGAAAACCAAAATACACTAATAATTAGAAACAGTCAAAACAGCACAATAGAGATAGTATAAGGACTTAATCATTCAACTTCTTGGTAGGGACAGTTTGCCAGGGATGTCTGAGGTAGAATTCTACAGTAAATAAAACTGAAGAGAAGTGATAAAATCAGAAAAAAATATGTAAAACTAAGACTGTGAGATGGGCATTAACACATACGTACAAAGGCTGAGGACTACAATGCCCAGCGCCAAATGAGTGGCAAGCACCACCAGGAGCAGTGCCCCCGAAATACACACTAGGAATATTTCTGCAACACAGCCTATGTAGTCCCCTAGAAGGATACAAAAGCTTGTAAAGAAAAAGGTGGGAGAAGAAATAAGCAAAGGAATCAAACCAACATAAAAGCAGACCAACACTATCTACTAAAAACACTAGTCGACAAGAACAAAGAGTGTCGCTGACACTGAGCTATTCCAAGAGAGGTATCCAAAAGATGACTAGCTCTGCGAGAGGTTGCCCTCTTCTGCATGATTTATGTTAAGTGAAATATCCAGTGAGTAAAGGATTCTGATACATATATATGTGCATGTATGTATACCTAATAGGTAGTATTCTCAATAGCAAAATTTATACACAAAAATTCCCACTTAAAGGTTGACCAAGGAAGAATTTATATACAAGTTACCTATCCAGTACAGTCGAGCAAGACCAAATGCAATGGTGCTCTTAAGTCAGAAACAGTCAGAAGACAGTCGAAAAAACATGAGATCTAAGCTGCAACCATGAAAACTTTGTAACTTGTACCTGTCTAGTTGACAGGCAGGGATAGGGTGGGGGAGGGAATATGGAACCACTGGTGGAGGGTAATTGACACTGGTGGTGAGAATGGTGTAGAAATAGTATATTCCTAAAGCTCAACCATCAATAACTTTGTAAATCATAGTTCTTTAGTAATTTTTTAAAGGCAAAATGAGTAGCTCCCTGGTGTAGTTACCTGCAATAGAAACACCATGCAGTTCAAGTATTCTCTATGAATACACCATTCAAAGGTATTCAAGAATCAGTGCACCCATAAGAAATCTATTTATACTAATAAATTAGTTTTATCACTTGAGTTCGTTATTTGGGGGGTTATGGATTTGGGAGTCATCCAGCGATTCTTAGGGGCTACTAGCTCTGCTCAAGGGTCACTTCTGGCAGGACTCTGGAACTGAAATCACTGCATACCATGCCAGAACCTAAATCCATGAACTATGTGTCCAGCACCTCACCATTTATTTGGTTTTATTATGGAAAGAAGGATAATAACATTTGAAAACTCTCTTGACTTATTTTGTATTTGAGGATCTCAGAAGCATGGACTTAAGTTTAAGAAATGTCAGCAAGAAATCAAGATATGACATTTACATACAGAATATGACCACAGAAAAATATTCTGGAAGTCTCATATTTAAAACATATAGACCGAAGTGAGGGAACTTATTCTAAAAATAAAAGCACCAAAATATAAATAAATGTGCATAAAGGATATTTATTATAACATTATTTGTAGTAACAAAAACATGTAACAAACTTGCTATAGAATTTATTTTACTATAAATTTAAATCACTATCGTTAACTATAAGTTACTGAGAGGAAAAGCAAGTACTGTAAGAAATATGTTCAAATATTTTTTTCCAAGTAGAAGTACACCATGTCCAAAAAGGTGAACATATATTCAAGCAATATTTGCCTGGAATGTGCCAGGAACCAAGTTTTAGTACATACATTCTATTGGTCGAAATGAACAAGGTAACTACATAAAATAAAGTGTTTAGAATATGTGACAAGAAAAAGAAGTATTAAGAAGGAAGATTAAATTATGAGGGACTTTAAGAGATTTTCGAGACAGAAGGCAAGTAAGAAGAAAAAGAATGGTCAGAATGTGACGTATAGTGAAAGAAAGTACTAAAAGTTAAACTGGAGAAGTCAGGTAAGAAGTGGTATGGGAGGGCAGATCATGTTACCCTATCATAATGGCATGTTTTTCTTCAGTTTTACTTTATATGTTTCACAGTTTAAAGTGAAAACATTATGTAATTAAAAATGAAAACCACAAAGCTTCGAACAGACAACATCTTGATAGTCCAGTTTCTAGTTCTGTTTATTGAATGCCAACCACAGGAATGCAGAAAATCCCTATTTTGTGTATAAATGTCCAAAGTACTAAAAAAGGATATTAGCTAGTCAGAATTTTAAAAATTAAAAAAATGTTAAATAAATATTCAGAGATCTAACATTTAAAACTATAATACTACAAAAAACATGATTGGATGAAGAGCAACATAACTTAGAAAGACTCCGGACAATACAAGGGTTGTAGAGATTGAGTCTGGAGTCTTGGCAAATAAGAGATGTTACTCAGCATTTAGAACTACATCCCTGATTCCCTATATAGGGTAATTTAAGAAGCCAGTTATATTCAGTTAAGAGAGGAGATGGTGAAAGTAGTGAACGTAGAAAAAAAAAACCTGGATTTTTTTAAATTCTAGCATACCTAAGGGAATTACATAACTTCCACAGATTTAGTTTCTCCATATGTGATATGGTGCAATACTTCCGTGGGGAAGACTAAAATACTGACTTCTGCATCAATGCAATTCCTATATTAAATTTAGTTATTTTAATTACACAAAAAATTCTCTTAATATTAGATATATTGATAATATTCTCCCATTTGAGCCAAATTTGAAGAGAACTGCTTGTATATAACTTACAAGTCAAAACAAATAAATAATGCATCAGACAAAAATTAGGGAGAAGAAAAGCAGGAAGTGAAAACAGGTGGATACTTTTCACTTGTAAAGGTTATCTTTACCTTTTCCAAGTCTAACTCCTCTAATAAAATGCTGGCATTTTTGTTTGCTTCAGCTGCCTGTCTATCTTTGGCTTGTACTATTGATTCCATGCAAAGATGACACTTCTTCAGCATTTCCTAGGAGGAAAAATTGAGACACATCACATTTAGAAAATTTAAAACGATATGGTATAAACGTAAGAAATGAGAACTTGTGACACAGCAGAAAAGTGTAGAAATAAAACATTTTAATTGTCTAGTTTACTTTTTATTTTTTTCTTTCTGCGTCACACCCAGCGTTAAAAAAGGGTTACTCCTGGCTTTGCACTAAGGAATTACTCCTGGTGGTGCTGGGGGGGGGGGGGACCATATGGGATGCCGGGAATCGAACCTAGGTCGGCCGTGTGCAAGGCAAATGCCCTACCACTATACTATCGCTCCAGCCCAAACTGTCTACTTTAAAAACACAAAGAAAAGCTGGGGATATGGTTGTCCTTGGGCCCCCCAGCACTGCTGGGTATTGACCTTTAATAAGCAAAAACTAAAAAAAAGAATAAATAAAAATCACGAAGATCCTCTATTTTTCATCAAAATAGCATAATTTCTCTCTCTCTTTTTTTTTTTTTTTGCTTTTTTGGGTCACACCTGGCGATGCACAGGGGTTACTCCTGGCTCTGCACTCAGGAATTACTCCTGGCCGTGCTCAGGGGACCATATGGGATGCTGGGATTTGAACCCGGGTCGGCCGCGTGCAAGGCAAACGCCCTACCGGCTGTGCTACCTCTCCAGCCCCCAAAATAGCATAATTTCGAATGATATTTTTGACAGGAAAATTACCTACTTCTATAATTTGATTATAATAAATCATACAGAAAACAATTCCAAAAACATGGCACTTTATTAATGGGTTTAAAAGCAAAAGAAATGCAATGTCAAAAAAAATTTACAAATTTTAGGCACTTATTTGGCTAAACTCTTCTCTAATACTGAAGTTTTCACTGCCACAAATTTATGTGCGTATAATCATAGATGTAGGTACTTAAGTAATTTTCCCGATGATTTTCTTCTCAGAACACACATTTCTGACAGGAAAGAAATATTCATGTCAGATAAAAAGCCTTTTCTCCTTTCCTTCAAAAATCCAGTGGCATCTACTAATGTGAACTGTCAGAGAGAGTTGAGCAAAGGAAGACAGTGAATTAGGGGCTAGGAAAATAGGTCAGACACAAGGACCTAAGTGACCTTCAGTAATCCATGGGTCCTGAGCAGTGCTCGAGGGACCCTGATGGTCACCAACGAGGGCCCAGAGGGCTGTATTTCAAGGCAGTAGCACGCTGAGGCTGGCTTGGAGTCGTTGGCAATGGCACCCAGATTTCTAGGGCACTATTGAGGAATCCCTCCCTCAAAGGACTGAATTACTGATGGTAAAGTCTACAGGGAAAAGTAGTCCATACTTGCAAAAATCACAATGAGGAAATAAATATGCAGACTATTAAGGATATGACTACTTTATATTTTCATAGGTTATGTCTTAGAATTTTATCCAAATACTAGTATAAACTCCAAATCAGAAGATAGTCAAGGAAAGGGTTCAAATGAAATTATGACTATACATGCACTCTCTCATTGATCAACATCTCCCACCAATGAATTCTTTTGTTGTTTGGAGGCCTCACACCTGGGAATGTTCAGGAGTTACTCCTGGCTCTGAACTCAGCAATTACTCTTGGAGGTGTTCGGAAGACCACAGTGCATGCTAGCGAATAGAACTTGGCTTAGGTATATGCAAGGCAAGTGTCCTAGCTGCTGTGCTCCCTCATTCTTAACTCTGTTACATCAAGTATTAAAATTATGGAAAATGAAAAGTGATCCAAGATTGTTAAGTACTATGTTTATTTTTGTTTAGGCACTAAAAAACATTTGCTCTATTTTGTTTGGTATAAATAGCAGAAATCATCATTCCCAATTACTAGAAAAGTAAAAATTATCATGCCATAGCTTATTAATAATATCAACATTCCCCCCCCCCCTTAGCATAACATATAAAGACAAAAGGGGCAGCTAGCTCACGCAACACAGTGAACTCAATCATTATGTTACCTTATCAGTGATGGTTGCTATATATCTCATACATTCAGAATCGGATGGAAACTGATTGACTTCTTTGACCAAGTATCGCACAACCTTTACATGACCCTAAAATGTAGACATCAATGTCATGTTAAAGACAGGCTAACAACATTTAGTAAATCACAATCTGTGTTCATTAAGATGTCATTGACATTAACGTTGCAAAGTAAAGACATCACTAGCCTCAGAGAATTGCCAGGTGTGGCCCTGGAGGTCCTGGCTGCCAGAAGGCAAAAGCGTCATTGTATCCTTAGGGTCCAGGACTGAAGCAGCAGCCCAGGCCACTGAGTCTCTCCAGGCGCTGACCCCATGCTCCCTGCACACCATGCAGGAGGCCCATACAAAGACATAAATAAATTAAAACATCACTGGTCCGTTTTTTTCACTGAAATGAAAAGCAGCCTGGTGCTGTTACATCTACACTGTTCACTTGCATCCCACCCTCCAAAGAAGCAATGAAGAACTGAATGAAAATTCTGAAGTGTGTGTGTGTGTGTGTGTGTGTGTGTGTGTGTGTTGGGGTAGAGGGGGCCTGTGGGGAGAAATCAGTATTTTAAAAATAAGACAGATATGTCTAAAGAAAACTCTTTTTCTTGCTAACTCTAGAAAATGAAAATTATATTTCAATTCTAAGCACTAAGAGTAAATGATCAGTTTTTATTCTTTCAGACACAAATTAATGTATACACCAGATTAGGTAGTATGAATGAAATGAAAGTCAATTTCCTAAAAGATAAACTATGATTGTTGTAATACTATCACTAAAGTTCAAAAGTCTTTAGGTCAGCATTCACCAATTCATATTCTTCAATTCATACTAGTGTGCTGATACATACAAAAGTCTAGAGACAGTTTTTCATGTTTAGTTTATCATTCCCTCTATCTTTTAACTCATATCTTTAGAAACTGTTATTACAAACAGAAGTCACAAAATATTTAAGAGAAAAAGAGATTAAGTTCTTGGAACTGACACACAGAAAGACTTCAATAAAAAAAAATCTCAAAAACATAAAATCTGTTATGCCTGATTGATAACGTTGTTCTGTGAAAAAAACAATCTTTATATATAATAAATTAAAATTTTCAGAAATAAAATCAATTTAATTATACACAGGTCTCTGCTATCCAGTATGACAAGTTTTACTTGCTTTCATAAAATTTATTGCTATTTCTAAAAGTAGTATACTCGATTTTCAGTAGTGTCAAGTATCAGCACATGGACATTGCCTTTTTCCTAGCAATAGAGTTGATGATTAAAAAGAAAAACTGAAGAAAAATCAAACTTGGATGTTGGATGAATGGGGGTGGTGCAGAGTGGAGAGACAGACAGTGACACGCAGGGCAGCTGTGTGCCCCGGTTACACCTGGCTTGGTGTTCGGAGAATTAATGGGCACCGGAGAGAGAACCCAGGACTCCCACAGGCTAAGTACGTGCTCCAATCCTCCTTGCTATCTTCCTAGTCCAAATGGATTTTATTTTTATCAGCTCTTCATACAAGAAAACACTCATTCACATCTAAGTACTTTCAACTGGATTGATACTCTGTGGAAGAAATTAAGATTAAGATCACAACGAGAATTTGAAACTATTCCAACTTGAGAATTTTTTGACATTTATATAGCTTTCAGGTCCAATATTTAGGACTCTAATAAGATACCTGTACTTACCTATGTTATCATCAGATTATTTCAATAGTGTGATCTGTTAAATACCAAAAATGAGTCTGACACTAAGCTAGCCTAAGTGAAAAACATCAAGTGAATTATTCTACCTTTCTAAATGCTGCCATAAGAGGAGTTATCTTGCGGTTATCTGCTGCATCCACATCTGCACCTGCTTGCACGAGTAACTGAACCACATCGAGGTGTCCACCATTTGCTGCTAGCCACAATGGAGTGTTGCCCTTTTTGTTACGGACATCAATGTGAGCGCCCCTAAATGGATGATACAGATACCTGGGATCAAATTAAAAGGAACACAACAGATAATACAAATCAACTATTAACTACAAACGTGTTAATGGAATACAATGAAGCTTTCTCTCAAAATTTGCTTTTAAAATTTTGCAATTTTCATATTTTGAAAGTGACTTGCCTGATTTTGCAATTCTAAAAAAAGTGAGATTTCATTTACTGAGCTATGTATCCTGTTAATATACCCAATCAATACATAAACACTATTCTAATAAACTAAAATGAGACAACTGTTCCAAATTGCATTAATGTGTTTGCATCATGAGATTTAAGAATAAACAGAAATAAAATGTACGTTCAACACTCAAGTGACATCATGATAAAATTCATGAACAATCTAATACTTGATACTGCTAAATACCATTGCACAGACAAAGTCTAGGGCTGTTAACAAGCAGGAAATGTAATTAAACTGACAAATGCCTTCTGAAGACAGGTAAACAATTTCTAAGTAATTAAGAGCAGATTTGGTTTTTTTTTTTTTTCTTTATTGGGTCAGACAATACTTTTGACCCTGTCTTATACCCTGTCACATAAGAGCCCAAAGTACTGGGGCCAGGGAGATGGTCCAATGATCAGAGGTGCATGCCTTGCAAGTGCTGGAACCTGAGGCCAAACCCTGGCACCTCATGGTCACCACAAACTAAAGGTTATAGCCTAGAAGCCTGTAAGCAACATCAGGTGTGACCCTGGAGAGCCCTAAGCACAACTCCACACTCACAGGCCTGAAGTCTGAACCACCCAGCTGACCGACTCAGCTGGAGTGCCCCCTCCCCCACTACCCACACAGCCTGGGAGGCCCCTGTTCCCAACTTCCCAAAGAAAAGCTGTAATTACGATCTAAAACCCAAAAATACAAACAATGCACACTCAGTTTGTTGCCTCACTTTCAAAACTTTGGGTGATAATACTCCATAAATTTCAAACTGGGAAGAGATAAATTTGAGTAACAGCTGAAAAATATTACAGCATTGTTATTACTTGGGGGCAAGAGGGTGGAAGCATACTTAGAGATGCCCAGGGTTGCTCTTGGCAGTGCTCAGGGAATCATATGCAATGCCAGGTATCAAACCAGTGTTAACCACGTGCAAGGAAAGCACCTAACCCCTGCATTCTCAACCCCTATATAACAGTACTATGAACATATTACAGTCAGTATCAAAGAAAAAATTATATGTTGTGATGGAATATATTACACAACATTAGCATAATTCTGCGGATTACAAAATAAGATAGTTTAAAAACTAACACATGAAGTTTTAGTTAACAGAAACAGGTGAATTTTTTGATACTGCAATATTTTCATAGAAAAGTTACAGTGAATTATTATTATCATTATTACTACAGGTTCACAAGATAATATCATACCTGCCAATGAGAAGCTCGCAGAATTTATAATGTCCTTTATCTGCTGCTATGGTTAAAGCTGTATCTCTGGAGGAGGGCACTGGAGGGGCATTAACGTCAGCACCTTTATCCAAAAGAACTCTGCCTACTTCTGCATATCCACCGGAGGCCGCTTCCATTAGTGGTGTGAGGCCAGTCTAGGTTTAAAAAAAAGTGCATATGAAATGACAAAGTGTGATTTTTGAAGGTTAATTTTATATAATAAAATTTAGCAAAATAAAAATGTACTAGCCTGTGATCTTTTTTTAAAACAGTACGAATATTTCAATGACAGCCCTAAAGTCATTACCTATAAAAATTTCAAGTATTTTTAAGAATAAATGCTTGACAGTCACATGAATAACTTAAAATTAAAATATATATAAAAAGCAAATGTTACTTGGAAAAATATTCATAGTCACCATATACTTTGAATATAAAAGCAATAAATCAATGTGCACAGGAAAAAAAAAATCAATGTGTAAACATCAGACTTCATCTTACCTTGGCTCTGTGTTCAACATTTGCTTTTCTATCAAGTAGAAGACTAACCACTTCAGTTCTCCCTTGAAAGCAGGCTAAGGTCAGGGCAGTGTTCCGGTTAGTTTCAATTTGAGCATTTATGTCAGAGCCCATATCTAATAGGAGCTTAACGGCAGCTGTGTGCCCATTCATAGCTGCTAACATGAGAGGAGAAATGCCCAATTTGCTACCAGTTCTGGAGGTAGAGACATGGAGAGAACAACAGGAAAAAACATACACATTTAGAATGTCCAGAAAAATATTAGACAATGCTATGCAGGACTTAAGATTTATTATCTTGTATGACTATTTTAAATTAGTGACTTCTCAGCCCTATCAACGTTAGACACTACCACTACTGCACTGAGTCCCAAACACTTCTGTAACTCATTTGAGAGAATAATTTGCAATAAATGCCATTATTAAATTTTTAACAGAGAAAAATTTTGCATTTTAAGGTACAACACCCCCCCCCCCGTCAGAGGGAGACGGTCACAGATAGTATTGCTAATGAGTTAATCTTGGTGCTCAGGGGTCTCTCCCCGCAGTGCTCAGAAGGCCAAGCAGTGCTTGGGACAGAATCTGGGCCTCCAACATGCAAAGCACAGATTCTGGCCACCTGAGCGACAGCCACAGCTCTACAACTGTTTTCTTAATAAAAACCCGTAATGAAGAATAGCTCTTAAATTTTTAATTTAGTATCTTAAGGCACAGGTTTTTTTCAACTTTTATATCAACAAATATAAGTGCTTAGATGAAAAATCAAGCTTAAAATCCTCTAGCAAGTTGGGTTCTGAACTTGCAATAAAGGCATTTTCTAAATATGACAGTAACACATTCTTAACATAAAACCTTAGGGATTTTTGAAGAGAACTAAACTTACCTAGAATTAATTTCAGCTCCTGCATTAAGTAATATTTTGATAATGTTCACATAGCCACCAGAAGCAGCCAAGCTTAGAGGTGTGTAATCAGAAACATTTCTGTGCTCTTTATTTGCCCCTCGAGCCAGTAACAGTTCCACCACCTATTAAGAAAAGAAAAACATTTTCTTCTTAAGACAATTTGTGAAATGTCTGTTTCTGATTTCTCTTTCTTGTGGCCTTACGGTGTTAGAAAAAAGGGGAAAGCCCTTCTTTCATCCTTTGCATGGAATCAGCTTCAAGTGACAGTAAGACGTCAGAGGCCAACAAAGAGGCAATCTGACAAGTAAACCCCATACTAGAATGTGCTGAAATGACAGTGTGTTCATATAAGATGTGGAACTAATGTGTTATACAATGCCACTTTAGAAGTTAGTGTTTCTAATTCTGTAACACAATGGCAAAATGGAGTAAATTTTTTCATTCACATACTGTCACTAAGATAGTTCATGAAACTTTTAATAAGTAACTTTAAAAAATCTGAAATGAAGCTTATACTTCAACTGATCTGCCATTATTTCTTTGTGCATTTTATTTCTACCTTTAGACACTTGAAATTTCATGAAAATGATATATTTGTTGTTAGCCCTTTCATTACTCCATCACCTAATGTTTATAAGTATATATTTACTAAATATTAACTTATAAACTAAAAAGGATTTAAATTCTTGATATCACTCTGCAGTATGGCAAAGTAATTTTTCTGCTGATGAACACCATCACCATTTCTAGGTCTGGGCAATGCTGAATAAAGCTGCTATCAGAATTCCTATGGAAATATAATTGCTCAATCCATAGTAGAATTTAAGTGCATCTTCAGTTTCATAAAAACTGCTAAATCTTTTTCCTAAGTGTTTCCTTATGCTTCCATCAACTGTGAGTTTTGGTTGATCCATATCTTCTGTGGCAGCAGATACACCAAAGATTTTGACAACTGTAGGCACTCCAGTGTATCAGAACTGGGCGTCAACATGGAGTTCTCTATTTGCATTTCATGACAACTAAACATACACAGCTTTATTTAGTGGTCACTTACAGATCTAACATGTCATTTGATACACAAAACAACTCTGACACATAGGGACTATTATTTTCATCTTCATTTTGCTTTGAGGCACAGAACCTAAGGAATTCTGAAGATCTAAGTTCTTTTTGGGAGAAAAGGAAGATAGAGGCATGCCCAATAGTGCTCAGAGCTTACTCCTTACAGGGCTTGGGGGACCGTACAGGGTGCCGGGGATCAAGTCCCTTGCGTGCAAGGCAAGCCCCTACTTCAGCACCCAGATGTTAACTTCTTAACCAAGTCCATCCTATTAATAGCTTTTTCTAAAATACTACAAAATAACATGTTAAGAACACTGCTTTCTTTTAGTATCAAGTAATATTTTACTCAGTAGCATAACCAATTTTAGAAATAACTATCAGTTTCTTGCTTTTAAAAAGTTAGATGTCCTATGTGACAAGGTTATTAAACCACTACCAAAAAAAAATCCACTTTTTTATTTTACAAAGAATCCCTTAAGGAAAGCATATAAAACTTAAATTTCTAGAATCTTTCTTATGCCAAAACACTGATCAGTTTTATCTCAGAGGCAATGGTAGATCCTGCCTAAATATAAATATTTACTAGCAAACAATGGAAAGTCACTTTATTAGCAGACAGAATCCTACTAATTTCTCCCAAGTACTTTAGTATTTTTAGTATTTAAATGATGCCAAATCAAGAGTTCTTACAGACAAAATTATTACCTAAAATTGGGTCTGCACAAGTTTTAAGATCATTTATTTATATTATAATAAATAAAGAATGAAGACTTTGAAATTGCTTTGCTTTAGCTTTAAGAAAAAAAAAAAGAGGGACCAGAATGATAGTACTGCAGGTCGTGCACATGCCTTGCACATGACTTACAGGAGTTCAATCCCAATTACCAATACAGTTCCCTGAGCCCTGCCAGGTATGACTCCTAACAAAGAGCCAGGAGTAAACCCTGAGCGCGGCTGCAGAGGTGGCCCAAAAGAAGTTAATTGTTTAAAAAATAGGGTCCAAATCTGTGTCCTGAGAATAGGGGAACACCAGGACTTCACTCTGAGGTGCACAAGATTCTATGTGCTACCAGAGATCAAACAGATTACCTAGGACACAATACGTATGCACTCTACCATTCGAACTATATTCTAGGCAACAAAATATATCACCTGATCTTGACACAACATTGAAAATTTTATATTTATGAAGTAACAAATATTATCTTAAACCATATAATAATTGGAAACTGGAAACCACTTCACTCATGATGTTACTTTTATTATTATTATTATTATTCTTTGGTGAAGCAAGATAATTTTTATTGAAACTTAGATGTGAGGGGAGCGGAAGAGTAGAAAGACTTGTTTAAGGGAGAACATGGGCTTCAAGAGTAAGCTTAGTTTCAAATAAACACATTTCCTTAAGCATTTAAATACAAAGAATTTTGTCATTACATTTCAATTTGGTGGCTGCCACTGAATGTGCAACGCTCCCCTCCCACCAAATGCACTACGTCCGCCACTACTGGGTATTGCAATGGTGGCCCCCAGGCATTGTAAGGCCTGGCACGGGTTAAAGCAGTGTCAGATATGGTTCCCATGACAAAGAACAATTATAAACTGAACACCATGATTTTGCTATTAATAGAATCTGATTCCAAATACACACACATTATTGGGGGGGAGGGATGGAGCCAAAAGTCATGGTGTTCAAGGTGTACTCGTGGCTCTGCACTCAGGGACCACTCCTGACTATACTCAGGAGACCACATGTGGTGCCAGAGACAGAACCCCAGCCAGTCACGTGCAAGCAAGCTCTCTGCCTGCTGTACTATCTCTCCAGCACTCAAATATTTCAAACCTACAGGTCATATCCATTGCAGAGTACAGAACAAAACAAAAGACACTGAATGTATTCACATAACCACAAGAAGTAAAAGACTAGGGATAGATACTGCTTTCTGTTGTACAGATCATCTATCTCTAAAATCAAGTACATCTAAATAGTCACAGATCTAATTCTGGTAATAAACGATTTTTTCCTAACTATCCACTTCGGCTAGTAAAATATTTATCCCTCTGCTAACAAATACTTCAGTTAACAAATAGTAATTAATCATTCTAGTTAAAATAACCTAAATAAGAGCAAATACCAAACACTTAAGAGTGAAAAAAGTATTACACTGGTGAAATTACCTCCTGTCTTCCCCCAGAACAAGCCAAAGATAGAGGGGTGTCCTTGGTCCTTTCTGACTGGGCTTCAATATCTGCACCATTGTCCAGCAAAATTTCCACAACACCAACATGACCAGCTGTAGCAGCCAAGATAAGTGGAGTAAAACCTAAAAGAAAAGATTATTTTCTCACTGTAGGCCAACCTACGAACAGTACTATTTCCCATTATATCCAAGGGTTCAAATAGGGATGGAAGTTCGTTCTTCACAGAACCTTAGCGTTAAAAAGAAAGGGACAAAAAATAAAGCAGTTCTCCTACCTTTCTTGTCTCGGTGCTCAATACTGGCGCCTCTCTCTAGCAATGTTTGTACCAGTTCCTCATGACCACCTGCACATGCAAGTGTGAGTGCTGTGTCATGATTACTCTCAGTCTATGAAAAAATAAAAAAAATCACTGTTTTATTAAAAACATCAGAATCAATTACCTAATAGGTACCTAAACCAAATACACACGGATAACATGTAACATTCTACAGCATAAAACATTCGAGTAGTAAGCTGTGTATTTTTCCATTAGCTGCAAACTTGGTATTGGAGGGAGGGTCCTAACGGGGTAGAGGGCATGCCGCGAGCAGGACTCGAGGGTCTGAGAGTCACGCCCAGTGGAACTATGCACTAGAGTTTAGGAAAATAGCTTAATACTCAGCTCCCCAATGCAATGCTGCCAGATCCAGTGGTGGTGGCCGCCACATGACTGTGTTATGGGGACCATATAATGCTGGTGAACTAAATTTGGGGTTTACACATGCCAGATTGCATTCTAGACCTTTATTAATGGTTATCTCCATTAATCTCAACTTGTGATTTTTTTTTAAAGACTACAAATAGTATTTGAATGCTATAGGTAATTCTTAAACGTGAGGAAAAAATAAAGTATGATTTTCGATCATACACTATTGTCTACTACATGATTAACAGAAATACTGTGAATTCACTTTCATCCATACATGGAGTAACAGAAAAATTTATCTTCTTATTTCAAATGAACTAGAGGAAATGATTAACTCAAGCTATTTCCCAGAGTCCCCCAGGCTGCAGTGCAGGGCGAGGGCACACACAGAGAGCCTGGAGGTCTCCTGAGTGAACAAGTCTGCAGAGGCCAAGGCAGCGCACACTCATGGGGCCGACTGCTGGAGAAGAAAGCGTGAGCGAAAGAGTACTCCAGAAGTCTTCAGCTGAGATCCAGTCAGCACCCGTGCATAAGAAAAATTATCAGAGGCTAGGGAAGAAGCATTGAAGAAATTGGTTGAAAAATATCTAAAGGATATTATACAGGGATGGAAAAAATGTTTGGTTTCACCGGAATTGAACGACCTCAAAACACAAAGGATATCAATCAAGTAGAATCTTCATTAATGTACCAAACTAGTCATTCTAGACCTATCTAATAAAGTGAAAAGCAAGTCATTAAATGAAAAAACTATGAGAAAAAAGCCCCAATTAAATACTAAAATTAATTACACACACAAATACACATATAAACATAAATGTGTTTTTAAGTGCCAGGGATAGAATTCAAGTTTTCTGCACGAAAGGCATTTTCTTTAACCACTTAACCACATCCCTGGACCCTTGAAATATTTTTGAAAGACTGCTGTAATTAAGATATAGCACTGCTGTGTCTTATTTACTTACAATAAATACATATTTTACTTCTGATTTCTGTTACTGCTAGTAATAATGAATTCACCAAATATACTATACTACTTGAGCGAATCAAAAATAAAGATTAGAGCTGTGGTATAATCTACAGGTAGTCACATTATCATAGTTCAAATGCTTATTCAGTGAAGTAGTACTATATATATTATGCATATGACTGTGTTTACACATAAAAACACATCTCTAGCACTCTAAAGTGTATACATACACACATATGTGTATATACCCATATGTCTGTAGCATTCTGAAGCTGTGCTGTGCAAAACTAGTAGCAGAAACTACTTAGTGATAACATAGTGATTAGTACTTTGGAATATGGCTTGTGCTACTAAGATATAAATTTTAATTTGAACTAATTTAAATTTAAAAACCGAGAACCACTTTAGACAATTTTAAAACATTTTACTACACCTGGAACAATTTGAAAATAACTAAATTCTCAAATGTACTTTCAATCGAGTACTAGAAACTGGGAGTCAAGAACTTCCAATTTAGTACAAATTAAGACATACTGTAACTTGAGTGACACATCATCCTAATTTGCCTGGGGTCAAAAAAACTTTTGAGATCAGAGACTATGCAAATACAATGGGAAAATTTGGGGGTAAAACCAAGATGATTTGTTTTTAACTAAGCTGTAATTACGGCATACAAACCTAATTTTTAAGACTTTTAACATAAAATAACAAAGGAATATGCCAAAAGTTGGCAATGATAACACACCGATTATATACATAAACACCAGTACTACAGATATATTTGGTATATTTAGGATATCTAGTATATTTAGTATTGTACTTAATAGTTTCTATTCTTTTTCTGTTGATTTAGATTTGGGAGGGTCACACCCAGTTATGCTCTGTACTAAGGGATCACTCCAGGCAAAACTCGTGAATATAAAGAGCTAGGGATCAGACCAGGGTTGGCCATATACATAGGAAGTGTTACTCCTGTACTATCTCTCAGGCCCGCATGATTATTATTTTTTAATGTTTTAATTAGAATATTTAGAACTCCATGAATTTTCCATTACTTTTCTAATACACTGTTTTTCTTTTTCTTTCTTTCTTTCTTTCTTCTTCTTTTTTTTTTTTTGTACTTTCTTGGTCACACTCAATGATGCTTAGGGTTATTTTTGGCTCTGCACTCAGGAAATTACTCCTGGCAGTGTTTAGGAGACCATATGGCATACCGGGGATTGAACCTGGGTTGACTGCATGCAGGGCAAACGCCCTACACTCTGTACTATCACTTTGGCCTAGTTTTCTTTCATTTTTATATATGCACCTCTGTTACGTTACCAATCACCACCTTTTTCTCCTTTTTGGTTCCACACCTAGTAGTGCACAGGAAACCTGGTGGTGCTTGGGGGTGCCATGTATTAGCATGCACTTGGGGTTATCTCCCCAATCTGTCTGATGCTAATAATGATCAGATATCTATCTAGCACTCTTAGAGAACTATAAATTCCTGGAAGGCAATGAACATGTCTTTCTCATCTCTGCATTTTCCATCTATTAAGAGATGTTTTCTATGTGAAACAACAAATGACATTTGAGCTCATTTGACAGGAAGTGAAAAGGGTCACAAATTCATTTATTTGTTAGTAACAAAACAAAGGATTTCTATGAGAAATGCATTTATTGTGCTTATGTTTTTACACTCTATCATTATTTGTTATAAATATAAAAATGGCATATTCTCCCAGAAAATCAATTAATTCTAAAATCAAGGTCCATGATAAAAATTTGAATAACGAGACAAAAGGCAAAATTGCAAGAGTCAAGAAATAAGAAAAAGCCTACTAGTCAATGATGAAGAGGGAGACCGCAAAAACTGCTCTGCAGAAGAGGCTGGCAGAGAGCAGAGCTACAGACTGCAGAGGTCAGGTATGGCCACAAGGGAGAGATGCACCAACTACAACAATGGAGAAGGACATGAATACTTAAATGAGTGACAGCTCGGATTGTTTTATATTACTTGATTTTCATTTTAGATTTATAAAGAAGGAATTAATGTCTGATTTCAGAGAAAAGGAGATAAAGACTCAAAGAAACCACCTTTTGATCTGCAGACAAATTAATAAATGCTTATGAACTGGTTCAAAAAACTATTAAGATCGTGGATAGCTAATCTTGCGTGTATCACAGAGTGGCATTATGGCATTGCTGAGGTCAATTACAATGTCTATATTTTGTGTTCTCTATATATTGGTGTACAGATAACCAAAAGAGTCAACTCTATGATGATGTTTATCAGGTTTTTAAGTCATCTGGGAATTAAAGAGTCAAGTGGCACCACATTAAATAGAAAATAAAGAAATGAAAACTAAAAAAAAAAAGCATAAAAATTTAGGTCAGCAAAATAATACACCCCAATATAAAAAACATCAATTCAACTGATATTATGTGCCTTTTATTTTCTCCAAGATATTGTAGGCTTGATAAATTTTAAACAACAATCCAAACTCCCTAGAGGCTTATTTGTAACTGCACAGGGCAAATGGAGAGCCAAGTTACTAGAGAAATATAAACATTGTTTTATCAGAGTTGAAGAGAAAAATATGTAAGCTGAAAAAAAGGTCTGGTTAAATGCCTTAGGGAACTTAAGATTAGGTAGTTTCACTACATTTCTGCAATAAAGAAAAATTAAAGTAGCAAAATTTTATGTGAATACTTTAAAGACAATAATAAAGACTGTAAGAAAAAATTACAAAAATACACCTAACACAATCAAAAACTGGTAAGAAGTATTGTGATTTGCAGAACATCAGGAAACAAATCAATGAAAATAGTCTAAATTAAAATTAACAGTGATTGATAAGGTACTAAAAATTAAGTTTTATATTATTAATTAAGGAAATGATAGAAATATAGATTATAGTTTTCTGAAAAGCATAATACCACTAAGGTAGTGTTTTGTTATATAATTAACAAGTTCATACATCCACAAGAAACTGAGAAAGGAAAAAATATCAAGAGCTATGTTAAGAACTCAGCAAGTTTAAAGTCCAAACAAAATCTCCATATTACCCACAATAACTTATATCATCCCATGTCATAATGCTGTTCTGATCACATTTTATTCAATGTAAAAATATCTGAAAGATAACACATTAATCTTGAATTAAATATGGCAATTCAATATTACTTAATTTTGTTTTGAGGCCACATCCAGTATATCTCAGGTGCTATTTGTGGTACCCACAATTTGTGGTACCTAAGGTCGTGCTCCCTGAAGGAGCATGCAAGGCAAGTGTCTTACCTTCTGTACTATCATCATACAGATCCTCAATGTTAAGAGGTATTAAAATCTAACGTTTAAGTTAACTCGACTATTTATATAAAGTCTTCTTAAAAATCTATTTCTAGGGCTGGAACGATAGAACAGCGGGTAGGGTGTTTGCCTTGCATGCGGCCAACCAGGGTTTGATCCCCAGCATCCCATAGGATCCCCAGAGCACCACCAGGAGTGACTCCTGAGTGTAGAGTCAGGAGTAACCCCTGAGCATCGCTGGGTGTGACCCTCCCCCCAAAAAAGAAAAAAAAATCTATTTCTAATTTCTGTAGCTACAGAAATTTCTATATACGATTCTTTGTGATCTTGATTGTGAACTCATTATCACTGAAATTGACTATTTCTAGAGTCAATTTCTAGAGCCTAGATTAGTTTACACCTAAATTAAAAATAAAAAGTAGATAGCAAAGGGCACTGGCTGCAAGTAAGAGCATAGATTCTAGAGCTAAATAACCAGTTGTTTAATCAATAACACATCTCTAAATCTTTCTTATTTTATGGAGTTATAACTATTAAAGTGTTTATCTGTAGAGTACTAAGAATGTATATATTAGAATTATTAAATGCAAGATTTAATTAAAGTGTAATCTTTTAAAATGATCTCAGTATTTACCATCTAACTGCTTTTTCATGGTATAGTACTAATAACACAAACAAAACAGGGGCCAAAGTGAGTACAACGGGGAGGGCGTTTGCCTTGCACGTGGCCAACCGGGTTTGATCGCCAGCATCCCATATGGTCTCCCAAGCACCACCAGGAGTAATTCCTGAGTGCAGAGCCAGGAGTAAGCCCTGAACATCCCCAGGTGTGAAAACCAAACACAACACAACAAAACAAAACAAAAAAAAACAGACTTTGACCATAGAATTGATGTAGGGGTTTGAGGAAGGAGGAGGCAAAGTGTTCAGGGACTATGACAGAGGGACTTCTGGTGATGGACATGGATGGTGTGGTAACACTGTACTGCAGAACATATAAACATGTATAGAAATGCTACCTTACCAAAAAAAACACTTAAAAGAGAGGGAGAGAGGGAGGGTTGGGAGGAAGTGAAAAAGGGGAGGGAGAAGGATGGAGGTAATGGTGGGGGGGGGGAGGGAAAGGGAGAGGGACTTACATATCTCTTTCTTGTTCTGTTCTATGGGAACACACCTGGCTATGCTCAGGGACTGAACCCAGGTCAGCCCGTTGCAAAACAAACAAACACCCTACCAGTTGTAGTATTGCTACAGGCCCTGGAATTGTATATTAAGAAGGAAGATGCTA
Organism: Sorex araneus; assembly: GCF_027595985.1. Lineage (NCBI taxonomy): Eukaryota > Metazoa > Chordata > Mammalia > Eulipotyphla > Soricidae > Sorex > Sorex araneus. The sequence goes on from NC_073306.1 coordinate 196,875,578, forward strand.
CCGGTGACAAGTTAAGGTTTTGGCAAATGTGGATGTTTATACCAAATATCAAGGTTTTTAGTGGATCTCATTTCTGATTTGTTGTACTCAAGTGACCAACCTAAGACCAACCTAAGTATGAATTGCATTACTACTTCTTCAAAGTACGTTTTATGTTTATATATGAGCTCCTCTAGTAAAGATAGCTTTTTTCCCAAAAATCCTGTTCTAAATTCTTCCAGAGTCAATCTCTTTTTTCACTACTCATGCACTCGCTCACACCACCTCTCTCTCACACACACACCACAAAGATCTGTTTTAAATTTGAGAGTAGGAAATGTAGAAATAACTGAAAAAAGAAAACAAAAGACAATTTCTGAATATTTTGTTTCCCAAAGCTGGAGTTTCAAGATGTCTAAATAATTATGACAATCTCAAAGAAAATTAGTCTAACTCCAATAAACCCAAATAAAGAAGCAACAGATGGGATGGATGTGTCTGTGTGTGTGTGTGTGAGGGGGAGTTGGGGAGTTCAGGCACAGATGCTGGTCTTCAGGGCTTACTCCTGGCAGTGCTCAGAGACCTCCAAGCAGTGCTGGGATTCCAAGGAGTGTTGCTTCCACAGGCACATTGCCAGGCAACCACCCTGACTGCCAGTCTCTGACCCTGAAGCAGATTTTTATTTTTTAAAAAAGAAGATAAAGTATTGTTATGTTTATCTATTTATTTATTTGGAATTGGGAGCCACACTGGGCTGTGCTCAGGCGGCACTCAGTAATTCCAGAATGCCAAGAGGAACTCCTGGCTCCATGCTCGATACCACACGTGGCAGCGTTCAGGCAAAAATTTATGGTTCTGGGTTTCAAACCACTGTCCCTGACAGCCGTGCTAGGAAAGCCATTCAACCTTTATACTTATCCAATCCCCAAAGCAGATGTTTAAAACACAGTAAAACAGTTTTACTCAAGAAGGATATACTGCATTAAAAATCTAAACAATAAAAAACTTTAATTTACATATCACTTTGCATAATTCATAATCAAGTAAAAGTTATTTTAGAAGTATAATCAGTTATTTCACCACTCATAATTCAAATCCAGTAAGAAATAGCTGAGTGAATTTTTTCTGTATTTTTGTAAAACTATTTGGGTAAATTTTATATTTTTGTCTGTGTTTCAATTCCATGCCCTACATGAACTTAAAAAAATAGTAACTGGTTTAAGGGGTTTGAAGTGATAGTACAGTATGTAGGGGGTGTGCTTTGCATGTGGTAGACCTGGGTTTCGACCCCACATCCCATATGATTCCCATATACTGCCAGGAGTAATTCCTGAATGCCAAGAGTAACTCTTGAGTATCACCCAAACTCGAACCACTACACCCCTCCCGCCCCCCGCAAAAAAATCTGGTTAAAAAAGATCAATAGGCTGAGAAAAATAATTCTAATAAATACCAGGTTCAATTCAATTGTATGCATAATCAACATTAGTTCACTATGGTTCATTAAAAGTCTGAAAAATTTCTGTAAAGGTAGATATATAGCAATATGGTAGCTGAGAAAGATGGTTTCTAAGTCAAATCAATGTAAATTTGACATCAGCCACGTCATTTGTCTAAATAAAGTGATGTTTACCTGACTCTCCCCACTGCTCCCTCTCTCCTCTTCAAAATCTAGATTTAAAGAACTGAACATTTAATGACACTGAATAAGGTTTTACACTAAAACAATTTAAAGCTCTATAATGTACACTGAGTCACCCTCACTTTTGCCCCACAACTCCAGAAATTCATCAAAATCATAATTAAAATATTACAAATATTTATTCTAAAGGCCATCAATGTTTATCTTATTAAGAAATCTTGTAAGTTAGGTCCCCAGGTGTTTGTTCAGGATAAAACATAAGCCATCTTCTCTCCAAGTTCACTTTGCCCTAATATGTAATCATAAATTACCTTCTCTCAATTCTTTCTTCCTACTTAATAGTTTTAGAGACACAGACAGTTATACTCATCGGTCAGATTGACATGCCTTGGTCAGTAAGACCACAATTTTGAAAGAAAAAATAAAGGAAGCTGCTCTATATAAGATGCCAGAATAAAAGTGTGCCTTTATTAATGTTGAAGGTTTTTTTTTAATACCATGATGAATTTTAAAGCATATGTTCTACTTTAAGATAAGTAGAAAAAACACACAAACCTTAAGTCAGTTATTTTTTCTCCTTACTTCATTAAAGTATTAAAAAACAAAAACAGCTTACTGACGACCTAGTATTGGAGCATCACCAATAAAATACATTTGGCATTTTATTTCCTTATTGGTTCTGGGAAACGCTTGACAATATTCAGGAGAAACTCCTAATTCTACGCCCAGGAGTCACTCCCAGTGGTGCTTAGGATACCACATGTTGCCAGAAAATGAACCTGGGTCCACAACAGGCAAAGACACGTGTGCTTGACATACTCGACAGAGCTACCTCTACAGGCACAGCATTTTAAAATGTAGATGCAAATTTATTTATAACTGTGGCTCAGGTCTCTGACCAGAGACAAAGCTGTCTATGATTTAAACCACCGCCATTCCTGCTTTTGGAACTCACCTGTGCATCAATATCAATGGCAGGGTAGATAGGAAGCATGGCTGAAGGAGAGATGATAGGACTTGGAGTTGGAGTCTGAGGCTGGGAAATGGAAGCTGCGATACTGTGGGTAGGAGTGTTTGACAATGCAGACGCTCTTCCACTGACTGCTGTTGAACAAAATAACTGGACTTAATAGGGAGGATACACTGTTAGGAACAGCAACAAATAAATTTTATAAAATACTAAAAACTCAAAAAAATGTCTATAGATAAATTGCCAGAGCACTAAATAACTCATCTTCCTGATTATTTCTGACTTTGAACAAGAGAAATTATAATGTATATTGGCAAAAACAAATTTTCTAAATAAAAAATCAACTGAAAAATTCCCCTCAAGATATATAATCATAAAACTTTCATTCAAAATAATCCTGAAAACAAAAGTTTTCTTATGAATTAAAATAAATGCAAATGGAAAGCTGTACATTTTTATCTTATCAGAAAGGAAAAGACAGTCAAGTCCATAAATAGAAATTTTACCTGCCAATTTTGTACCTAATAATCTAGACTAATGAGAATATCATTGTTTGAAGAGAACCTCACTGCACAGTCAATTAAAAGACCTACCATTGTTTTACTAACAGAAGACAGGGAGTAGTAATATTCTGCATTGTAGTCCTCAGTAGGACAACACAGTTAAATATAAAAAATGTGAGCCTCACAGAAAAATGTAGTTTGTCATGTATAGAATTATTTTGAGGGAGGTCGATGCTCACCAAATAATCCAGCAAATACAATGACTTATGAAGACAAATTAAAAGAATTTGAAGTCAATGAATACATACAATCATTTTACAAGTGTAGACTATTTTTGATTCTTCTATGATATTACCAAATCATTTTCACCAAAATAAGCAAATTAAGAATAATGTAATTCTGTATTTGAAAAGGAAAAATGTGAAAGGAGGTGGCACCCATCACCCCTGCCCCCAATATAAAAATACTCTATAACTAAAGTATAAGCATTGATCTTTGAACGGTCAACAGTACTGTGTATGTGCATTTCCAAATTAGTTGTAAACTACATTAGACAAAACAATCATGATGCACAGCTAGATCTGAAACCAGCAAAAGAGGTTATGATCCTGCCACAACAAACTAAAATTGATCTTATTATAACAATTTTAAATATGGTATTCAATTAAGATATCTATTTTACATGAAATCCTTAGTTCAGGCACAAACACACACTACACATTATAGCAACACACATTCTGTAATTATACATTTTTAAGTCCACTTAAAAGCCAAAGGGAAAACAAAGGAGGAAACAAAACAGAACAAAACAGAACAGAACACGGTTTAAATCCTGAGGGATTCAGATTCATAGATACGGGCATGTATTAGTACATTAACTAGTACTCGAAACTGTTGCTCGTATTTATACTTTCAACTTAAAAAAATAATTTTACTGTACATATTCTGGATATAAAGTCCAAGACCATGTCCAAAACCTATGCCTGTTAAATTGATTCCATATTCTCCTTGACTGGAATGATATTCACAAAGGAAAATGCTATCTGTATAAGCAGTAACTTAAACAGAATGATAATTAATCTATCCAAAGGACTTCTTTATTTTGTAAGAGACAGTAAACAAAACCACTTAAGATTTACTGCTAAGTGACTACATTAAAATTTACATTTCAATTGAAATGATATTTTAAAGAACCTATTAAAATTAATTTTTTTATTTTGTGTCAAATTGGTTAATTCACTGAAAAGGAGATGGGAAAACTCAAAATAGCTAATTCTGTTTCATTTCGGAGTCAGGATGTTGGCTTAATAAAACTAGCAGGCACCGAATCTCTACTTATTAGATTAACAACTATAAATATATAAGTGGTACCTGAAGGGACTGTTGTACAGATATATACATATGGGACTGTATTTAAGGGTTTAGATATTTTAGAGAGAAAAATTTAAACACCAGATAAAAAACAGGAATAAACTCAAAAGAACAGGCAAGAAGTTAATACTGGTTAAACACAAAGAACTGATTTTGCATTGGCAATTATGAAGAACAGATAAGAAAATTTTGGCCATCCACATATTAGAGAAAAAAACTAAATCTTTTAAGAGTTATAAATAGGAACAAAGAAAGACCAGCAGTTACATCACAGGGAAGGAAGACTAAGCCTAATGATATAGCAAGATAGTAAGAACCGCCCCCAAAGAAAAGTTAAATGGTTACTAGGAAATGATCATTAATCAACTGAAAAATAAGTACTATTATATAAGTTTATAGAAAGGCTACATAGTGGACATCTGAATATATTTGCTTTTTTATCTTTGTGTACAGTGTGATGATAGGGGTGGATACGATACAGGTCTTTTAGTCATTCCTCCTTCTGGTCTTCTCTCCCTTCCCCACATAAATAAGCACACTAAAAGGTAAAAGTATTTCTTTTAGTGTAAGAAGTCAACTTCACCTCTCCTGAAGTGTGAGCCTTAAAAAAATTTAAATGAAAATACTGAACACATTGGTTTCTGTCTAGTAAATCAATCGACAGAAAAGCATTACAAATCTCTGATAATCTTGCTATGCACAAGTGCACAACCCAAAAGTACTGCTGAGCTACCAGAGGCATACCGGATAAAACTGGCAACTTAAGAGAAAAAAATTTCCATCTTCATTAGTATGGAATACCCATTCTAAACTGAAAAAGTAACACTTAGGTTTATACATTCTTTGATAGTGAAAGTGAGAGAAAGAATACATGAACTAGCAGTAATGGTCACTGAATCAATATAACATTTAGGATTCTGGCTACTTTTTCTCCAATTTCTGTAAAATAGCCAATGTCTTTTTAGTGGTATTTGAAATTATAGCTAGTTAAGAATGATCAGTAGCATTTGAAAAAATTTCGAACATACCAGAAATTGTTTAGAAAATGTTTATATTTATCAATAATGTTTAATAGCTCTTACTACTTAATGCTATCATTTTTCCCCCAAGGCATCTAATCCACCCTAAGAATAGCAAAATTCTTTATTTCATTCATATTACTTTGGTGATAGTGAGAAAAGTTTGGTAAACTTCAGAGCAGTCAATTATCAACAAAAATTTGTCTATTTAACTGATCTCTTAGATTCTGTGTATTAAATATCTCAGCACTATACAATTTATTCACCTATTCATTTAAAATGTGAAAACTAAATTATGTATAACCTCACCATTTGTAAATTATTAGTAAATTACTAAAACACAGTTCCAAAACTAGAAAAATCCAATCATCTTAATAAGTCGAGGAATAAAAAAGGGGAAGGGAGTAGATGAAAGTGACCAAAATTCAACTATTTTCTCCCTTTGTTTTTCCCTTTTCATTTTTCTTTTCTTTTCTTTCTTTCTTTCTTTCTTCCTTCCTTCCTTTCCTTCTTCCTTTCTTCTTTTTTTTTTTGGTGCCAGGAATTGAACCCAAGGCCTTAAACATGCAAGTCAAGTGCTACGTCACTGAGCTACATCCCTGATACTTTTTTTCTTTAAAAAAAAAAAATGAAGAAAATTATCCTTTCCAGTGTATCATTCTTGTATTTTATAATCCTGTAAAAATCTCTTTCCAGTGCTGTGTTACAGACCTCATGAAAAACAAGTACCAAAACCTAGAGCCATCAATAAAATCTTATAAAATATTTCTTCTTGCCAATGGAACTATTATGAAACACAACTTCCCTGGCTATACATTAAAGCTCTATGATTTCAACACTGTCAAGGAATTACATGTTCCCATAATACAATTAGAAAGCAGCTACACATTGAAATTCACAGGATAAAAATCACTGACATATAATATATTCGACCCCTATTAGGCTTGATACTTCATTATTGCTGTAAAGGTGTGCTTTTTTTTTTTTAAATATCCATCATTTTTGAGGTCTGATCCATTAGTATATAAGGTATTTCTGATCCCAAATAAGTTTCCTGATGTGTCTTACTAGTTTTCACTTCGACCAATTTCCCAGTTTATTGGTGTGAATGCAAAACAAAAAAAGAAAAAAGAAAAAAAAAAGAAAAAAAATCAATCAATATTTTGAACTTAAAGAGAAAAAACAAAAAGTAAAACATCAACCCCACTAATGAAAAACCCAGATTCTCCCGCCTATCTAGCTAAGCCAGAAAGTTTAGTTATGTGTACTGAATGAACTAATCTCTAATTTGACCTGAGTCCACGAGAACTTCTGAGACTGAATTAACTAATACTTCTAAGTCTATACATGGGTAAAGAGTCCAAAAATAGTTCTCAAGTTGGGGAATGGCAAAAAATTCTGACACACTCTTACTCTCCTTAAGCAAATCATATTTGATACCTGCTCATAATAATATAAACCCACCTGCCATGATGTCATCCAGCGTGTCATTGAGGGTCTGAGCAGGGCTGGCTACCATTAACCCTTGTTGTGTTTCTGTCAGAATTCCTTGCCCCAGCCCTGCCAACTGTGCTTGGCCCAGTACTGGCTGTCCAACTATTACTCCTTGTAGTTCTGTAAGATTTGCGATGGACCCTGGAGGCAAGGGACCTGCCGCCAGAGGCAAAGCTTGAGGCATGGCCAGAGGCTGGATTGGTGCAAAACCCATCTGAGCAGCAGCTGGCTGAGGTTCCTCTTTAAGCAAAACTGGATCCACTTGCTGTAATCGTGCATAGTCTCCTTCGGAAAGCTGTTCTCCAACCCCAACAGGAGTTAGTAGTCCCAGATGTTGACAAGACTGCTGCTGCTGCTGTTGAAGCTGAATTCTTTGAGCTTTTACCTCTAGATACTGCTTTTTCAGTTGCTGCTGAGTTTTCAGTTGGAGCTCTCGTTCTACCTTCTGGAGTTCCTCCAAAATCTTTTGTTTCTTCTGAATTTGTTCCTCCCTTGTTTTGTTCAGCTCCTCAATCTTCTCCTTGGTAAGCTGGTCAGCATGAGCAAGTTCCAAGGACTGCAGCTGTGCATTCTTTTCTATGGCTTCTTTAATCCTCTGTTCCAGTTCTGTTAACTTTCCCTGAGCCTCTTCTACAATGCTCTCTGGAGACTGATTGGTGATGTAACCCTGTACATCCTGGCTGTTTGCTGGCAAATGGCTGCTGGACTTTTGTTTAGAAGCAGCTGTGTGAAAAAGAAACCCCCTCAGAAGTGCACATGAATGGCATCCTCATTACAGAGTTACTGTTGGGAGGTTTAGTGCCAACAGTTATGCACCAAGTTATCACATCCATAGAAGGTGAAAAATGCACTGCTAAGAAGTTAAATTCACCTTCTTTATCATAAATATAAGTATGTATGTATTTTATGTGCATAGAGAAATCTTTGAGAAATTAATTCCAGAATTTAAAAAATATCACATGGCTAAAATTATACAATAGATTAATGCAGATCTGTGACAGCTAAGTGGTACAACTAAAGTAAAATCTAAATTATATGTAGATATTTCAAGTGGTCATAAAGATGTAAAAACTCATAACAGAAAAATAAAGTTAAATTATTAAGGTGTAGGGAAAACTTCAATCTCTAAGTAAAGTTTTTTCCATATATAATAGGCTGTGCCTTTTAAACACACACACATACACACAAAGTACCCAAAACCTGAAGAGCACCAGAAAATTTAAATCCAAGTAAAATATTTTTCTCTGTTGGGGTCTATTGTCTTTGAAACTGATAAAGGTAAGATACACATTCACATAGTCACACAGCTACCTGGCCAGTAGAGAACTGGGATTCAGTTTCCCTGGAAGAAAAGATGCTGGGCTACGCCATCCACTGTATCTTCAGACCGCCAGGTGAATAAACAGATCTGGCCACAGATATAGCAATCAGCTGTTTGCTATACCAGTCAAAAAAGGGTGCCAAGGCTCTAGGTTAGTAGTAGTGATTGAATGAAAATAGCTGGTGGAAATATTTGATACTCTTGCTGGGAAAGTAATATAGGTAGTCAAAAACAAAAATTAAGAACACAATGGTACTTCAGATAAAACACTTAAAAAAGAAAAACTAATTGGAGCTGGTAGCAGTAATGTTTTGGGATATACGTTTTGGTTTTTCTTTTTGTGGTGCTGGAGATCAAGTCCAGGACCTCACAGATGTGAGGCATGCATTCTACCACAGAGACACATCCCCATCTCCCCGGGACATAACTTTTGAAGATGTATGTGGAACACCCAGAAATTAATTAAAGATCTTAGATTTCTAAAGAAGCAAACAAGCATACTGGAGTAACTTTGAATTTATGACTGAGAAATGATATCCCAGGTATAAGATCTGTAACTTTTGTTACCCTAAAATAAATTGTAATTTTGGTGCAATTTATTAATCTCAAATCATATGCGACTACAGAAATTTAAGTGATTTACAAAAATGTTACCCACCTATACCCATCCCAATATATGAATATAAACAGAATGACTAGTTATTAGAGCAAATCATAATGATCAGAATTGCAAAGAAAAGTTTTTGATTTTCTCTTAATACTTGCAGCACAAATTAGTATCAACTATCTGACCTCCCTAAATCATGCTTCTCTCTTGTTTAAAAAAGCAAACCAAACAAACAAACAAAAAAAACCCTTTATATCAACTTAGCAAAATTCACTTTTTGTGGAAAAAGAATTTTGAGAGGCTGGTTTTTTATGTGGATAATACATAATAAATAGTCCTTAGAAGTATAACTGACCTTTATTCCTGATGGGAAGAGTAGCGGCGACATTGGCAGGAGGTTTGTCAGGCTCCTGAGGTGGGACAACCATGGGCAGTGCTTGAACTGGTACACGAGGAGCCTAAGGGAACGAAAAACGTTACTGAAAAGTGAGTAATGGGCCGAAGAGATAATTCAACCTGCTGAGTGCATGCTTTGCATTCAGGACGCCCATTTCAATCCCCTGCAAAACATGGTCCAAAAAACACTGCCAAGAGTGACACCCTGAGCACAGATCCAGAAGTAGGCAAGGAGCAGTGCCAGGGATGTCTTCCTCAACTCACAAAAGTTATTCATAAAAATTTTAACATGGCATTAATGTCAAACAATGACATATTCATTTGAAGTATACTGGTGTGAAATTATTTTCTATGACTTTGTAAATGGACTCTTGAACTTAAATGATGACATTTAATTACTGAAATCAAGCATTTAAATGTCATTATTCAGGTAAAGCAAAATCATATTCATGCAGAATCTGATGAGATTAGACATTCATTAGCCATATCAAATACATGTGTCAGCAAAAAATAAAACCCACATAAAACAAAGTGATCACCCTAGTTTAAACAGAAACTATAAGCCAAAGAAAAGAGATGATTAAATTCTTATCATACATAAAATAATCTAGCTTAAACTGAAATTAAAAACAAAAGAATAAAGATATGAGATAATTAAATGCTTACCCTATTTAAATCATGGGATGGGGGGGTTAACTGAGAGACATCTGGCGGAGGGGCTGATAGCAAATTATTAGGGTAGTCCAAAAGATAGCAAACAACACTTGTATGGCCACCTTTTGCTGCTTCTATCAACATGGTTGAACCGTCCTTAAAGAGAGGATATGGAGATGGGGAAATATTAGTTTAAAAAAGCAGTAAGAAAGATAAAAACAATAGATTGTCAGATACTTAAAATCCTGGGTTTAGTAAAAATGATTTCTACTATTAAAACACAAGGAAATAAAAATAATTGCCATTACACATAAACAAATGATATTTAGAAACATTCAAGAGTTAAGAATTAAATTTAAGTGAATTACGTACTTTTAAACGGTGAGTCGGATCTGCCCCATGAGCTAAAAGAAGTTCCACAACTGCCAGATGACCTCCAGCACAAGCCAAGGAGAGTACTGTATGGTCATTATTAGCTGTGGTTCTATTCACATTTGCTCCTAAAAGCAGAAAAGCAGGAAAAATCATGCTGATAGTGTAGCTTCTTAAATTATGGAGAGTTTCAAGGTATAAAGAGTAGAGGGATTAGTATAATAAAGTCCACACACTCATTACTCAACTCACACAGCCAACTTCAATTTCACGTATGCCCCTATCAATTCTCCTCTCGTATTGAATTTTCAAAAGCAAATCCCAAATAAACACAAAACAATTTCTTCCACAAATATACATACCAGAATGTAGCAAAGATAAGGATGAAAGTATGTTACTTCTAACATAAATCACAGCTTAAGTAGTAAATATCTAGGAAACTTTAGTAAATGTCTAGGAAATAACTTAAAGGAAATCTCTCTCTCTCTAATATATAGTTAAGGTTTTATGTATTTAAAGTATATAGATCATGAAAAAAATATTCAATACATTTTGGGTATTAGTCAAATTCAGTTTTAGGTCCAGTGTTTTTGTCATGTCATAATTATTACCACCTCCCTATTATGACAAAGGAAACGTAAGTACAAGGAAATATAAAGTAAGAAAGTTACAAGTGATTTGGCTCTCAAGCTGCTCAGTATAAACGTTAGCTATCCAGAGTTTAAGATACATTATCACATGTATTATTATTGCATATATATTACTGAATGATATATCGTACAAGGAAAGAAAAAGTTATCAAAACTAAGCTTTACTAAGAGATTTTTTTTTTCTTTACAGAGTGTTTAACAATCCTTGCACGATGTTTCTCACTTAGCAATCTAAACTGCCACTGGCTTCTCTCTACTAATTGATATCATAAAGTATTCTTAGCCTCTCAATCTACATAAATATTTGAGGGCAGGAAACAGAAAGCTTCGGGGATAGAAAAAAAAATATTCTTTTCATGAACCTACCTTTGCTGATTAAGAACTGAACAGTGCAAACATGACCAGCTCTTGCAGCTTTCATTAAGGGAGTTCTTCCACCTTCAGATTCATGCTCCTGTTTAAAACATAGACTTAATTACTATTCAATGCCACTTTGCAACATCCAAGGGCAAAGAAATGAACTTACTTAAACATCAGAATCTAAAGCATACTACGAAATACAGCATACTAAGAAATACATCTCTAAATTTAAAAACATTCTCAAACTGAAAACATGGCCTAAGCAAGTAATTTAAGACCTGGAGTTATAATTATGTGATTCTGACACATCCTGTGTAAATTTTTCTTTCTTTCTAAAAATAGGATTTGGAACCTTAACAGTTAAGAACACCACACAGTCCTCTCCAATTTCACTATCCTTCCTCAAATTCAAGTGATTTGTACTGTTGTAAATTTATTATCTATAATAATTTCCTCTTTTGATTAATTTGGGATGGCAGAGATGATACCAGGGTCAGCCACATGCAAGGCAAGCACCTGACCTGCTGTACAATCTCTCCTGCCCCCAAACTTCCTCTTTTTATATACTTCCAATTATCTTTCATTATTTTATTTATTTACTTTGTGTTTTGGGCCTCACCTAGAGGTGCTCAGGGAATCATATAGGGTGTACAGAATCTATCGAAGTCTGCCAAGTTCAAAGCAAACCCCTACCCGCTCTGGCCTCATTTTTCTTTTTTTATCTCATGAAAACAAGGCTACTAACAATCTACATACCTCAAATCATAAACTTAAGGATATTACTAAAGATTCGTGGCTTTAAAAGGTTGGCGAATCGATTATATTCTTATTACTGGCGAGTAACTGAGGCTATATGAAAAATTTTCACATCTTAGAATATTAAAGTTTGAGGAAAAAGTACTATTTATAAAGTACTACACATTTTAACTTTGTAACACATAACAAATATACAGACTAACATTCATATGAAATGAACAACCAATTCATGGCTCTATTAAATTACAGTTTTTCAACACAATTTTCTAGAAAGTTTGCTTTCACTGCTTATATTTCACAGCCACTGTGATAAATACTAGAAATTTAGTTCCTAAGCTAAATCTCAAAATAAAATGAGGGTAAAGTATACATAGAAGTACAATAAAACATGTATTAAGTGCTTAAAGAGTGTAGTAACATTCAGATGAGAAAATCAAAATACTGACCTAATCAAATTCAACACTTTCCCTTCAATAATGACAGATTGAATATATTAACTCTATAAAACTAGCTCATGGAGGAGCTATTTCTGTCTGTATATAAATTTATTTCATAAACTATATTCTACAAGAAAATACACCTGAATGTTAATCTCAACCCCATGAATACATTTTGGTGCCTACATCTTTATTAAAACCTAAATTTTCATGTCTTACTACCCCTTTCAAGGGCTAAATTCAAAGATAAATTTTCTCCTTTACATACATTTACAGCACCTCCTAGTGAAGAGCCAGGGACTGAACCCAGGTCTCATGCATAGAAGAAATGCACTCTGAGCACTGAACCACATCCTGAGCCAATCCACACACATTTGCTCTATGCTTTCACACTTCTCAAGCTGTCCTCATATTTTTCTTTCAAGTGGAATTTTATATATATATACCTGTGTATATATATACACATATATTTTTCATATATATATACACACACACATACACACACACAGACATATATATAAATAAACAGTCCAGGAGTGATCCCTGAGCAACCTGGGGTATAGCATCCCCCACCACTTACCCCCTCCCCTAGTAAGAAACAAAGCCAGCAAAGGCTCAGGCCCCTAGTAGTCAGAAAATAGTGGGGATGAATCACACCTTCTGGTATCGGCTTTTTTTTTTTTTTTTGCTGTTAACTTTATAGCAAATTGTACCAGTTTTCCATTTGCTTGTACCAAGTGATCATCTGCTGTAGCAACCATATGATGTAGCGACACACCACCATAAAGAGAAATAGAGAAATATATATATGCATATATACACATACACACATGTGTGTGTGTGTGTGTGTGTGTGTGTGTATATATATGTATGTATATGCACTTCTGCACTTCTCAGAGAGCCTAGCAAGCTACTGAGAAAATCCCACCCACACAGAAGACCTGGCAAGCTCTCGTGGCGTATTCGATATGCCAAATACAGTAACAATAACAGGTCTTATTCCTCTGACCCTGAAAGTCTCCAATCGTTGGAAAAAATGAGTAAGGAGAGGCTGTTAGAAATCTCCGGACTGGGACAAATGGAGACGTCACTGGTGCCCGCTTGAGTAAATCAATGAACGGGATGACAGTGATACAGTGATATAGTGATATAAACAGTCATATGTATCATTCTCTCACCCAGACAAAATATGATTTCTTATATGACATCTGTACCTATTCTAAGCTTCTTTACTCTTTATTATTTTCCTAAATATAATCCACTGGATTATGGCATCAGATTTCATACTTGTTACTCAAAGTTACAAGAAGGAAAATACATTAAACTACTTAGCATTTTTAACTCCTTATGATTAATAATGCAATAAATAGTGCAGTACAATGTATTTTCTAAGTTGCAGTGAAATACCTCTAAACTGGTTTGCCTTTTTATAAAAAAATAAGGCAAGCTTCTAAAAATAACTAAGTACATGAGAAAATGTATCTGCAATACATGTGTTTATTCTGAGGCCACATCTGATTTTGCTCAGGGATCACTACTGGCAGAGCTCAGGAAACCACGTGCAATGCCAGGAACAGAACCTAGGTTAGCTGTGTGCAACGCAAATACCTCAGCCTCTGTAATAATGCTTTGGCACATGCCATACAATGTTAATGTATGATTTTAATGTGTGGAAAAGACAAATCAAAAGCAAGTAAATCTGATTTTGTTTACAGTCACTAAATTTTAAATTATTTTTATTTTTGTTTTTGAGAGGTGATGGTAGAGAGGTCTTCATTTTAAACATTAGAATATAAAAAGTTATACAACTTACCAGATCTGCTCCTGCCTGAAGTAAGACATCTGCTACATCAGTATGACCATTTTCACAGGCATATGTTAGTGCCGTATCTCCTGTTGCTGTTGTTGCATGAACGTTAGCTCCTACATTGAGTGAAACAAAACAGTATAAACAATCTTAAGACAAATGATAGCATTAAATTTTTTTCTAGATGTAGTAAGTCTTTATCTGAAACAATACATATCCATTTCTAAAACAAAATGCTGTCGACATTTTTAAGAAAAATAATGAAGAGACTCTGTCCAATAATTAAAGCCGTAAGTTCAAATACCAGTTATTCAAAATAAGTTAACGTTTATCAGACTTTTTTTCACCTATTCTATATATCAAAAAACCAGAAAATAACTGCACTGTAATAGTTTTACTTATACAAATCACACTAAAAAAATTTCTCCAAATATCAAAATACCTACCTGCAGCCAGTAAGTATTTAACTAACTCCAAATGACCTTCCTGAGCAGCTTCCATTAAAGGAGTGGAACACCCTAGTTCTATATCCGCTCCAGCCTTAATGAGAAAGTCCGCCACTTCCAGAAAGCCTCCACAGCAAGCCAGAGTCAAGGCAGTTTCTTGGGTTTCTTCTGTCTGTGCATTAATATTTGCTCCTAAAATAAAGATTCTAATTATTTAAAGAAAGCAAAACATGCCGTTTCTTAACCAACTGTACTTCAAAAACAAATATTACTTTATTAAATGATAAAATGCCTCTACCTCTTGAGAGAGCTATAAATACAGCTATTTATTTTTAATTCCCACCCACTAGTCCATATTTGCTGTATACAGCTTGAACTAGATTTATTCTGACTGGAGGTACCACAGAGATGACAAGTCAAGACTTTTAGAGAAACTATACTACATTCCTTCACTATAAATATTAAAAATAAAAAGTGATAAAAAATGTTGGTGGTGAGAAACAAGTTTTAACAAACTATTACATCTGCCACCAAATAGTGAATGATTTTATGCTATTAGCTGTATAATACACGTAAGGATATAATAGGGGTCAATTAATTTGCCCAAAATCATGACATTATCATCATTACCACTAACACCATCACCACAGCTAACTCTTAACAGACACTGAATTTAAAGAGCTTTAAGCAAATATATATTAACTCACAATAACCCTATCAAAACTGAGGCACAGCAGTTCAAAACTTGCCTATGTTTCAAAATGGCAAGATAAGAAGGTCACTTACAAAAAATATGCTTTTAGAATTCTATACAACATTATCTCAATATTAGATCTCTGAGATCTAATATTTTAGGGTTGTGACCCCTAAAATTTCTTTTTAATAAAATGTAACAATCCTTTCATATTTATCTAAAAAAAGTTTTTGTTGTTGTTGTTGAGAGTGGGGGAGCGGGAGGGGAGGATGGTTTGGTTTGGAGGCCCCAACCAACAGTGTTCAGTGCTTACGCCTAGCTCTGCACTCAGGGGTCACTCCTGATAGGGTTGGGGACCATACGGAGTGTTGGGGATTGAGCCCAGGTTGGCCACAAACAAGGTAAACACCCTACCCCCATCTCTTGACCCATGGCATTATTTGTTTTTTTATAGGTCACACTCCTTGGTGATGCTACTCTTAGAAATGCTCTACCCACAGTGCTATCACTCCAGGCCTCACCAAGTTGGCTTTTAAAACTTTTAAGATGCTGGGAGGGAACCTGGGAACACTGGTGCTGGGAAACGGCTCTGGTGGAGGGACGGGTGTTGGAATACTGTAGGACTGAAACTTAATCATGAACAGCTTTGTAAAGCTGTGTAAAGGTCTATCTCACAGTGATTCAATAAAAAGTATAAATAAAATAAAATAAAATTTTAGAGGCTGCAAATACTAAGTGGAAACTGAATTTTAAACTGAAGATATCTTAACACAGTATCTTTCAAAAGAAGTTCAAGCACTGAGCTTCTTAAAAACCTTTATATTTATGTAATCTTTGCATTCTCATTAGTCTTTATGGTAGGATTTCCTATGCTGGGTTTCATAAGACATTGTAAATATCTGTTTATATCTGTTTTGCTTTTTTTTTACCTTGGCCTAGAAGTAATGCCACCATTTCTTCATGTCCTTCTCGAGCTGCTTCCATCAATGGTGTATAACCTTCATCATTGACCTCTTCCAGGCTAGCTCCTCTTTCAATAAGTAATGCCGCAAGCTCCACATGCCCACCACACGCAGCCAAAGTCAACGGTGACTCAAAGGAATCAGCAGGCATGTTCACTTGGGCACCACTGTCAAGAAGTAACCTGGCTACTTCAACATGACCATCCTAATTACAATGTAATAAAAAAATTCAATCAGCACCATCAAAATTATCTTTAAATTATGAATACAATAATTAGCAAATAATGAAATTAACTAATCTACATTCAAAATGAATAAATCAACATTAAACACTGACTAAACCAGCATTTATTAAGACCTATCTGTTTTTTCTTTACTACAATACAGGAAACCAAAATTGAGAATGTAGAAAAGGAATTAGCTCAATCAAGCTTATTAAACCATCAAGAAAAAAATGTTTAAGTGCATGAAACGGGTGTACTATGATACCACAGTTAACAGCATCACTTTATGGCACAAACTTAAACACTAAAAAGAATCAAGTTCAGAAAACAGATAGTAGGACGTTTACAGAAACCTGAAAGAAAACCAAAAGTAAGGTAAAAAGCACAATACTTTTGGGAAGAGTTACAGAATTGTGGATGATTTTATTTTTGAAGTAAAATAGATTCATTTTGAAGAAAAATGATCAAAGGAGAGAAGAGAACACATGACTGGGTGTGATTCCAGCAGCAGATAACGCATGCTGCTTGCCTGTACAAGGGCTGTTCCCAGACTGTTGCTCTAATTGTAGACAAAAGGAAACACTATGCTAAAGGTTGTTCCTTGGCTGTTCAATTTATGTCTGCCAGTGAAAATAACGAAAGAAAGTTATTTCTTACTATAGGCTTTACTAGACTCACCTTCCCCATAGCTTTCTTAGCTACTGGAGATACCAAGGTTCTATTTTTCCTTTTTCCCTGTCACATACCTTCTTATACTATGTCATATCCAACAGGCATCTCATTTTTATTTGAACATGTCACAATTTGTTTTTGTCACTTTTGTATTCTTTAAGCTAACCGTTTTCTTCCTACATTAATTTTCAACTCCTTATATTTTCCATAACGTCGAATTTAAAATGTTCTTTTAAACAAAGCTTCTACGTCTGTTTGCTAATAAAATGATTCCTCTAGAAATAAGTATTCGGGAAATACTTATTTCTGGTGTGTGCTGTTTAGATCTATAGAGTTTTCATTTTAATTTCTTAATCTACATATAGGTTTGCTTCTCTAGTATGAAATATATAGCCTGATGTCTTAAGCTATTTACACTGGAACACAGTAACATAATTATTAGTGTTAGTAATAGTAGTAATGTTTCTTACAAATATCATCTCATTTAAACCTTACAAGAAGCCCTGAGAAGGCTGTTATCATCTAACATTTTAACATTAAAAACATTTTAATAGATGAGGAACTCAATCTTCAAACTAAAAAAAAAGCTTGCTCGAAATTAGTAATGCAAACAATGTAACAGTAATAAACAAGAAAAATAAAATTTAAATAGCCACCTAGTGTATTTACAAATTAGTAAAATTCAATGCAAATCATCTTTTCAAAAATCATTATATACAGAGAACATAAGAAACACCAAACTCATTTGAGGCATAAGTCTACTTTAGCACCTTTCCCCTCATACGTTTATCTATATTGCTATTCTAATACATCTGTGCCAAAAATCACACTGACATACAGAGGTACTAACAGCATTATGTGTTCTAAGAATAATTCTACACCAAAATACCTTAAAAAAAGTAATACACACGTCATGCATACTTAACAAAAGGTATTAGTTCAATAAAACAAGACTAATTTCTATTTTTTGATAAATGTTTGCTCTAATGAACATAGTATCCTAAGCATATGTTCATCCTTTATAGATTATATTCTCCCCTTTAATATCAATTAACTTTTAGGAAGACATTTTTGTGCCAATTAAATAAAAACAGCATAGTTAACTGAGACTAAGGAAAATGAAGATAGCACTATATTTCAAAAATCACCATTAGTAGAAGTTAACATAGTACAATCAACTTTGAAAATGATTAATAATTCATACACCTCAGATTTTGCTCTATAAGTCACCTGAAATGAACAGAATCTTTGAAGTTAATGCGAAGGTACTCACTGTACACTAGGTGTCTCTTTCTACTTAACAAGTGTACTTCATGCATCCATTTCACTAAACTTACCATGCAAGCCTCCATTAAAGCAGTGTGCATTTCATCTGTTTTATGCTCTTGATCTGCGCCTGCTTCCAAAAGAAATCGCACCATCTCTAGGTGTCCTAAAGTAAAAGTGTATAAGATTACTTAACACTTTTATACCCCCCAATATATGAGAAAACTGATACCTTAAAAGATTATATTAAACTTATAGCAATAAATTTACAATATAAAGCCAGCTACAAGCTAACCTCTGTACAGAAAACAAATTATACTGGTTTTGCCATTTCATTCTGAGTAGATGCCATTAATATTTAAAACCCACGGTACCACCTCTATCCAGGCACACTAGCATTATTGTATTTATAACAGGAAAGAAATAACTATTAAAAACTAGAAGCATGGAGTAGTAATTAAATTTTTTGATGATTAAATGTGTTTTGAGTTCCAACAATTACCTCAAAAATATTTCTCAGAAAACCTGCTTTTAAGTTGGAAACTTCACCTATAAAAATATTCCTGAAATTACACATTAACATTATATATATAAATCCATTTACGCACAAACATACAAACACATCTACTTGAATATATCTAGCTTCAAATAAGCTATCTGTGCCTCAGTTCAGATAAAGACATCTCCTGAGTATAAAAAATGTATTTTTTTTTCCTTATTCACTTTAGTGCTGATTAGGCAGTAGACGGGTTTTTTGGAAGGGTCATCCCTGGCACCGCAAAGTCTCCCACGCTTTACTGGGTGTGAGTGACTTTGAAGGCCCCAAGAATGACCAGTGTGGACAACTAAAATTCTCTCTCTCTCTCTCCTCCTCATCCTCCCCACCCCAATAAAATAAACAGCTAAATGTCTACTTTTTTCCAAAACTTGATCTGTAATGTGCTATAGAATCATTCTCAGTCAAATGTGACTGAAAGAAAAGGAGTGGTTGGTGGACTTACAGTTAAAACTGATTTTGGTAAGAGCACCTACCATCTTGCTACATACTGTTCATGCTACCTACCTACCTCTCTTTCCTATTATTGTCCCTTCCCCAAAGATTCCTATCAATATTTAGTCTCAACTGAGTCCAATCAAATCCTATCTTGGCCTTGTTAATCTATGTCCTAAGAGATCTCACCAGAAATAGAGGAAAGGAAGAAGGTCCATGGATCCCTGGAAGTAGCAGAGATGTTCTCCACCAACTCAGTTCTATATCCAGCTTCTAATTAAAGCCTGCAAGCCCCAACCAAAGATGCCCCTTTTGGAAAGCACAGTGGGGCTACAAGTAAAGGAGAGAGGGAAGAGTAGTTATATGTAACCCCACCATCTCAAAGTTGTTCTACTCAGCAGGGACTGAATAGTAAAATGCAGTCAGACCTGGGTTCACAAGGATTTGTGAGATGGGGAGAGAGCCACCCAATCAATCAGTGAACTCTTGACAACCTGTCCCTAGACCCAAAATCAGCCTTTTTCTAATTATCACCTAGAACTAGGAATGTGTAAGGGACCTAAGCTGCACTCCCTATCTACCCTTAATCTGAAAATATTTAACACCCACCACAAAAATCAAACATATTTAAAGACAGCCTATTTTCAAATTTAAATTTTAGTCATGTATATCTCTATGATTATAACAATTTTTACAAAAGAAATTATTTCCAAAGCAATTACAACACATTGCTCACTATGAAACAGAATGAAACATTAATCAAACACCAGGTGAAAACGAGAAAGGTGACGAAACCTCTGGGTGCAAAATCTCAAAGGTACTCAATTCACAAGACTGTTCAAATAACAGAATCTGAGAATTGGCCTACCAAATTGATTTGAATGGAGGGGGTCCCTGGGGTACTGGTGGAGGGAAGTTTATATTCTAGTGGTGGGTGTGATATTGGAAACTATCACTAACAGTATTCTAAATCATAGTGCCTTAAAAATATGGAGCTGATGGGGGAGGAGGGTATACATAGAGATTTAGAATTAGAGATTGTTTCCACAGGCTTTCAAAAGCTGTTTTGTAATGCCTGTAGGTCAGGGTTTATCAAGCTTTTCCCCAACATACCCTACCCCTCTTCTGACTTCATTTCATTCCCACAGCCCTTGTATCCGTCTATGGCTAGTCCTCTAATCTTACTCCGTGGACCCTCCATTTAGATGATTTTCACCAGTGAACCCTTTGGACATAATTAATGTAATATAATATAAAACATGCCACAGCTGCAGATTTGTAAGAAACACTGAGTACTAATAATCAGATCAATATTGTATTAGAGTTGCTTTTCAATAATTTCTTCATACTCATTTATCTATCACTTAAAACTGTAGTATGAAAAATGTTTGTTTCTAAGGATCTATTTAGAACCTAGAATAATCTAGAGTATTAGACTAGCTAAATTTTCAAGAATTTTTTTCTGTTCTGCTTCTCTGAAAGAGCAGTTTTTTCTGAACTATCATTTTTTTAATCATTGATATTTGAAATATGTACTTCGTTTTCATGACTACACATTAGTAGGTTTTGTTCTCATTTTCAACCAGCTTCTCCTTTTAACTATTAAATAGTGATACTAGAAAACTGTTCTTTTGGATTTAAATTCACCCAACACTTTAAAATGTTCTAATTTAAAATATTCTCCTTTTCCTTCAATTGTTACCTTTCTTCCTTGAACCTTTTAAGAAATGAACAAATTGTGTTAAGAGACTACTGTGGCGGGGCCGGAGCGATAGCACAGCGGGTAGGGCGTTTGCCTTGCACGCGGCCGACCCGGGTTCGATCCCCGGCATCCCATATGGTCCCCCAAGCACCGCCAGGAGTAATTTCTGAGTGCAAAGCCAGGAGTAACCCTGAGCATCGCTGGGTGTGACCCAAAAAAAAGCAAAAAAAAAAAAAAAAAGAGACTACTGTGGCTACATTTAAATTTATAGAATAATCCTAATTTCAAAGTTTTTGTGTGAACCATGAAAAAATATTCTGACACAAAATAAGTATATAATTCAGTGCACATCAAAATCAAATTCCCATTTCTAACAAAATAATTAGATCAATTCTAAGTTTTCATCAACAATGGCAGTCTATACAAACATCTACATATTAAACTTGAAAATTTAACAGTTAATTTCATACCACATATTATTACATATCATTTCATGTGTTTATGAAATGCTGTCTACTGCAAGTATGGGACCTAAGTTTCGATCCCTGTTACTGCTAAAAAAATAATAAATGATTAAATATATATACTGTACCTTTGTAACAAGCTAATGTAAGGGCACTCTCTTTAAATTCATTGGAATGGGTATTAATGCCAGCCCCGTTTTCTAGCAGCAATCTGGCCACTTCCACATGTCCAGCACTTCCAGCTTCCATAAGAGGAGTATGACCATTTTCATTATGGTCCTCGATACTAGCACCAGATTCCAAGAGCACCTTTACAACATCTACATAGCCTCCAGCACAAGCATATGTAAGTGCTGTATTGCCTATTTGAACAAAGTAAAACAAGATATTAAAATAAAGTACAAAACAGAGCAGTCTACTTTAACATACAGGGAAAAAAACTAAAAGGGGAGACTATAACTTTAATAAATTTAGATTTTACACACACACATATGCCCTCTTCCTCACCTCATTTTCCACTTGCATCTTATCTTACTGAAATCAACTCCTAGTTCTTTCCACTTAAAATTAGGGATGAAAGCACACGGAAAATAAAGTATCTTACCACAACTACAGAATTATAAAAAGAATTGAAGCGAACGTTTCATATGAGGAAATTACATTTGTTACAACTTTAATCACAAGTCTAATTTCTAATTTGCTATTCGTGATCCATAGATATATGAATTAAAAGAAAGCTTACTATTCTTTTTAATCATATACTTGTTTTCACTACAACTTCAAACAGAAATTAACTGACTAAAGTTTAAATAATTCCAAAAAGATGCCTTTTGGATGATAAAAATCTTGTACATACCGAGTTAAAAAAAAAAAGCCAATCTTCTGGATATAATAATAATTTTTAAAGTCCTTGAAACTAGAATCTGGAGCTATTAAAATTGTCTGCAAATACCTAGTAAGCTTAAAAATCTTAGGGACCGAGGGCCAGAGTGACAGTACAGTAAGTAGGTGACTTGCCTTACAGGCACCTCACATGGTCCCCTGCACCAGCCAGGAGTGACCCCTGACCCCTTAGAACCACTAGTTGTGGACCAAAATCAACAACAAAAATCTTACAAAGGCAGATGGTACACTGAGTAGGACGTTGGCCTTGCATGTGCCTAACATGGTTTGATCTAACACCCCATTTATAGTCCCCCAAGTATCGATCAAGTTTCTTAGTTCAGAGTCAAGTAAATTCCTGGGCACTGCAAGGTATAGTCCTCAAACATAAAACAAAATAGAAAAAATCATAGGTGAAGAAAATTTACAAAACATATTTTTACATATGCTCAAGAACTCTACCCAAATCTATCAATGCCTAATTAAAAGGAGAGGGGGAGCCTTTAGAAAGCTACAGTCATTCCAAGAAACAATGGTTTCATAATACCTTCTGTTTCTAATGCAGAAGTTAGTAAGACAAAGTAATAGTAGACCTTCTTTATGTTCCATACCCTTCTTAATCATCCTAGCCTTCTTCCCTTATCACTAGAAAACTGTGGAGTCTGGATTGTAGAGCTTATTTTTCTTCAAAAAAGATCTTTCTAACTGCGCCAGTAATTAAATTAATTCTTAATTTCTAAAGGAAACATTAAAGGCCAAATAACCCACATACATGATACAGTGAAATCTCATTCAAAATACAGTATATGTATATTAGAGTTCAACACTGTTTTTGCAAATGTGCAGCACCCACAATAAAACTGCAAAATCATAAGTGATCACATTTATGTCAAGTTTTAATAATTACCAAAGGACTTTAATAAAACTGAAAATAAAAATGCATAACCTGTTGAAGATTGTGCATTGACATCAGCTTTATGAGCTAGCAGCAACTTCACAATTTTGACATGTCCTCCATTAGCAGCAGCCATTAAAGGTGTAATGTCACCTTTGATTCCCCTATCTTCCACATTTGCATGCATTGCCAACAAAACCTAATGAAAAAGTTTAAAGGAAATCAGAAAAAGAGTTTTATTGTTATGTTTTGTTTTCACTGGTACCAGGGATTAAATCTAAATTTCAGAAATGCCAGATCCATCCCTGACCATTCATCAATATATCTAAATACATACTAACACCTGGTACTTATAGTGAGAGTCAACAAACACTAAAATGCATCCTATGAAATGTCTGAAATGGAAGATAACAGTTACATTTATTTCCTTAAAGCCTGAGAGGACAGATGTAAGGTGCCTGACTCCCACGCAAACAACCTGCTTGAGGCCTGGTACCACAAGGCTTTCTGGGTACCAAAGCACAGAACCAGGAACAGGCCAAGAACTCCTGGGTGCATCCCCTCTCCCCAGTCCCCACGCAGTTTATTGCCTTGTATGTCAGAAAAAAATTTTTAAAAGCTTCATTTTTGATAGTACAAACCTGTGCAAGCTCATAATATCCAGCAGAACAAGCCAAACAAAGAAGGCTCTCCCCTTCCTCAGTGTGTTCATTAACACTTCGCCCTTCTATGAGTAACTTGCGCACAGCATTGACATCTCCTTCTGAACAAGCTTCTGCCAAACTGCGGCTAGAAGGAGAAGAATAGTGTTAATATTGGGATATAATACTAAAATTCACATCAATATGTTAAATGATTATTTCTCTATAATTCATTACAAAAAGAAATGGAAAAAGATTCAGCTTAACCTTAAAATCTAAACATAGGAGTGGGGGGGGGGTGATTACAAGGAGTAATGCACTTGTCTTAACTATAGGGAGTATTTTCTTTAAGCACTTTCTAGTATCAGTATATTATGTCCAGATAATTACCAGGAGGAAGGCAACTGCTAACTTATTTGAGGAAAAGGAGAACATAAAAACTAGAGCATATTGGGGGCTGGAGTGATAGCACAGCGGGTAGGGCATTTGTCTTGCACGTGGTCAACCCAGGTTCGATTCTCAGCATCCCATAAGTCCCCCAGAACCACCAGGAGTAACTCCTGAGTGCAGAGCCAGGAATAACCCCTGTGCACTGCCAGGTATGACCCCCCACACACACACAAAAAAAAGTAGAGCATAAAAAGTAGACAATTAGTATGAGAATAAAGTTTTTGTACTCTTGACAGGTTCTTTAAATTCTATGGACAGTTCTGAAAATTCTCTTACTTTTGGGTAAAATTCATTTCTTCAAATCATTAGTGATGGAGGGAAGTTGACATTGGTGATGGGTTCAGTGTTGCAACAGTGTATGTCTAAAACTTTACTATGAATAACTTTGCAAATCATGGTACTTTAATACAAACTTTAAAAAGTGAAAAAAAAAAAAAAACACCCCACGAGGCCTAGTTTGTTAGATCAGGAGTAGGATGGTGAGGTCCCAAACTTATTCCCTTGGCACACTATACCTGCTTCAGTGTGCCTCTGCTATTTGAGATCTTTGAAGTCACAAGGTATATGATCTTCGCTAGGGTACTGCAAACAAGTATGTGACCCCTGGTGAGCAGCACTACAACCAAATGTGTCTGACTCTAATTCATAACATACTACTTTTACTTATTTTACACATGGCCTTCCTACTGTATATCAAAAATGCTAAATAAACTCCAAGTCTAAGCTCAACACACCTCCCGTCGCTCTGCCAAGAATCATAATTTCTAAGAGTTCACATCCTTATTTTTTTCAGATCTTTGCTAAAAAGTCACCTTTCAAGAGAGAAGTTCTCTGATCATACTATTAAAAAGGCAACATGACTTCCAATTTAAACACTATCTTAGCACTTCCATTGTTCTCTGTAAATTGTATTATTGCATGCTCTATTATGTACTTTTTTACGTAGCCACCTACTGCATTGTCTCCAGGTTGTCTTAAATTACATTTAGTATGCTTATCTCTTAATTTCCAATTTATAGGACACTGACAGTCCCTAAGCCCAGTGTTTGTTATCACCATAAGACAAATACCTTCCTACAAGAGAGTTCTTGAATAAAAGCTTATCTTCACTATCATTCCAGTCTCTTCGCCCCTACTCATCCATGCACTTTCCTCTACTTTCTCATCTGGACTTTGAATTTCTACGTTTGGTAACTTTAAAACAATCTTAGGGGGCTGGAGTGATAGCACAGCGGGTAGGGCGTTTGCCTCACACGTGGCCGACTCGGGTTCAAATCCCAGCATCACATATGGTCCCCTGAGCACCGCCAGGGGTGATTCCTGAGTGCATGAGCCAGGAGTGACCCCTGTGCATTGCTGGGTATGACCCAAAAAGCAAAAAAAAAAAAAAAAAAAAATGTTATAGAAACCATTTCAGCAACAGGTGAACTCCAAAACTTCTAAGCAAAGGGTACAACATGAAATCTGGCACTGACATTTCACTCAACTAATGTGAAATCAAGTGCACAGCACTAGCTCTACTCCACTGCATTTTGTAAGCTTTGCTAAATAAGCTTCACAGACGTATATGACCTACTCTTTTCACTAACTTCTAGCATTATTTTGAATAACAATGTTTTCTCTATTATCAGTCTGATGGAGAACAACATTAAAAATATTTAAATACCATTAAATTTATAGATTAGTAACACTCATGTTAACTAAAAATGAACCTCAAACTAGAGTCCGTACAGAGAGAATGACAAAGGAATTTTAAAAGGAACAAAAATCTCGGCCACAATATGATTCAGGTGGTAGGCCAGGTGACTTTCATGTGTGAGGACCCGGTCCAATCCCAGGTACTAAATGCCCTCCCACACCCACAACAACAAACAATCCAGAGTTACCCGTGAAATTAAAAAGCCGAGATGAAGATGAATAAACAGCAAATTCATACTCTTGTCAATACTACCAATTCATGCTCTTAAAACATGAAACAAAACACTATTATACAAAAATCAATTCTTTAATGCTATTTGTTCTCTAAAGCCGTATATAAACGAATCTCATTATCTCAGAAACTTAAAGGCAACTGCTAAACTGTAAAACTGTTCCTTTTTTCCCCTCTCAACAATGAATAAATGCTTAAGGACATTTAAATGAATCCTCCATTTTCTATAGGGCATAAATCTTTGTATAGCCACATTTACAAACTAATTACCCTCAGTCTTAAAATACTTGAAAAGCATAACTCAGATTATTTAACTGATAAACAACAACTTGTTTTTAATGCCAATTTATAAAATGATAGTTTTTTTTTTTAAGACTTAAAGACTGTGTGGAATAAATGTTTTAAAATAACTGGCTTATAAAGTAGATGACTGAAAAAGAAAAGGCGTATTGACTCCTTTGCAAATACTTTCTTAAAGACAGCACAGCATGTAGAGCGTTTGCCTTGCAAGTGGCCAACCCAGGTTCGATTCCTCCGTCCCCTCACAGAGCCTGGCAAGCTACGGAGAATATCTAGCCTGCACAGCAAAGCCTGGCAAACTACACGTGGTGTATTCGATATATACAAAAAACAGTAGCAAGTCTCACAATCAAGACATTACTGGTGGGGGCTGGAGCGATAGCACAGCGGGTAGGGCGTTTGCCTTGCACGCGGCCGACCCGGGTTCGATTCCCAGCATCCCATATGGTCCCCTGAGCACCGCCAGGGAGTGATTCCTGAGTGCAGAGCCAGGAGTAACCCCTGTGCACCGCCAGGTGTGACCCAAAAAGCAAAAAAAAAAAAAAAAAAAAAAGACATTACTGGTGCCCGCTCGAGTAAACTGATGAACAACGGGATGACAGTGCTACAGTGCTACAGATATTTTACAATATTAGTCCTGTTTTTGTATGACAGTGTAAATTTATTTAAAAATTTTTCAGAAAACAAGATATCAACTCACAAGATATTTACTAAATCCAAATTAACTCCGAAATACTATACAAAAGAAACAGAATAAACAAAACTGTAAATTGTTGGGACTGACATATATTCAAATTAAAGGAATCAGATCTATGACTGTGTTCACAAAATAAGAAATAAAAACCTACCCATTTTAAATGGTTTGAACTGAACTGAAAACTGGCAAAACTTGAAAGTATTACTGTCATGCTAAGACAAAATCTGAATGAGAAAAAGGACTTAGCACAGAGATGAAAAATTCAGTAATGTACTCAGATTAGTATCTCAGCTCTGCTTTCTGTCATTTATTTGGTCTCAGATTAAGTAACTAACCTATCTTGGGTTTTTCTAACTAAAATCGGAGTTTAAAATAAAATAAAATCCATACTTGAGCTTTTTATGGATATAACAAGATATCTCATGTAAGATGAGAGGTACAGAGCCAGGTACAAAATAAATAGTAAGCTAATTTTATGAAGATATTTTTTATTGATCATCATGAAAAGGTACTTACTTGTCCGACTGCCCTGCATTTGCTGTGCTTTCAGCTCTCATACGGGTAAGTGCAGCAGCAGCTTCATCCAACGCACAACTAACAGATGATGTCAACCTCCGAAGCACTTCAGGATCTGCAAAGGCTTTACCATCAGCCGTGGATAATTTGCCTATTCCTATTATGCAATGTTCACACCAGTATAGATATACCCAAGAGGAAAAGCAAAAAATAACTCAAGTTACTAAACAATATATGTTAAACACCCTCCGATTAGTGCACTGATGATACTCATTATCAGCCCTGAACCTTACGAGAAATCACCATTTCCAATTATGTCATAACGTTTTTCCTTCTCTAAGAGGTTTGTAAGTACTTAAACCTATGAGACCTTGCGGTGACGGATATGGATATTTGGTCCATACTAGGACAACTAGGAGCCATCACTCTGATTTTGTCATAGCTTTAAAAGAAGAACCTATATTTAAACATTGAAAAATTGCTAACATTTGAGTGTTAAGCCATTTGGCCACTACATCATCTAAAAAAATTTTTAGAGAGCTTCAAAAGATAGAACAGTGAATGGAGCGCTTGCCTTATACTAGCTTCCCTTGGCTAGGCTGGGCTCTACCCCCAGCATCCCAGATGATCCCTCAAGCTTGCCAGGAATGACCCCTTAGTGCAGAGCCAGGAATAACCTCTAAGTATTGTTGGATGTGACCAAAAATAATTTTTTAACGGTTTCCTAAAATATGCCAATAAAGAAAAGCAGGGCAAAAAAACAAAAAAGAGAGGAATAAGAAATAAATTTATTTTGATACATCAACACTAGCAGTACCCGAAATCAGTACCATCTATTATGAAAACTGACCAAGTATGGTCTAATAGGCAAATATGTATGAATACCTATTGTTTCTTTTTTCACTGCACAAGAGGATGGGGGTTTGGGGGCTCTTAGGCCACAATTAGGAGTGCCTTAAGGGCTATTTCAGACTCTGCTCAGGAGTGACCTCTGGTGGTACCAGGGAAAACCAAATAGTATTTAAGACAAGAAAAGAGCCTTACCACACATATAATATCTCCAGTCTGATCAACCTACTATTTCTAATCTGTATGCAAGTCTTATTACATTTACTCAATATTATACTTACAAATACTATATGAAAAAATTTTTTAAATAGCAAAAATAGGGGAAAAAATTCAGAAACCTTAAGTGAAAAATGCAATTTGCTGCTTTTCCAGATACCATTATAATACAAGTATATTTCTAATCTTTATTATTCTAATTCTACTCCAAGCTTCTCATATGCTTATTAAAAATACAGATGTTGACCTGTCCTATACTCCATTTCTCAGTACTCAGAAACTAGAGCTTAGCCACCTATATATTTTTTTCTGAAGACTGTAATGTACAGCAAGGATTAAGAAGTGCTCAAATTTGAAGATAAAAATCTCAATGTTATAATGGATATTATAGACTCCTGCTACTCATCATACGGTTCATGTCCTAAAAAAAAGCATTGCCATAATCTTGAAGGACTGTGGGAAACGTGAAATCCCAAGATGCAGGCCCCAAGATTTATTGATCCAAAGCCTACATTTTAAAAAAATGATGTGGGAGTTATTCAAATGTATATAAAATATTAAGTAACACTATTACAGGATGTAGAACAACCTTATTGAATTAAACAAACTCAGAGGCTACCAAAATAATAAAAATGTTTGTGCAAATTTCTAATAAGGGCTCAAGAATATAAATTATGTTTAAATTTTATAGTTTGCTTTTCATCCTGAAAAATAGAAAATATAAAATACTGCATTTCATCTAATAGCCTAGTTCTCCCTCTTGGAGAATCTGACAAGCTACTGAGAGTCTATTGCCCACTTGGGAGAGCCTGGCAAGCTCCCTATGGCGTATTCATATCCAAAATTAACAGATATATATACATACCTCTCGGAGAGCCAGCAAGCTACCGAGAGTATCCCGCCCGCACGGCAGAGCCTGGCAAGCTACCTGTGGCGTATTCGACATGCCAAAAACAGTAACAATAGGTCTCATTCTCCTGACCCTGAAAGAGCCTCCAATCATAGGGAAAGACAAGTAAGGAGAGGCTGCTAAAATCTCAGGGCTGAGTGTAAAAGAGACTGGTGCCCGCTCGAGTAAATAAATGAACAATGGAATGACAATGACAGTGACAGTGACATTTCATCAGACATAAAAGAAATCTGAACGTAAGTTTTTATTATTGAGATGTAACAAATGTTAAGATCAGATTGAATATTTGCTGTAACAAGTGACAAGGATACAAAAACCTTAGCCTAAAAGGACTGACATACCTACTGAATAATTTGTCATTAATATTATTAACCAGTCTGAATGTGCTACATGTTTATTCAATGTAGTATCTGTGGTTAGTAAAATATGCTAAGGCATTATTAACAAAGGGAAGACCCAGATGCATTTTGACTTGAGAAAATAATCTCCAATTTTCTAGCCAAAGCAGATGAACTATATAACTGCTTATCAGTAAAAGCAACAAAATTAAGCAATGGAATACACCCGATCAAAGTAATTTCTAAAAGAAAAGCAACAAGGGCAAAAGATTCTATATTAAATTTTTATTAATCCTTATCTTCAAAGGTAGTCTGTATCAGTAAATACAAGTTGATTTATATTAACTTCTCTGGAGCATCCTAGAATCCCTTTGTACTAATTTTAAGTAACCAGATTTATACATCATTATAATACACATTAATCAGTTAGTATAAAGTAATCAGTAAGGTATGCAGTGATTAGATCTTTTCTGAATTCTAACAGCCAAATGAACAACAGGATAAAATCATTCTAAAGAGGAAATACTTCTTTCTTGTTTGTTTTGGAGGAGGCCTTTCCAAGCCACGAGTGCTGGCAGGGTGATCCCAGCAATGCCCTGTGCAGCGCTGGGGATCAAACCCAGGGCCCTGTGCATAGCTAGTACACTGCAGTCCTGTGAGCCGTCTCCCTAGCAACAAATGGGGGCAGATGCTAAGGCAGGGAGTCCCCATGTCAGAACGGGCCATGGTCAGAGAAAGGTCAAGAAACACTGCTCTGCACAGCGGGTAGGGCGTTTGCCTTGCATGCGGCCGACCCGGGTTCGATCCCCGGCATCCCATATGGTCCCCCAAGCACCGCCAGGAGTAATTCCTGAGTGCAAAGCCAGGAGTAACCCCTGAGCATCGCTGGGTGTGACCCAAAAAGCAAAAAAAAAAAAAAAAAAAAAAAAAGAAACACTGCTCTGAAGAAAGGATTAAGAAAGGCCCTGGACTAGTAAGACCTCAAGTACAGAGGAGATCAGATACTAAATTGAAAACTGGTATTAAATGAATATATGTACGATACATAGTGAAAGCCTCCGCATTTTCCCTGAATAACAGCCCGGCTTGCAATCCATCGAGCAAAACTGAAGGACAGCTCCCTCAAAACAGAGAAAGGACTTACAGATTTGGGGGGTTTCTACCATATAGGTGATTTTACAAACAGCATTTAACACTGAAGAAAATCAACAAAACTGAAGGGTCAGAAAAGATAGTACAGCATGTATGGATTGCCTTTCATGCAGGCTAACCTGACTTCAATCCCTGAGGACTGCCTAGAACAAATCCCTGAGCACATAATCAGGAGTAAGCCCCGAGCAAAGCAGATGTGGCTCCCAAATCAAAAAAAAAAAACCACTAAACTAAAAATAAGTGTTTATAAGGTTGAAAGGAATACGCAGACTGTACTTTGGTAAATAAAATTATACTTTGTTTTAAAGGGCCACAACTCAGTGGTGCTTGGGGCTTACTCCTGACTCTGCTCAGTAACCATTCCTGCTGGGACCTGGGGTGGTAAACAGGTGGACCATATATGTGGTGCTGAGGATCAAATCCAGTAAGCTTCGTGCAAGGCAAGCTCCCTGGCCTCTTGTGCTATCACTCAGGCCACAATAAAATTATACTTTAATGAAATGTTCCATGTAATTTTTAAATATCCAAGATGATATATTTTTCATATTACTACTTTTGGTGAGAGGGTACCAAACTCAACAACTGAGCCATTCTTAACTCCTAAGGCAATAGATTTAGAATGACAAAAGTTTTGTCAGAGATTTACTGTAACTTAGAAAAATAAGGTGGAGAAAAAAATTAAGTTTGCGGACTCACCTGCAGCTTCAAGTAAAGCTTCCAGTCTAGCCTGTGTTTCTGGATCTACTGTCCTAAGGTCCGCACCATCAGCAGTACCTGATAAGAGCAACTTGGAAGCTGTTTCCAGCATTGGATTTTCCAAATCATCCTGATCCAAAATGAAAGACTCCACCTATGAAACAAATGCCAGAGGGGAAGGGAAAAATGAAAAAAGAAAAAGAAACAGAAAAAGAAAATAGTTTAATGTAAATATTTAAACAATTAAACCCCAAATAAAGTCAGTGACATATAAACCCGCTGATTTTAGGAATCTGTAGAATTTAAGAATACATGAATCACATTTTAATTTTTCAAGTAAAATAAAATGCATTCTTTTCAACTTTAAAGTGTTAGGTTGAGGGGCCAGAGCGATAGCACAGAGTTTGCCTTGCACGCGGCTGACCCGGGTTCGATCCCTGGCATCCCATATGGTCCCCCAAGCACGCCAGGAGTAATTCCTGAGTGCAAAGCCAGGAGCAACCCCTGAGCATCACTGGGTGTGACCCAAAAAAAGCAAAAAAAAAAAAAAAAAAGGTAGGTTGAGGTTAGGGTACACTGTGAAATTACCGCTGAAATTTCACTGAAAACTGACACTTCAGTACAGTACCTATACCACCTAATTTAATGTTCTGTTCTCAGACTCGATTTGCACACTTAACAAGTACTAAACCCTCAAAGGCTTCAGATATAAAGTGTACTATTTACTAATATTAGCCAAATTTGAAATCAAACACAACATAAAAAAAAAAATCACAGCTATTATCAACACTGGCTTCATCATTATACACCTTTCGGAGAGCCCAGCAAGCTACCGTGGTATATTCAATATGCCACAAACAGTAACGATAGGTCTCATTCCCCTGACCCTGAATAAGCCTCCAATTGTTGGGAAAGACGAGTAAGGTGAGGCTGCTAAAATCTCAGAGCTGGGAGAAATAGGAACGTTACTGGTGCCCGCTCGAATAAATCGATGAACAAAGGGATGACAGTGATACAGTGATACAGGTTTCATCAAAAGTTTTAAAAGGCAGCAGTATCAGGCAAAAACAATTTCTAAAATTCTAACTTGTGCTTTTAAATGTTCAAATTTCTAACACAAAAAAATAACTCTAATGACTTTTCCCTAAGAACCCTGGCTCACTTTAATCATTTCTGAGGACATGACAAATATGTAAATCTTATAACCCACATATGTCTACAAATTGTATTTTCCAGGAAAAAAATTACATTTCGTAGGAAAGAGCAACTAATCCACCTGAACTTTAAAAAAGGTGCTTTGCAACAAATTCCTTGTTCTCAAACACTGAAGTATTTTATATGCAAGTATCATTTTACTGCGCACTGCAATGTTAAAATAACATATTCATTTTTTTAAAATAAAGATTTTTATAAAATTAGTATCAGGATTGCTCTTTTAAAATTTTTAATGAGTCAATATTGGTTTATAATAGTTCTGAGTGTATTATATTTTACCAAAATAAACCTAATTCCCAAGATCATTCTAAAGGTGAAAGTGCTTAACATTTCATCTCAAATTATGAGTATTTGACAGTAAATATAATGATACAATAGGGTGACATGGCCTTGACCAATGTTACACTGCTACTGCTCTTGCAATTATCAATATCAAATGTGTTGATTATTATCAATTATCAAACATGAAAGTGGTGAAAAGGAAAATAGCTTGCTAGCAGTATAATGAAATAATTGTTAACCTCTTTGAAATCCTGAAATAGTCTGTTAGTCTGTGCAGATCAAAAACTGAGAACTTCTTAATATATACTTATACCAGATTCAATAATAAGAAATTAATAAAAGCCAGAAATGGCGCAAAGTTTGGTTTGGAAATTCCTTGTCACAGGGCTGCTCAAAAATTAATATATAAAACATGTGCTTTTACAATTTGATGAGAAAAGTTTATTACATAAACGAATACTAAAATGATCGGGAATTTACTTCATGAAACTAGGGAATATCTAAAATAGATATAAAATCCCTGGCACAGCAAGACGTGTGCTTAAATAAAATCCCCACGCACCAGGAGTGATCCTCAAGCACAGAGTCGAAAGTAAACAGAGCCAGCAGTCCAGCTGAGTGAGCCCCCACAACCCGAAATTCCTTGCAAGTATCAAAACCTGAGTTTGAACCCCAATACTGCAAATAGTCCCTTGAGCACTGCCAGGAGTGATTCCTGGACACAGAAACAGGAAAAAGCTGTGAGCACTGTCAGGGGTGGCCTCTCCATAATAAAAGGGAGGACCATTAATAAAAGAGATACCAAACTTAATCAATTACCTGGAATACAGTTATGTTTATGCATACTCACTAAATATCAGAAATGAGAGATATATATTTTAGAGGGAGAAGGGCCTCTCACAGGCACATAATTGCTCATCACTGAGCTACATCATTGGCAAAAACAAAATCTTAAATAAAAAATATTTGGTCAGAAGACAGTACAATGGGTAGGGAGGGCATTTGCCTTTCACATGAATGACCTGGGCTCGATCCCCAGCATCCCATATGGTCCACTGAGCACCACCAGGAATAATTCCTAAGCATAGTCAGGAGTAAATCCTGAACAATATTGGGTGTAGGCCTAAGGAAAAAAAAATAATTTTTATACCTTTAAACACCAGAAACTGGGGCCCAAGCAATAATACAGTGGGTAGGACATTTGCCTTGCATATGCAGCTGACACAGGCTGAATCCCTGGCACCCCAGGTGCTCCCCACTAGGATAAGCCCTAAGCAATGCAGGGTGCAGCCTCCCCAATACAAAAAAAAAAAAACTTTTTTAAATCAGAAATTGTTATTTTCCTGCTATTCAGGGTCACATTTCTAGTAGATAGAACAGCCTAACTGAATCAGCATGTACTTAACATTAAATATCATATACTTTATACAATTTGCAAATATATTGGGGAAAATATTTCTTCAAATTTTCATTAATTTTATACATAAGATCATTTAGGTTTTTACTATTTCCAGTACAAACAGACACACACAAAAAAACTCTGAAAATAATCTCTACTAATACTGGCTGGGACCATTCCTCCTGGGCCCTAAAATCACTGTCCTTAGGTGTTGGTCTCATTCTATGTTATTTTACATCCCACATATGAGTGCCGTCATTCAATGTCTGTCCTTCTCCTTTGAATCATCTCACTTAGCATGATACTCTCCATGTCCATTCATTTATACGCATATTTCATCACTTGATTTTTTTTTTCTAACAGCTGCATAGCATTCCATTGTGCAGATGTACCAAAGCCCCTTTAACCAGTCATCTGTTCTCAGGCACTTGGGTTGTTTCCAGATTCTGGCTACTGTGAACAGTGCTGCAATGAACACTCAAATGCAGATGCCACTTCTCCTGTGTTCTTTTGCACCCCTGGGATATATTCCCAGGAGTGGTACTGCTGGGTAATATGGAAGCTCCATTTCTAGTTTTTTGAGGAATGCCTTTATTATTTTCCGAAAAGGCGGAACCAGTTACCATTCCCAACCGACAATGAATGAGAGTCCCTTTCTCCCTCAATCTGTGCAAGCATTGGTTGTTCCTATTTGTTCTTTTTTGATGTGTGCCAGTCTCTGTGGTATAAGATGGTATCTAGTTGTTGTTTTGATTTGGAAGCCTGAGGTTCCTCAAGTGTTGGGGGAGCTGGTACATAAGACAGAGGGACCACTATGACAATGATGGTTGGAGGGATCACTCTGGATGGGAGATGTGTGCTGAAAGTATAAAGACCAAACATGACTGGGTACGCTGCTGGTGAGAAATGTACACTGGTGGAGAAATGGGTGTTGGAATATTGTATGACTAAAACCCAATCAGGAAATCTTTATTACCTGTGTCTCATTAACTCAATAAAAAGATTTATATATTTATATAATATATATATTGGCAGGGAGTGGTGGCTCTGAAGAACCACCAGGTGTAAGCGCCCCCCCAAACACACAAATGCACATGCGCACACACAAAAGCAAGAAAAAATGTATTTCGGGGAGGAGTGTTATGCCACATACAGTGGTGTTCATGGGCTATTTCAAGCTCCCTGCCTGGGGAACACACGTGCAATGCTTGAGGAACCATGCAGCGCTAGAGATTGAACCTTGACCTCCTGTAAGGAAAGTGTGCATTCCAATTATTGAGCTTCTACCTGGCTCTCACCAAACTAATATTTTATATTTAAAAAAAAAAAAAAAACCTTAGAATAACCAAAGATTCGGTGCCAAATCAAAATTACTGATCAAAGACACTAAGTATTCAAAGAAAACACTGCATATAGAAAAATAAAATGATTTTGACAAAAATGACTAATTTTTATACAAGGAAAGGAGGAACATGATACTTGTGAACAGCATTAAATTTCTATATGCTATAACAGAGGGTTTATGACAAGAAATTAAACGATTTTTCAGAAAAAACTTTTATGCTATATTGCATTTACTTCAATAAAGTTGGTGAAAATTTACTGGGAATTGCATATCAACCTGTTCATGAAGAATACTGAGCTTTTCCTTACTGACTTCAAAACTCTTCACAAAAAAATTTTTTATTTTAAATAGAACTATAGTGAGTATATAAAAAAGTAGGTAAATTCAAACGACTACAAAATTCAATACACAGTTTTATAACGCTATTGGAAAAAAGAATGGAAATAAGTATCACTTCTATACTCTTTTATCCCCAGTTTAAAATTTATAAACTAATTTCAGAGTTAGGATCTAGAGACCTTGATTATCAGTGCTGCTTCAGTTGCTTGCTATCTGTAACTAAGGTTTTCCGCCACTTCTAATTCCTCACGCTGCATATTTTGATAAATGTCACAGATATATTTATGAATACATTTGTTTATACTTATAGATACATTTATTATATTTATTGCCATCTAAAATCCATAGAAACAAGTTGTATGGCTCACTGATACTGTACCAAAACCAGAACTATGTCCAAGCCATTGAAGTTCTCAAAACCATGGTTGGGCTTCTCAGTATTTGGTGAAGGTAGGGAACTCATTCAAAAATTATTTTAAAAATTTGTACTTTAGGTAGCAGGGAGGGCAAAACATTTCTTCTCTCATTAAACACAACTGTACTACAAATAATTTATGGGTCAAATACACTAGCTTACTAATACAAAGAAATAGAAGTATTTTTAAGATTTTAAAAATCTTAAAACTTAAGATTAAAAGTCTTAAAACTACACTATAAGCCCATGCCCCTACATATACCAAGAGTAATTCAGATTAAAAATTAAAATGTGGGGCCAGAGAAATAGTACAGCAGGTAAGTAACTTGCCTTGCATACAGTGGACCAGGGTTTGATCCCAGGTATCCCATGTGGTCCCTGAGCACTGTCAGGAGAAATTCCCGTGTGCAGAGCCAGGAGTAAATCCTAAGCATAGTGGGAGTGGCCCCCAAACAAACAAAATTGAAAATGTGGGGCCAAAAAGAACAGTCGGTAGTGCACTTGCCTTGCACAAGGCCAACCCGGGTTTCAATCACCCCATTATGGTTGCCCAATTCCTGCCAGGTTTATCGCTGAGCAGTCAGGAATAAACCCTGACAACTGCCAGATGAAACCCCAAAACCAAAATCACACAATAAATTAAAACGGATTTCCCACTGTAGCTCATTTGCATTATATTTCTACAGAAAGAAAAAACTCATTTTGAATCACAATCAAACTCAGAACAATGAAAAATGGTTGGGATAAGAAATCCACATAGCAATATTTTCTTTAAATTAAAAAATACTTTTTCATAGAGAGGGGAAAACAGGAAGGAATGTTATCATTAAAAAAATTTTTTTTCCATTTCTTTTGTAATTCTGGGAACTGAACCCAAACTCAAAACAAGTGCTCAGTCACTGAGCTATCTCCCTCCCCCTTAAGTTTATTAGGAAATAACCTATCAAAGCATGATAGCAAGTGTTATATTTAACTAAGGTGGATGAGTTAAAGTTTTGATTGCATGGAGAATAAACATAATGCTGCATCAATTTTTGCTTAATATTAAAAAAAAAAAAAACTAAAATGCAAGGGGGACTTAGGAATTTCCAGGTTCAATTCTTTGAGATCAGAAAACTGAAAGCAAAGCCCCTTAAAAAAGCATTTTTCTAAATTTCTATCACCATTTGAACCTTTTATTCATTAACTGCTTCATATTTTGTCCAAAGAAAACAACATGCCATAGGAAAAAGATGTGGTTTTACCTACTTAGGGCAAGGGAGATAGCTCTGCTTGCTAGAGATTCAATCTCTAACTTCACAGTATCTTCCCTGCCCAGACCAAACACACTGGGAGTAGTTTCTAAGCACTGCCAGGTGAGGCCCAAATCAACAAAAACGGAAATAATTTAAGGGGGAAGGAGGGCGACTTGTCATCACTTTAAACTCACTAATTATAAAAACTGAGGAAACAAAACATTGTAAACTCCTCATTTATAAAAAAAAAAAAAAATCAAGAATTTTCATGACTAAACAGATTTGTCTGTGCCATTAATGATACTCCTAACCATTTTATACTCAAAACAGTCACACCAAAATTGGCAAATGCAGTTTAGAATAAGAATGAAAGACTATTACTACATTTCAAACTATTCTTCAAAAGAGATAAAATATTACCAATGCCATGAGAAATCTATTCACAATGTAATAAACTGGAACTTATTCAAAACAAGATGGATATATTCTGATTACTTCAACATCAAATATACAAAATCACTTAACAAATATTTGCACAAATTATGTGCAAAGCAAAAAGCAGTCAGCTGAGGGGAAAAAAAGATTTTATTACAATCAAGGCCATCCACTATACTACAACAACAAAAACCAAGTCTGTACAAACATCTACCTATATCAAACAAGACAGAAAAATAATACTAAGTAGACGCTATAATAATAATTATAAGGAGGAAGGACAAAATTCTGAATAATGCTGGGAAAAATAATACTTAGGAAAGAGCAGACCTTTCAACATTGTGCAGAAACGTTTAGAATTTATACAGTAGGTTACTAAAGAACTTATGCATTAAGATAATTATCAGTGTTTTAAATAACTGGAGAGTAAAAGAAAGATAGCTTTTTAGAGTTAAAAAGAAACAAACCAATTAGGAACTTACTTCAACATGTCAAAAGATTGTGCAAGGTGAAACTGAAGAAGAGTCACTCTGACAATAAATACTTGAAGTGTGAATACTCAACTCTACAACCGGAATTCTTGAAGCTTTTTTTCCATCCTCCCATTCTATACTTAAACATCTTTTACTGCTGTCTTTATTGTTCTAGAAACATAATCCTACCCATATATCAATCAATTTCACACTAGTAACCAATTTAAGATGGTAATCTACATTTCAACAAATGCAATCAAAATCATGATTATAACCTTTAAAAATGAGACTTAGAATAACAAAAAATTCTGACACTTGCACCAGGAAAATTAGTGTCTTCAATCCAAATTTCAACACACTTTAAAAGGGAATGTTTGGGGAGGGGACCAGTGATAAATAGTACACCAAGCAGTCTCTTGCCTTGCAAGCAGCCAACCTGAGTTCAATCTAGGCACCCTATCCAGTCCCCCAAACCTTGCAAGTGTGACTCATTATCACACTTTATTAGTAACTAATAAAGTTACTGTGAATTAATTTATTCATTAAAGACTAATTTATCCCTATATTCTTGCATTCATACTCATCTGTACATTTAATGTTAAAATGTATAAATCCAGGAATGTGCTCATTAGTGATATAATGGCTAACACATTATTTTTCAGAATATAAATATGAAACTTAATTTTTATTTCCCCTTTGGATGATGCTGGGAATAGAATCCAGGGCATAAAAAGCAAGTGCTTCACCAGTATGGAACATCCCTTTACTTATACTTCAAAGTACTTATCTGTATATAAAATCTCAGAAAGGAATTACAGTAACTCAACAGAAATTTTTTAACATTATAAACTTGATGAAGAATGAATGTTGAAAACTGTACAGAATCCCCCAAAATAAAGAATTTATAAACTTTCTGTAACAGCCTTGAATTGATAGGTTATTTCAAAACTTTGCCCGAACTCTGTATCAATAGTAAGACATAATTTAATAATAAATTTGGCCTGTTTCTTGCATTTATTATCTATCAATTATTAAAAACAACTTCAAAATGAATTCTTACGTTGTGGCTTTTGAATGCACGTACAGCTACATATACACAGAGTCATGATCTGGTGAAATTCCAGAAGAATAGCAGGTGAGGATGGGAAAGGTAAAGAGACATTCCAAATGCTATACTAGCTCCCTGGGAGAAAACAACAGTCCTGAAGTCCAATTATTTTGCAAGTAAAATACCTAATTACAAAGTAAAATAATATATACTTGAAAAACTTTTTAAACCTTTTAAATTTAAAAAAAAGTCAATAATAAAACAAATTTTTAAAAGGATAACTGGCATTTTAAGATTACACAGAAGTTAGTATAATACAACCTATTATTTAACAGCTCAGGCAGTAATAAATGATTCCTTAAAGTTAGGAATGTAAAGATGTATTATAAGTATCACCAAATATCACCAAAATTTTCAAGTTTTAAAATATGAAACCCAGACTAAATAATACCAGAAGCCTATGCTTAGGAAAGAGCAGTTAGTTATAAATACTGCTTAATTCGATATATTGCCAAAAATAAGAATAAGACAAGTTTTCAAAATGGAAAAAATAAAGACAACTCAGTAAGCCAGGGCTGTCACTCAGCAACAGAGCATGTGCCATGGGGGGAAACAAAGCCAGGCACGGTGTGAAGGCAAAGGCAAAGTAGGACTGGACAGAATGAGTTAATGACTGGGTATGAGTATGGGAGGGGGGGAATCACATCTTCACCATAATCTTCAATGTTAACAAGGCAAAAAGGACAATATTCCAGGCTAATGTAAAAGTTTTACATTTTAAAAGAGAAAACAAGACACTATCAGGGTTAAAAGTAACAAAAAGCCCAACTGTACAATATTTTAGGAAAGACATCTAAATTTGTGATTATAAATAAGGGCTAAAAAGAGGGCCAGGGAGATGGCTCAAAAGACAGAGTACATTCTTAGCACACAGGAGCCTCAGGTTCAATATCCAGCATGGTTGATACTTCACACTGTGGGTATGGACCCCACAATAAAGGTTAAAATGTCTTTTATTGTGAATTTGAGGAACCACACCCAGGTGAACTCATTCCAGGAAAAATACACAGTGCTGGGATTAAGCCTGGGTGGTGGCATGCAAAGCAAGCACCCTACCCAGTATACTATCCCTGGGGCCCAAAAGATGCCAATTTTATTGTCAAAAACCAATTCAAGGCAGAAACTGTAAGATAAACCGTTACAAAGTTGTCCATGATTGGGTTTTAATCATACAATGTACCAACACCCATTTGTCACCAGTGTATATTTACCAACACCAATGTGGGAAAGCCTTAAGTTTTGAAAGGCTATTTTACAGTAATAACATATATTTTACAGCAATAACACAGAATTACATAATAAACATATTAAAGCAAAAGTTCTTGAAATAGGTGAGTTCTAGGAAATTTTCACGATAAAATATTCCACACACCTATCTCAGAAAATGAGAGTCAAAGGTTATGTCAAGAACATAGAGAACTGAGAAATGGAATTAATAAACTGTACTTACATTTCAAAGTGAAACAAAACACCATCTATCATGAACAAAGTTCAAAACTTTTAAAAACAGTGAAACTAACATATCAGCAAAAGAGAAAATGTTTTACAAAAATCAACTGAGTTACAGTCTTGTTTATCTCTCAGAATGCAAAGAACACTGTAAACATACTTTAACAGAAGATCTGCCAGAGTTGTTGCGTTTGATGTCTTTTCTTTACTGCACCTGTGCGTGGTGCTTGGAATCAAACCCAGGGTCTTACGAACTAGGATGTGCTCTAGACTACAGGTGTTCTGAAAGAAAAATCTAGAACCTAAATTTATTCAATAGAATATAAGAACAATTTAAAATATTAAAAAAAAACTAAAGACTTCACTATGATAATACAAATCAAAAGACTACAACTATTAAATACATCTGAAGTACTTGAGATAAACAATTGTTGCAAGGCTAAGTCTGAAAAGAGACAAGTCAAGAAAAATAAGGGAATAAAACCACAGGTCATTATTAAAATCAGAAAAATTTTAAATCAATATATGTAAAAGTTTAAACAAAAGAGTTTTCTAGGGGAAAAAAATTACCAAAATTTCATCAAAGGAGCATAGGAAAATGTTTAAGTATCCACAATGGACATCTTAAGGGTAATCATAAATCTATCCTTCAGAATTGTTAAACTATATACAAAGCCCCCAAACAGGAAAAAAAACTTCGTAACTCAAAGCAATAAATACCCTGAGTAAAACTGAACAAGAACAGAGAAAAAAAAAACCAAGAAACAGAAAAACCCCCAAAACCACTAAACAATGCTTAAAGAAAACATTTACATCATTAGTAAACTAAATTCAGCCGTTGTCTGAAAGGATATATATAAAATATAAAGGAAAAAAAGAAAATACTAAGAATCACAATTTACTGTACATACAAAAATTGTGGTCTTTAACCAATGCTTTCATTCTTTGGGTGAGTTTTCATTTTTCCTTCAAACAGATTTGTTAAAGTAGTGTCACCTCTCAACTACACTACCCACTTTATTTCTTCCACAATACTATCACTAATTAAAATTATCTTACTTAAAAAAAATTGTCTTACTTTTCAGTGCTCATAGAGGGGGGAGAAGAGAAAGAGAGACGGACAGAGGCAGAGACACGAAGAGAGAGACAGGCAGAGGGAGAGACAGAGACATAGAGAAAGTACATGAGCCCAGACTTGGTGCTAGCACTGGTGTGGCTATGTTCCCAACACAGTAATATATCCAAGTAAATACTTGCTGAATAAGTTCTTAAAACTAAACACAACAAGACCAACACTTGCATATTAATGCAGTTCACAATATAAGACATCAATTCATAAAAAGCATGTGAAAACCCACAATGTCCATTACTACTGTGAAAACAAGTCAAGAAGCAAACTTTTTAATCTGGAAACACTAACATAAATTTATGGCACATATAAATATGAATATAAAGGTCTTTGAAAGCACTGAAGAAAAGAAAGAGACCAAAATCAGAGCTAGTAGCAAAAAGTTCTAAAAACCTTATCAATGCAGTAAAACCAGAAAAACAATCAACACTACAGAAGAGTAAGTGCTAAAAATAAGAAAACATAACCTACCATCTACAAAAACAATCACTCCGGAAATTTTAAGAGAATTGATTAATGTAAGATCAAACACACAAAAATCAATATACCAATAACAATTGAAAAATAAAATGTAAAACAAAAGATGGAGTCACAATAATGACAAAGAACTACAAAATACCCTAGAATAAACCTAACAAAAAATTTAATAAGACCTATTTAAAAAAAAAAAAACTATAAAACTTTACTCATATGACATAAAAGAACACCTGAAAAAATGGAGAGGCATACCATGTTCCTGGATGGGAAGATTCAATAGTGTAAAGATGTCAATTCTCCCCAAATTTATCTGTAAATTCAATGCACTTCTAATCAAAATCCCAAAGGGATTTTTAATGGAACTCGACATGTTGATTCTAAAGTTCATCTGGAAGAGAAAATACACAGAAATTGCCAAAAAAATTTTTGAAC
The DNA here is from genome assembly GCF_027595985.1 of Sorex araneus. Lineage (NCBI taxonomy): Eukaryota > Metazoa > Chordata > Mammalia > Eulipotyphla > Soricidae > Sorex > Sorex araneus. The sequence goes on from NC_073306.1 coordinate 196,919,542, forward strand.
AAGATCATGGGGAGAATTTTACCAGATGTCAAATATAAAAATGACAATCATCGAAACATTGGAGCACTAAATCCAGAACACATATATTTTGGACTTTTAAAACAAGATGAAGGTAGTATTTCAAATCAATGGCAGTTTTTTAAAAAAAAGATGCTAAATGAGTTATTTTTGGAAGAATGGTTATGAAATGAGAAAAAAGTTTCCTACCACAGAAAATAATTTTTTAAGTTCCAGATGAATTAAAATCAACAAGAAACAAAACTTAAGAAGTAGAAGATTAAATTACTTAAGATGGCTCTTCTGGAGAGATAAAAATTAGAAGCTACTACAGAAAAACTAATAGATTTTTGACAGTATAAAAGTAAAAAATTCAAAGGCAACTGACAGGCTACGTAAAATTATAAAATATGATGCGTAAATTACAGACCAAACTATACGGAAATTCTAAAATTGCATTAAGGAAAAGACAAACCCCACCGGGCAAAAATGAGCAGTCAGTCAGTTTGTAGAAAAAATAACAAATAACTAGTAAGCTCAGTATAACTTCAAATGGGAATCAAATAGTCACAAATTAACAAAAGATTATCTTCCATAAATTGATAAACAATATCAAATATTTTAAAAGATAATGTGGCAGAATTCAAAGTTAACATTTGAAAACACAATTTTCCCTAATAATTTATTACACAGAAATATGTGTACACCGAAAAAAAGGGTAAAGATGTTCATCACAATATGGATTTAAATGAAACACTATTTGAAGATTAAAGCAGATACAATACAGACCTATGTCACAACTCTAAACTATTGTCATGATCATTTTATCCCACTCTTCCCAATTCTTTAGACCTCATTTGCTTTGTAAAACTCAACAGCGACATTTAGACACTTAGCTGCAAATTGTTTATCATCTTCCTTACCTATATGAGGGCTGTATTTTGTACCTTGCTCTTACCTTTGCATCAAAAAAAATGCACTTAAACATTAATTCCTTAGAAATTTCACAGATAGAAGAAATTTTGAAACAGAATGATATCCAAGTGATATGAGGAAAACAAAAGCTGCAGACCACGTAAGCCTTGTTCCATAAATAATTGAAAAAGATCAACTAGCCAAGTGGCACCCACCCCAATGCCATGTCTCCAGCTGGAATGCTCAGTTAAATATTATGGATTTTCTGGACACACTTGGCGGAGCAACATCTCCGAACTCTACAATACTAAAAAGCCAAATTATAGCACACCAGATTGGGGGGGAACATAAAACAGAATCCAACTAATCTAGACTAACAAAAACTTTTTAACACGGAAGGCTTAACTATCCCCATGGTGAGATACAATTTTCACAAATTTTCTTTTACTGAAATATCCTTGGATTATTCCATTAGTGGTAATAAATAACATAAAATAAATTATTGTGGGTCTGCTACAGGGGGAAGGCTTGAGTGATGGTTGGGAAAATAGAGACAATGGTCAATGGAAGGTGACAGTGGTGTTGGGACTGGTGTTGGAATACTGAAGGCCTTTAACAAACTATCATGAACGACTTTTTAAAATAAGGTGGGGGGAAAAGCAAGCTGCAGAAACTAAGTCGATTTATGAAACACAACATATGCATATGAAGAGTGCACGCGCGCGCGCGCACACACACACACACATACACATCAAGATATATAAGACTAGAGATGCTGCTTAGCTGCCTGAGTTTGGTTTCAAGCCCTGTTCCTCCATCAGGAAAAAAAAAAAGGCAAATTAAAGAAGTTAAGACACATTAACTATGGTGACTATCAGCGAAATCAATGAAAAAAATTTAATATTCTTCCTTCTCTATATTTCACCTTTATTTTAAAAAGACAAGTTTCCTAACACAATTTTACTGAATAATTAAGAAAAATATCACTTAATTTTTTTTTTTAAATCTAGAGGTCATTTTCAACAGTGCTTGGGGAGCCCAAATGCAGGGTTCCCAAGTGCAAAGTATGTGATCAAGGTCTTTAAGTCATGTCTCCAGCTTGAAAAATAATTTATATCCTCCAAAAAAAAAAGATAAGTATTACACAGCTATTTCAACATTTTTTTTCTTTGGGTTTCTATACAGGGTTGGCACTATTGGGGATCAAAACTAGGACTCCCACAAGCAAAGCATTCCCTCCAATTCTCAGGAGTTCCTTCCACATACCATCACTTCTATATTTCTAAAAGAAAAAGAAAAAATATCTAAGATATTATAAGGGCCAGGGAGATAGATATGTAGGGCTAGAGTACATGCTTTGCACGCAAGTAGTCCCAAATTAAACTTCCATACTCCATAAACCCAGGAGTGATAGTCATTTGCTGCAGGGTATGGCTTAAAAAAAGAAAAAAATCCAGGCTAACTATCACAACTTGCATTATTTTAAAATACAAAGGATTAACTCAGAGGTAAAATGTTTGAAGTATGCACATGCAACTTAATTTTACATGAATGAAAAATATCTCACACATCAAAACTAAGTAATTTGGGGACTGAGATAAAGCAATGGCTTATTTTAAACAGAGAAGCAAAATCAGGAAAATATACTTTCTTCCCTTCTTTCTATGTCCAATAAATTTTAAATGCCAGGTTTACTGAAGTATAATCTAGAATGAAATTCAATTTTAATTGCATAAATCTATGAATTTTAACAAATGTACAGTTTTAAAAATCAAGATATTTCTCTTGCTCTGTATGGGCAATCCTTTACTACCTAACTGCTGCTCCTTTGTTACTTTAATTTTTCACATTTCCAGAAACAAAAAAAATCATTCAGTCTTTCGAGATCCCCTTTTTTCTCTCATAAATGCATAATAGATTTTAGACATTTCATGCTGTAGCATGTGCTAGGCTATACATAACCTTTTTACTGCTGAATAGTACACCACAAATGTAATAAAAGGTTTATTCACTGATTAAATTGAAAGGCTTTATAGAACATTTCATTTCCTCTGAAGAATGTCATAAGTACATTTTTAAACTCACAAGAAATATTAGACTTTGTTTACACACATGGAATATATGGGAGTTCTAATTACTCTGCATTCTCACTAGCATGAGATTTCCTATTTTATTTTAGTTTTTCATCTCTACTCCACTCTAAGATAAAATTATATTGTAATCTTACTATTTGCCATCAGTGCATCTTCTTCAATAAAATGTTTTTTAACCTTTCCATTCTGGATTGGTCTCTCACTTAACTTTCTATTTAGTCATTATCTATCTTATGTTTACAGTATTCTCCAATATAAGGAATTTAGCTACAAATTTCTTGTAATTCACTCCCTCCATCACCAAAATTCCAAAACTATCCCAACAACGACAAAGGCCCCTTTACTAAGGATACCTTCAGCTACCTCATAGTTACTAATAAAATTTCTTAATATACTCCAGATACAAGCCCTTTATTCCTACATGGGATTTATGGTTTGCAACTGTTTTCAAAGTAATTCTTGTCTTGTTCTTTTCAGTAGCACTCTAGCACTGTTGTAGCACTGTTGTCCCATTGTTCATCGATTTGCTCGAGCAGGCTCCAGTAACATCTCCATTGTGAGACTTGTTGTCACTGTTTTTGGCATACTGAATACGCCACGGGTAGCTTGCCAGGCTCTGCCATGTGGGCAGGATACTCTCGATAGCTTGCCGGGCTCTCCGAGAGGGATGGAGGAATCAAACCCAGGTCGGCCGCGTGCAAGGCAAACACCCTACCAGCTATGCTATCGCTCTAGTCCATTCAAAATATTTTAAATTAGAAGCCCAAATAATCTTTTTTTATGTTTCTTGTACGTATTTAAAATTTGTCACCTATAAATTGTTTTAGATGCTATATCTAGGTTAATGATCCAATTCAATTTAATTGCTGCATAAAGTACAAAGCATGTTTCAAATGTAACAGCACCTTCCTTGAGAAAACAACCTTTATTAAGAAATGGTGCCAGGCCTCTTTGTCAAAAATAAACTAAGACAATGTCAATTTTCTCTAGAGATTCTGTTCTACATGTTTACTCACCAATATCACACAGTTACTATTAACACAGTAGTAGTTTTTTTTTCTCCTTTCTTTTTGGGAAATGAACCCACAGTCTCATTCATGAGAAGTAGTGCTCAACCACTGCGCTACATGTCTGGCCTTTTCCTTTCTAATTAGACATTAGAAAAAGTTTGTTAATAATTATCACCACCCTCCCAAATCTTTTAGGTCTGAAATGATTTTTATTGCGTTTGGGTTGAAATCTATGTATTACTTGGGGAACTGAATCAAGAGAAATTGTCTTCTCTAAACAACTGAGACTTTCAAAGAATTCTGATGTGTGTTTTTATCTTGAAAAGCTTGGGAGCACACTGCTTTATATAATCTGTTTTTGGAAGGGCAGGTTTGTTTGGGGACCAAACTGGTACTGCTCAGGAGTTACTCCTGGCTCTGCACTCAGGGATCATTCCTCTCCATGCTCAGGAATTACAAGGAATGCTGGGAGTCAATCTTGGCCAGCTGCACGCTAAGACAAGAGCTTTACCCACTGTAGCAGCTCTCCAGCCCCATGCTTTATGTAGTCTGAATACAATGCTTAAAACAACAGCTCTCAACTTTGATTGCACACTAGAAAAAAAAAAAAAGGTACTGCGTCAATATTCCCAGATATCCTGACACAATCACCCTGGGGTATGGTTTGGGCAAAATTATTATTTTTTTAGTTATTTTGGTTGATGCCAGAAAATGAATATTAAGCCAGGAAGATCACACAAAAGGTTAGAGAACATGCCTATCACATACAAGGCCCTAAGTAGGCTTCAATCTCTGACATCATGGGGCCTCCAAAAAAACTACTGGATATAGCTGCGATGGCTGCTGGGCAGGGGGCGGTGAAGGGGGGAAGTGTGTTGGGGCAGGAATTCACTCCCCCTCTCCAAAAAAGCCACAAAGAAAACAAAAATACATACTAGACTAAAGATGTGTCTCACTGGTATTGCCTTGCATGCATGAGGTCTTGTGTTTGATTCCCAGTGACACAAAACAGGAAAAAAATAGAAATACCATTCCACACCATTAAATATCTACTTTGGGGACTAGTGAGATAGACAGCTCAAAGGGTTTGGCATTTGGGAATCTGAGGTTCAATCCTTGGTACTGCATACTTCCCCAAGAAATACTGGGTACTCCAAAAAGAAATTTTTTAAAAAAGAACAAAGGTAGCAGGAATTAAGTGTATAATGCAAAAAAAAAAAAAATGCAAAAAAAAAAAAGTGTATAATGCAGGTAATAAAGTAAAATACTAAAATAATGAAAAAAAAGAAAAGAACAAATACCAAGATGGTAGAATCAAAAAACATTGACTACTATGTGAAGGTGATCAAAATACAGTAATTAAAAGGCAGAGATTGATAGTTTGGATGAAAGTTAACAGTTAGCTATAGGTTATCCATACCAAAAAAAAAAAAAAAAACCAAAAAACAAAAAACACTTGTAATATAGCAAGACAGAAGCATTGAAAAAAAAAAATGGATAGGTAAGAGACATACCAGAAGTGTTAAGAGCAAATTTGTTTGCGTAATTAATACCAACGCAAAATGCAAACAAAACAAAGAATATTAACAAAGATAAAAAAAACTAATATTGGTAAAAGTGTCATCACAGAAAATGTAATTTTAAATGTTTAAATACTAGTAAGAACTCCAAAACATATATAGCCAAAAACTGGTGTCAGAAAGAAAAATTAACCATGCCTAGTTCAAGATTTCAAAACTCATCTGTTAGTAACTGATGGAACACTTAGAAATCAGTAATAATACAAAGAACTTGAATATTTTTCAGTCACACCCAGTGGTGCTTAGGACTTACTCTGGGCTCTGTGCTCAGGAATCATTCCTGGCAGGCTTGGGGGACCACACAGGATGCCAAAGATTAAATCTGGGTCGGTCCTGTGCAAGGAAACAACCCTACCCACTATACCATTGCTTTGCCCCCCAAGACTTGGACATTATTAACTAATATAATGAAACTGACATTTCTGGAAAACTCACGCCAACTGTAGCAAACATATTTCTCTCAAGTATGAACTCCAAACTAGGCCATAATTTGGATCATAAAAGCAGTTTCAATATACTCAAGAAAACCAGACTTTATTTTCTGACCACACATTTAAGCTGGCAATCTATAATATTGCAACATACTGAGAAAAGAAAGAAACCGCCAATAAATATCCAATACAGTGTTTTCCAAAGAGTTCAAAACAAAGAAAAAGAGTTCACAACCTTTTCCAAAAAGTTCCAAAGAAACTATAAATGTCCAAATCATTTGTAAGAACCATTTTCTCAATTCATCACATATAAAGAGATGTCTTGGACATTGAAGTACAACTTTTACAGAAACCCCAGTTGAGAAAGAATGGATCAAAGAAATCACATCAAACCGTTAGAACTAAGTGATATGGAGTATCAAGTTTTGTGTTACCTACAAAAGGCAGTGCACAGAAGAAAATTTACAGCTTTTAGTACTCATACTAAAAAAAAAAGATATATTAACCTAAGTTTTTACTGGAGTAAGAATAAAGTGAATCCTAAGTAAAAATGGGTATAAACTGAAGAGCAGAAATTATGAAACAAAACTGAAAAAACTAATTTTTTACTTTAAAATTCCCCCCACAAAACACAAGTTACAGGTGGCTTCACTGGTAAGAATCAGCATTAAAAATATATAAGCTTCCAGAAAAAGAGAAAGCAAAGATACAAATGAATCCCATTTTATGAGGCTAAGCTTTCTCTCTCTCTCTCTCTCTCTCTCTCTCTCTCTCTCTCTCTCTCTCTCTCTCTCTCACACACACACACACACACAGAAAGAATAATCAGGGAACAAATTTTTTAAAAAATTCTTAGGAATAATAATATTCTTAAATTGTATTAAAACAGTAGTAAGTATAAATTAGTAAGATCTGAGAAAAGTCACACATTATGACCAAATGGAGTTTATTGCATGAGTAAAAATCTGGACCAAAATTTCAAAACCAACTAATGTAATTTACTCAAAGCAGAAGGAAAAAAATCATAAACCTCAAAAAATACTAATAAAGACACCTGACAATCCAATTCCCTTTTCTAACAGTAGCTCTTATAAACTGATCATCTCAACTATATTTAAGTATCAAGAAATTTGCACATGGCTGGAGCAGGTTCAATGCTCAACCCTCCAGACAGTCTTCTGAGCCCGCCAGAAGGGATCCCTGAGTCTAGAGCAAGTAGCAAGACCTGAGCATCGCCTGGTGTGGCCCCCAACCGAAGCAAAGAAACAAAACAAATATCAAGGAAAAATTAATTTACAGATGACATATTTAATGGTGTAAGACTTAACATCTCCCCACCCCCTTAAGATCAAAATCCAAGATCAGGTTGTCCAAGGCCACTAATTTTATTTCTGTTATACCGGAGGTCCTACCTAGTGTAACAAGGCAAGAAAAGAAAGCTCACACAAAAGAAAAGGATAGAAAATTTCTGTATAGACAACTGTGAATACAAAAAATGCAGAACTAGCCTTCTCCCTCTAATAAATACTGACAGATCTGTATGAACTTAACATACCTATAGGACATAAGAACAATATATAAATAGCCATTGCATTTGGATAAAGGAACGAGAAAATGAAATGAATTAATTAGAGTTCTTTAAAAATTCATAAAACACCAAGGGGATCTAAAGTCAGCATATGCCACTCCAAAATCTGCCACTTTGCCTTGAGAATTTTTATCACTGAAAATAATTTGACAGCAGATGCAGGAGAAACTTCATGTCTCTCCCATTCTGCCTGAGAGTAAGAAGTTAAATTCCCCCCTGTGAAGTTTTCCTTCTTGCTCTCTCTAATACCAGGAACAAAGATCCTTAATTACTGAAGCTGACTCTAAATACTGATGTGCACATAAGAAACCTTATTGTAAAACAAACCCCATCTACCACTAGTTTCCCACACATTTACCTTCCTGAATACCTGGAAGCCCAAATTCCCTTTCCTTTGGCTAGAAACTTCATTATTTCTTGGCCTTTGTTAAAGCGATATATAAGTTCCGAAGTCTAAGTACTACTTTGGATTTTCAATTCCTTTTGTGAAATGCCCATGTGCATACATAATCTTTTCTTCCAACAATCTGTTATTAACCAGTCTAATTAGCAGGGTCAGCCACTAAAACTAAAAGGGTGGAAAAGACATTTTTCTCTACAAGGATAAGTTAAAGGAAATGATTTGTAAAACCCAAGTAATATAAACTATACAACAGCAGTGAGAGGGCAAATGTTAGTAAATAGTTGTCATTAGGGCCAAGATTATGTTTGGCATGAAAAACGAAAAACAACAACAAAAACCCATACATTTAAAAGTCTTAAAATACCAAGAAGTCACATTTTGCAATTGCTACTCTACAAAAAAAAATTTTGGTGGTACTGGGAATTTAACCTAGGAACTAACTCATACAAGGCAAGTGCCTTACTTTGAGTTATATGCTCAAACCAAACATTTTATTCCTTAAGCAAATGGACATCAGAAAATATGAGCACTTGGACTAAATCATTTTTCCTGGATTTAATCAATAAATACTTGGCTTACATTCTGAAGGAATGAACGAAGCTTGCTTAATTTTGGAACTTTACAGAATTTATTATAATATTCAATATTCCCAAAGTAGAGATCCAAGAAGAAATTTTTCTTAGACCTAAATTACACAAAATATATCAATTTTTCAAATCATTCAGTATGCCTGTGGAGCTAATAAACAAAAAACTCAAAATCCATCAAGTTTCCAACTACATATTATACACATTTCTATGTATTATATATACCTTTGGTTTTAACTGGCCTGATTCTGCCTTTTGTATTTACACACACACACAGATTTTGAGGGGGTGCAGAAAGTCTCTGAGGCAGTTTTCAAGGAACCTGGGGACTACGCCCAGCAACACTCAGTGAGACAAGAGGCTCAAGGCTAAGGCTTAAGGCTGAGGTGCCACTCGGGCCCTGAGGTGTCTGAGGCAAGTAGGGCATTGTTACTGCACTATAAACAGTGATGCCATGTGAAGGGGATCCAACTTGGGTCAGGTACATTCTAGGCATAAACCCTAACTACTGTACTTAACTATCTACCAGCTCCTGTTTCAAATATTTGTGAAGGATTAAAAGCAATATCCATAAATTGAACTTTTTTTTTAACTTGGGAAGTTAAAGAATCATTTAATCAGGAAGAGAATAGGCCATAAAATACTTGTACTGTTTTATATTATGTTTTGTTTGCATCTCCCTAGAGATGCAGGAGGCCACCAGGGGCACTTCTGTTATTGCTCTAGACATGACACGGTGTGACGTACTGAACTCAATGTCTTGTACATGCCAGCCAAGCACTATGGTCCTTTTAGCTATCCTCCCAGCCCCTTGCACAGCTTTGTAAATGCAAAAGTAGGTGGTGATGATAATGAGCAAGAATAGAAGATGTCTATCCCCACCTTCATGGCAGCGGAGGACAGGACTAGTGAAAGGGTCTAACTCTGAATGAATAGATGAATAGAAGATTAAAAGAATAGGCAAATACACACAGTAACAATAACACTAGAAGACAATCTAATGCAAAAATTTCAGAATAAATATGTAAAAAGAATGTCAGGGATGTAGCTCAGCGGAATATGTTCCTAGCATGTATGAGACCCTAGGGTAAATCCCTGGGGAGAATGACCAACAGATACATGAAAGTATGCCACATGGAAACACACACACCACCACCACAAGTAATTATGGTAAACATGAAGTTGGGTAGATAGAATAAAGTAAAAAAAACTTCAGGTACAAAACTGAACTAAGATTTAATTCTTAAAGTGCAAAGACAGTGAATGAATTACATAGCTTTAGAAATATATGGGACGGGGATGGAGCGACAGCATAGCAGATAGGGCGTTTGCCTTGCACACGGCCAACCCAGGTTCGATTCCCAGCATTCCATAAGGTGCCCTGAGCACCGCCAGGGGTAATTCCTGAGTGCAGAGCCAGGAGTAACCCCTGTGGATTGCTGGATGTGACCCAAAAAAGGCAAAAAAAAAAGAAATATATAGGAGACAAAACAACAATGAGATACCACCTCACACCACAGAGACCTGCACGCATTCAAAAGAACAAAAGCACCCAATGCTGGCGTGGATGTGGGGGAAAAGGGGCGTTCTTTCACTGTTGGTGGGAATGCCGACTGGTCCAGCCTTTCTGGAAAATAATATGAACAGTCCTTCAAAAACTAGAAATTGAGCTTCCATATGACCCCGCAATATACTTCTGGGAATATATCCCAAGGATGCAAAAAAGCACAGTAGAAATGACATCTATACCTATATATTCATTGCAGCACTGTTCACAATTTAAAAATCTGGAAACAACCAGAGTGCCCTAAAACAGATAACTGGTTAAAGAAATTTTGGTACATCTACACAATGGAACACTATGCAGCTATTAGGAGAAATGAAGTCATGAAATTTGCTTATAAATGGATAAACATGGGGAGTATCATGCTAAGTGAAATGAGTCAGAAAGAGAGGGACAGACATAGAATAAGACTACACTCATTTGTGGGATACAGAATAATGTAACATGAGGCTGACACCCAAGGACAGTAGACACAAGGGCCAGGAGGATTGCCCCATAGCTGGAAAACTGCTTCCTGAGCGGAGGGGAAAAGGCAGATGGAATAGAGAAGGGATCACTAAGAAAATGATGGCTGGAGGAATCAGTTGGGATGGGAGATGTGTGCCAAAAGTAGATAATGGACCAAACATGATGACATCTCAGTGTCTGTGTTGCAAGCCATTAATGCCGAAAAGTAGAGAGTATGGGGAATATTGTCTGCCATAGTGGCAGGGGGAGGGTGGGAAAGGGGGGGTATACTGGGGATATTGGTAGTGGGAAGTGTGCACTGGTGGAGGGATGGGTGTTTGATCATTGTGTGATTGTAACCCAAACATGAAAGCTTGTAACTATCTCAGTGATTCAATAAAATTTTTTAAAAAATAAAAGAAATATATGGGAGATACAAATAATCAGTTTGCTTAGAAATTATTGAAGACATATAGTTAATTTTTCTATCTAGAACATTTTAGAGAAACTATATTGATGACTTAACTTTAAAGTCATTTTTACAGAATTTATTATAATATTCAAAGATTATAATTAAGAAAGCAGAAAGATTAAGAGAGCAGAAACTGCAAAACTTATTTGAAATAGCTTCCTATGTGCATGTTCTATTCTATTATCTTGGGTCGATATGAGTAATATGAAAGTTTCAGTGGTTCTTGACTCTATATACACCTAACTAAGTATTAAAAGTTAAAGAATTTCTTAATAGAAAAAGACTAGCAACTTCTTTCCCATACAAGAATATCTAAAAACTGGTAATTTCTTCCCCATACAAGAATATGAGTTTAAAATGAGAACAATGATTAAGTTTACTCTAAAATAATTACATTACCATATACCATTTGCCTTGCACACGGCCGACCCAGGTTTGATTTCTCCACCCCTCTAGGAGAGCCCGGCAAGCTACCGAGAGCATCTAGCCCACAGGGCATAGCCTGGCAAGCTACCCGTGGCATATTCGATATGCCAAAAACAGTAACAACAAGTCTCACAATGGAGACATTACTGGTGCCTGCTCGATATAATCTGTTGTAATTCAAATAGATACCCTGTCGTAATTCATTTTTATAAGTGGTAGATGTAGTTCACAATACTTTCTTCAAATGTAGAGCCTTATAGAAGATAGCACCTTTCTATATTTCATAAAATACATGAAACTGAACTTTCAAACTTGCTTAAACAGTTCAAATATACATAGTCTCTGTTATAAAGAGAGGATTAATTACAAAGACAGAGTATGAGACAGAGTGGATTGTGGCACAAGGAGCAAAATCGAGGTTAGATCCAGCTAAGAGTACACACCAGCTAGAAGAACTAAGTCAACATATAAAATGGCCTGTGTAAAATGAAGGAGTTAGGCTGATGGCAATATTCAAACATCAAGCAAAAATTACAATTCTGAAAAACATCTGACAATGAATGTGAAAACTTCCCATTTCTTTTTGGTTTCTTTTGTTTTGTTTTGGAGCTACACCAGCAGCGTTCAGGGCATGCTCCTGGCTCTGTGCTCAGGAATCACTACTGGTGGTATTGAGGGGACCGCATACAGTACCAGGAGATTTGCAAGACTCCAAGCCTAGGTCAGCTACATGCAGGGGTAGAGCCTTAACTTCTATACCAGCTCCCCAGCCCCCAGCTCTTTATCTTTTAAGGGAGAAACAAGGCTGGAGCGATGTAGAGTGCATAAGGCACTTGACTTCGACCAGGACCTCCAGGACTGACTAAGAGCTGAAGAGTAAGCTAAGTACAGCTCAGTGTGGTCCCCCTGCCCCCCCCCAAAAAAAAATGATAAAATAAAATAAAAGAGCAGCAGTGTAATCAGCCAATTGATTTTTATACTGAAGAATAAAATGCATATTTGCAAGTCAGTTAAGCCGTATTAAATCACAGGTATATGATGTTACCAAAGCATACACAGGTAAAATATCCTTTTAAAACATAAAATAAATGCATGGGTTTTAATTAACAAAGTTCAGAAAATTCACTGATGTTTCAGATTCAAAACTGAAGTAATCTCAAATAAGCTACAATTTCTGCTGTATGAGGAATGATATCAATAAACATTCATACTTACCTAAGAAGTAAATAAATGTAAATAATGACACTCAAACTTCATTATTTTCCTTTCAAAAAATAGCTACTGCTTATAAAAGTATTCTAACATATAATGACTATAATACTTTTAATGAGTAAGTGCTTTATAATTTTTCTAAATTTTCATTATTGGTATCTTTGGTTTTATTTTGACGCCATACCTAATGGTGCTCAGGGGCTACTCCCTACTCTCTTTGTTCTAGGGTCACTCTAACAGTGCTCAGGGAACCATGCAAGTGCTGGAATCAAATCCAGGTCACTGAAAAGCTAAGAATGTGCTCAGCGAGTTGAGAGGTCTCTCTGACCCAATTTCCAATAGTAATTGATGAATGTAACTAAAAGTTCTTGGCTCCTCAAATATTTGTATGGGGGAGGTGAGGCGGCTGGAACTCCAAAACCAAAAAAATTTAGACCAGTTACTCTCTTCATCTCTAAGGTTCAAATTTTCATAGTCTAAAAATTGAGGGTATGGGGCCAGAGCAATAGTACAATGGGTAGGGTGTTTGCCTTGCATGCGGCCACCCAGGTTCGATCCCTGGCATCCCATACAGTCCCCCAAGCACCGCCAGGAGTAATATTTCAGTGCAGAGCCAGGAGTAACCCCTCAGCATCACTGGGTATGACCCAAAAAGTAAAAAATAAAAATAAGGGTGATATATATTACCATGAAGACAGTATACGAGGATATCATCACTTAAAAAAAAAAGCTAAAAATTAAGAATGATGCAAGCGTTATGATGTTTATACTTCGTCAACTTGTCTCCCATCATATAAAAGATCAAATAAAATAATATTTGTAAAAGCACTTGGCACAGTCCCTCTAAGTGCAGTATTAAAAATTTAATAAATCAAAACGAATGTACTCATTACTACTACTATCATAAAAAAGAAAGCGCAAGCTATGAATAACACATAGCCACAGAGTCACATACAGAGAGTAAGCTTGGTTCAAAGCTTGGCTCTATCAGAAAACCAAACTGCTAAAGGACAGTACTTATCTAATCATTCATCAAACCAAAATTTATCTCCTCACATTTCACATTTATAAAGAGCCCCTGGAAGGCCTTTTGGCAAAGGATCTTGGCAAATGTAGAAGATACAGGGTAAACTATACTGGTATTTATGCATAACTGTGATGTTCACCAATCCTGTAATGATCAAGAATATGATATGGAAAGTTCACATCAGAGGGCAAGTGTCAGAATGAGGGCCCTCAATGATTCAGAAATAGGAAAGTGCCAATGTTACATGAAAACACAAATACATGCTGCTGATCTTTCCAAATTTACACTCCCTGGCATACATCAACCACTGAATAGATCAATATGGGACTACTGGCATACTGAACTACTATCAACACTCTCAACATAAGAGAATATTAAACTATTAAAATTAATCCACATTTCTAGTTACAACATCTTGTTTGGAGCCTTCATATTCTACTAAGATATCAGTTTGCTTTTTTTGTTTGTGGACCACACCTGGTGATGCTTCATCGGTTACTCCTAGCTCTGCATTCAGAAATTATTCCTGGCAGTGCTCAGGGGACCACATGGGATGCTGGAAACTGAACCTGGGTTCGCCATGTTCGACAGTAGACTACCCTGTCCAGACCTGCGTGTTTCTGGGCCACACCTGCCGATGCCCACATGTTACTCTTGGCTGTGCACTCAAAAAATGCTCAGGGAGCAAGATGGGATGCCAGGGATCGAACCTGGGTCAGACATATGCAAGATAAGAACCCTTCCTTCTGTACTATTGCTCGGCCCAAAATGGTTTCTTGATAGGACTATTTTAATTGTCTTCTAGCCAGCTACCTCCTACCTCTGTCATGTACTTCCTCAAAAGTTAATATGCAAAAGCTATGTTGCAGTTTGTTTCACCCTCATGGTACATATCTTCAAAATAAAAATATTCATAACATATAATAGGGAACATGAATGTGCATATGCATACTGTTGTATATCGTGTGCATATACATGCTATTTCAAATATAAAAAAAAATCTCTTTAAGGACAAAATAGATAAAAAGGAACCTATTTCCATACATAGTCCCTCTTGGCTTAGTCCATGTGTAGTATTTTAACATTTATAAGTACATCATAATGAGATATAAGCATAAAATTATAACACTCCTGATAACATTTTATCATTTTATGAGAGCAAAGAGATCGCTCAAGTGGTAGAATGCATGCCTTATTATGGATAAATCCTTAATTCAATCTTTGATATGGGCCCAAAGCACCAATGGGATGGTTCTGTTGTTAGTGTTCCCCATCACTGCCCGCTGCACCACTGGACCGAGTATCAAACCACCAAGTCAGGCTAGCACAGTAGAACTGAGTAGTTGCCAAACAGAGTAGTCCTTTCCCTGAGCACTGTTGACTGTGTCCCATACTTTAAAGTTTAAATACATGTGTGTATGTGGGGGGGAGGGGAGATTGGAGGCTAGATTCGGCAGTGCTCAGGAGATATATGGGGTGCTGGAAATCTAACCTGGGTAGGCAGCATGCAAGGCGGGTGTTCTACCAATGTACTGGCCCCAATGTGGGAAATCTCACAATGAGGGGGGGAGGTGCGTGAAGGAGGAGGGAGAGGGGGCAGTGGAACTGGCCCTGCTCCCTGCCCAGACAAGACCCTGAGCGGCCACCCATGAACAGCTCCTCTGCTCCTGAACAGCCATGATCCCAGAGGCACACAAACCAATCTCGGAACGCAGCAGGTGTTGGTAGAAATGCTCCTGGACTGTGAACCAAGCTACAACACTGTGTTGGCCCAGGAGGGGAAGGGCCTTTGTCCCTCAGCTTTTTCCCCTTTGTGGCAGCATGGCGACTGCCACCTTTCAGAGCCAATTGGACAGAGAGGTAGGAATCTGCAGTGATGAGGCATGCCGGCAATCTTGCAATGGGGGTTGCGGAACCGGTCCTGCTCCCCACCCAAACGAGACCCCAAGCAGCCAACCCACAAATGGCTCCTCTACTCCTGAACGGCCATGATCCCAGAGGCACACAAAAACCAATCTCGGAACACAGCGGCTGCTGGCAGAAATACCTCTGGACTTAATTACTGAAATACCAGAACTCCAAAACATGCAGCGACTGTCAAGGCCGTGCAACATCATATGCTCTTCATTATCAGCAAAAGAAAATAAATTATCTAATGATGCCTTTTAAGCAGGTCTGATTGTTGGGGAAAAATTTCAAATAATAATAGCTTTCTGTCAAAAATTGAATGTAATCAAAGTAAAGAGAGAGTAAAGTGAAAATCATCTGCCAGACAGGCAGGATTAGGGATGGGAGGGGAGGTATACTGGGATTCTTGGTGGTGGAACATGTGCACTGGTGAAGGGATGGGTGTTTGATCATTGTATAACTGAGACTTAAACCTGAAAGCTGTGCAACTATTCTCCCGGTGATTCAATTAAAAAAAAAAATAATAGATATCTTAGACAATGGTACATTACAGTTTAATGAAAAACGTAGAACACTAGCAACAGACTTCAAACTATATGGATGAAACAATGAAGCAAAACACTGTGATTTAAACATGTATAATGTGTATAATGATGTTTAGAATCAGTGACAGATCTTTCGTCTTCCTAAGATTTACCTTTGTCAAGCAAAAGGAACTACCAGGGCTAATCTTACCATCAACTGTGTAGCATACTGACGGCACGCAGCAGTGACAATGGCCAGTAAACATAAAAGTGAAACTATTACATTTCAATTTGCCCAACATGACTAATCTTTCTAAAATCACAAGGTGAACAGAGAAATGTTACTTATATCAATTGGCTAAATCTTCTGTTGATGAACTAAATCCAAGAGAATTTATTCATGCAACTTATGTTGATTACCTAAGCCGATGTATTTGATTAAAAGAAATTTAGCAAGTATCTGACCAAAGGGTCTATTTCATATTTGCTAACATTACAAAAACAAAAACAAAAAAACACAGTCTTAATAAATAGCTGTCCTAAACAAGAATGAACTAGATTAGCCCATAATTTTGACAAAGTAAAAGGAAACAATAACTTTCCAAAGATTCTTCCAATCTCATTTTTTAAAAGTTTCTGATATAAATGAAGTTACAGTGCAAGAAATGGTTCCATAATAGAGTTACTTACTGGGCCAGGGCAGAGCACAGTCTGTGTGTATGCGAGCCCCAGGTTCAATCCCCAGCACATGATCCCCTAATCACCAACAGGTGCCACCCCAAGCACCACACTAGGAGTGTGAGCACTGCCAGGTACTGTACCAAAAACAAAACAAAGAAGCTTACTTACTACATTTAAATCTCACCCTTAATGTTACTTCACAGTAAAGGGTTCAAATTCTCAATCCACTATACCTCTAAAGAACAATATAATTAAGAGCTGTAAAGCTTGTATGTATTATAATCAAGTATAGTAAAATCAAGTACAGATGACGTTCAAGATGATCTTTAGTTGATAAAGAAATACACATCAGTTATTATACTTAATACTGGTTCTTCTGTTATAAAAATTGTTTTTTGGAAGTAAAAATAAATGAGATAATAATGACAGCTTTCAACCACTTGTCCCTGGACTGAAAGTTTAAAAAAATCACAGCTATAAAGAAAAAATTTTTACTTTAAATGAAATTAAAATATGAAAATTTATTTAAAATTCTCCTTTCTAAGACAATTCTTATAGAAAACTACAGCACCCAGTTACACAAATTTGTAATACACAGAAAACTTGGAGAACTTTTAGTTCTTATTGATCTAAGTACCAAGATTCATTATTACATCTGACTTGCAGAAAAAAAAAATCATTGAAACTCTAAAATTGTATCTAAGCAAAAAAAATCACATAAAGATAATTTATATGTGTGCTCATCTCTTTATGATCTGGATTTTCAATTTACCTACTAGGTATTATGATGGCTAAAAAGAATGTAAATACTTTACTTTCATTTGAAGAAAAATTACTAGCCATATAGTAAATGTGGATAATTGCCCAAATCATTTTACTTAATCCATCATTTTAGTTGAAATGATGCAAGTGAAATTATAACCTTTAGAAATTCATAGCATTTTAAGCTACTATTCTGAAGATCATCTATATTTTTAAATATATTTGGAAATATAAAATGATCAAATGTAACACTATAAAAATTAAATGTATTGGGGCCTCAGAGATAGCACAATGGGCTTGCCCTGAACACAGACAACTGATTTCCATCCCCAGCACCAGCTGGAGTAACTCTCGAATACAGAGGCAGGAGTACTGAACACAGCCAGGCATGGCTCAGTCCCTACCCATCTCTCCAAAATTAAACACACTATAATTCATGAATGATACAGATTTCAAAGTCTTTTTAAAAACTTTTAACTAAATGCTGTTAGAAAAATTTGTTTGAAATAATAAATTACACTCATAGCAAGTAAAAAATAAAAGGGATCCAATGCTTAATGTAAATAAGCAGAAATCTATAAAAGGTTTGTTTTCAAGGTTCCAAAAAATGAAAATTATTGGAACAAATATCAATAGCTGAAATCAGGTACAATGATAATGCTGTCAATATAGTGTTTAGACAAACTTCATTTATTCAGTATTCAACAAAGATTTCACACTAGAAAATCAAAAATGGTTTTCTGGAGAACTTGAATATCCCTTCACCTAAAAATTAGGTATTTTAGAAAGTGAAGAGTACAGAGCAAAACAACCGAGAGTTAGCAAGTGCATACTCTTTGAATGCTAGCTTTACATCATTATGAGTACTTAAAACATTCTTTTAAGAATGTTTTAAGTACTCATAATAGTTTTCATACTAGTTTTCATACTAGTTGAAAAATTTTCATACTAGCTGAAAATTTTTCACAACTTGTCTACCTAGTATTGACATATAATCAGTTACATAAAATATTGTGTATATAAGGAGAAAATTAATCATACCACGATTTAATGCAACAGGTATATAGAAAAACTGAAATTAAGACACAAAAACTGGAGGAGCTATTTTAATAATGAATAATGTTAAAATTAGGTAGTATGAAATCATAACATGACATTAAAACATTGATGAAAAGCTAACTATTAAGATGCCATTTATAAAACTCTGTATTTAGAAAAAACTGAAGTGGGTTTTTGTGAGAAAATAAGACTTCTAAAATCTAAAAACTAAAAGTTTAAATGGCAAAGGTAAACTATGTTATTATTTATAAAGTACACTTGTTTAGAATTCAAAACAAATATTAAAATATTAAACATACGACAGTAACTTCATAATCTAATTAAGCTTGCTTAAGCTCAACTACAATAAAAAAGTCATGACAACCCCAAATTTTTGAAGTCCCTCGATGAAAGCGAAAGTAATTCTTATTTCTAAGTAGATAATGTCACAGTACCACTTCTAAGGAAATTCACACGGTATCAAAGTTCTTGGTTTTCTTTTTTAAATGTAAAGAACAGAAATTTAACACAAGATTCAATGCAGGACTAAAAATTCTTAGAAGAGGAAAGAGTATGTTGGCAGGTGTCTCTGCAAGGAGCTAGGTAATAGAATTGAATCCGTTTCTGTTCTGCAGAACCACCATGAGACTTGCTGCAATGTCAGCTCCAAGCACACACTGAGGGACTACAGAAAATGCTCATTGATCATGCAGCACTTTATAATGCGCAGAGCCTTTTTTCTCCTACTCACCCCACCTAGATTCCCTTTTCAATTCATTCTCCCAAGTCTTATCCCCTTAATAAAATATCTTCATGAAGCCAGTGAAATAATAAATCTGAAGTCTATTAGGAATACCACTTACATCATAAGACCTCTTTACCTGAATTAACCAGTTTTTCCTTAATGGTGGAAGGGAAAAATTCTACAGTCCCATTTATAAGATGGAATTAAAATATCTATATCTATAAATACAAATGTTTGGTATTATACTGCATCAATTAGAATTCACTGACATATTTTCTTGAACTGATTCACACTCAAATAGGATCCTTTAAAACTAATGATACAATCAAAGGAAAGAAAGGAAATCTAATTTTAAATTCTCTTGAAATATATGCAGGCTTTTACTGTGATCTCTTAAGTATTAGTGTCCCAATTTTTAAGGGCTCCAATTTTTAATTTGATTAATTTATTTCATAAACATCAGTCATATGAAAAAGCTAAAACAAGAATGTATAAAAATTAACTAGAAATCTGATAGATAAATTTGATTTTACCCTAAAACCATCAGCTGTTTTTAACAGTATCTGCAGGAAGAGCTTTATGCTTAGATATGTTAATGAATTCCAAGACATATGACACTAAATCTACTCAAAGCTGCTTTGCAGACCCCACCTTCTAACGAGTTAATATAAAGGTCATCACCAGCATAGGCTTTTTATTAAGTCAGAAGTCCTTTTATATTTCTCACTAAATATATCTAGAATTAATTAAACATGAAGTTTAAAATAAGTCCAGACTTGTTTAGTAATCATGTGAAACATACTACCACAATCTCACAAGAAATAAGGTCTGACCGTATCTTGCTTTTATGCTGCTTCTCTTTGCTCTCTCCTCTAATCTATTCATCTGCAAAATTATTCCTGCAGATAAGATTTCTTTGTTCAGATTCAGCTCTCAATTCATTTACAAACCTAACCCTACCTCAAGAATGTCTTCTAGAACATATGCTTCCATTTCAGCCGCTGTTTCCACCATGTTTTATCAAACTGCCATGTTTCTTACTGCACTATGATTAGATCATTGCCAGCAGGAACACTCCTCTGTGTCAGCAAGGGAACAGGAAATGGAATGTTCTATTACATGCCTAAAGCAGCTTAGTCTTCCACTAGCTAGGCAGCTACCAAAGGAGCAGGGGGTGACGCACAGTATTTCTTAAAGATACAGAAGCACTATTGCAAAACAAGCTTTTTTGCAAGGAATTTCAACAGACAAAATAGTCTCTTACAGTACAACTTCTAATTTCAAGATTGAAAAAATCTTAAAAGAAATATTTTTTAAAAGCACGCCTGGCTTCCTGGTTGAACAAAAGAGGCTAAAACAGATTACGTAGCAATGTATCCATAGTTAAGTCTTGTAATGAGATTAGTAGTTCTATTAAATACGCAAAGAAGGCAACTTAATGCCAAGTAAGGAAGTTGTTACATGAGACAAATGCATGATAAGATACACACACACATACACTATAAGTATTGACAGGAATCAAATAAATTGTAATATAAATTTGATAATTTTTAATTATCAAAAAGTTTGACAATCTTCTATTAGATTACCACCAGCAGAACACTGACAATGTTTTAAAGGTTTTATCAAACCTACTGAGAAATATCGAAGAGTATAAGATTAACATTCAACTAACAATCTCTTTACACAGATATATCATAATCATATTCATTTTCTAGGTCTATCTCTAAATTCCATTAAACAGTGCCTGCCTCCCTCCTTCCATAAAAATACTACAAAAGACTAAAATGATACAGGTAAATAAAATTCCAAAATCTGCATCTGAATCATTAAAGTTAAAAAAGTAGGTAACAAATAATGTAATCAATTTATATTATTACTGCAAGTGATTATTAGTTAAATTTGTTACAATATCAAATTTCTTCACTTTGCAATGCAGAATATAAGAAATACAATGGGAAAGAAACAATGCTTTATGCTCAGTGGCATTATAAAATAAACCTGCATTCATAAAGAGTGTCATATGAACTGAATTTAAAATTATCTTTAATGTGTAGTTTAACCAATTTAATTATAATTTCAACCTGAAGTTTTTTATTTAAATTTTACTAGGAATGATCCCTGTGTGCAAAGCCACAGTTCTGAACAGATGGGTGTGGCCCCCAAATCAAAAATAAAATAAATTCTACTAGCTTAGCTAAAAAACATAATTTTAAAGAAAAAAAGTGAAAAAATTGGAGGTATAAGTTATTATTAACATACATGACCAAATATAAACTGAGGAAAGTGATATAAATGGCAGTGTAATGTTATCTCCTCAAAGTGATGTTACATTTTCATGGAAAGTGATTCTGTAGTTCTACTTGGTATTATTCTCTAAATTGGGATAACAAAGAAATACTGACTGCCAAAAAACTATCCTAGTTACAGTCAATTAGAAAGTTTATTAACTGCTTTATATGGAAAACTTAACGATTATCTACTAATCATGTAAATTACCTACCAATCAGTTCCCTCTACTTAGTAGGATCCTTACTGTATCCAGCAATATAGGATGGAGCTGGGCAACAAGCAAGGTAAAGGCCTCAAGTCCTAAACCAGTGATCTTCACGGGTACATTCTGTAGAAGTAGAAAGGTTGAAAAGCAATGGTTTATGCCTGGTTCTGCCAGTCCTCGAGGCAGACGCAGGTCCTCAAGTTTATGAAAGTTAAACTGCCTTATACTAACTAACACAAAAACTTTTAAAGGGCAGGGTCTCTAAGGAGGCCTTTAAAGGATGGCAACTACACAGTTCACCAGTGAACAAGGTCCATAGTAACCCTTAGGACCAATGCATGAGGTTTGAAACAAAAAAGAACCACCTCACCCCCCCCAAATCTTTGGGTTGAGCCACACCTAGCATCACTAAGGTATCATTATTCCCACTGGGTGCTCAAGGGACCATATGGGTGCCAGATATTGAACCCAGTTCAGTAATATGCAAGACAAGTGCCCTATTTGCTGTACTATGTCTCTAGGCACTCGCCCCATCAAATTTTTTGAGGGCTGAGGGTTGGCCTTTGCTCAGGGAATACTACTTTCCAGCTGCCAAACCCAGGTTGGCTTCATGCAAGGCAAGTGCCGTGCCCACTGTACTCTCCCCACACCACTCCCCAAAACTGTATTAAAGGAGTTTTGTACCAAACTTTATTTTTCTATTTAGAAAAAGTTAAAAACTTTTAAAATGCACGTATTTAACATGTGCATAGATTGCTGACAAAACAAATGTACTTTCACCCACTTACCAGCAACAAAATCTGAACCAACTACACTTCTCAAAATGCATGACATGTAATATCACTACTCTTCTTTTTTCTATACGCAAGTTCTATTTTAGCAGAAGTATAAAACCCAAATGTGAAACAGCACAGATAAAGCATCAATGAAATAAATATTAAAGAGTTAAATGAAATTTTAAAAGATAACAAAAAAACTGGTCAATTTTCAGCAAATCTATTAGGAAAGTACTATCACCATGACTTTACCACAGATTTACCCTGAACCAATTATAATTTATGCCTAATATAGCATGCCAATATTCTTTTCATTGCTTCCATAATTTACTTTTTTCTTACCTATGTTATCTGTAATGTAACACACATACCGTACTGGACAGTATTTTGATTGCTCAAATTAAGGGCATGGACTAATGAATACAATTGGGGTGGGGGAGGGGAGGAAACAAAGCTAGTCAGATGTAAATCCTATCTTATAACAGGAAGACTAAAAATCTCAGTATAAAATAACAGAGAAAAGGAAACCTACCTCTCTCCAACTCTTGAAGGCCCAAATAGTGTATTCTTTCAGAAATAACCTATATATGGAAGCATGTTGTGCATACTTTTCTTTATCCCCATTTTTAAGTTTGATACTCCACTATCAATGTTTCAGATTAGCATAAGTAAATCTTTGCTTTTGAGTTGCTCTAATTTTCACTGAAGAACTATAATTTGTTTAATCAGTTCCTTATTGACAAACATTTTTGTTTCTCACATTTCTTAATGCAGCAATGAACATGCCCAATGAAAAGTCATACACACTCTACACACATCTGACTATAGCCATGGTAAACTTCTTGATGGCATATGTATCTAAAATTTTAATCGTACCCAGTCCTCCTCAAACAAACTGAACTTCTGTTCTGACAGTGAACAAGACTGCCAATTTCTCCAAAAATGCTAAGAATTAATGATGCATTACTTTGGTTTGTTTGGGGGCCACACCGGCAATGATCAGGGGTTACTCCTGGCTTTGCAATCAGGAGTCACTCTTGGAGTATGCAGGGGACAATGTGGGATGCCGAGGATTGGACCTGGGTCAGCTGCATATAAGGCATGTAGTCTCCTAACTGCTAGGACCACTCTAGTCCTATTAAATACTCCGATTAGGGCTAAAGTGCACAAGACTCAGAGTTTGATCCCTGGCACAGCATGGCATCTCAAAAAGCATTGTTAGGTAATAGTCCTGATGGATCCCAGATATCACCAAGACTGATTTCCCACTTCACCACCCAAAAAGTCCCTATCAAAATCAATTTTTTAAAAAGTATCTAGATTTATCCTTAGTTCATTGTTTCTATTTCTCAAGGAATTGAATACTATTGCTCCAGCCCCTAGACTTCTAGATATATGCAGAAATACCTAAAAAGACCTTAGGTAACAAATTAAATAAGAACGTAGAATAATGCAATCTATAAATAAAATAATGCAAAGACCAACCACCCTATGCATAAATAAGATCTCCCATGATGTCTGTTAGCACTCTATCCACCTATAACAAATCTTTAATCTTTACCTGTAAGTAGTTAACAAAAGACTACTTTTTCAGGCTCATAATTTTGCACCATAAGAGATGCACCATACTAAATTATCTCCACAAAGGGTTAGGCCTAAAGGTGCAAAATGGGGCATCATTCCCCTTTCCACTAACAAAACACAAAAACTTGACAAAATAAAAGGATTTTAAAGGTTCTTTACAAATAAAGAGAACATCAGAGTACAAATGTGAAAATGCAAAAATCTCAAGATAAATAGGCAGGAATCCAACACAACTCTCCTAGATCATTATGAATGTGCAGGCAAAACACACACAAAATTGCATCCAATAGAATTGTAAACTATCTCCTTGAACATTATGAAAATGACTCACAATATAGCTGTATCAGAAACAATTTTAGTATTAGTTTCAACTTAAAACTTTCGCTACTCCGTTATACTACCGAACAGGGTTCATTATGGACCTAATTGCAGTGCAGATGGAATCTTGAGGCTTCCTCATGCTAACAAGCAACTGTGGATATTCACAAGGTATCTGAGAATTCAATGCGACTCTGACCCTATCTGCCTGTCCAAGTATCAAGTTCTGTAAGTAAAGGGCTGTTACCAAGGCTTTCTCCACTTCAGACATTTAATCACAAACACAGTCTGCTCCCTTCCTTCTGACTGATGGACTATAAATCAGAGGTTTCTACAACCTATTCCCTTAGAGTCACTGTCACTGTCATCCCATTGCTCATCGACTTGTTCGAGCGGGCACCAGTAATGTCTCTCATTGAGAGACTTACTGTTACTGTGTTTGGCATATCCAATACACACGGGTAGCTTGCCAGGCTCTGTTGTGCAGGCTCCATACTCTCAGTAACTTGCTGGGCTCTCGGAGAGGGGCGGAGGAATCGAACTCGGGTTGGCCGAGTCAAAGGCGAAAGCCCAACCGCTGTGCTATCGCTCCAGCCCTCCCCTAGAGTACATCAGAGAATTTAGAAAACTCACTGACCTACTGGTTTATTATGAAGGATCTCTCTGAAACAGCCAGATTGAATAGGAGAAGGTATGGGAAAGACTATGGAGCTTCCAAGCCCCCAAGCAGCACCCCTTATACATACGTCCATGTGTCCAATAACCCTTCTCCCAAACTAGTCCTATTTGGTTCTGTTGTTTTTTTCTGGCAGTGGCAGAAGGGGTCTGGGGGGATGGGGAGACAAAGACACACACACAGCCGAGCTCAGTGCTCAGGGCTAACTCATGGCTCTGCATTCAGGGATCACTGCCAAGTAGGGCTCATGGATTTATGTAGGGACTAGTCCAAGATCAGAAGGCATCTTACCCACTGTACTATCTCTCTGGGCCCAGTAAGCACTTAATGTGTGCGTGTGTATGTGTTTATTTTTGGGCCACCAAGCTATGCTCAAGACTGACTCCTTGCTCTGTGCTCATCTATTTGAATTTTTTAATGGAGGTCCTATACTCGGGAATGATTAGATCAATAACTTAAGCTCCTGTTTCTCTCTATTCCCAGCATTTCTGGAAGACTGGACTAAACCTCCAACCTTCTAATCACTTGGTCACCCTTTAGGCAACCAGTCCCTAAATTGCGTTGTTCCTAAAACACATTTCATTTGCTGAACAAAAGATACCTTCACTGCTAACAATTGAGAAATCCCAAGGCTTTGAACAGCTCTGAATCAGGAAGAACCATATTAATATGCATAAAGAAAACATGGTCACCTGCATTGCCCATATGGAAAGTGGGGAATAAAACCCCGATTGGCAACATGCAAGGCAAACACCTATGGCCTATAAAAGGGACATTACTACTAGTCAAGCAGGAGGGGCATACACAAGCAAGCAATAATCCAGCAAGTCAAGCTCACAGAGAACTACCAAGCCTAATTTCTTTTCAGTGCAAGCTTCATCAATGTTTCTGCTTCTGACAGTTTCTAACATCTCAGTAGTCCTACTGAACTGTAAAGTCTACTTTTTTTATTTAATAAACTGGTTTACAAAGTCATGCATAGTTGAATTTTAGGAACATAATAGTCTAGTACTAATCCCACCATCAACGTCAATTTACCTCTATAGTGTCCCCATGCCTTGCCACCCCTCTCCTTGACAGACACATTTTAAAATTTCGTTGCTGTAGTCTGGACCTCCTGATTTCATTGTTGTTCAATCTGGGCTTTAGGAATATAACTATACCACTCTTTTACATTACTAATGTACCTAAAGCCCTGACTGTTCCCCCATTACTTCCCTTCCTCATTTTCTTCCTTCTGTTCTCAATCTCTTTCCTTCAATGTCCTTTTCCTACAGTTATACTGTAGGAATTGTTTCCAAACATTTTCAAAATAATGTTTCTCGGTGCCAGAGTAATAGATAGCATAGCTGGTAGGGCAATTGCCTTACATGCAGCTGACCAGATTCAATCCCCAATTCCCCATATGGTCCCGGGAGCCTTACCACCAGGAAAGATCCCTGAGAACTGAGCTGATGGCAAGCCCAGTATAGTTCAGCATAGCCAGGTATAGTTCAAAAAACAAAAAAGAAAAATAAATGAAAATGTGAGATAAGATCCGGAGCTGCCAAGCGTGAAACGGACCCTCTGCTCCTAAAGACTATGATCGAGAGGTCTTCTAACCCATTTTGGCACCCAGAGCGGCTTCTTACAGAAATGCATCTAGACTGTGAACTGAGCTAAAATATCAGAAATCCAAAACAGCTCGGCCTCAACAGCAGCTGCGCGAGCTCATAGAATCTTCATTCTCAGCAGTGAAAAGAAATTATTAAATAATGCCTTTTCAGCAGGCCTGATTGTTGGGGGAAAATTCCAAACAATAATAGTGAGTTTTCTATTGAAATATTGAATGTATTCCAAGTATAGAGAGAATAAAGTGAAGATCATTAGCTACATAAGTGGGGGCTGGGTAGGAGGGGGGTATTTTGGGGTTCTTGGTGGTGGAACGTGCACTGGTGAAGGGATGGGGGTTCAATCATTATATGACTGAGACAAACCTGAAAGCTTTGTATTTTTGTCATGGTGATTCAATAAAACAAAAACTTGAAAAAAAAAATGAAAATGTTTCTAGGAGTCAGAGACAGTACAGTAGGTAGAGGTGTTTGACTTACATGAGTCAGCCCTGGTTAGATTACTGGCACCTCAAGTGTTCTCCCAAACTATGAGTGATCTATGCGCACAAAGCCAAGAGATGAACATGAGTTTGGCACCCACCCACCCCACAAGAAACAAAGAAAAAAGGAAAGTTATTCTAGGAATTAAGGTCTGAAAGAAAGCAAGGCACCATCATGACCAGAAGAGCTTAGAGGAAGGAATGGCAGGAAGGAGGCCCAACCAACAACGCAGCATTGACAAATAATTAAGTTCTAGATTAACCAATGGCCTTATAGATTTTTTTAGTTGACATCAATCTTTGAGTATCCA
Source organism: Sorex araneus (assembly GCF_027595985.1). Classification (NCBI taxonomy): domain Eukaryota; kingdom Metazoa; phylum Chordata; class Mammalia; order Eulipotyphla; family Soricidae; genus Sorex; species Sorex araneus. The sequence goes on from NC_073306.1 coordinate 196,947,206, forward strand.
GAGATTCCCTCTAAGAAAACCTAAACTTACCTCTGATATTTTGGGTTCCAATTTACTTTGCTATTTTGCTGTTAATCTTGTGAATTTTCTATTTTCTAGATTTCTGGTATGCTGACAGGACCTTAAGGCTAGAAATTGTAACTTTATTATTCAATGTGTTTTCTTCTCAATCCCTTCTCTTAGGAATTTCTAATCCCTCGTCTGTGGGAAACATATTTCATGTAGTTTGGGTGAAATGATTCTTCCTAGCAACCAGAGGTTGTCACATGACTCAGGCCTGTCTGGAATATCCCTTCCCCCACTCTTCCAACAGCCTTCTTTGTCTGGCTAAAAATAAAACGAATATGGAAGAGAGACTAAAAACGTTGTGAGAGAAATATAATTGATGACATTATTCAATATGGATCTATCCATACTCTCTTCTTTCACCACACTCATGGAAGAAGACAATAAGGTTACAGAAACAACAAGGTCCATTTGCTCCTCTTTAAGGTAGTTTAACTAATGTGATAACATGCATTCTTGCTTCTTAGACCTCTAGTTTAATTAGAAATAAATTTTCAGTTTAACCCTTTTTTTAAGTTTCATTGGAATGTTTGGGAAAAAGGAAATTAGGGAACATGCGGAATCCACCATATTTTTTAAAGTTAGGATAATAATTTTTTTTTTTTATTACGGCCTTTGGGTGATCAGAGGCAGTCTCTTGCCCCGGGCCTGACTGTCTTCACTGGGGCCCCTCGAAGGGGGTGGATTAAGTCTCCCACCCCGCCCCAAACAGAGCCCCAGCAACCAAAGACCTCCGGAACCCAGCCACAGCCACGCTCAAGGCCACTCTCCACATGCTTGGACGAGCCTCACGCATGAAGCAACCGGCTGAGGAACCCAAGTGTGCGGGACCCAGGGCTGAGATCTCCAAGGCTGCTCGGATCGGGACTAGGCCTCACCCAGATCCCCCGTTTTCCAGTAGCTAGGAGGTCACACCCACAAACTGCCCCCAGTGCAGTATAATCCCATCAATGGCCAACATCCAGAGACTATAAAACCAAGCTCATGGAAGCACACGGCTGCCACGTGCCATCTAGCCTAGTTCTCCCTCCTCTCAGAGAACCTGGCAGGCAAGCTACCAAGAGCTTTCTGCCCACACGGGAGAGCCTGGCAAGCTCCCCATGTCGTATTCATATGCCATATACAGTAACAATGGTGGGTCTCATTCTCCTAACCCTGAAAGAGCCTCTAATGCGGCACTGTTGGGAAGGACGAGTAAAGAGAGGCTGCTAAATCTCAGGGCTAGGACGAATGGAGACATTGCTAGGCCTGCTCGAGCAAATCGACGATCAACGGGATGATAGCGATAATGATAGTGATAGGATAATAAATATGAACTTGACACAATTTAAAGCTTTACAGTTTGCTGTTGAACATGTGGAAATAACAGAAAATTTATATGAAGTATGTCTTATTGTACATAACATAAAATACATTTCCTAGCTCCTAGAGCAGGAGAAAAGCAGATATATAAAACAACTGTCTACTAATTTCTTTTGTTCAAGTCAAGATCACAACAGATCTTAAAAGAAGAATGAAGGTGGAAGTTTGGTAATGATTTAATCCTTACTAATCTACTCCAGTCTGGCAGTCTTTACAAATTGATTATTTCATTATAATTACTTATTTTCTGCCTACCCCATTAATCTGTTTCTCAATATCATATCCACTCTTATTACTTCATACACTATCCATAAAAATGCCATAAAGTGTCCAATGAATAAATAGCAAATAAAAAGCATGAGAACTAGTAGCCAGAAAGATAGTACAGAGATTAAAGCACTAACCGTAGTGACCACCAGCACCACATGGTCCTTAAGTATCCCAAGATGCAATCCCAGAGATTCCCAGTACCGCTGGGGCATCCCGGTTAATACCAGGGCACCGCAGAGGATTTGAGGACGATCTGGTTTCAACATCTGTCACTCCACTGATTGCCAGGGTTGATTCAGCTGATACGGCTGGCTAAGTGGGTGTCCCCTTCCTCCCTCACCACTCTATATGTGTCCCTCCAAGCTGCACACTCTAAGAGGACAGCCTTCCCCGGACAGAGGCAGACAGGTAGAGGATATACAAGTAGCTGCGCTTCCCTGCTAGAACCTCAAAGGCATGGAGGAACCCAGCAGTACCACATCCTTTAACTCCAGCAGGGAACCACTAGCCTGGTTGGCTGAGAATTAGCAGGAGGAGCTCTGGGCTTTCTGAGGACCACTTGGGAGGAACCCTCCCCCAGCCAAAAGAAAAAAAAGAGAGAAAGAATGCCACACAGTACTTTTCATCAAAAAAATCAATCCACATCTCATATGTTATTATTTCTCAATAATTCTCCCAAAACAATTTGAAAAATGCTTTGTTTGCATGTATGTAGGTATTTTAAATATACTGGGGTGGGGTAGGGGGTGAATACGATTTCATCAACCAGAATATAACCAAAAGACGACCTAAGATTTTTAAAAGTAAACGACCTAAGGGGCTGGAGTGATAGCACAGCGGTAGGGTGTTCGCCTTTCACGCGGACAACCCATGTTCGATTCCTCCGCTCCTCTCAGAGAGCCTGGCAAGCTACCCAGAGTATAGCGCCCACATGGCAGAGCCTGGCAAGCTACCCATGGCGTACTGGATATGCCAAAAGACAGTAACAATAAGTCTCTCAATGAGAGACATTACTGCTGCCCACTCGAACAAATCGATGAGCAACGGGATGACAGTAACAGTGACAAATGACCGAAAGGAGTTTTTAAAAGGTTGGCTAAAAGGTGTAATAATTTCAAAAGTAACCATCACAAGTATAGAAAATTATCAAAATAGGTAACAAATGCCTCCAACGTATAAAGTGGTGTACAAAATATATGATCTCCACTTTAGAAAGATTAGGGAGAATTCATTAGTTCTGGAGATTACTAAAATTAGAATCCAGTATTTCTAACTGTTCTTTGATTAAGATATTCGAGCAAACTTCTACTTTGGCAGCAAGATACAGAGACCTCAGTGTTCTATTAAAACACGTTAATTTATTTTTATTTTTATTAATTTTATTAAGAAACGTGTTAAGAAACAAGGCTGCTAAACCAATGGTCTTGCTAATCAAGAGACTTCATAAGAACATGAAATACAAAATTAATTCATGCATGGGGCACAAAAGCTGCAATATGAAGCTATTTTAATGTCTTGTCATAAAAGACCAAAAGATACAGTTATTAATAAGGCTCAAGTAGAACTTCACATACAGAAAGTTCGCCTAAATACTAAGTCACATTCACAACTTAAAACATATTAGTTCTTCGATCTTGACAAGAAACTTCAGATACTGGATACAGGAAATTGAACAAGAAAACTGAGTCCAGTGATGGATTTTTGGATTTTAGGATTTTTAGATAAGACGGTGGTACAAGTAGAGGCAATATAAGAATAAAAGGAGTAAAAAGAACAATCCATAAAGTAGTTATGTTTCTTGGTTTTTGGGTTTTAGGGTCATACTGGTTGGGGTGCTCAAAAGCAAACTCTGGCAATGGTCTGGATACTATATGCAGAATCAAACCGGGGTTAGCTGTATGCAAAAAAAAAAGCACCATACCTCCTATTCTCTCTCTCGTCTAGGAATGTTTTCAAGGACGTGAAACTTGAAAAGCAGCATGGCCAAACCCTAGCTCTGATACACTGCCATTTTATCTAGAACTACAGAATCATAAAAGCCTGTATAAGAGAAGCCAAAGAATGTTTTGCTTCACCACTCATAGAAAAGGAGATTAAAAATTAGGAAAAGGCAATACATTTCCATTACTCTTATTCTCCCTCCTTATCAACAGTTTGTTAAAGAACTATATTAATTTTTAACTCTGAAGAATTTAATAACATTTTACTTAAGTATTAAAGATTAAGTGATTCCAGAATAGTCCTAAAAATCATCTAATCCAAATTATCATTTCCATAATTCCACTTACTTTCCACCTAAAATGAATTAACCCATATGCATAATTACAGCTGTAGATTCCATTGGCAAACTATGAATCAATAAAATAAGAGGAATTAGGAAGAAAAATGAAAAGCTTTTCTAAATATCTTATCATTTTAAATTGTACTTTAAAAAAAATAGCCAAGTATTTCACTAGTCAGCAATACATTTTCACAACTCTGTTCTTCCTCATAACTCAATTTTAACTATATACATATAGAGATATATTAATACAAACACACATATATGGAAACACAGCACACAAATGTTTTCCCAAGTAGTATCTCATCTAACCCCTATTAAAAGAAAGTATTAAAGTATACCTTCTACCCTTGATGTGAGATTAAAAGATTCAGCTGTTTAAACTTAACAAACTATATTATTCTCATTTCACTTTTTGAAAACTTATTATAAGAGGTCATCTACAAGGTGATTTACTTTGACCCACTGATCCAAAATTAAAACTAAGAATATTATCCCATTTAACAGCAATTAGTTGCAGCAAATCTATAAAATTTACCTTAAGATCAATTTTTCCCAAGATGGGAATAGGAAAACATCAAGAAAGAACAGGCAAACACTAACTGATTATCCTCTTACAAAAGTCTATTTGGGAGCCCCAGGATGGAGGATTCATCTATACTAACCAATTCTTAAATGTTTCAGGACTCTAAGTACTTATCACAGCAATCTAGGCATCGAGAGATAGACAAAAATGGTCCTTGAAAGCTGAAATATGAGGCGCAGACCCTAAGACACTTTAGGACACACAAAACTAAAGTTTTAAAAATATGGCACCTGGGAGCCAGAGGCACAACACAGTGAGAAAGGGTGTTTGCCCTACATATGGCTCATCTGGGCGCCATCCCCGGCATCCCACATGGTCCCCAAAACCCACCAGAAATCATCCCTGAATGCAGAACCAGAGTATTCCCTGAATACAACCAGGTATGGACCAAACATAGAAATAATAAAATTAAGTTACGGCAACATTTCTTTGAAAAGGAAAACTATAAACAAGGCCAGGTACCCTCAGGTCTAGCACTTCTATCACTGAAATATATCATACCAAACCACACAAAGATACAGTTTAGACAGTGCTACACTAAAGGAAAATGGCTTTGGTATTAAATGACTCCAAATCCATTTGAAATATATATTAAAATCAATGAGCTAAGCTATAATGGAATGATATTACAAGAAACAAAAACATATGAGGCTAGAAAAATAGTACAAATATAAATAAGGCACTTGCTTAGCACTCGGTGAACCTGGGCTTGGTTCAAGACTCCATATGGTTCCCCAAACCCCAACAGAAGTGACTGTGAGCACAGAGAAAAGAGCAAGTCCTGGGCATCATAGGTGTAGAAAAGAGAAGAGAAAGGACGGGAAATGGGGAAGAGAGAGGGAGAGGAGGCAAAAGAAAGGGAAAAAGAAAGAGGAAACGGAAACTCATAAAATGTTAATCATGAGGTTCAAGACTTCACCTAATAGCGTATGAAACATTTAAGTCCAAAGGCAGCTAGTTACAACTACAAATATTACAAAAATCAGTAAGGACAGAACACTATTTTAGATATAGGTGCTGCTCTTGCTTTCTTTATAAAAGCACCTTTACCTCTTTAATACAAACTTTTAAGGGAAGGAAGGGAAAAAGTCAAGCCTGCATTAAAAGCTTAGGATAGAAAGAAAACACTATTACAAATGACCATTGCTACATTAAATGAAAAATAATAGGAAATTACTTTACCATAAAATATTTTACAATGTTAATCACTTATAAAATAACACAGAAATATGCTTAACCTGCACAACACAATCTGCACAACTAATTTTGTTGTGCAGGTAAGTGTGGCCATAAAACAAATAACAACAACAAAAATAAAGGTCCTACTTCCCTCTATAAACCAATTATGTCGGGAAATTAAGTGTAAAAATTAAGAGGTAAAATTACCAATAGGTGGATGCAACCAAAATGTTCATCAATGATTAAACAAAATGTAAAACATGCATAGCACTGTGGTCCCGTTGTTCATTGATTTGCTCGAGTGGGCACCAGTGAGACTTGGATAGAAGAGCGGGTAGGATGTTTGCCTTGTATGCAGCCGATGCAGGTTCGAGTCCTCTGCCCCTCAGAGAGCCTGACAAGTTACCGAGAATATCCCGCCCACACAGCAGCGTCTGTCAAGCTACCCGTGGCGTATTCGATATGCCAAAAACAGTAACAGTAAAATACGCGTAAATGGGAATATTCTTTAAAAAGGCAATTCTGTCACAGCCGCATGCAAAATCCTTATATACATTATTCTAAGTAAAACTTCAGTTGAAAAAAAAATTACTGTACAATTCCACTTACATGAATTACCTATATAATCAAATTCTTAGAAACATGAAGGGGAGGTAGTTTATTGACAGGAGGTAGCAATGGAAAGTTTAATGGGTGGCTTTGGTTTTGCAAGATAAAAAATTTCTAGAAATATGATGTAAATATACTTAGCACTGTAGCACTACAGCACTGTCGTCCCGTTGTTCATCAATTTGCCCGAGCGGGCACCAGTAACATCTCATTGTGGGACTTGTTACTGTTGTTGGCATATCGAATATGCCACGGGTAGCTTGCCAGGCTCTGCTGTGTGGGCAGGATACTCTCGATAGCTTGCTGGGCTCTCCAAGAGGGACGGAAGAATAGAACCCGGGTCAGCCACGTTTAAGAAAACTGCCCTTACCCACTGTGCTATCAATCCAGAATATACTTAAAACTACTTAAATTGTCCACTTAAACAGTTAAAACAGCATTTTTCTGTCTGTGTTAACAACTTTTTAATTACAAGAAATAGGAACCTAAAAAATTTAAGCCACTCAAAAGCTTTACAAAACTTACAAAGAAAACCACCATGCTCTTGCTCAAATTTCTTTCTAACATCTCAGTCACTCGTACCATACAGTTAAAAATACAATATACTAGATTTAGAAAGATTATATATAAATTGAATATTTTTACTAGACAAGAATGTTAAGGGTATGAAGATAGAGGGAAAACCATCGAATATCAGCACAGGACTTTTTAGCTGGCCACAATGGGGGCTAAAACACCCCTCAGAGATAGTTCATAAACAACAGCCAGAATGTAGAAAAACTCAGAACACTAATAAGTCCTAAGAATTCAGTCCCACAACCTATAAGCACCAACTGGGACTCACCAAGGTCTCTAACCACCACCCTAACACCCCACCCCCCTGGCATCCCCAGTCCAACCATAATGAAAGACCCTGAAATGCATCCTCAGATCCCTGAGCCCTGTCTGGCTCATCCTGCTTTACAGAGTGTACTTTTTACTTACAAATAAACTTTCTCTGCTTTACTTTTTTATCTCCTATATGTAGCTTAAATTGTTGCTGGCAATACTAAAAGCCTGGATAAATTTCCCATGGGCAACACTACTAGTCCCCTTCAAAGGGTTAAGCAATGGACAGTCCACCTCAATATTTAACACCAATAAAACTTGGCCATAGACCAGTAAGGTCTTCTATTTCTGACCTCCATTCGCAAGTCACCCAATTACAGTAAAAAAACAAGGGGGAGAAGGGGGGCAGAGGAGTTTCTTCCAACAATCCAAACAAGAATATCAAAGTTGAAGGATATACTATAAAAAGAAATAAGAGAGAAAAACATTCTAAAACTGAAAGGGATATAAAAGGAAGCTAGAGAATAAGGAGTCATACAAAGATAAGAGAGAAAGGATAAGCAAAGAGTCATACAATGCCATTTATTATTAGGAGTTTTGGTTTTATTCTAAGAGCAAGAAAAAGTCATTCACATTTCAGAAAGATAAGCCTATTGCATAAAAAAGAAATGAAAAAGGAAGTGAACTGAATTGAAGAACTAGAGGACTAATATAAGTCCAAATAAGATAATACCTGGGTTTTATATGTATTAAGACATATATATATGTGAATGGAAATTACACAAATGCAAAGGAACAGCAAGTTTTAAGATCTATTTTGGAGATCTTACTTCCAATATCATTTCCCTTCCCCCTCCCTCTTCTGCCTCACCCTTTTAGCAACAGAAACACTCTTTCCTTGGTAAATCATCCGGAGACTCAAGTTAGAATGATGTCTCCTAATCTATTAAGGGTTACACCCCACCTCTGAATCGAGGTTTCTTAAATTTTTCCACTCACGAGCCCATTCTACCTGAGAAATACAACAAGAGTGAGCACTGTCAGAAACACCTTGAATTTATAACATGTTTGACTGGGAATTGAGAAACTACATCAGGTAAGATGCTTGCCTTACATACAGCTGACCCAGGTCTAATATCTGATACCCAAGATTATCACTCCCAAGAACCTCCTGGAGTGATCCCTGAGCACAGAGCCAGGGATAAGAGTAAGTTCTGAGCACCTTCAGTTGTAGCCCTGAAACAAACAAACAAAAAAAACTCACTATTGTCAAAATTTCCAAGACCCTCACATTCAGCTTTTTTTCCATCAATGACAGGCGCTAGTTCAGAAATGGATACATGCCCCAACAAGCAAGGCCAAAAAGTTTATTTTAGCAAGGAATAACTTTTTCATGTATTGCTGCATAAGAACAAATAATCCTAGAATTATACCAGTGTGCCCTGTTAATATTTCCAATATTCATTCCCTCTTTTATTTAACAAAACATTTGTCCCCATGTTTAACCTGAGTCTATTGCCAGAGTGTAAGAATGGGATCCTAAGGTATGAAAATATCACTAATTTCCTCTTTTTATAAGGACACTTGGTCAGAGTGGACTAGGGCCTACCACATGACCTGACTAAACTTTAATCATCTTTTAAAAGGCCCTATCTCTACATAGTCACATTCTGAGAGAATGAGGATTAAGACTTCAACATAAATGGGTGGGGTGGGGGAAGGACAACACAATTTTTAGCCCTCAACTGGCTAAACGGTGAACATAACGTTAGTGAGCCAGAGTAGACCTTGAAGAGGAAGTCAACCATCCTCTGTGCTGACCAATAAAATTTTCTGTGATGATTGAAATTCTATTATTATCTACACTCTCAATACAGCAGTCATTAGCTATATGACCAAAAAACATCCAGATCCTCTATCTTAAGAGCTACATTTCACGTAATCAATAGGCATAAATCAGCTAGTAGTTACCATCTTGTATACCACAGTTTAGTGGACAGTTTGATTAAAAAACAGAATCTAGACATGACCTAAAGAATTACTCTCAAAGTATCATATAATGGCCACCTATACTTGGGGTCCCTTTATTCAAATACTCATCCTATACCTTACTTAATAAAAGAGGACTGCTACCATAACAAAATAAAAATCACAAAACACATATACCTCAGACTCTAGAACAGCAACTATTGTTATAAAGTATAAAACCATTTCTTAAAATTCCTTGCCTTCGATAATGAAAAGGGCAATTCAATTCTGTAGCCGAATAACTCAGAATACCGGTGTGTTCTGGCTACCGAGAGATTGAGTATAAAGAAAAAATTAAAAATAAAGCCTGGTGAGAAAGATAATGCAGACGTTAGGGCGCTCGCCTTGCACGCAGCTGCCCCTAAAGATCAATGCAGATCTTCAGCATAATCCACACATTTGAACTTGTTTAGCAGGCGGTTCCGACAATAATATAATTCCTGGTAATAAATCCCTTACCACATACATACCTATCAATCACATATAAATCATCTCCTTGTTCTACTTCTCTGGTTAGCCCTGAAGGATACAACACCTAGCCTATTATATCAGATGCTTTGAGGTCTACAGATGACACACAGGAAGAGAAGTAGTGGTAGCACAAAGAGCAGTAAATCAAAAAATGATCAAATCTAAAAAATTTTTGACTAAAAGAGACCAACAGGGGCTGAAGCGAAAGCACAGCAGGCAGGGTACGCAGTCAACCTGGGTTCGATTCGCAGCATCCCATAAGGTCCCCCGAGCACTGACTGCCAGGAGTAATTCCTGAGTGCATGAGCCAGGGTAAGCCCTGTGCATCGCAGTGTGTGACCCCAAAAGCCCCCCCCCAAAAAAAAAGACCGGCAATTTAGGAAGCATGATAGAAAGCTATTCAATTTCCTTAATGAACACCAAATTATGTTACCCATTTATTTTAAAAAAATGAACTTTAAACTAAAATCTGTATTAATATGCAATCATTAAGTCTGTACCTACCCACAGCTTCTAAATCTATATCAAATCATAGAGAGCTACAAAAGTAGTTCCCAAGACATGTCATATTAATAGGTCCCTACTGCTTCAACTGGTGGAAAAGGATGAACCACTTAAGAAGAAATCCACAGCTGAAGCAGCAATATGTGGGCAAGGTGCTTGCCTAGCATACAGTTGACCCTTGACATCCCACATGGTCTCCTGAATAACCCCAGGAGTAATTCTTGAGTGCAGAGCCAGACAGCCAGACGTAACCACTGAACATCACCAGGTGTGACACACACCCCCAAAAAGGAGAAGAAATACAAGGACACACACAAGCTAAAGGAATATTCCTCCCACAGAGTAAAGTACTAGCTTAACCAAAGAATCAACTTAATTGTCAGAGCAGAGGACAACGAGTACTGTTTCTTATTCTTTCAATTCTCCAAAGCTTTCATTATGATTATCCCATTTTTATTCATCCCAGCACAGTGACTGGGCAAGAGAGAAATATATATATAATATGATATACATTATTTTATAGAACACTGGACTGAATTAAAATTAAAGATATAAAGTAGATAACCACCATTCTGAGCTACAATGGACACAACAGGAGCCATTTTAGATTCATTCTCAAGGAAGAATGATTATATGCTGGAAGAAAGGTTTGTAGAAATGTTAGTCAAAAGGTTCCTGCCCTAATACAATAACAATAAACTGGAGATAAAACTAGAGACCAGCAGGCCAGGAAGAGGGTAAAGTGTTTTCCTTGCAGGTCAACCCTCCCTGTTTCAATCCCCAGCACTGCATCTGGTCCCCGGGATACTGCCAGAAGTGGTCTCTGAGCACAGAACCAGGAGTTAGCCCTGTATAGCACCAGGTGTGCCACGCCCACTCCCCTGCCCCTAAAAAGAACAAAAGATCAGAGCACAAATGAGATGGCTCAAAAAGTTACAATGCTTGTTTAGCACGCAGAAAACCAAAGCTAGATACCCATCAGAAACACAATCCCCAAGCACTACCAGGAGTGAACACCAAGCAGGGGCTTGTGAATAATGATATAAACTACTTTTATTTGTGGACTGTCACTGTCACTGTCTTTGTCATCCCGTTGCTCATCGATTTGCTCAAGCAGGCACCAGTAACATCTCCATTGTGAGACTTGTTACTATTTTTGGCATACTGAATACACCACAGGTAGCCTGCCAGTCTCTGCCGTGCGGGCGAGATACTCTTTGTAGCTTGCCAGTCTCTCTGAAAAGGGCAGAGGAATCGAACCCGGGTCGGCTGTGTGCAAGGCAAATGCCCTACCCACTGTGCTATCGCTCCAGCGATATGGGCTACTTCCATAAATTTGGCATATCTCATCTGTACTTTCAAAATTCGCAAGAAATGAAAATGAGTTTACTCATTTATAAAACTAAAAAACATCATGTATGGAGAGATGTTGGAACACTGATTAAAATCCAACCACTAACAACTTTATAATGTGTATCTCACGGTTATTCAATAAAAAAAATTTTAAAAAAAACATGCAATATAGCCACCACTTTCAAACATATTGACTCCGAATAGTTAGTTCCATTAACAAACAGTAAGAATATAATTAAGTATAATGTACAGACTCTTCTAGTCTCCCACTTCATTTTCGTATCCCTCTCTGGAGCCTCTAGTTTTAGTCACAGGCCCAGATATTTGAAAATGCTGGGAAAAGCCACAGGTTTCATAAGCACTGACTGGGACACACCCAAAATAATAAAACTCAAAATTTTAATTCTGGGCCAAAGGAAAGTAAAAGAATGATGGTGCTTGCATATCACTGATCCTAGCTCAATCTCTGGTACCACATGGTCCCCCTAGCACTACCAAGCATGACCCCTGGGCACAGAGCCAAGAGTAGCCAGAGGACTGCCAGATGTGACACCAAAACCCTCAAATTAACATTTATCATTCAAGTTATCCCAATACCTTAACTTAACACGCTGAACTTTGGACAGTCACCACGCCCCCACCCCCCCAAAAAAATTTTACCCAGGACTCATAAAAACCTATTAAATACTGCTCTTTTTGTTTCTTCTTCTCACTGCCCCACACCGACCCCTATAAAAAAACTTTTCAATTTAGTCAACAGTTCTGTGGACCATTCTCATCAGCACAATTCACTTTACATGCATACTTCAAGAGATTGTCTATCATTTATCAAATTTTTCAGTCACTATATTAATATTGGCTCCAAGTTTTAATGTATTCCGATCTTTACATTCCTTTCTACTTGAACTACTTTATCTTCAATCTTATTGAGGTAAACTTTACAAAAGAAAAAAAAATCCTTTAAAAAAAAAATCAAGTACTGTTTACAAGTTCTGTAAGATAACAAGAAACTCTTAAGTTTGCTTCCAATAATCAGGTCAAATAATTTTACTGTATTATTAGAGAAAATAAGAATCTATTATGTCCCTTTCTTGCAATTAAAACCTCAGATTACAACTCATAGTAAGATGACAGCTAAATTGTTTCACTTCCCCTCTGGATAAGAATTATTTCTGAAGGGGGAAGAAAAAAGTTCAATTAAGAAATATAGGGGCATAGTGATAGTACAGCAGGTAAGGCATTTGCCTTGCATGCGTTGACCCGGGTCTGATCCCCAGCATTCCACATGTTCCCTCGAGCACCACCAAGATTAATTCCTGAGTTAGGAGTTAGCAAAGCCAGGAGTAAGCAGACACCGGAGTAACCCTTTAGCATCTCCAGGTGTGACACAAAAAGGCCTCCCCCACCTCCAAAAAAAAGGAAAGAGTGATTGTTAGTGGGTTGTTAGTAAATAATCTACTAGATAATGATCTAGGAACTGAAAGGATATTTGTATTTCTTCATCACTTATAAGCCCCTAAAGACCAATTTCCAAAAGCTGTTGGTACCCCCTTATTGGTCCCAGCAAAAAGATAAACGGAATAAGCAGGTACTACTTCACATTATCATTATGAAGTAAAAATCCCTTTTTCCCCATAGTAAGATATGAAAATTAGAGCCAGAGAAATAGTACAGGGGTTAAGACATTGGTCCTGCATGTGGTAGACCCCAGATGATCCCCAGCACCACCTATGGTCCCCTGAGTGCTTCCAAGAGCAACTCCCAGCACAGAGCCAGGAGTAGCCCAGAGCATCATTAAGCATGGCCCAAACTCCTTCCTCCCATCCCACCCCTCCAAAAAAAGAGTTTCGAAAAAAACATTCACATTTACTAAATCACTAAATTATCATCAAAATATTATCATAAATGCAAACTGCCTTGAGGATCTAGTATTTGAATGCTATAACTGAACTACAACAGAAGCAACTAATGAGTAGTCTAATGAATTCCTAAATATGTTGCTTTGATGATTATTCAACAATGAAAAACTCTCACAGCACCAACTCCAATTAAGTGTTAAAGAAAGCTAGCCTAAACTGATAGGCCAATTAAATTCTTACACGGGTACACTACAATAAACACAATCAAGCCCTGTTACTTTAAGACCTGAAGTCACAAATACTTAAAGAGTATGCAGTTAAATAAACATTTTTAAAGTATTCTTACTTCAGAATTAAGACCTCGAGAAAACCTATCAGAGGGAAGAAAGATACTTTGCTTATATAATTTGGGGTGACAACTATACTCAACCCACCATTTTTAATTAGAAATAGTAGGTAGAATATGATAAAAGTGGAAGTGGTAGCTACTGAGGGGTAACAATCACATCTTTCCACCACATTTTTGTTAAGAATCTGACAGTCCATAGTAGCACTGTAGTCCCATTGTTCATCGATTTGCTCAAGCGGGCACCAGTAACGTCTCTTTGTGAGACTTGTTACTGTTTTTGGCATATCGAATACGCCACGGGTAGCTTGCCAGGCTTTGCCGTGCAAGCAGGATACTCTCAGTAGCTTGCTGGGTTCTCCGAGAGGGACGGAGGAATCGAACCCAGGTCAGCCGTATGCAAGGAAAATGCCCTTCTGTGCTATCGCTCCAGTCTGAGAGTCCATAGTAGACAATGAAAATAAACTCATCAATTAATAGGTTAGATTTCAGGATTTAAGAGTACAACTTCAAAAAAAAAAAAAAGGTAACCAGAAATAGTGGGTGGAATACAGCCATGACCCCAATTTATACATTACACATACACAAGTGCACACACACATGCTTATCTTTTCTCTTTTATCTTTTACTTGTAAAGGGTTAGTTAGTCTGCCAGCAAAAACATTATCTGAATCTCCTACTTTCCAAATAGGCCTTTTTCATGACTACACTATCTCAGAAGCAGCTTCCCAATTCTACACAACCCATATACATACCCTCCTAATAACGTCCCATTACCACTACAAAAAGTTCAAACTTACAAAGTAAAGAGAGAAGAATCTGGCCAGAGACCTAAAAATCAAATGAAAGTTTTGATACATAACTATGGAGCTAGGAGGAAAAACAAAATCTAGCATTTAATATCAGCATATTCAGGGCTAGAGAGATTATAAGTCAAGGTACATGCTAATTCCATTTCAAAATCTTGTTACCACAAACATTTCTGTAAGTACCATAGGTGTCACTCCTGAACACAGAACCACGTGTAGCCCGAGTATCTTGGCTGTGGCAAAAAAACAAAACAAACAAACAAACAAAAAAAAACAGGCTGACCTCATGGCACAACAGTAGCATAGTTTTTGTTTTTAATGGGATGCTGGGGATCGAACCCAGGTCCTCGAGCACCGCCAGGAGTAATTCCTGAGTTAGGAATTAGCAGAGCCAGGAAATGTGAAACTAAAGAAACGATGTGTTTCTGTAATATTTTTCTCTCTCTCATTTTAAACCTCCTTCTTTTATGTTTATAAACAAAGTCTCTCAGGAGACGCATCTTTTCAAAAGTGAGTAAGTCAATCCTAACTTCCTGGCTCCACTTGTCTAAAATTTCTTCAGTAGGTATGTATGCCTTGCTACTAATAAAAAAAATTTACTAATCAACTCCTACTGTCCTTACACTTTGGGCATCTTTATAAAAGTGGTAACAAGCAAGTTTTCCCCCCCTTCCAAGTCTGCTTCAGCAAACACTAATGTTAATTACATTTTAAAATACACTCAATGTTTTTTAATTTTTTTTAATTGAATCACTGTGAGATAGAGCATTACAAAGCTGTTCCATGATTGGCTTTCTATCTTACAATGTTCCAACACCCATCCCTCCACCACTGCAATTTCCCAGCATCAGTGTCCCCGGTTTCCCTCCCACCCCTTCAAGTTACTCCCCACCCCAGCCTGTCTCTCCCTCTCTTACTCTCTCATTTTGGGCATTATGGTTAACAATACAGAAAGATTATCATGTAAATCCCTTTACCTACTTTCAGCACTGAATTCTTGTCCAGAGTGATCACTTCCCAAAAAGTTGTCAAAATGGACCTCCTCTGTCTTAACTACCCTCCACCCCCCACCTTTGTGCCATCAGGAAGTTGTACTCAAATTATATAAGAGGAGTATGTGAATGAGTAGGCTTTGTATCAGTCGTAAGTTAAGTCTTGCTCTGACACTTATTAGCAATATGACCCTGAAGTTACCCAAAATCCTTGTATGTCAGAATCTTTACTCTAAATTAAGTATTAATAGGACTATATTCACCCAACATTTGTATACTTCTGAAGCTTTACATTTATCCACTTAATCTCACTCTCACCTATAAATTGACTTGTTTGTTTTGGGTCACAGGAGGCAGTACTAGGGTCCTCCTGGTGGTGCTTCGCAAGCACGGTGCTGGCATCGATCTGGACCCCAACATACAAACAGTGCCCTCCAGTCTTCTGTGCTACCTCCCTGGCCCTTCACTTTTAATCTCCCCCAATCTTTATTTAATAATTGGTGCATTTGTAAATCAATTTGTCTTCAGTTTACTTATCATTTTTAACAAAATGCCTAGTGTATAGAGAATCTCTAATGATTTACTGAGTAAGAAATCAACTATAATAAAACTTCATAGATTTATGGTAAAAATAGGGATACATGAAAACTCTAATAACTCAATTCTAATAGTGATGCAAGAAGGATGTTTAACATCATTTACATATGAAGCAGAGAACAGTAAATTACTTGCTAAGACCAATGAAGTTCCAGTACATGCTTTCAACCACTGAGACTTGGACACATAAGGTACTGAATTCGAATAGCTTTTATTAGATTTTTTTTAATTCTAGAAAGCTTATTGTACTTATCAAGGATTAACAACCAATGTCCACTAATTTAACTAACTTCCTCTAATACTAATGTAAAATCACCACAATCATCATCAAGAGAACTAAAAGATTATGAAATTCAAATGTCGGTCAATCTGCACTCTGGATTCAAGGAAAAATAACTGCTCCTTTTGGTTTCCTAAACGAACTCCTTAGTTGCTATCCACTGAAAAAAAATTACTCTAAATTTATCAAGTCCTGTGCTTAAATAGAATAGGAAATATGGCTTACTAAAAAAATAAAAAATAAAAAAAAAAACCCAAGGGACCAGAGAGATCACATTAGTTAAGGAGCTTGCCTTGAATGGAGCCTGACCCCGGCTCCATCCCCCATCACAGGTATCCCCCAGGTCAGCCAGCAGTGATCCCTGAGCAGAGTCAGGTGTGGCCCAAACAACAGAGAACAGAAAGGAAGTTTCACAGTTTACTTAACTTCTAGTTTCAAAACACAACATCACTTTAGAAATAAAGTGGGGAACAAATAAGTTTCTTTGAATTAATGTTGAATTCTAGCATTAAAACAAAGGAACATAGATGATATTTTTCAATTTCAAAGTAAAAACAACATAAAAAGATCCAGAAGTGTGAAACTAAAAAGGTATTTCTGTAGTATTTTTTCTTTCATTTCAACCCTCCTTCCTATAAACAGATTCTCTCTGGGGATGCATATCTTTTCAAAAGTGAGTAACTCAATCCTAATTTATTTACAGGATCCACTTATTAAAATGTTTAAATGTCTTCATTAGGTTTGCCTTCAGTGACCAATAAAAAAGATTTTCTAATCAACTCCTACTGTCTTTACATTTTATGCATTTTAATAAAATATTAATATAAATAACCTTTAATAGCAAGTTTTTTCCCTTCCAATTCTGCTTCAGCAAATACTGTCAATTACATTTTAAAATATGTTCAATTGAATTTAATGTTATTTGTTTTTAAAATGAAAAATTTCTTGTGGTAAACAAGTAAGGAACTATAAATTTGGTCCACTAACTTCAAAGAGTATCATAAATTTTATGTCATGAAATATATTCCTACTTTCAGCATCAGTCACCACAAAAAAACAATGAAATTAGGCATTTTTAATTTCTAATCTACTGTTGTTCTGTGTCAAACGAGAGAAAGAACTCTTGGTTCTTTTGTTTCCAGGTTTATTCAGTTAGGTAAATTATCTAAAACATGATTATATTATTCTCAATTACAATAGAAATTCAATTCTTAGTGACTCATTATTTTTTAAAAAATTAAGATTCTTTCTTCATCAAATACAAGTTTTCCAATTGAAAAACCTTTCCACTTTTCCTCTTAACAGATATAAAGTCAATTCAGCTAGCACTTCTTTATAACAAATCTGTAGATTGTTACAACTTTCCTTCATTTACTGAAGTTAAATACCCCAAAACTGAAATCACCTACCCTTTGTTAAGCTCCTCATGATTTTTATTGGAAGGTTAATCTCAAGGATCATGTCATCCACTTTTTTACTGTGTAGTCAATTAACAATGAATTAGAAAAGAACTTAAATGGCACTTCATGGAAATGACAAGATTTCCCAGCTCTATGAAGTTCAACAAGTTGATATGCAATAAAATGGGAAAACATTGTCAACTCACCCATTTAACTTACAGAGCACAGTGAATGTTTACCTATTTAGGCAAGGACGTAGGCAGCTGGAGATATGCCATACTCTTATCTGTTCATTCCATCACTGTATATTTGAACAGATTTATTTTTAATGATAACATTTTTCTTACACTTATTTCTTATACCTATCTTCAAAACAAATGTCAAAACTTTTGTTTGCACCACTGTGCACATTAAAGAACACTTCTCTAAAGCAAACATACTACGCTATTTTACAAGAAAAACCTGACTTAAAAAATGTACTCATTTACAAACTACTCTATATAATTTAAGGAATTAATAAGAGTTTTACTTACTAAGTCAAAACTCAATGGACAAAACTACCTACGCATGTGTTCTACAGCTTGACATTATAGTGTGTACTGCACTCAATTACTGTGACTCTCCCAAAGCAGAGCTTTTTATCCAACATCTTAAAATCTTAAATTGGGGTTCTCTTTTGCCTACATGACTGTATCACCATGCAATTTATTACTTTTTCACACAGGTAAGGGATACAGAAGAAAATACAGTCAAGGATTGGAACTAAATCATTAAAGAATTTCTGATTTACACCTTTGCTAATTGCCACAACCAGTTTATATCTAGACCGTGTTTTCCTGGTTTTTTGAGTAAAAAGGTTGAACCAGATTATCTCTAAAATGTTACTCATCTATGCAACCAATCAGAATAGAATGGTCCTAAATCCATAGTATATTTTACAGGGGAATAAAAAGATTCTGTCACATCCTTTCTTTCATTGTTTGTATGCCGCATGAACACTATGCTAAAACATCCAACTAGGTCAATACAAAATCTACGAATACATCCTTCCCTTAGAATTCAATAGGCTAAGTAGAATGGCAGGAAGCATCCAGAATTTTTGGTACTTGAATTATTACATCTTACCTACATAGAGGACTAATTTGAAGTAAGCAAGTCTGACCCCTACTAAAAGACAAGTGTCTACCTCTCTTAAGGGCTTTAAATCTGTATAGATAGAAACTGATATGCAATAATATAAATTAAAACAAAACACCAGCTCTGCACCAAGTTAAGCAATGTCTGTGGAAGAAAATAAATGGCAAATGGTACTTCTTGTTCTCTCATAACTAAATGTCTAATCAGCCTTTAAAATTGCTTTCCTTCTGCCTCCTGTTACCATTTCTTCCCTCCAATCAAGATTTTCCAAGCTTCCATACGAGGGAGTGAGCAGGGAGTTACAAAGAGCTAGTAACTAGTAGGGCTCATTTCTTACTTTGTTGTCAGTATGGTATGTTTTACTGAGCTTTGGGGTTCTATGGTCTTCTTTGAAGAAAAAGGTCCTGCAACGCCGCCTGTCTGTGGACCCGGGAAAAATCATAAACAGTTATTATGAAACCAGATCACTAGGACAAACCAAGAGGCCTTCCTATTCCAACTCACCACAACTAAGCCTAGCTCCGAAGCAGACTGTTTTAACTCCTCCGTATTACCGGGGAGGGGGGGGAACAACGGGGCCCACTTTTACTCTTCCTAAGAAGGGGCTTTCGAAAATGCCGTCTAGGACCCGGAAGGGCCAAACCGAGCTGCAACTCCTGAATTAATAGCCAGAAACCGATCGGAAAGAGCCGATCGGTTCCACTGAAAATCCTTGCGTGATCGAGGAAGTGAAAGAGGCTACTTAAGCGGCCACGATAGTCATGAAAAGAACCTGCAGCGGAACGGGATGGAAAAGTACAGCTTCTCACGTGTCCCGCACACACCCGAACACTGCGTGCGCCCCGCGCCCAGCACAAAGCCTACCTCCCCCCCACCCTGCGCCCCCAAGACACAGCTCCTCTTTAACTCACCATCTGGGGGCACGGACCCACCTCCTACTGCTCCCCCAGGAGACTCGCCGGCCTATTAGTTCACCCCGTCCGATTTGTCCGCCGCCGGGGCCTCGGGGAATAAGCGGGCCCTGCTGGCCCCAGAGCGACCCGCCGCGGGTGCACACGGAGCGGCCAACTCGCGCCTCCGCTCCCAGCGCGGCCGAGCGGCCCGGGGTAACGTGCTGCTCCCCCCCACTCCGTGCACTCGGCGATCCTCCACCCCCACGTGTCAGCCACCCTCCCCCCACGGCCCACGGCCGCGGACCCGGGAAGGGGGCAGCGGCACTCGCGGGGTGGCGTGGGGAGGGGGGGCGCAGGAGGAAGAGGAGGAGGAGGGCCAGATCGGCCCCGCCGCAAGTCCCCTCCCACCCCCCGGCCCCTTCCCTTTCCAGGCCCTTCCACCCTCCCGCCCCGAGAAGCAGGCCCTTGCCTCAGAAACCTCTTCTTCCTCGTCGTCGTCGTCCTCCTCTTCCTCGCTGTTGTTGCTACTGGTGCCGCCGCCGCCGCCGCCGCCTGCACCGCCGCCGCCTGCGCCGCCGCCGCCGCCGCTGTTGTCGCTGTCGCTGCTGCTTTCGCTGCTGCTGGGGGGTCGGCAAGTCCGGTTCCGCTTGGCCTTGTGGGGTGGCTGCTGCGGTGGCTTCTTCTTCAAGAGCAGGTCGCACACTCGCACCATTCCACGCGGGGAGGAGGCCGAGCGAGCCTCGCCGCCGCCAACGCAGCCGCCGACCTCCTCCTCCTCCGCCGCCGCCGCCGCTGCCGCCGCCGCCGCCGCCACGGGGGGGCCAGTCGCCGCCGCCGCCGCCGCCGCCGCCGCCGCCGGGGGGCTCCCTTCTCCCTCAGCAGCCGCCGCCGCCGCTGCCGCCGCCGCCGCCGCCGGAACCGTCGCCTTCTCCATCCCCGGGGAAGAGGGAGGGCGCGGACGGGGGAGGGGCGTGGGGGCTACGCTCTACCGCGACTTCGGCCGCACCGGGGCCGACACAGCGCTCGGGGCCGCCTCCGCCGCCACCGCCTCGGTCACCTCTACTGCCGCCGCCGCCGCCGCCGCTCCGCCAGCTCTCACCTCGTCTCGCGATACTAAGGGCGGGGAGCCCGGCGCGGGGAGGGAGGGAGGGAGCGGGAGGAAGCCGGGGGGTGGGGGGAGGCGTCGTGGCGGAGCCCGGGCGGCGGGCGTCCCGGAGGAGGAGCGGCCCCGACGGGGGCGCCTGGACGAGGCGGGGGAGGGAGGGGGCCTGGGGCGACTTCCCCAGCGCGGCGCAGCCGGGGAGCCCGGAGGCTGCAGGAGCGCCCGCGTGCCTGCTCTCGCCCCGCTCTCGGCCCCGCGCGCGGCCCCGCGGCCCTCCCTTCTCCCTTCCTCGCCCGAGCCGAGAACGCAGCCGCCGGCGGAAGTGCGGGTGACGCCATCAGCCGGCGCCGGAGCGGACGCGCGCGCGGGGGGCCGCGGGAGCCGACACGGGGCTCGGGCCGGGTTCCGGGCGCTGCGCGGGCCGGCGGCGGCGGCGGCGTTGGCGGCGCGGGCTCCGGGGGTTGGGGGGGCCCGCCCCGGCACTGCTGGACGGCGCTCTCGGTCGGGACCGGCCATTCCCCCGCTCCAGCCCCGCGGGCGGGCCGTGAGTGGGGGGCCTGGGCCCGGAAGAGACGGCGTCGAGCCCGGGAAGGAGCCCCGCGCGCCGGAGCTCTCCAGCCCGAGCTCACCGGAGTCGAAGACGGAGGATTCCCACGACGGCTTTCTGGGGCGGACGAACGCGCTGAAGCGGAGCCCCCCGATCTTACTTGGCTGCTGCCCCCTCTTCATAATAGTAGTCAGTGCCCCCTCCCACCTCACCCCTTCCAGTGGGTGCTGCCCCCAATTGCTTCTGACGCTCCCGGGGCCCCGAGCCCCTCGGGCAGGCGTTGCCAAACGGCTCAGAAGTTCCTGAAGGCGAAGGGGAGTCTTGGCCCGACTTGGAGAAAGTTTCCCTGAAGGACCCTGATTTGGTGCTTCCATCCCCCACCCCCACCTCGGCCCCCTTCAGCGCTTCCCGGGTGAAGTGAGCCCGGGAACTAATCAGCCTCTCTGCGTGGGCCTGGGGGCTCCGACTGATAGTTCTTTTGAAATGTTTGCCCAGTTTATTCAGCTCGGAAGTTTTCCCTTCTGCAACCAAGAAGTGCAGTGGCAGAAGGAAAACGAGGCAGACATCAAAGGCAGATGTCCTGGCACACGGGAAAAAAGCCTCAGCTGACAGCGTTGCCATTTTTAAGACTGCTAAGTTTAGCTGTGCGTGCCTGAATTTTTTTTTCCAGCTTTTTTTTTTTTTGGTTGGTTTTTTTTTTCTCTTTAGCATTGGCATACCGTAAGAATTGTGGGCAGTTGCCAGTACTCTACTATGGCAGCAGAATTGGCAGTAGTAGAGTCAATTCATTCAAAACCTCATCCTGGGTCTTCTATGTGAATAGTTTATAAAATCGAAGTCTTCCTGCTGTAAAGATGGTTATATTTATTTAAATATAACACTTATATTTAATAAGTAAATATGGACACCTACTGTTAATCTACTGGCTCTCTCCTATAATGAGTGTGCAGAGCACTGCATTGCGTTTTGTACCCGTAACTTCAACTCGAGTCTTCACTCTTATTTTTCGTTGGCACCTTTCTCCATGTCTACCAGAACACGCCTTGCAATTATAAATCCCAGCCACATTTCACTTATGACTATTTGAAATTTCATATGAAGGATGAAACTATTAGATAGTCCTTAAATTTTCCAAAAACTTCCAGATTGTTCCTGTATAGAGAAATTAGATATATCTGGCTCTTCATGAGATTAGCTCTCCATCTGTACACTAGATCTATTTGCCTCTGTCCTTCCCCCTTATCTTGATTCTCTTTGGTTCTCCATATATGTGATTCTTTAACTTATTCTAGCGATTTCACTCAGTTTCCTTCACATCAATTGAAAGAGGACTCTATTAGTGTTGCTTTTCAGTATCTGAAATTCATTCATTACCCTTCTGCACTCAAACGTCTATACTTAACATACTATGAGAAAGACTTTTAAGTCATTCTATTACTGGACGGAAGAAATACAGCAGAGAACTTGCCACCACTTGTTCTCCAGGGAGCAATCGCTCTCTCACATCACTGCCAGGTGTGTGACACAACTGTAACCCTATTATTTAGAAGGAAATGAATCCTACATAGCAGCGAAATTATTTAAACTAGAAGAAAAAGGTCAAGCCTACCAGAGAGGACAGAGTCTACTGAGTGACTGACTTTTATTTTGTATTTTTATGGTGTCAGGACCCTATTCATACAAAGCCAGTGCCCTGATGCTGGGCTCCCATTCTCAGTCTTGTTTTGGGTTTATTTTCCCTGTAGAGGCATGCATTTTACAGTTGAGTCACATCCCTAGTCAACTTTTTGTTACTTTTATCTAGCTGCTGCTATTTTTTTCCCCCAAACTTTAGGACCTATGGCAGAAACCTGATTAGCCACTTATAAAACATTTTATGTTCTTCCTGGGGGTACAATTAGTGTAATCCTCCAGTTTCTTATTAGTTTGTTGAGTAAGGAACTTATTTTCATTCTTGAAGAAGTCTCCCCCTTCTTTTTTCATCATCTTGATACTAGTGACTATTGTGACCTTGAAAACTATAAGCTGGTGAAACCAGAACAGAAGCAAGTAGAATAACTAAATCTATCCTGCCCCCAAGATGTTTCTTGAGGAATTTTATTAGTAACCAAATTATGAATCTGGTTCACATATCCCTGTCTTGATCTTAAAACTGGAGTATCTACATACAACTTCAAGTTTGCATAAATAGGGAAAAATGTAATCATTTTATTGCTCCCAGTACATAGGATGTAGCCACTGGAAATGATAGACAAAGAACTTTTTTTTTTTGACAACATTTTCAAAGGCTGGTATCAGGGACCATACAAAATGACAAAGGAGTTCCTACCAATGACTGTAATTGGAATTTCATCAAAACTTCCTCCTTTGCATGCAGGAGCACTGGATTTGATCCTTAGTGCTCACTGTCTCTTGAGCACCTCTGGGAGTGGCTCTAAGCTCTGAGCTGGGAGTAGCCCCTAAGTAGTGCCAGGTAACAAAAAACATAAACTAAATTATATTCGCTCTCAAACAAGATGTATCACTAAATGACATGTATGAAATCATACTGTCTTTGAACTTAGTCCTATACTAAATTCTTATCCAGCTGGAGAGTTTCTCTTCCTTTCCCTTTTATTTCCCAATAAGCCTCTCTATTTCAATAAATTATATATGGTCCCTGATGTACTACAGTATTTTCAGTTTTCAGGGTAGTAGTAGAGATCACTTTTTTAAAAAAAAAAAACTCAAAATTTGCAGAGTTTTCATTATTATTATTAAGGCACGTTGATTTACTAGGTTATTTATAATTGAGTTTCAGGCATACGATGTTCTAACACCGATCCTACCATCTGTCAATTTCATTCCACCAATGTTCCCAGGGTCCCTGACACCTCCCAGCATGCATTTTGACAAGCACATCTTTAGGTTTGGTTGTTGTAGTGTAGATCTCATGCTTTCAATGTTGTTGGCTTTGTAGTTTAGATACATATACCACACCTCTACACCACTCATGTACCAGAGTCTCCTGGTCCCTACCCCTGTTAACTCTTCTTACTCTCTCCCTTGATTTCATTCTTCCCTGTTCTCATTTCTGTAACCTAGTGTCAAGGGTTATCTAGGTTTCCCCCCTCAGATACCTTGCATCCCCTTATACTGTTACTCTATCACTGTCATCCCATTGTTCATCAGTTTACTCGAGCAGGCACCAGTAACATCGCTATTATACTCAGCCCTGAGATTTTAGCAGCCTCTCCTTATTTGTCTTCCCCAATGATCGGAGGCTTTCAGGGTCAGGGGAATGAGACCTATTGTTACTGTTTCTGGCATATCAAATACCTCACGTGTAGCTTGCCAGACTCTCCCGTGCAGGCAGGATACTCCCAGTAGCTTGTCAGGCTCTCTGAGAGGTATGTATATATCTGTTACTGTATTTTGGATATAAATACTCCACAGGGAGCCAGGCTCTCCCAAGTGGGCAATAGATTCTCGGTAGCTTGTCAGGTTCTCTAAGAGGGAGAACTAGGCTATAAGATGTCGCTTCTGGGAGCTTGGTTTTATAGTCTCTGGATATTGGCCATTGATGGGATTACACAGGGCCAGGAGCAGTCTCTGGGTGTGACTGTCCAGCTACTGGAAAATGGGGGATCTGGGTGGAAAAGGCTCAGTCCCGATCCAAGCAGCCTTGGAGATCTCGGCCCCAGGTCCCGCACACCTGGGTTCCTCTGCAGGCTCCCCCATGCGTGAGGCTCGTCCGAATGTGTGGAGAGGCCCTGAGCATGGCCATGGCTGGGTTCTGGAGGTCTTCAACTGTCGAGGCTCTGCTCGGGGGGCAGGGAGGGTGCAGAGGGAGGGAAACACAACCCGTCCCCTCCGAGGTTGCCCTTGTGAAGACAGCCAGGCGCTGGGTCAAGAGACAGTGTCGCTCTATACTGTTACTCTATATACTGCAAATAAGTGAGATCATCCAGTGTTTGTCCTTCACTTAACATACTATCTTCCAGTTTCATCTAAGTTGCAGTGAATAGCATAATTTCATCCTTTGAAACTGCATAGTATTCCATTGTGTATATATGCGACATCTTCATCCACTCATCTGTCATTGGATGCCTAGGTTAATTCTATATTCCAGCTATTGTGCTACATGCTACAGTGGATAATAATTTGCATCATTTCCTTCAGAGTGAATATTTTTGTGCCCTGGGGATAATTCCAAGAAGGGAATTGCTGGGTCATACAGCTGCTCTATTCTTATTTCTCTAAGAAATCTTCATAATGTTTTTTGGGTTTTGTTTTTTTTTTTGGTTTTGGTTTTGGTTTTGGATCACACCCAGCAATGCTCAGGGGTTACTCCTGGCTCTGCAGTCAGGAATCACTCCTGACAGTATGACGGTGCTTAGGGGACATCTGCGGTGCTGAGGATCGAACTCAGGTCAGCTGCATACAAGACAGATGCCCTACCCGCTGTGCTATTGCTCCAGCCCCTCTGCATACTGTTTTCCATAGGGTTTGAACCAGACAACATTCCTAATAGCAGTGCATGAGGATTCCTTTTAACCCTATTCCCACCAACATAGATTATTCCTAGGGTTGTGTGTGTGTGTGTGTGTGTGTGTGTGTGTGTGTGTGTGTGTGTGTGTGGTCATTTTTCACTGGTGGTGTCTGCTGGTGTCCAACTTATTTTTTAAAACCCTGCATTATTTGGGTCTGTTTTTGTTTGGGGCCATATACAGCAGTGCTCAGGGGCTACTCTTGACTCTGTACTCAAGATTCACTCTTAGTGGTGCTTGGGGAACCATATGGGATGCTAGGGATCAAACCCAGGTCAGCTGCATGCAAGGCAAGCACCTCACCTATCAGCCCCAAAATCTTGCACTTTTGACCTGCGCTAGTGACTGGACTAGAAATTAAGTTTGTCTTTCTTGGAGACATGCATAAAAAGAAAAAACAAACATTTTCAGTGATCATTCTAGTGAACTCTTACAGACTCTAGATTCTTCTAGACACATATTTCCCAGCCTTCCTTCCCAGATTTCTGAGATACACCTGAAAGTTTCTACCCCGGGGAAATGTGAGAAATGATGTCCTAAAGCTAGAGGTTTGGTCCACAAAGGTACCACACAAATTCTCCAAGATCTCTGTGTTTTCCATCAATGTGAGACAAATGAACACATCAGCACTAGAAACCCTATATTGAAGATTGCAAAGCACAATATGGAAGGACCCTGGTTTTCTGAATCTTCACTTAGAAAATAATTGCCTGCCTCTTTAAAATACTTGTGTTAGACTTCATTAGCTTTAATTGACTAAAATTTAGTTGGGGCAATAACACAGTGGGTAGAATATTTGCCTTGCACGCAGCCGGCCCAGGTTCGATTCCTCTGTCCCTCTCGGAGAACCCAGCAAGCTACCAAGAGTACCCACCCACATGGCAGAGCCTGGTAAGCTATCCGTGGCGTATTTGATATGCCAAAAATAGTAACAACAAGTCTCACAATGGAGATGTTACTGGTGCCCGCTCGAGCAAACTGATGAGCAACGGGATGACAGTGATACAGTGATACTACCATATAGACCTACCATTTCCCTATTACAGAGTTCTAAATCCTATACTACACAGCTAGGTCCATAAATCAAGCCAGCAAAGAACTTTTTTTTTTTTTTTGCATCACACCCAGTGATGCATAGGGGTTACTCCTGGCTTATGCACTCAGGAATTACTCCTGGCAGTGATCAAGAGACCATATGTGATGCTGGGAGTCAAAACTGGACCAACCATGTGCAAGGCAAATGCCCTACCCTCTGTGCTATTGCTCCAGCCCCAGCAAAGAACCTTTATTCCATCACTATAGTCATTCATGTTAAGCCATGCAATTAAACAAGGATGTAAACTACCTGTGGCTTTTGGTTACCATCTAGAGTGAAGCCCGAGAAAGAAATAATTAAAAGAAAATGGAGACTGTCATAACGGTATTGTAAGGTAGGGGAAAAGGCCATGAATTGACCCTTTTCCTGCCTCTCTCCATAAGATTGAAACCCTCAGGGGTAAGGAATGAACACTGCCAAGAGAATTTTGGAGTTCATAAATTGAGCATGTGACTTATACTTTACTTGTTACCTGGAAGTTTGCCCAATATCAGCAACTACAATCAAGAAGAGCTGGCAATATAACATGCCTCAGCAGAGACAACCAGGCAGCATTGATAAACACGCCCAAAGCTGCATCTTTTCCGACCGCAGTGGACTGAAAAAGAAGTTGTAGAATTCCTTGAAAGGTATATAAGTTCATTTCACAGAGGCCAATTCTTTTCCATATGAATTTTTACTACAGAGTGTTGGAAACTCATGCCAAAAGCTATGGTAGGGATCCATGGGTGGGATGGAGGATCCTACTGAGATTATAATAGCATCCATGTTTTGATGTAAGAGCACAGCAAAATGATCCCATTTAGAATAAAAGACCTCTCTGCACCAGAGACAAGCAAACTAAATGCCTTTCTACCAATATTAGGATAATAAAATTTGAGAACTGCATAAAACCTGTGAATTTATGAATTTGAAATAAAAACTGATGTGGAGAGGATAGTAAATAATTCAGCAAAGTTGAGTGTATCCTCTTATATGTGTGGAATTCTAAAGAGACTAGAAGAAAGCAAGTCATCTCAATGTGGCAAGACTTGTGTCAAAGTGGTAAGATATGCGTTTATATTCCTGACTAATACTATTATAAACAATAATGTAAATAGAAAGTGGTTAAGTCTAGGTGGATTGTACAATCAATAATAAAGATTTCTTGATCTTGGTTTGCTTTACTGTGTTGTAGTAAGCAAGCAGCCTGATGAATTTTCTCTCAACAACGTCTATATCAAGATGAAAATTTTAGGGGGATTGGTATAAAAACATCAGGATTTGGGGGGAGGTCTCACTGAGGTTCTATAAGAAAGGAGTGCATTTTGGTTAAAGTTAGCTGTCAGAACATAAGAAAATATAATTTCTAGCCCCCCTTGTCATATATAGTCAGTAATTCACATAATTGAAAAATCAAATAAACCTGCATTTTGCAGCCTTAGAAAACCAATATTCTTTGTTTGGAGCTAAAGTTATGAAAGGCAGCTGGAACACCAAAAAATCTGTATACCTCTCATTGAATGTACACTGACAAATATTGACAAATCCCTATCTTGAGGAACCACCTGCTGAGATGCAGCTTAGGCATTATTTCTACATTCATTCTTCAGCTCATAATGTTGGGTACAAAAAAAGAACAAGACAGAAAGTGCAGGGGCTGGAATCATAGTACAGCAGGTATGTTGTTTGTCTTGCATGGAACTGACCCAGGTTAAATCCCCAGCACTCCATCTGGTTCCCTAAGCACAGAAGCAAGAGTAAGCCCTGAGCACCGTCGGGTGTGCCCCCTCCCCAGAAAAATATAGTTTGTTTTGGGGGCCAGAAGTATAGTATCACTGATAAGCTAACTTTTGCACACGGCCAGCCTAACTTCTATCCCTGACATTTCATATGATCCCCAGAGCACTGCCTGAAGTGATTCCTGGAGCCAGGAGTCACCCTGGGCCTGACTAGGTGTGGTCCAAAAACCAAAAGGGAAAAACAGTACAGTTGACTGGAGGAAATTTTATAGGAATATTTAGTTAAATTTAGTAGACTAGAGGATAAATAGTGCTTTCCAACCTTGTAAAAAATTGCTTAAGGGAAAAAATATTCCCATACTATCTCTTTTTTTGGTTTCTATGACACATAGTTACCAAAAGCAAAGTGATTGGTAGCTAACCAAGATTACAAGAGAACTATCAGGACAGAAACACCAAATCTGACAAAGGCTTATGATTCCTTAGTTCCAATACCATCTTTTGTGTGGGCAATGGAAAAGAGAAAGTCTTCCACAGAGAAAACTT
The DNA here is from genome assembly GCF_027595985.1 of Sorex araneus. Classification (NCBI taxonomy): domain Eukaryota; kingdom Metazoa; phylum Chordata; class Mammalia; order Eulipotyphla; family Soricidae; genus Sorex; species Sorex araneus. Next base: position 196,976,597 of record NC_073306.1, read on the forward strand.
AAGACCACTTATATTAAATGACTAAGGACTTCATCTTCTAATTGCGGTGTTCCTAATGTACTTATGTATTTACCACTATCTGATAAAACTATTTTTATCATGCTGTATGATGAAAAGCTAGACCCAAACCTGACCAAAAGAAAGTTCAATAGCTAGATAAGATTTTTGGCAAGAATCCCACTGGAAAGCAAACTGTTTCTCTTGTCCACGAAATAATTATGTAGTCTGAGGCTAGGGCATTCTTAGAATTATTGAAAGAAGCTCAAGTGTGGGTAGTCAAGTAGAAGGTAGTGAGCAACAACTCTTTTGTGTGTCTGTTTTCTTTCCTCTGCCATAAAGGTAAGCACCTGAGTGAAGCCAGTCTTTTCAGAATCATCTATGAAAAGTTTACTGAGGCTAGAGCCATTCTCACCATCTTTGACACAACATGGAGTAAGCCTGTTGAGCATAACAAACAGAAGGTGACATAACAGCAATAGAGAGGCATCAAGTTGATACTATTTAAGATCTAAGCATTTACCTACTATCCTTCATTAAGAAGCCTCTAAGTTCAACCTCTTCCACCCAGCCCCATTGCCCTTATTTAAGCTATTTATTTTAATGTATGTATTATTCATTTGCATAAAATAGACTTGATTGTGTCCTGAGTGGTCTAGTCCCATTCATGGAGAATCTTACCAAACAAGGATTAGGGTAATAATAGTTGTTCCCGCCTGAAATTTCCTTTAATTGTCTTCTTTGGAAAAGTTATTTTGTCTCAGGAATATTAAGGAAGATGGTGAGTCTTTAGTACGTCTGTCTATAGTTTTTGAGCCACACCTAGTGTGCTCAGGGCTTATTCTGGACTCTCCTCACTCCTGGATGGTCTTAAGGAGACCGTATATAGTGCCTGGAATAAGGTGATATTAATTAAACCTGGATTAGCCATTTCATGCAAGGCAAGCACCTTAGCCCTGTACTATCCTAATTGCTTTTGGGGTTTTGAGCCACACTGAGCAGTGCTCAGGGATTTATTATTCCTAGCTCTGTATTTAGGGATCACTCCTGCAGTGCTCAGGAGACCATATGCAATGCCAGGGTTCAGAACTGTTTCAGCCATGTGCAAGGCAAGCATACCACCCACTACACTATCTCTTCAGCCTTAATTTTGTTTTGTTTCATTTGGGGTCCATACCTGGCAGTGTTACACATTTATTCCTAACTGCACTCAGGGATCATTCTTGGCAGGGCTGAGGGACCATATAGGGTGCAGGGATCAAACATGGGTGAGATGCATGCAAAGCAAGCACCTTACCTACTATACTCTCTCTGGTCCCTGGTAGCTTCTTAATTATTAAACTTACTGGCTTACTTTCAGCCTTTTATGACTCTAATACTTGAGAGCTATTGTTACAGTTTCAAAAATTCTAATAAAATAATGTCCCATACAAATTTAACGATTGCCAAGAGGGAAAACAGGAACTTTTGTTTGGGGTGAAAGTTTCTTTCGATTTTAACAGTTGGAATTTGATATCAGTATAGAAATTATGTAGGGGGAATATTGAGAATAATATTTCCAGCTAAAGAAATACATGAACAGAAGGAGGTATCTAATGGTTCAGAGAGTTAAAACATAGTAAATAGTATAACAGGGACCAGAGCAATAGTACAATGAGTAGGGCATTTGCCTTGCTTGCAGTCAACCCACATTTGTTCCCGTATGGTCCCCCTAGCAACACCTAGAGTAATTCCTGAGCTCAGAGCCAGGAGTAACCCCTGAGCACTGCCAGTTGTGCTCTGAAAACCAAAAAGAAAAACAAAAGAAAGAAAAGAGTATAACAAGTTTATAGGGTGAGTCTAGAGAAGAAAAAGTCAGATCAATTGTAAAAAATATAAAGGCGCGCACACACAAGGGGAGAGGATGTATATTGTGTTGTGTTGTTGTTCGAGGACTCTGGAGGTGGCTCTCTCTCTCTCTCTCTCTCTCTCTCTCTCTCTCTCTCTCTCTCTCTCTCTCTCTCTCTCTCTCTCTCTCTCTCTCTCTCTCTCCCCGCTCACGTTCGGTGCTCTCGCTGCTGTGTATGGACCGGATCGGGATGGCTCCTCCTTGTGCTTTGCTTCTGTGTGTGCCACTGTGCTCTCTTTTCTCTGTCTCTCTATCTCTGTCTCTTTAGTCTCTCCTCTGGTCTGTTCCGACCCCTCTCTGTTGCTTCTGTGTCTTTGCTTCTGTGCCTCTTGCTTTTGTGTCTTCTCCTGCATCTTCTGTCTTGCCTCTGTGTCTTCTCTCCGCTCCTGTTTCCTCTCCTTGCCTCTGTCTTACCTTTGCCTCTACTTCTCTTCCACTTCTGTGTCTTCTCTGCAGCTTCTGTCTTGCCTCTCTCTCTACTTCTCTTAGTCTTTGTTTATATAGCAATCATATAGGGTGGTGACACAAAGGTGGGTTGAACATTAACAAATCAACAAAGAAAGGTAAGACCATTTCTCTAGGAGATTAACAAAATGTCATCTAAGGAGATTACTCCAGATTACTAGGAGATCTGCTGAAGGGTGGGATCCAAACAAGAGTGTGTCGCCTTCTTCCGTCCTCAGCTAGTAAATCCATTTAAATAGTTACAGTAAATTTACTTCTAATATTTCTAGCAATGTCATTCTGTATGAGCACAGTAAGAGATATATCAGACTTAAAGTTTGGTTCTTCCTGGGGACATTCACTATATATTCCAGACCACAGTCCTCAGGCTAGGTTAGTTTTCCTAACCTCAGCAGGGTTCTAGTCTCATCGTTACTTTTGGATCATGACAGCATTTGTCTATGACCATGCTCTCAACTTATAGTTGAGTATTGTGGCACTTTGGCCTGGCCCATTTCGATGCCAGGGTAGCTCACAGTTTGCCCTGAGTCCATTCTGTCCCTCATTGGGACCCTGCTTTTCCTAGTACCTGCTAGTTCCTAGTACCCTGGGGTACTAGGAACTAAGGGCAACCGAGTCAAGAAAGCAGATGCTCAGGAGTAAATATTATTGGAGTCAATCAGATCCCAAGTTACAAAGCATAACATTAACTGTCTCCCTGTGTCCATACAGAAAGGCCATTGCTCTAAAGTAAACTAAGTTCCATATGGCAAGGCTGAAAGGACAAACCCAGTGTTATCCTACAATCAATCATTCAAGGCTTTTGGATAATGGTAAAGATTCATGAGACCTAAGGAAATGAAATCTGAATTTCTAATTTCTTTTGATCCTGTTTTTCTTTCCTTCTCTTTTTAATCATTACTTTAATGGCAGGATTTTGATATTTCCTCTACCCTATAATCACCCCATTTTTGAACTTTTGGGTTGCTCTTAATTAAAAATTTATTATTTTTATGATGATATATAAATTTTGGGAATACACCTTCACACCCATATATGTGTATAAAACACACCATAGCCATCACCAAAGTTCTTATGCCATTAATATTGCCAGATGGATTTCCTCTACCCTTTCTTCACACTCCCTTACTCCAGTAGCAAATGTTGTCTCCTGTTGGGAAACAAAGTCAGGTTAGAAATAGTAAAACTGGGAGTCGGGAGATGACAATCCAGCACGAATAATAGTAAACTACTGATCATTTTAGTTATTACCCTTTGTAGAACATATCTTTTTATTATGCATATCCTTTGGCTAATTATTATCACTTTAATTAATTTTACTACTTTTGTCTTAATTTTTATACTTGCTTTATAATTGACTGATCCATGTTTTCAGTCAGAATTTTTTTCTTTTGTGGGGAACTCAAAACCGCTTCCTAACTAACATGCAATCATGAAGGCATCAAGTTGCAGAAAACAGCCTATACCTATAATAAGGTCTGTAGTCACCCAAACGATGAGTTGGAATTTTTTTTTTAGATAATGTTTAATTACAGAGGCTTGGTGTAAAGCTGTCTGAGTTTGAATTCTAGGTTTACTATTTACAAGCTGAATGGTACGGGCATATTATCTGCCTTATAGAAGTGCTGGTATAAATGAGATAATGCATAGTAAAGCATAGATAATAGGAATTTCTTGGCAATATTAGTTGCTACTATTCTTAGTGGAAACTGTAAGAAAAATGAAGTTAGTAACCTAGTCTCATGGTTTGAGATAGTGTCTAAAATGGGGATTTAATTTTTATGCGCGGACTGGAGCAATAGCACAGCAGGTAGCGCGTTTGCCTTGCACCCAGCCGACCCGGGTCCAGTTCCTCCATACCTCTCGGAGAGCCCTGCAAGCTACCGAGAGTATCCTGCCCGCAAGGCAGAGCCTGGCAAGCTACCCATAGTGTATTCGATATCCCAAAAATAGTAACAACAAGTCTCACAATGGAGGCGTTACTGGTGCCTGCTTGAACAAATCGATGAACAATTGGAGGACAGTGCTAAAGTGCTACAGTACTTTCTTATAATTTAGTACCATTTCTTTTCAGTTAAAGAAAGTCCCTCAAAAAGATCTTACAAGATCAATTTAGTGATAAAATACTTTTAGTTTTTGCTTACCTAGAAATTTAACTCCATCAATTCAGAACATTAATCTGACTGGATAAAATTATTTGTTTGGGTGAGGTAAAAAACTGTTATTGAAAGTTGTTTTCTTTTTAGACCTCTGAAGTATGTCATTACCACTGTATGGCCTCTAAAATCTGTTGAAATATCTGTATCATGGCCTTGTAGGATTTTCTTTGTATGTAACAAGCTACTTTTCTCTTGCTGCTTTTAAAAGTCTCTACTTTAAATTTTGCCATTTTACTTATAAAGTATATATATGTACATAATACACATACACAGGTATATATATAACTTTTGGGGGGATTTCTCTATTTGTAACTCAGTTTCCAGTATGTTAATATCTGTTCCCCAATTATATTTTTAAATTCTTTTCTTTTAATCTCTTTTTCCCTCTTGAACTCCTCTCATACAAATATTAATCCCCATGGTGAACCAGAGTTCCCTTAAGGTGTCTATGCTTTTGAAATTTCTTTATTTCTTAGCTATTCTTTCTTAGTGAGTTTTATTTCTTTACCTTTCACCTCATGTATTTGCTTTTTTTTCATTCTGCCTGCTGCTGTTTCACTTCATTGGATTTTTTAGCTATTGTATTTTTTTACTCTATAATTTCTTTTGTAAAATCAGTTGATATGGGACCAGACATGTAGTACAGTGAGTAGGGCACTTGCCTTGCTTTCAGCCAACCCAGTTTCATTCCCTGGCACCCCATGAATTCCCCCAAGCCTACCAGGAGTGATCCCTGAGCACACAGCCAGGAGTAAGCTCTGAGAACCACCAAATGTGGCCCAAATCCCCCCAAAAAATCAGTTGATGTTTTATATTTATAATTTTATAAACTATTGAAAAACATTACGCTGGTATAATTGAGCTTCTGGTATTCTAAATTTTACAATTCTATCACAACCCATGTGCCAAAAGCATCCACTAGCATCCTTATGTCACTTCTGGTTTTCCTTGTCTCTATCCCATGTTATCCTCCCCCTACTTGGTAACCTACCTATTCTAAATAGATGCCTCAGGGGAATTTCATCTAGAAAACGGTGATATCAATACCAGTTTCAAAGCTTTTAGGAACATAATATACAGAATATCCAGGACAATGTACAGGGCTCTTCATCCATATGTGTGTATTATATATAACATATATATGTATATATATAACATATATATGTATACATACACACACATTCTTCTCTAATGAACATGGAGCATCTCTTAAGGCAGATGGAATAGAGAAGGGATCACTAAGAAAATGAGGTTGGAGGAATCAGTCGGAATGGGAGATGTGTGCCAAAAGTAGATAATGGACCAAACATGATGACCTCTCAGTGTCTGTGTTGCAATCCATGATGCCCAAATAGAGAGAAAGTATGGGGAATATTGTCTGCCATGGAGGCAGGGGGAGGGTCGGAAAGGGGGGATACCGTGGATGTTGGTGTTGGGGAATGTGCACTGGTGGAGGGATGGGTGTTTGATAATTGTGTGATTGTAACCCAATCATGAAAGCTTGTAACTATCTCACGGTGATTCAATAAAATTTAAAAAAATTTAAAAACAAACAAAAAACCCCGTGTTATGTTTCTATCCCTAAACAACACACTGTTGACTAATCATTGATTCAAAGAGGAAATAGGAAATAAAAATATCTCTGGAAATAAACATGGATATAGAAACAAGTTATCAGAACCTAAGACACACAGCAACTGAAGGGAATTCTGTAGCACTTTAGGCTTATATCAGGAAACAAACACCAAGGCTAAAATTACTACCTAACCTTATATCTCAAGTAATAAGAACAAGAATAAGTGAAACCCAAGATAAGTAGAAGAAATCATCTTCATCATTGTCATTATCATCATTGTCGTCATCATCATCATCATCCCGTTAATTGTAGAATTTCTCGAGCGGTCTCAGTAACGTCTCCATTAGTCCTATCCCTGAGATTTTAGAAGCCTCTCTTTACTCGTCCTTCCCAACGGTGCCACATTGGAGGCTCTTTCAGGGTCAGGGGAATGAGACCCAGCATTGTTACTTGTTTTGGCATATGAATACGCCATGGGGAGTTTGTGAGGCTCTCCCACGTGGGCAGGAAACTTTTGGTAGCTTGCCAGATTCTCCCAGAGGGAGAAGTAGGCTAAGAGATGTTGCTTCCGGGAGCCTGGTTTTATAGTCTCTGGATGTTGGCCGTTGGTGGGATTACACAGCGCCGGGAGCAGTCCCTGAGTGTGACCTCCTAGCTACTGGAAAATGGGGAATCTGGGCAGAAGAGGCCCAGTGCTGATCTGAGCAGGCTTGGAGGTCTCAGCCCTTGGGTCCCACACACCTAGGTTCCTCTGCCGGTACCTTAATGCATGAGGCTTGTCCAAACCTTTGGAGAGGGGCCTTGAGCATGCCTTAGGCCAGGGAAGCTCTGCTTGAGGCCGGGAGGGAAACTGAAACCCAGCCCCTCCAAGAGGCCCCCGGCGAAGACAGCCAGGAGTGGGGGCAAGAGACTTTCTGCAGTAGAAGTAAAAGAAATAGTAAAATTTAGAGTATAAATAAATGATATAGAAATCAAGAAAACTACAAAAGATCCATTAAAATCAAGAATTAGTCTTCAGAAAGAATAAGATTGAAAAACCCTTAGCTAGACACCAAAAAAAGAAAAAAAACATAAATTATGAATGAAAGAAGTAACAACAGATACTTTAGAAATACAAGAGATGATAAACAAGAGATTATTAATAATTTTATGACCCCAAGTTAATAATTTTTAATATCATTTCCATACTTATCACTAGATTTGGTTTCTAGCTGAAAACACAGTGAATTAGTTTTGCTTAGGTACCATGGTGAATAAAATAACATGAGATAACAAAGTGAGAAAAATGACACTATCAAAAAATTCACTTTGAGCTGCAGCGATATTACAGTATGTAGGGGTTTTGCCTTGCACTCAACCAATCCATATTCAATTCCCAGTATCCCATATGGTTCCCAAGCACTGCTTAGGAGTAATTTCTGAGTGTAGAGCCAGGAGTAACCTTCGAGCATTGATGGGTGTTATCCAAACAGACAAAAAAAAAAAAGGAAATTCATTAAATATGAAATCTGTTCAGAAGGGCATTATAGGAAGAACCTGAATTCAAACATATGCACACAACCACACAATCACAGTTGGAATAATAACTATGTAGAATGGGTTACAAAGAAGGATACCTACAAAACAGACATCACACAAAAAAGAATATATAAATATATATATAAAAGTTTTGAAACAAATAAAAATGACACAGATATACTCTTATTTAGGAAGATAGTCCATGGGTGTGGAGAATAATTATGGAAAGAATTTCAAAGGAGAAAACTCAGGGGGCGGTATTATTTCCTGCCTTTGGAACCACAATCTTTTTATCCTGAATAGCAGAGATAATCCCCTCAGGCCCTGGCACTTAGAGTTGACACATTCAGGAGAATATTCATGAATACCTGAGTGTGTCTAGTCTATAAAGAAACTTAATGTTGAGCATGCTGTCTCCTGGGACTGGAGCAATAGCACAGCAGATAGGGGGTTTGCCTTGCATGAGGCCAATGAGTGGGTCAGGAAGGAAATCATGGAAGAAATCAAAAGGTACCTGGAAATAAATGAGAATGAAGACACGAGCTACCAGAACCTGTGGGACGCAGCTAAAGCTATGTTAAGGGGAAAATTTATAGCTCTGAAAGCATTTCTCAGGAAGGAAGAAAGGGCCCACATAAATAACTTGACTTCACAGCTCAAGACCTTAGAAAAGGACCAACAAAAGTAGCCCAAACCAGGCAGAAGGAAAGAGATAATAAAACTTAGAGCAGAAATCAATGACATGGAAACCCAAAAGACAATCCAGAAAATCAATGAAACCAAGAGCTGGTTCTTCGAGAAAATAAACAAAATTAATAAACCACTAGCTAGACTCACAAATAAAGAGAGAGAGAGAGAACCCTTATAAACCGAATCAGAAATGAAAAGGGGGATATCACAACAGAAACCAAAGAAATTCGAAAGATCATCAGAGACTACTTTGAAAATCTGTATGCCACGAAACAAGAGAACCTAGAAGAAATAGATAAATTCCTGGACTCCTACAATCTTCTAAGGCTGAACCAAGAAGACCTGGAATACCTGAACAGTCCTATTAATATCAAGGAAATTGAAACTGTAATCAAAAGTCTTCCCAAAATCAAGAGCCTGGGTCTAGATGGATTCACTAGAGAACTCTTCCAAACATTTAAAGAGGACCTATTGCCAGTTCTTCTCAAGATTTTCCAGGAACTTGAAAAAACAGAAATCCTCCCAAACAGTTTCTATGAGGCTAATATCTCTCTAATACCAAAAGCAAACAAGACACCACACACACACAAAAAAGAAAACTACAGGCCAATATCCCTGATGAACATGGATGCAAAGATTCTCAACAAAATATTAGCAAGCAAACAGAATTCAACAATTCATCAAAAAGATCACATACCACGACCAAGTGGGATTCATCCCAGGGATGCAAGGATCATTTAACATTCGGAAATCAGTCAACATAATCCATCAGATCAACAAAAGAAAAGAACCATATGATCATATCAATAGATGCAGAGAAAGCATTTGACAAGATCCAGCACCCATTTATGATGAAAACTCTTGCCAAAATGGGTATAAAAGGGACTTTCCTCAGTATAATCAAACCCATCTACTGCAAGCATCATCCTCAATGGAGAAAAGCTAAGAGCCTTCCCTCTAAGATCAGGGATGAGACAAGGATGCCCACTCTCTGCACTTCTGTTCAATACAGTACTGGAACTACTTTCAATAGCAGTTAGGCAAGAAGAAAGGTATTAAGGCATTCAGGTAGGAAAGGAAGAAATCAATCTCTCACTATTTTCAGATTATATGATACTATACTTAGAGAACCTAAAATCTCTACCAAGAAACTCTTAGAAACAATAGATTTGTATAGTAAAGTTGCAGGCTATAAAATCAAATACCCAAAACTCCATGGCTTTCCTATATGCAAATAATGAGAGAGAAGAAAGTGACATGAAAAAAAAACAATCCTGGGCTGGAGTGATAGCACAGTGGGTAGGGCGTTTGCCTTGCACGTGGCCAACTGGGTTCGATTCCCAGCATCCCATATGGTCCCCCGAGCACTGCCAGGGGTAATTCCTGAGTGCATGAGCCAGAAGTAACCTCTGTGCATAGCCGGGTGTGACCCCCCCCCAAAAAAAAAGAAAGAAAGAAAAAATCAATCCCGTTCACAATCATGGCTCAGAAAATCAAGTACCTCAGAATCAGCTTAACTAAGGAGGTAAAGGACTTGTACAAAGAAAACTATAAAATGCTACTTCAAGAAGTAATAGAGTTCAACCAGTGTCTTGTATATCCTTGATATCATCCCCTTATCAGGTGGGTATTAGGTAAATATCCTTTCCCATTCTGTAGGCTGTCTTTGTACTTTGGTCACTATTTCTTTTGAGGTGCAGAAGGTTCTTAGTTTAAGATAGTCCCATTTATTTATCTCTGTTTTCACTTGCTTGGCCAGTGGCATGTCATCTTTGAAGATACTGTTGGCTTCAATGTCATGGAGGGTTTTGCCAACCTTGTCTTCAATGTACTTTATGGATTGTGGTCTGATGTTGAGGTCTTTAATCCATTTTGATCTGACTTTTGTACATGGTGATAAGTGGAGATCTGAGCCCATTTTTTTGCACGTGGCTGTCCAGTTTTGCCAGCACCATTTGTTAAAGAGGCTTTCCTTGCTCCACTTCACATTTCTTGCTCGCTTATCAAAGATTAGATGTTCAAACAATTGCAGTGGTGTGTAGGGATATTCCACCCTGTTCCATTGGTCTGTGGCTCTGCTTTGAGGAAATGGAAAGATATCCCCTGCTCATGGATTGGGAGAATTACCATTGTCAAAATGGCACTACTCCCCAAAGCATTGTACACATTCAGTGCAATCCCTATAAGGATACCCATGACATTCTTCAAATAAATGGAGTAACCACTCATGTAATTCATATGGAACAATAAGCCTCCAAGAATAGCTAAAGCAACTCTTGGGAAAAAAGAATATGGGAGGAATCACCCTCCCCAACCTCAATTTCTACTACAAAGCAGTAATAATTTAAACAGCATGGTACTGGAACAAAGGCAGAGCCACAGACCAATGGAACAGCGTTGAATATCCTGACACACACCCTCAAATATATGATAATCTAATCTTTGATAAAAGAGCAAAAAATGTGAATTGAAACAAGGAAAGCCTCTTCAACAAATGGTGCTGGCAAAACTGGACAGCTACATGCAAAAAAAAAATGGGCTCAGATCTCTACCATGTACAAGAGTCAGGTCAAAGTGGATAAAAGATCTCAACATCAGACCAGAATCCATAAAATACATGGAAGACAAGGTTGGCAAAACCCTCCACGACACTGAAGCTAAAGCTATTTTCAAAGATGACACCCCACTGGCAAAGCAAGTGAAAACAGAGATAAATAAATGGAACTATCTTAAACTAAGAAGCTTCTGCACCTCAAAAGAAACAGTGACCAAAATACAAAGACAGTCTACAGAATGGGAAAGGATATTCACCCAATACCCATCTGATAAGGAGATGATATCAAGGATATACAACACACTGGTTGAACTCTACAAGAAGAAAACTTCTAACCCCATCAAATAATGGGGAATGGAAATGAACAGAAATTTTCTCAAAGAAGAAATCCTAATGACTAAAAGATACATGAGAAAATGCTCTGTCACTAATTATCAGGGAGATGCAGATTAAAACAACAATGAGATATCATTTCACACCACAGAGACTGGCCCACATCCAAAAGAACAAAAGCAACCAGTGTTGGTGCGGATGTGGGGAGAAAGGGACTCTCCTTCACTGCTGGTGTGAATGCCGACTGATTTAGCCCTTTTGGAAAACAATATGGACAATTCTCAAAAAATTAGAAATTGAGCTCCCATTTGACCCAGCAATACCTAGCAATACCACTCCAGGGAATATATCCCGGAGAGGCGAAAAAATATAATAGAAATGACATCTACATTTGTATGTTCATTGCAGTACTGTTTACAATAGCCAAAATCTGGAAAAAAATGGAGTGTCCAAAACCAGATGACTGGTTAAAGAAACTTTGGTACAGGGGTGGGGGGGCGGGTAAGAAACTTCGGTACATCTACACAATGGAATATTATGCAGCTATTAGAAAAGATGAAGTCATGAAATTTGCGTATAATTGGATCAACATGGAAAGTATCATGTTAAATTAAATGAATCAGAAAGAAAGAGACAGACATAGAAAGATCGCATTCATCTGTGGAATATAAAATAACAGAGTGGGAGACTAACACCCAAGAGTAGTAGAGATAAGGACCAGGAGGTCTGCCCCACAGCTTGGAAACTGGCCTCAGATGCTGGGGGAAAGGGCAACTCATATAGAGAAGGGAACACCAAGTAGAGGATGTTGGGAGGATCCATTTGGGTTGGAAGATGAGAACTGAGAGTAGACTATAGACCGAACATGAAGGTCACTCAAACCTCTATTGCAAACTACAACACCCAATAGGAGAGAGAACAAAAGGGAAGGTCCTGTCACAGAGGCAGGGTGGGGTGGTGGGGGATGGGGTGATGGTGGGGGATGGTGAGAGGGAGACTGGAATCATTGGCGGAGGTGAATGGGCACTGGTGGAAGGATGGGTAAATGATCCCATTTGATCCCAAACAATTCACTGTATGAATGAAATGAAAACACAAAAGTTCATAAGTTTGTAACTGTACATCACAGTGATTCTCTAATAAAAAAATTTTAAAAAATAAATAAAAGTCATGGAACTACACTAAACTAAGCTGCACTTCAAAAGAAACAGTGACCATTTCCAACTATCTTTGTCATGGTGGTCCCTTCTCTATCTCAACTGCTTTCTCCTCCAGCATTTGAGGGAGGCTTCTATCTGTGAAAACAAAAACAAGTAACAGAATAAACCTGATAACCTTTCAATACCTGATGCCCAAACGATAGAGAGAGAGACAGACAGACAGACAGATAGACAGACAGACAGACAGACAGACACAGAGACGGAGACAAAGACAGACACAGAGACAGACACAGAGAAAGAAGGCAAGTGCCTGCTATACAGACAGGCTGTGGGGAGTATGGTAGGAGGGAAACTGGGGACAATGGTGGTGGGAAATATACACTGTTGAAATACTGTATGACTGGAATCCCACTATGATGAGCGTCATAACTCTATCTCATGGTGACTCAATTAAAATAAAAGAAAAAATAAACAGTGACCAAGATACAAAGACAACCCACAGATTGAAAAAAAATTTATCCAATATCCATTTCATAAGGAGTTAATAGCCAAGATATATAAGGCACTGGTAGAACTTTACAAGAAAAAAATCCAGTCCCATCAAAAAAATGCAGAGGAGAAATGAACATAAACTTCCTCAAAAAAGAAATACAAATGGCTAAAAGTCACATAAGAATGCTCTACATTGCTAATCATCAGGGAGATGCAAATCAAAACAACAATGATGTATCTTATACGAAAGAGACTGGCACACATCACAAAGAACAAAAGCTAACAGTCCTGTATGCGGGGAGAAAGGAATTCTCCTTCATTGTTGGTGGGAATGCCAAGTGGTCCAGCCTTTCTGAAAAACAGTATGGGCATTCCACAAGAAGCTAGAAATTGAGCTTCTATACGACCCTGCAATACAACTTTTGGGAATATACCCTAGGGGTCCACAAACACACTGCAGAAATGCCTTCTGCATTTCTATGTTTATTGCAGCACTATTCACAATAGTCAGAAACTAGAAACAATTGATATGCCTGAGAACAGATGACTGATTAAAGAAACTTTGGTACATCTAGACAATGGAGTACTACGCAGCACTTAGGAAAAATGAAGTCATGAAATTCTCTTATAAATTAATGGACATGGAGAGTATCATCTGAGTAAAATGAGTCAGAAGGAGAGGAACAGACATAGGGATGTAAGTAAAAATAATATGAGACTAATACTCAAGGACAGTAGAAGAGCAAGGAGGATTGATCCACAGTTGGAAGCCTGTTTCAGATGCTTGGGGGAAAAGGCTGTGGGGATAGAGAAGGGACCTCTACAACAAAGATAGCTGGAAATGATCACTCTGTATAAGAACTGCATGCTGAAAGTATGTAAAGGAACAAACATGATAATCCTTTAGTATCTGTATTGCAAACCATAATGCCCAAAAGAAGAGGAAGAGCAAGAGTGAAAGCAAGAGCGAGAGTGAGAGAGAATAAGAGCAAGAAAGAGAGAGAGAGAGAGAAGAAAAGTGCCTGCTATAGAGGCAGGTTAGAGGTGGTTGGCAGAAAGAAAACTGGGGTCATTGGTGGTGGGAAATGGAAACTGACACTGGTGGAGGGATGGATGTTAAATTATTGTAGGAGCAACCCCAATCATGAACAGCTTTGTAACTATGTATTTCACGGTGACTCAATACAAAAATAAATTTAAAAAAATATTAATAGAAGCCCTGAAGAGCAGAATGACAGAAGCTGAGGAAAGATTGAGGAGCTCAATGATGAAAAGATGAAAAGAAGGAAACCACTAGGAAACAGCAGGAGGTAGAAAATGGTTTGAAGAGATATGAACAGTATACAAGACAACTATGAGATGAGCTGAAGAAAAATAATCTAAGAATCATCGGAGAACAAGAAGGCAAATGTGATGAAGAAAGATTAGTTAAAGAAATTATTGATAAGGATTTCCCAGAGTTGAGGATTACAGCTCTAAGATCCAGGAGGCCTGGAGGATCCCAGTGAAAATAGACCCACCTAGGAAAACTTCAAGATAGATTATACTCAAAATGACAAAATCCAAAGGTAGAGACAATACTGAATGCAGAAGATCAAAAAAAGGAACTTATGTACAAAGGAAAGCCCATAAGAGATACAGACCCATCAGATAAGACTACAAGACAGAAGAATATTGAAGGATGTAGTACAAAAACTCAATGAAATGAACACCTCGCCAAGAATACTCTATCCAGCTAGATTATTATGCATATTTGAAGGAGCTTCATGGTCAAGCAACAGGTTATTGAATTCACAGTCTTGAAACCAGTGTTGCAATAATTAAAAGAGCTCCTTAATAGGACAAGAGAAACTTTCTATCATGTGGCATTAAGTATAGCACTCACTAACGATGCATATGGCTGTCTACTAGATTAACAAAGGTTAAAACATACAGCAATTAATGACACACAAAAAATAGATAAATAAGTCCAAAATCAGAATCATAGATGTATTGGTATATGACTTGGCATATGACAGAGCGAATATTAAAATTCAGAGGAAGGAAAATTGGCCATTCAATAAGAAATGATAATTGTACAAAAAGAGAGAATTAAAATACTATCCCATCATATGTAAAATCTTATTCTAAAAAGCAGAATTTAAAAATTCTTGTAATAAGCCTACGGCAAGCATTATCCTCAACGGGGAAAAACTAAGGGCCTTTCCTCTGAGATCAGGCACAAGACAAGGATGCCCACTCTCACCACTCCTCTTCAATATAGTACTGGAAGTACTTGCGATAGCTATTAGACAAGAAAAAGAGATTAAGGGCATCCAGATAGGAAGGGAAGAAATCAAACTCTCACTATTTGCAGACGACATGATACTATATCTAGAGAAGCCTAAAACCTCTACTAAGAAACTCTTAGAAACAATAGACTTATACAGCAAAGTTGCAGGCTACAAAATCAATACCCAAAAATCCATGGCCTTCATATATGCAAACAATGAGGCAGAGGAAAGGGACATGAAAAAAGCAATCCCATTCACAATCGTGCCCCAGAAAATCAGGTACCTCTGAATCAGCTTAACCAAGGAAGTAAAAGACCTTTACAAAGAAAACTACATAATGCTACTCCATGAAATCAAAGAGGACATGAGGAAATGGAAACATATACCCTGCTCGTGGATAGGGAGAATCAATGTTGTCAAAATGGCAATACTCCCTAAAGCATTATACAGATTCAATGCGATCCCTATAAATATACCCATGACATTCTTCAAAGAAATGGATCAAGCAATCCTAAAATTCATATGGAATAACAAATGTCCAAGGATAGCTAAAACAATTCTTGGGAAAAAGATGATGGGAGGCATCACCATCCCCAACCTCAAACTTTACTACAAAGCAGTAACAATTAAAACAGCATGGTACTGGAACAAAGGCAGAGCCGTAGACCAATGGAACAGGGTGGAATATCCCTACACACAACCCCAAATGTATGACCATCTAATCTTTGATAAGGGAGCAAGAGATGTGAAGTGGAGCAAGGAAAGCCTCTTTAACAAATGGTGCTGGCACAACTGGACAACCACATGCAAAAAAATGGGTTTAGACCTTGACCTGACACCATGCACAAAAGTCAGATCAAAATGGATTAAAGACCTCAACATTAGACCACAAACCATAAGGTACATTGAAGACAAGGTCGGCGAAACCCTCCACGATATTGAAGATAAAGGTATCTTCAAAGGTGACACGGAACTAAGCAATCTAGTAAAAACAGAGATCAACAAATGGGACTACATTAAACTAAAAAGCTTCTGCACCGCAAGAGATACAGTGACCAGAATACAAAGACTATCCACAGAATGGGAAAGGATATTTACACAATACCCATCAGATAAGGGGTTGATATCAATGGTATATTAAGCACTGGTTGAGCTCTACAAGAAGAAAACATCCAACCCCATCAAAAAATGGGGCAAAGAAATGAACAGAAACTTTACCAAGGAAGAAATACGAATGGCCAAAAGGCACACGAAAAAGTGCTCTACATCACTAATCATCAGAGAGATGCAGATCAAAACAACCATGAGATACCACCTCACACCACAGAGACTAGCACACATCCAAAAGAACAAAAGCAACCGCTGTTGGAGAGGATGTGGGGAGAAAGGGACCCTTCTTCACTGCTGGTGGGAATGCCGACTGGTTCAGCCCTTCTGGAAAACAATTTGGACGACTCTCAAAAAATTAGATATTGAATTCCCATTTGACCCAGCAATACCACTGCTGGGAATATATCCCAGAGAGGCAAAAAAGTACAATCGAAACAACATCTGCACATGTATGTTCATCGCAGCACTGTTTACAATAGCCAGAATCTGGAAAAAACCCGAATGCCCCAGAACGGATGACTGGTTGAGGAAACTTTGGTACATCTATACAATGGAATACTATGCAGCTGTTAGAAAAAAGGAGGTCAAGAATTTTGTAGTTAAGTGGATGGGCATGAAAAGTTTCATGCTGAGTGAAATGAGTCAGAAAGAGAGAGACAGACATAGAAAGATTGCACTCATCTATGGTATATAGAATAACAGAGTGGGAGACTAACACCCAAGAACTGTAGAAATAAGTACCAGGAGGTTGACTCCATGGCTTCGAGGCTGGCCTCACGTTCCGAGGAAAGGTCAACTCAGAGAAGCGATCACCAACTACATTGTAGTCGAAGGCCATGTGGGGGAAGGGAGTTGCGGGCTGAATGAGGGCTAGAGACTGAGCACAGTGGCCACTCAACACCTTTATTGCAAACCACAACAGCTAATTAGAGAGAGAAAACAGAAGGGAATGCCTTGCCACAGTGGCAGGGTGGGGTGGGGGGGAGATGGGATTGGGGAGGGTGGGAGGGACACTGGGTTTACGGGTGGTGGAGAATGGGCACTGGTGAAGGGATGGGTTCCCAAACTTTGTATGAGGGAAGTATAAGCACAAAAGTGTATAAATCTGTAACTGTACCCTCACGGTGATTCTCTAATTAAAAATAAATTAAAAAAAATAAAAATAAAAATTCTTGTAATAACTATAAAATCATAGAGAAGGATAAAACTTTTAAAAAATATCAGAGTTTTGGGGGCTGGAGCGATAGCACAGCAGCTAGGGCATTTGCCTTGCACGCAGCCTACCCAGGTTCGATTCCCAGTATTTCATATGGTCTCCTGAGCACCGCCAGGAATGATTCCTGAGTGCAGAGCCAGTAGTAACCTCTGTGCATCATTGGTATGACCCGAAAATAAAAAAATTAAAGTTTTTTTGTGTTGGGGAGCCACATCTGGCAGTGCTAGTGGCTACCTTTGGCTATGTGGTTGAGAGTTGCTTCTGGTGGTATGTGAAATTAAAGTTCTGCCTTCTGCTTGCAGAGTATGCTCTCAGTCCATTGAGCTATCTCTCCTACCCAGATGGAACTTTCTTTTTTTAGTATTTACTCCTGGCTCTGAGCTCAGTAATCACTCTTGGCAGGTTCGAGGGACCATGTGGGTGCCAGGAATCAGACCTGAATCAGTCACATGTAAGGAAAGTGCCTTATTCCTTCTACTAGCTCTCTGGCCCCAGAACTTCTTGTGTAAGTATTAAAAGCATAATCTGTAAAGGAAAAATATGATGAATTTCATTGCACCAAAGAAACTTTCCACGTGACCCAAAATACCTGCATTTGGATTTATCGTAGTAGTTTCTGGCTCACTATCAAGTCATTCTTTTAAATAACACTTATTCAGTGGGGCAAGTTTTTAACAAAACAAAGCAAACTCACACTTAGCTTCTTTTCTAATGGGGAGTAAAACATAACGAGAAATAAAAAGGAAAAGAGAGATAGAGGGTGCTAGATTCAAGGAGATTTATAAGTGACCACAAAATAGGGAAAACTATACTCTTAAAAGTGACATCTGAAAAAAAGAATTAATGGATGAATGAGAGAAGCATGCAAGTACTTGAGATGACAAGTATTGCAAGTTACAGCATTTGAACAACAAAGAAAAGGTAGATTGATTGCATGCTATAAGACTACTGATTAGGATGGAAGGGTCATTGTGAACGGTGAATTGATCAAAAAGCTCCTTAAGATTTATATAACTAGGCAGCTCACAAGAATAACCAGTGCTGCCACATTGCACTTAACTCTTAGCAATATTTTCTTTGTAGTCTAAATATATGGTCTCCTAGGGCACAAAATGCAATACAGTGAGAACTATACACTTGAGTTATATAAAAAAATTTTGTTTGTTTGGTTTGACTTTGCTATAACTTAAACATACTGAAAAATAATAACTTCTTACATAATTTCTAGATCTGCATTATTTCATTATTCTTCATAACCCCAAGAAGGGGTCACATGTGTCACAGATATATGCCATAATCTTTCTCATTTTCTATAGAGAATTATAGATATTTACTTTGCTTAACTGCGTATCTTCACCCTTATTTCCATCTCTGCCTGCCTTTATCATAACCTGCGTGTGGTTTCCTGGCCCCTGACTTTAGACTCAGTTCCGATTTGCTGTAGCCAATGTCAGAGGGATGGAAGTGGCAGTATGACTACTCTGAGCCTGGGCTAATATTTACATTATTATTTCTTCTTTTCAATTAATATTGTGAGAATATATCCCAGACAGTTTATTTATTCAGAGAAAAAGAAGATGCTCTCACAGACCCATTTAGAACATGGAACAGACCGATCCTGAATTAGACTAAAGATGGATAAGTAAGTTCGGCCCAGATCAGCAGAGTCACCCCAGCAAATCCCTTCACCTACTGCTTGGTATCGATAATGACATGGAGAAAGGTTATGAACACTGGCATGCACAACCCACTGGTTTTGATTCTTGTGTTTCCCAAAGAAATATTTCATGGACAGAATGAGGTACTTATTTATGTTAGTTTTGGTTTGGGGGTTACACCCAGTAATGCTCAGGGCTTACTCTTAAGTCTGTGTTCAGGGAACACTTCTGGCAGAGCTTGGGACTGAATGTGGTGTAAGGAATGAACAGGGGTTGGTCACATGCAAGGCTAGTGCCTTTACCCCCATACTATCTTTCTAGCCCACACCAAATGGAAATATTTAAAATTAGCCTTTATTTTAAAAGATAGAAGATGCATTTGTAAGAAGCTAGTCCCCAGCTGGAATAAAGTATACCTACCAAAGAAGAGAAAAAATAGCAGACTCTCTTGCAAACTCAGAGAGTAGAAGAGTTTCAAAGGGAGACACTAAGATCACTTTGTCCTCCCCACCCTTTTTTAAATGGTTAGGCTTTCTACCTCTCCCACAGTGCTTCCTAGAAGGGTGAAGTATCTGGAATAAAGAGCCTAACCATATTTGGTCACTTTCATGGCTTCCATGTAACCATACTGTTTCATGGTGTGTGTGATTTTGATATTTAAAGTATTTTAATAATGGTATAATGAGCTAGAGGTCACCTAGGTCTGACCCATGATTACAAGCCCTGGTTATAACAGAGGGAGAGAACTTGCAGAGTCATAGACTTTGACAAATTTTTCTTAATACTAGAAATTAGGTTCAGTGCCTCATTAAAGCCTCACTGTCATATTAACCTTGTTTACCTTTCTCCATGTCCTCGTAACCACACACACACACACACACACACACACACACACACACACACACACACCATTTACTATTTACCAGAAAACTTGCGAATGAAAGTGAGGTGATAAAAAGATTTTGAGCATAGGTCTATACCATAAACCCTTCCAATCCTTCCTCTTCTTGTTTCTCTGACTGTTCACAGAGTGATTTGACAGACTAATTTGACTGTGTAGAAATACCTGTGGACTGGAGCGATAGCACAGCCGGTAGGGTGTTTGCCTTGCACGTTGTCGACCGGGTTTAATTCCTCCATCCCTCTCGGAGAGCCCGGCAAGCTACCGAGAATATCCCGCCTGCACGGCAGAGCCTGGCAGGCTACCCATGGTGTATTCGATATGCTAAAAACAGTAACAAGTCTTACAATGGAGACGTTACTGGTGCTTGCTTGAGCAAAGCGATGAACAACAGGACGACAGTGCTGCAGTGCTAAGAATACCTGTGTTGTCTTCTTAACCTGTGAATGTCTGGCAGAAAGAGCCAAATATAAGCCAGTGGAACTGTTCTTTCCAATACAACAACTAACGCTGAATTTATGGGAAATGCAAACTAGGTGACTATCAGTCCGGAAAGGAAGTGATTCCTTTCTTTCCACCCTTACCTATCTTCTTTTGCATAGGTAGAAACAAATACAACCTGGAAAATAACAGTGCAGTACTATAAGTATAATCATCTGGTGTGTTACTAGTTAACAAATACTGTTTTGTAATTGGTCTTTCTAATAAAGTAAATCTGCACAGTCACTGAAAGAATATGCCAATCAATCTGACAATTGCTCCCCTCACTCCAACATTTTTGAAAAAATAAAACTCCAGAAGTTGTTTGTTTTTAATTGTGGGAAAACAAATGTTTTTTGTTAACCTATTTCCTATCTCAAACTCTGGGTTGCAGACTACTTTGCAGAGATCTTTATGTCTCTCCACTTCAGGATCCGATAGGATATCACATTGATCAGCTGCTTTGATAATCTGCTCAGAAGACTAGCGGGAAGATTTCAGAGAACAGGAGATAAACCAAAATGACAAACCAGGTAACTACTGACATACTAAAATTTCTGGGGCCGTGCCCAGAAGTGCTCAGGACTAACTTCTCACTTTGCTCAGAGAGCATTGCTGGCAATACTCAGGAGACTATAAGCAGTGCTTATATTAATTTGTGGAGAAAGCAAGTGTCCAAATAAAAACTGTTACTAACAGAGAAGCACTCACTGAAAACAACAAGAATTTCACATTTAGCTAAAACTATAAAATATAATGTTGAAGAACTTTCTTTCCTTCTTTCCTTCCTTCTCTCTTTCCTTCACTCTTTCTTTCTTTTTCTTTCTCTCTTTCCTTCTTTCCTCTCTTTCTTTCCCTCCTTTCCCTCCTTTCTTTTTCTCTTTCTTTCTTTCTTTCTTTCTTTCTTTCTTTCTTTCTTTCTTTCTTTCTTTCTTTCTTTCTTTCTTTCTTTCTTTCTTTCTTTCTTCCTTTCTTTCTCTCTTTCTCTTTCTCTCTTTTTCTTTCTCTCTTTCTTTCTTTCTTTCTTTCTTTCTTTCTTTCTTTCTTTCTTTCTTTCTTTCTTTCTTTCTTTCTTTCTTTCTTTCTTTCTTCCTTCCATTCTTTCTCTTTCTCTTTTTCTTTCTCTCTTTCTTTCTTCCTTCCTTCCATTCCTTCTCTCTTTCTCTTTCTCTCTTTCTTTCTCTCTTTCTTTCTTCCTTCCTTCCTTCCTTTCTTTCTTTCTTTCTTTCTTTCTTTCTTTCTTTCTTTCTTTCTTTCTTTCTTTCTTTCTTTCTTTCTTTCTTTCTTTCTTTCTTTCTTTCTTTCTTTCTTTCTTTCTTTCTTTCTTTCTTTCTTTCTTTCCTTCTGTATTTTGCTTTTTGGGTCACACCCAGAGATGCACAGGGGTTACTCCTGGCTCATGCACTCAGGAATTACTCCTGATGGTGCTCAGAGGAACCATATGGATGCTAGGAATTGAATCTGGGTCAGCCGTGTGCAAGGCAAACACCCTATCCCCTGTGCTATTGCTCCAGCCCTGTTGAAGAACTTTAGATTATAAACTTAAGTGCTGGAGAGACATTAAGTCGAGGTCCTTGTTTTATATGTGATTAACCCAGGTTTTATTCTCATTATTGTGGAGGTACTCAGCACAAAAGTTCTCCATTGAGCTGACCATGAGGAAGTGGTAACCCTATGGAAATAGTAGCTATAATCTATCTTTTTTTTTCATTATAAACCTTTTCCAGATATCTAAGCTATGCCAATCTTCCTAGAAATCTTGGAACCTTTTCTGTGAAGTATTCTCCATTATGTTGCTGCATGTTGACAGTTTGATTATAAGCTCTTCCAGAGTTATTTTTTGTTCTTGGAAAACCATGTAATTATTTTATGTGAAGTCGCTCTAAAAACTTGCTAATGTTATTTAAACACCCCCCCCTCACCCGCCATCCCCCACTAAGTTCTACAAAGACTGTTTTTCCCCTGCAACCATGTTCTTTTCCCCTTGGGGTGATCAAACAGCAAACAGCAGCCCTCATGGGCGGTTTGTGCAACCTGTTGCCTTTGTCAGCTGCCTGAAGAGACCTGGAAGACAGTCCCTTGCAGAGGTTATTCACATCTGCTCTCACGCTGTCCCCAGTCAGAGACTCCTGACAGGTATGTGGCTGCCTTGGAAAGTCCCAGGGCATGTTGGTGAGGTCTCGGGTGCTACGTTATTATGTCCACTCATACTGTACTGAAGAAAAAGGAGCATTGATTGAGGCTATACTTCAGGCCATGTTCAAATTTCCTGACCACGCAAAATCCACATCTCCAAGAAATGGGACTTTACCCCACTTAATGCAAATATGAGTTTGAAGACATAGTGGCTAAAAAGAGGACGACCCAGTTAACTATAGGGTCAAATGTATCCTAAATGTGGGCCATTGGAAAAATGGTGGGTCTTGCATTCCTGACTGCCTCTGAGCTGTGCTGCTGAGCCCCTGCTCCCACCCCAATCTCTCCCACACTGTCCGACTTACCCTCAATGACCCCTGCTTCCTACCAAAACAAACAAAAGTGTATTTTTCAAAAATTTATGCATTTTTAAAAATTAAGCTAGTTTTTTCAAAGTAACAAGACCATAAATGTTTTAGGATTTTACACTTTTTTTAAAAAATTGACTTTCGGGTCACACCTGGAAATACTAGTCCTGGCTCTATGCTCAGGGAATGACCCTCTAGTGGTGCTCAGGGAGTCATATGTGGTATGTGGGGTTAGACCTGGATCAGCGGTATGTATGCAAGGCAAGTAGTTAATCCCGCACTATCTCTCCAGTCCTGGACATTTAATACTTTTAAATGTTTTAAAGAAGAGACATTTTACAAGTGTCTCTTGCCACACATCAGAGTAGTAATATTTCTTCATCATAGTCCTTTGGACCCTATGTCCTTTAGGGAAAAGTTTTTATATTTTCAATGCATTTATATTTTTTGTGCTCTTCATTCTCTTATGTGGACTTAGGTTCACATTAGTGTTATAGTGTTCTTTTCCCTCTCCTTGAAGAACTTACCTTGTCATTTCTTGTAGTGTAGCTCTCTTATTGATGAAGTGTAGCACAGCTTAGGTTTCTTTTGTGCTTTAAAAAGCCTGTGTTTCATCTTTGTTTTTGAAAGATATTTTGCAGAGTAAATAATTCCTGTTTAGTGGCCTAAAAATATTTTTCTTTTAGAAAATAAGTGTGTCAGGCTGCTCCCCTACCATCTTCTAGCTTGAATTGCTTCTTTTAGAAATTTGTACATTTTTCCCTTTGGTTTCTTAACATCATGTGTCATTTCCTTCTAACTTATTGTATGATTTGTTCATTGCTATTAGTTCTAAGAAATGTTTCTCTTCTGCTGTGTTGGGCAGGATAATAGCATCATGAATAGGTGTAGTCTGGCTCTACGTGCACAGACGGCCTTGATTTGAAGTACCTCTATGTAGGGATTCCTCCATGAAGATCGGGGAAAACTCTATGTTGAGAGGAGGAGATAGATTGAGGTTGAGAAAGTTTTTCACTCTTGAAATGTAATTTAACCTTCAGGGACCAATGTTATCTTTTCCTTGACAGGAAAAGATATCATTAAGGGGCCTATCCGTGGAGTATTCGATATGCCAAATACAGTAACAATGATGAGTCTCATTCCCCTACCATGAAAGAGCCTCCAATGCAGCACTGCTGGGAAGAGCAAGTAAAGAGAGGCTTCTAAAATCTCAGGGCTGGGACAAATGGAGATGTTACTGGTGCCCGCTGGAGCAAATCGATGGTCAATGGGATGACAGTGATACAGTGATTAGGATAATAAAGTTACTGTAAATTTTATGGGAGTAAGGATTTATTAAATGTGAGAGGAGCTGTGGAAATGAAAGTCCAGGAGAAGGGAGTCAGATTCAGGGAAGTCATTGTCAATCAGTAGTTTCTAAATACCTGCGTGGTAGACAAGTCAAAGCTTGTAGGGAAAAACAGAACGGCAAATACTTCAGGCTGGCTTGAAAGTTTTAAGAGAGAGTTTTGGTGAGATGCACGGAGACTGCACCCAGCGGAAAGGTATTGTCTTCATGTGGCTATCACCGCTGTGGATTCACATAAAACCACCTGGTAGAGGGTCTGGCATCTCTGTTTTCCAGAAGGACAACAGGTGTGGAGGTGACAGAAATTCAGGGGAGGACAAACTGAGACCTCCAAAACTCTGTGTTCATTTGAATCATTTTTTATCATGGATAAATGGCTGTACATTTCACACGCATCTTCCAAATCTCATGCAGTTTTTTTCTTTTTCTTTTTCTTCATTTGGTCAACTCTAATCTAGTATTACATGGGAAGGAAATTTTAAGAGAGGTCATTTTCAGCATTGGCTAAATGTAAGTGATAAATTAGGGCATAGACAAACTTAAAGTACTAGCAGATACATTTATTGAGGTTTTCTCATAGGTGAATATGGTATATAGTTAACCTTGAGTTATAAAACCCATGGAATCATATGATGCTAACTTGGGGTGAGAGTTGGTGGAGGGAGGGAGGTCACACCTGATGGTGCTCTGGAAGCACTCCTGATGGTGCTAGAGGGGACCATACGTGATGCCCAGGATCAAACTATGCTCAGTATTAAGAAAGGCAAACACTTTAATCCCT
Organism: Sorex araneus; assembly: GCF_027595985.1. Taxonomy (NCBI): domain Eukaryota; kingdom Metazoa; phylum Chordata; class Mammalia; order Eulipotyphla; family Soricidae; genus Sorex; species Sorex araneus. Next base: position 197,001,700 of record NC_073306.1, read on the forward strand.
GTGCTATCATTAAAGTCCCAAATACTATTTTTTTCATCTATAGATTGCCAGATAGTTAAACTGTTCCACATTCATCTGGAAGACCGTTTGTTTTTATGGTAATGCTCATTTGGATGTAGTTTCCACTTTATGCTCCCTCTGATTTGGTCTAACCCTTGAGGATAGACAGTATTAATAACTTTCAGGTGCAGTAGTTCCTGGCATGATAAGGGTTTCTCGTATTTCTCATAGTGTTCCAGATCACACCATAGAATAAAAAATGACCAATATTATTATAAATATTTTATTTATGGAATTGGCAAAAGGCATAGAAAACTTCTGATAATTGAGTGCTTAAATTTTTTTACTTCAGTCAAATATGATAGTTGTTGATTTACAGTAAATATTCATATTTAGTGTCAAGAATTACCATCTATAGCCAATTATACTATATAACTCCTTAATGACAGCATCTGGTAAAACAGTTGCCCCACAATCTGAGAATTGTTCTGTCATATGCTAGATTCACATTAAGTGTCTTAATACTCCAGGAGTTCACAAAATTGTGTGTTTCTAGTTATTTAATGATAATAGACCTCTAACAGCAGGTGCCTATTTAGTATATGTGTCTGCATACATTCTCACAAAATGTTTAAGTTTAATATAAACTAAACTGCTTCCTTTCTCTCCTCTTCCATTGTCTTCCTTTCTAATTGTCTTCTCTACTGAAAATTAATTCTTCTGCAGATAAAGTCAAAGTGTCTAGGAGTTCGTGGGTATACTATCTCTGGACACCTTTGATGAGCATGGACAGCTTTCTTAGATGTACAGTCTAAGCTATCTTATAATACACCATCTGGGTCCCCTACATTGAAGGGCTGAGATCTCAGGCCTTGGCTGCTGCTAAAGGGATTATCCACAGCCAGTCCTCAGCTTTCAGCACCTTCAGAGATGATCTTGGTTGCAAAGGGCCAGGTGGGAATCCCTGTGTTCAAAGCTGATGGCCTTGACATCTGAAAGATCATCCACGTGTTCCAAAGCTTCTGAGGGGGTTTGGGATGACTAGAATAGTGCTCAGTTCTCCCTCACCCACTTTCTCCTTCCTTTTCTTTCCACACAGTGTTTCATAGAAAATCTTTTGTTCCATAAATACTACTGCAAATAAAACTCACTCTAGAGTCTACTGATTGAGAATCTAACTTGTATATCTGCATGACTTAGTCTCTCTTGAGTTGTGCTTCAAAAGACAACTCGTCTCCTTCTCAGTCTTTGTCCCCTCAGACACCAACCTTGTGCTGAGTTCATGGATTAAAGGCCAGAATTTAAAAGTACTATTAGGAGTTTAAAAGGAAGAAAGTCATCAATGAGAGAGTTCAAGCAATAAAAAGATTTTTTGAAGACTGTGGTATTTAGCTGGTTAGTCTTCGAAAGACAGTAGAACATGTCATGATTATTGTGTGTAAAAGATGATCCTCATTCCTTTACCCCTCTAATCCTTCTTTTAGTCTGCAGTCTATTATTTTCAAACCCATGTGATCAGACTACCTTCTCTAAATCTTCAAATTGTTCCTCAGTTCTTTGGGTATAAAATTGAAACTCTCTTAAATCATTTTTATGAGGGTGGAACTCTCAAACAGTACTTAGGAGTTCCAAGGGCCACGCCCAGTGATATTTGACCCAGTGGTGCTGGTCTGATAATTTAATGCTCTCCTACCAACGAGGTATTTTGGTCCAACACACAGTACTGGGATGGGACGGGTGCGGACATGGGGGTCATGTGGTGCTGGGGATCAAACTTCGGGCTTTACAAATGCCAAGCATGTGCTCTAGCCCTTTGAGCCCTTGAGGAATCTTTTGACCTGGATCCTGCCCCCCCCACCCCCGTCTCATCGTCTTTCCTCAACTCTATTTAAAGTACCCTGATAGTGCCTTCTGTCTGGACTTTTTATATATCTAGGCTTTTGACTAGGCCCCTCCTTTCACCTACCAACAGGCGACCCTCACATATTTAAGGATTCAACTTCACTCTCACTTCCACTAGGCAAACAAATCCTAACAATGTAATTACATTGTATGGAGATTAAATTTCCCCTGGAATAGCACTCAGCCAATTTAGTTTTAACTGCTTTTTAATACTATAGTTTTTCTAATAAAAACACCTTGTATTTGCTAAGAGCTTACTATGAGCTAGAAAATCTTCTATGAATCTGATATGTTTTCGTTTCCTTAATCTTTTGCCTTGTTTTGTTGGCGGAGGGTGGTGGGGACACACCCAACAGTGCTCAGGCCTAATTCTTGGTTCTGTGATGAGAGATTACTTCTGGTGGGACTTGGGTAACCGTGCATGGAACTCCATGCAAGACAAGCGTATTTACTCACTATACAATTTTTCCAGCACTTTATTTTTTTTAATCATTCCCTTCCTTCATGTACAGGTATTATATCCAGACTTCTTAAACTGTTTCCAATCACTACCTTTCTTCATCAAAGAAACTTTTATGTAACCCAGATATATAAATTAGTCTTACAAACAACATATACTGATAATAAATCATCACTTGTATCACTTGTCATCCTGTTGATCTTTGATTTGCTCGAGCGGGTGCTAGTAATGTCTCCATTTGTTCCTGTCGAGTGCTAGTGTAGCCCAGTAATATCTGCTCACTCCAGGAACAGGAAGAGCCTCAAATTGTTCATTTAGGATTTTGACAAAGAAGTCTGACCATCTTGTTGGCCACATTTTGATGTTCTGTGGAATCCATTCGGTAACAGCTTTAGTCCAGCGGTTGTCTCTGAATTGCATTACGTGTCCGGCCCATCTGATTTTTGACGCCTTGGCAAACGAGACAGAATCCCTGATACTTGACTGTCGACAAAGGTCGGAACACTGGATGCCTTCTCTCACTTGAGTGAAATGTGATATTCCTAGCATGGCTCTTTCTATTCCTCTTTGGGATACCCGAATAGCGTTCTCATTCTGTTTTCGTAGGGCCCAGGTCTCTGAGGCGTATGTTAGTGCAGGAAGAACGGTGGAGTCGAAGAGATGTCTGGAGCTGGAGGTTCTTCATCCTCTCAATGCTCTTGAAGGCATTCCATGCTGATCTCTTCCTCCTGTGAAGTCCTCGTGCCAAATCATTCCTCATGTTGAGTTCTTGACCCAGGTACACATAGCTGCTGCATTCGGAGATGTTCGTTCCATTGAGAGCAAATGGGACATTAGGGACTAGTTTGGTTTTCATGAACATTGTTTTGCTGAGATTCAGCTGTAGTCCAACCTTTCCACATTCACGGTCGAAGTTGGCCAGCATTTGTGCCGCTTGGCTAATGTTTGGTGCTATGAGAATGATATCAGCGAAGCGGAGGTGGTGTAGTTGCTGACGGTTAATCTTCACTCCCATTCCTTCCCATTCCAATTGTCCCATAATGTTCTCGAGGGTGGTACTGAAGACGTTTGGTGAAATGGTATCACCCTGCTGAACTCCTCTCTTTATGTCAATGATCACTTCCTTGTAGAATGGTGAGATCCTGGTGGTGAATCTGTAATACAGCTTGTGGAGGATCTTGATGTACTGAGTTTGAACACCCTGTTTGACTAGGGCTTTGATGACCGCTTCAGTCTCAACAAAATCGAAGACTTCTTTAAATCGATGAATGTTAGACAGAGCGGCATCTTGAACTCTCGTGAAACTTCAGTGAGTTTGGTCACTGTGTGGATATGGTCAATGGTGCTGAATCCTTTTCGGAACCTGGCTTGCTAGCATGGTTGTCCTATGTCTAGTGTTCTGCCTATTCTATTCAGGATGACTCCAGTGAACAACTTGTAGACGATGGATAATAGGCAGATCAGGCGATAGTTGCCGATGTTGTGGATATCTCTCTTCTTGTACAACAGAACGGTCCTGCTGGTTTTCCATTGGGATGGAACCTTGCATTCGGACAGGTAGCATGTGAAGAGCCAGCCAGTTTATTGATGAGTACTAGAGGCAGATTCCTCAGGTGTTCAGGTTTGACCTTGTCTGGACCAGGTGCTGTATGCATCTTTACTAACAAAATGGCATGTTGGATTTTGGAAGAGAGGATGTTGGGAACATAGCCATCCTGTGGAATTTGCTATGTGGGCAGGTGGATATGGCTATCGAAGAGATCCCAGTAGAAGTTGTGAATAATCCTCTCCGTTGCCCTTCTGGAAGATGTGATAGATTCATTAGGATATTGGAGGGCAGTCATCTTGGTCTTGTAGTTGGGGAAGGACAGGCAAGCATTGCAAATACTTTTCCCAGCTTCTGCCACATTGGCTAACACTGCTGCTCTTCTCTCTTTGAGGTTTTCCTTCATCACTTCTCTGCACAGCTTTGTGAGCTCGGACATTAGCTTGGTGTTGCCTGAGGCTCGTGCCAAATCACGAATTGGCCAATGAGCCTGAGAGTTTCTGAAGACAGGCGTCTGTTTGTGGCTTTCCCACTCTCGGCTTTTTTCACACAATCATGGAGGTGCTGAACCAGTCGATCATATTCCTCGTCGATGTCAACGATGGCATCCTACCACGTTGCCACAATAGAGCCAAAGAGCTCTCAGTTGGTCGTCATTCTGGGAGTTCTCTTCTTAAACTTAAACTTTGCAATCCTTTTCCCCCACTCTGTGAAGTAGAATTTTGCACGAAGGAGACAGTGGTCTGATGCCATTTGGAATTTTGGGACAACAGCGACATCAGTCAGGCAAAACCTTCGATTGAATACGATGTGGTCAATTTCGTTGTGGAACTGTCCACCGGGAGACTCCCATGTCCAACGTTTAGATTCACCCTTCTGGAACTGAGTTACCATGAATGATCTTGGTTGACATGATGAACTCAGTCTCTCATCCTGTTCGTTCCATTCTTGGCCATGGGACCCAATGTGGAGTTCTTCGGGTGACCTTCTCAGTCCTGTCTTGGAATTAAAATCACCAACAATGATCTTGTAGAAGGTGTGGTCTCCTTTATAGAACTTCTCCAGCTCCATGTAGAACTTCTCAATTTCTTCTTCATCATAGTTGGATGTTGGTGCGTAGACGACAAAGATAGAAACTGCCAGCAATGAGCCACATCTATTCAAGCATAATCTTCTGATTCAGGTTGTTAGCCATACGAATGAATCAATGCTTATGACCAAGTTCATGTTGACAAGGACACTGATACTATCGACAACTCTGTTGTCACATGTTCCGAGGAACAGTTCTTCTTCAGTGTCGAAAATGGCGTGATGTGGCTTATGCCTTCTCACTTCTGTCAGACCAATGACGTCATACTTGATCCTCTGTGCTTACACCATTAGGTCGTCGATGGATTATTCTGATGCTCATGTACGTGTGTTGAAAGTACAGACAGTCATTTTTAGTCTTTCATAGTTTTGGCAGTCTAGTTTGTCCCTGAGATTTTATCAGCCTTTCCTTGCTCATCCTTTTCAACACTGCCATATTTGGGGCTCTTTTGGTGTCAGGCAAATGAGGCCCATTGTTGTTACTGTTTTGGGCATATCGAACATACTATGGGTAGCTTGTCAGGCTCTGTCATGCGGGCAGGATACTCTCGGTAGCTTGCCGAGCTCTCCAAGAGGGATGGAGACTTTTAGGGCGGCCTCCAATCGCTCTTACAGGTGTTCCCATGGTTCATACCATATTTGAAGCCCATCAAATATGGATTCGCACCATAATTTTCGAATTATGGAAAATGGATATTCAGTGTCCTACGCTGTGTTTGGAAAGCTGTCTGGAGCGTGGTGGTGGCTGAGTAGTGGAGGTAATGGAGGTCTACCGGTGAGGTATTTTTCTGGCTCTGGTAGGGTGGGTCTTCTGGGTTTGATCCCAGGGACGGGGCGCCAGAGATTGTATGATAATAAATCATGCAAAAATTTATTTAAAAAACAACTTTAAAGAGTTATGTGGTCCCATGTAGGGTTGTGACCCACAATTTAAGAACCTAGGTACCGGGGTGGAGACAGAGCAGGTTAGGATCTTGCCTTGCACCAGGTTTACCTGCATCAGTCTCCTATTTCACATATGGCCCTTCAAGCATTGCCAGGAGTTGTCCCAGTGCACAGAGACAGGAGTAAGCCCTGAACACAAAGGGATGTGGCCCCAAAAGCAAAACAAAAGGGAAAGTTATGAAATAAAAGCTAGGTCTATATTACTGATGAACATTGGGACAATCTAGATGTAAACATTAAGAGTTCTAGTTAAATAAAATAGACCTGACTAACAGGAACAAACTTGTTTTGGGGTAGCTGAAAGACTTGCTTTTTAGCTCTAAGCAATATATGTCTAAATTTACACATTCCTGCCTTTGAATTTGGGAGTACAAGGTTTCAAAAATAGACAAAATCTTATACTGAAAATGCCTAATTGTAGCTAAAGCCTGATTTTTAAGTAATCATAGAGTTTTATAGAAGTAAAAACAGCAGTCATATTTACTATAAGAAAGAGTTCATGTTTTAATTTACAACCAATAAGTTACAAAACTTCTATCCCAAAAATCTTTTCATTATTTCATTTCCTTTCATATTTATTTCCAATTTTCTATTTGTAGTTTGATAATATAAGTAATCAGATTTACCATGCTTCTTAGAATTTTATGTTGAGCATGTTCCAGTGTTTGTAGTAATTAAATTTAGATTGTCCTTAGACTACAAGATAAAATCTATCTACAAGATAGACTGCAGTGCTTGTAAGTTTAAATGACTGAAAATATAATGTGATAGATAATAAACGTGACATCATTACTCTCACATGCATTGATTTAAAAAGAAGCCAGGATACCCTAGCCCAGGCAAACCACTCTCTGTGGTCTCAACGCATTTTATAAAAGATAGAAAATAATTTTTTGGAATAACTGAAAATGAGACTTTAGCTGCATCAATTGTGAGACACTATGCCACACATGTTAAAATATAATCAACAAAGAAGTCACACAATAGTTTTGAATATGATCCTTTGTTGTAAGAACGTTCTGGCTAGGCTGTCTGAGGCAGTGAAACACGGAACTCGAGAGAAATTATTTTTCACGGAGGATCACAGGACACGCTCAGATCTTGTGACCAAGAGCAGTTTTCTCAGCCTCATTTTATTTGCTGTCTTAGTGTACATGTGTCCAATGAAATTCAACAGAGTAGGAAGAATCAAAACAAGGAAACGGAGATACAGTATGAGCATGTATCAAGTATTAAAGTATACATTGTTTTGCCCTGTTTAAGAGGCAAACAGTTACAATATCCAGGAAGGAGAACATGGTCAGTTACAATTTCTGGAGAAGAAAACATTGTTGAGCACTAGGCTCCATAGATCACGACTTGTTCACACCTGGGGTTTGTGATAAAAAGGAGAGGATGTTTACATCTAAAGGTTAGCTAAGTCTAAGATATGAGTAGGGGAAGCTGCTTTGTGCTGCGGGAATTTGCTGGCCACCCGGGGTCAGTTTGGCCAGTTTGGCCTTTTCCGTATCAATATCAATCACACTCACACGCTTTGGCTCGCCCACTTAGTGCGAAGTGGGGTCTTGGTTCTGCTTCCTGCTTGCACGGCAGTGTCCAAGAACTCATCTTCATGATCTGGTTGGGCACCAACATATCTCCTTTTTTTTGTTTAAAATGAAAGATCAGACACAGAATGGCCAGTAACAATAGCATAACACCCATTCTCATAAATCTTTCCAGCAATACCTTAATGACATTTTGAGAAAACTCAAACCATCAGAAATAATCTTTGGTCAAATTTCTGGAGACCCCAGAGTAGGAAGGTGAGCCTTAAAATGTACTTTAGAGTTCTATTCTTCTTGATGTAATATTTTAT